>NC_069380.1:81996388-82645000 GCF_027475565.1 Acinonyx jubatus
GCAGAAGCTTTATATTTTGATATCCCAATAGTTTATTGTTTGCTTTGCTTCCCTTTCCTCAGGAGACATGTCTAGAAAAAACTTGCTCCAGCTGATGTCATAAGAGCTATTGCCTATGTTCTCTTCAAGTATTTTAATGGTTTCAGGTCTCATATTTAGATCTGTAACCAATTTTGAATTTATTTTGTGTTTGGTGTAAGAATGTGGTCCAGTTTCTTTTACATGAAGCTGTCCAGTTTTCCCAACACCATTCATTGAAGAGACTATCTTTTTCACACTGACAATTCTTTCCTGCTTTATCAAAGTTTAATTCACCATGTAGTTGTGTATTAATTTCTGGGTTTTCCATTCTGCTTCATTGATCCGTGTGTCTATATTTGTGACAGTACCATAGTGCTTTGACCACTACAGCTTTGAAAGAAAGGGTAATATTCATATGATCATTTCAATAGACACAGAAAAAGTATTTATTATGAACATCCATTCATAATAAAAAATCTCAACACAGTAGATTTAGAGGGAACACATCTCAACATGATAAAAATCATATATAAAAAACAAAAGTAAAGTTAATATCATCATCAATAGGGACAAACTGAGAGCTTTTCCTATATGACCAGGAAAGGGACAGGGATATTCACTTTGACCACTGTTATTAAACATATTACTGGAAATCTTAGCCACATCAATCAAACGACACAAAGAAATAAAAGACATCCAAGTTGGCATGGAAGCAGTCGACTTTAACTCTTTGCAAATCACATGATATTCTATATAGGAAACCAGAAAGATTCCACCAAAAACCTGCTAGAACTGGTAAATAAATTTAGCAATGTCACAGGATACACAAAGCACAGGGGCCCCTGGGTGGCTCAGTCGGCTGAATGACTGACTTCATCTCATGGCATGATCTTGTGGTTCATGAGTTCAAGCCCCACATCAGGCTCACTGCTGTCAGTTTCTCCACTCAGAGCCCCCTTTTATCCTCTGTCCCTCTTTCTTCCCCTTCTCCAAATAAATACATATAAAAAAAACAATTAAACACAGAATGTTATTTCATTTTTAAACACCAATAATGACAGAACATAAAGAGAAATGAGAAAACCAATCCCATTTACAACTACAAAAAAACAGTAAGATACCTATAAATAAACTTATCTAAATATGTGAAAAAACTATCCTTTGAAAATTGTAAAACACTGATGAAACAAATTAAAAATGACACACACACAAATTTCAAGATATGCCATCCTCATGGATTGCATGCACAAATATTGTTAAAATGTCTATACTACCCAAAAAAATCTACACATTTAATGCAATCTATATAAAAATAACAACAATTTTCACAGAGTTAGAACAAACAATACTAAAATTTGTATGGAACCACAAAAGACCCTGAAAAGCCAAACAACCTTGAAAAAGCAAAGCAAAGCTGGGGTCATAAGAATTATGGACTTAAAGTTTTATTATATAGCTGTAGTGATCAAAACAGTATGATAATTGCATTTATATTCATCAATGATATTTGTACTTGCTTTTATTGTTTTTCAATGTCCTTATACGACTTAGTGCCAGAGGAATACTGGCCTCATAAAAATAGGTTTTGTGATTTCCCCTTTTCTGCAATTTTTGAGAAAAGTTTGAGAAAGAGCAATGTTAATTCTATTATTATTTACTTGTGGGTTTTTTTGTTTTCTGGTTTTTTTTTTAGAATTCAAAAATGATATCATCTGCTCCAGGCCTTTGTTGTGTTGTTTCTTTAGATGTTAGGTAAAATATTCTATCTTTTTGCTCATTATTAGTCTGCTCAGAAATTTGATTATTGTATGATTCAGTTTTGGTATGTGTATATACCTAGGAATTTATCTATTTATTCTACGATATCTGTTTTTTGTCATGTAAATAAATTGTTAATAGTAGTCTTTTATAATCTCTTGTATTTCTCTGGTATCAAATATAATATTCCTTCTTTTGTTTATAATTTATCTGTTTACTGAATCTCTTTTTTTCTTGATCAATCAAGCTAGATCTCTTCAGTTAAGATGGTAGAGGAGTAGGACAACCCTAAGCTTGCCTAGCATTTTGAACACAAATGGATACATATCAAATGATTCTGAATACACAAGAAGTCTCTCTGAGTACTGAGAGAAAAAATTACACATCTAGAGGCAGACAAAAGGCCACATCATGGAAGGTAGGAAGTGTGGAGTTGTTTTGGGGGAGAAAAGAACTACAGGTGCTGCCAAGAGGAGTAATACTTGATCATGAAGAAAGAAGAATATGAGAGAGAGAGAGAGAGAGAGAGAGAGAATTATGCTGGGGCTCACACAAGAAAACACTTTCCTCAAAATGCCTGAATGGCTCAGGCTATTGAGTGTCACACTCTTGATTTTGGTTCAGGACATGATCCCAGGTTCATGGGATTAAGCCCTGTGTTGGGCTCTGTGCTGAGCATAGAGGCTGCTTAAGTTTCTCTCTCCCTCTGCCCCTCTCCCCCACTCACTCATGCTCTATCTCTCTCTCAAATTAAAAAAGAAAGAAGAAAGAAAGGAAAAGAGAAGGGTAGAAAGGAAGAAAGAAAATTTCCCTAAAACCATTAACTGAGAAAAAGAGGGGGACTGAATACTGTAAATTTTTTTATGCAGTAGAGTTCAATGTCTGAAATTTTAGGAGTCTGCGTCATCACCAGGGCCATGCCTAGCAGCTTAGTGGTACTTCTTTGGGGAAGGAGGTCAGAGGCCCAGGATGAGACAGCATTGGCTCAGGATCTTCTAGATTACATGTTGATAAATGTTTCCCATTCCTGGAGTGCATTTAAGACTCATGGCTTGGCATCTCTGGGGACAAAAGTGTCGGTGGTCTCCAACATGTTGCCTGGTTCACCAACATAGTACAGAGATAACTATTGAGGGCTGTAAACCTTGGTGCCAGCTTTTTGCTATGCTTTACCACAAACTCTTAACTTGTGCATGGTTGGATGACCATCTTCTGGGACAAACTGACACCTGACACAGCATGGTGAGACCCTCCTCCAGAGGATCAGAGTGGGTCTGAGCTGTGCCAGGTTCCTAAAATTTATGGTTTTTAAAAACACAGCTATATCCCTGAGATTAAAAAAAGGAGTACTGTGCTGCCTGGCATCCAGAAACCTCAGACATAGACAGGGTGGAGGCAGGAATCTGACAGAAGCTGGGAAAACAAGAGGAGGGAGTGTTTGCTCTTCTGTGAAGTCTTACTAAAGAAGGAGGGTGTAAAATATCTGCTCTGGGGATGAGAGACTGACGCAATGTCATTACCTTCCACACACCAGGACTGACCAACTTCCATGAGCAATAGATTGCACACTAGTGGAGGCTAGAGCTGTTTACAACAATCACCAAACCCTGACATCTTGCAGGTGTATCTTTATTATGCCAAGTTTACCTGAGAATCAGTGCAACAGGCACCTCACCCAGAAGACCAACACAAGCCCTTCAACTCACAAAGTTCACTGATCATAGAGTGCTGCAGTTTCAGCTCTAGGCAGAACTGGATCTAGCTTCATGTGGGTTTTTTGTTTGTTTCTATGTTTGTTTGCTTTTTATTTTGTTTTGTTTTGTTAGCTTCTGGTTTTCTTGTTGTTGTGGTTGTTGTTGTTTTCCTTTTCTTGGATACAGAAAGAGCAAATTTATTTTATTATTTTATTTATTTTATTTTATTTTTGTTTTATTTATCTTTTCTCTTCTTTTTTTCCAACAAGCTTCTTTTAACACCAGACTGAATCAAAACTAGGATCTATCTTCCTTTATTTGATGTTTTTAATTGTTTAAAAATTTGTAAATATTATGTTATTTTCTTCCTCCTAAAAGAAGAGAAAGAGGGATTAACTCCACAAAAAAAAAGAAATTAGGAATAAATAAAGTCTATGAATTTAATCAATAAGTCAGATGTCTAAATTAGAATTAAAAAAAACTATTATAAGAATTCTATCTGGGCTTGAAGAAAGCATAGAAGGCACTAGAGAATCCCTTACTGCAGAGATAAAAGAGACAAAATCTAGTCAGGCCAAGTTTAAAAATGCTATAACAAAGATACCAACTTGAATGGATGATAGTGAGGATGGACAAAGTAGAGGAACATAGTAGTGATGTAGAACATAATATTATGGAAAATAGTGAAGCTGAAAAGAAGAGGGGAAAAAAAAGTAATGGATGAGGAAGATAGACTTAGGGAACTAGGCAACTTATTAAACTGGAAAGCATTTGTATCATAAGAGTCCCAGAAGATGAAGGCAGTGGAAAAGAGGCAGGTTTATGTGAGAAAATAATAGTTGGAACATTTCCCTAATCTGGTAAAGGGAACAGACAAAAAAAAACCAAGAAGCACAGAGAACTCCCATTATATTCAACAAAAGCTGGCCATAACCAAGACATATCATAGTCAAATTCACAAAAAACACAGACAAAGAAAGAATCCTGAAAGTAGCAAAACACAAAAAGTCCTTAACCTACATAGGGAGACAGATCAGATTCACAACATATCTATGCATAAAAACTTTCCAGTCCAGAAGGGAATGGCAGGCTATCTTAAATGTTCTAATGGGGAAAATATGCAACCAATAATACTCTACCCTACAAAACTGTCATTCAGAATAGGAAAGATAAGGAGTTTTCCAGACAAACAAAAACTAAAGGAATTAGTGACCACTAAAATAGCTCTGCAAGCAATATTAAGGGGGACTCTATGAGTGGGAAGGAAAGACCAAAAGTGACAAAGACTATAGGGGAATATTATCAGAAACACCAACTTTACAGGTAACTTAATGGCACTAAACTCATGTCATTCAAAAATCACCCTGAAAACAAAAGGAATAAATTCTCTAATTACAAGACACAGGTTATCAGAAGGAATTAAAAAAAAAACACACACACACACGACTTAGCTATATGCTGCCTACAGGAGACTCATTTTAGACTTAAAGACATTGGCAGATTGAAAGTGAGAGGATGGAGAAAAATCTATAATGCTAATGAATTCCAAAAGAAAGCCAGTGTAGCCATACTTATATTGGACAAGTAGATTTTAAACAAAAGCCTGCCACAGAAGATGATGGCAGACATTATATCATAATTAAGGGGCCTATCCATCAAGAAGAGCTAAGAGTTGTAAATATTTATGCCACCTCCTTGGGGCCCTCAATACATGAAACAATAAGAAACTCATTGAAAATAATACAATAATTGTAGGGAATTTGACATGTCACTTACAGCCATGGACAGATCATCTAAGCAGAAAATAAACAAGGAAACAATAGCTTTGAATGAAACATTTGCCCAGATGGAATATATATATATATATATATATATATATATATATATATATATAAAACATTTCATCCTAAAGCAGCAGAATACATATTCTTTTCAAATGCACATGGAGCATTCTCCAAAATAGATCATACGTGAGGTCGCAAATCAGCCCTCAACAAGTACAAATAGATTAAGATCACAGCATGCGTATTTCCACACCAAAATGTTATGAACTTGAAGTCAATCACAAGAAATTCAGAAAGACCACAAAGGAGGTTATAGTTAAAGAACATCATTCTAGAGAATGAGTATGTTAAACAAGAAATTAAAGAGGAAATAAAAATTATCATGGAAATAAATAAAAATGAAAATACAACAATCCAAACGCTTTTGGATATAGCAAAGCAGTTCTAAGAGGGAAGTGTATTGCAATAAAGGTCTACATCAAAAAGCAAGAAATGTTTCAAAAGACATAACATAATCTTAAACCTAAAGGAGCTAGAAAAGGAACAGCAAAAAAAAGCCTGAAGTCAGCAGAGGAGAGAAAATAATAAAGAATAGGGCAGGTATAAATGATATAGAAACATAGAAACAAAAATTGGTAGGACAGATGAATGAAACTAAGAATGGTTCTTCAGGAGAATCAATAAAATGATAAACCCTTAGCCAGACTTACGAAAGTGAAAAGGGAAAAGATCCAAATAAATAAAGCCACAAATGAAATGGGAGAGAGCACAACCAACAACACAAGAATACAAAAAAAAAAAAAAAAAACTATAAGAGAATATTACAAAAACTATATTCCAACAAACTAGGCAACCTAGAAGAAAGTGATTAATTACTAGAAATAGTCAAACAACCAAAACTGAAACAGGAAGAAATAGAAAATTTAAACAGACCGATAACCAGAAAAAAAAATTGAAACAGACATAAAAAATCTCCCAAAAGGAGCCAAGATGGTGGAACAGCATGGAATTTTGGTGTGTGTGTGTCTCACAACCATGAAATACAGCCAGAGCAACACTAAAACATCCTGCACACCTACAAAACTGATTAGAGGATTAACACAATGATATGCACAACTTGAACCACAGAACTCAGTGGGTTTGTGGTGCGGAAAGGGGAACTGGGGGAAAGAGAAGCCATGGAGGGCAGGGAGCTGTTTTGCTTTCAGAGAAAAGATGGAGATGGGGGGAATAATATGGGAAAAACATCCCCCCAAAAGCAGCAGGAGAGACAGTGGAAAAGTGGAAACAGCCATAGGGACTGAACTAAAAAGAAAGAAAGGAAAGGGTTTAAATTCCATTAAGACTCTATAAACGGGGAGTGCAGAGTCTGAAACTCCACAGCTCAATACCTGGTGGTGCTCTGGTGGGAAGGGCAAAGCCCCAAGAGCAGAGTGAAGTCCAGGGGTCTCTGGACCACACAGGGAGAGGTGGTTCCCCTGCTGGGAGAATATCTTGTAGAGGCTGTGTGACTCCCCCAAAGGAAAAGGCCCCAGTGGACTCAGGAGAACAACCACATTCACTGGTGTTGGAACAAGGTCATTGGGGGTGAAGTCTGGTGCCAGGTGCGTGTTGTGATTTGCCATAATACATAAAATACTGCTGCTACATGATCACGTAAACTTTTTCTGGGGTGGTCTGGCACCCAGCTGCAGTCTCTGGGCATTGGCAGCAGCACCTTCCCGTGAACATTCCTGGGTGCAGCCAGCACCTGGCCATTGCTCAGTGAGACCTTCCGGCATATGGGCAGAGCAGCTCAAAGCTTCAGTCCCTCAGAAGTACAGGGTCAGGAAACACAGCCACATCTTAGATAAAACTCAGGAAGGAGGTGCTATCTGGGAACCTGACGGCTTGGTCATGGACAATGTAAATGCAAGGAGTGCATGGAAGCTGAAGACAAAGGATGGGTGGGAGATTACTATAGGGGAGAACAGAGTTCTGAAACTAGAGACTGGGTAGCTGGGTGACACCATTTACACCGCTCCCGTGCATGCACATACACACCTACAAGGGCCATAACAATCCACCCCACTAAGCTAAGCAGCACCATCTAGTGGAGAACAGACTCATTACACCAAGCCCCACCCAATTGGGCTAACCTCACTCTTCAGGAACACAAGTCTCACCACCTGGTTAGTTTACCGACTATAAAGCACTTCACATTTTGACTTCTAGGGGAAAACGAAGTCATTTCAATCGAATTTCAGTCTGTTCCCTGGTCGATATATTCAATTTTTGTTTTTAATTTCCCTTTTTTTCTCTTTTTCACTTATTTTCTTTTTCTTGAATACAAAAAGAGAAAAAATATTTTTACTTTCAATTCTTATTAAAATATTTTTCTTTAATTTTTTCTAATATATTTTTTACTTTTGTGTATTTTTTCAAATTCTATTTTACTTCCATCATTTCCTTTTATTTTATTTCAGTGCATTCATTTTTTAAAATTTTCCAATGATATTCTCTCTTTTTTTTTCTTTCCCCTTTTTTCTCTCTTCTATCAAGCCCCTTTCAACACCCAGACCAAAAACAACCTAGGACCTACATCATTTATTTGATTTTTTAATGCTTGTTGTTTTAAATTTTATTTTCTTTTTCAATTTTACTTTCTTTAATTTTTTTAAACTCATTAAGTCATTTTCTCACTTGAAAATAACAAAATGAAGGAATTCACCCCAAAAGAAAGAGCAGAAAGAAACAACGGCCAGGGACTTAACTACCACAGATACAAGCAAGGCTTCTGAACCTGAATTTAGAATCACGATAGTAAGAATACTAGTTGGAATTGAAAATAGATTAGAATCCTTTTTGTGGAGATAATAGAAGTAAACACTAGTTAGAATGAAATAAAAAAATGCTATAACTGAGCTGCAATCTTGAATGAATGCTGCAGTGGCAAGGAAGGATGAGGCAGAACAGAGAATCAGTGATATAGATTATAAACTTATGGAGAATAATGAAGCTAAAAAAATAGGGAGACTAAGGCAAAAGAACATGATTTAAGAATTAGAGACCAGTGACTCATTAAAAACTAACATCACAATAACAGGGGTCCCAGAAGACAAAGAAAGAAAAAAAAAAAAAGGAGGGTAGAAGGGTTATGTGAGAAAATCATAGTGGAAAAATTTCCTAACCTGGGGAAGGACACATATACCAAACTCCAGGAAGCACAGAGGACTCCCATTAGATTCAACAAAAACAGCCATCAACAGGGCATTTCATAGTCAAAATCACAAAATAATCAAGCAAGGAAAGAATCATGAAAGCAGCAAGGGAGAAAAAAAGTACTTAACCTAGAAGGGAAGACAGATCAGGTTTGCAGCAGACCAAACCACAGAAACTGGCTTTGCAGGCCAGAAAGGAGTAACAGAATATATTCAATGTGCTGAATCAGAAAAATATGCAGCCAAGAATCCTTTATCCAGAAAGTCTGTCATTCAACATAGGAGAGACTAAAAGTTTCTGAGAAAAAACAAAATTAGAGTTCGTGTCCACTAAACCAGCACTGCAAGAAATTTTAAGGTATACTCTCTGAGGGGAGAAAAGATTAAATAAATAAATAAACAAATAAATAAGTACCAAAAGTAACAAAGACAATAAAGGGTCAGAGAAAACCACCAGAAACTCCAACTCTACCATAAACATAATCGCAGTAAATTAATATCGTTCACTACTCAGTCTAAATGTCAATGGAATAAATGCTCCAATAAAAAGACACAATATAATGGAGAAGAAAACAAGACCCATCTATATGCTGTTTACAAGAGACCCACTCTAGATCTAAAGACACCTTTGGATTGAAAGTAAGGGGATAGAGATTTATCTATCATGCTAATGGTCAACAAAAGAATGCCAGGGTAACCATACTTATAACAGACAATCTATACTTTAAAATAAAGTCTGTAACAAGAGATGAAGAAGGGCATTATACCATAATTAAGGGGCCTATCCACCAAGAAGACCTAACAATAGTAAACATTTATGCTACAAATGTGATAATACCCAAATATATAAATCAATTATTCACAAACATAAAGAAAGCCATTGATAATAATAGCATAATAGCAGGGGACTTAAACACCACACTTAAAGCAATGGACATATCATCTGAACAGAAACAAAACAAAACAAAACAAAACAAAACAGACAAGGAAACAATAGCTTTGAATGACACACTGGACCAGATCAACTTAACAGATATATCCAGAACATTTCATCCGAAAGCAGCAGAATATGCTTTCTTCTCCAGTGCACATGGAACATTGTCCAGAATAGACCACATACTAGGACACACATCATCCCTCAACAAGTACAAAAAGATTGAGATCATACTGTGCATATTTTCTGACTGCAACGCTATGAAACTTGAAATCAATCACAAGAAAGAAAAATTGGGTAGGTAACAAGTACTTAGAGACTAAAAAAATCCTACTAAAGAATGAATGGGCTATCTAAGAAGTTAAAGAGGAAATTAAGAAGTAAATTAAGAAATAAAAACAAGAGAATATTATGAGCAATTATAAACCAATAAAATGAGCAATCTGGAAGAAATGGAAAATTTCCTAGAAACATATTCACTACGAAAACTGAAGCAAGAAGAAATAGAAAGTTTTAACAGACCCATTGCCAGTAAAGAAATTGAATTAGTAATAATAATAATAATAAAAAAAAACCTCCCAAAACAAGAGTCCAGGGCCAGATGGTTTTCCAGGGAACTCTACTAAACATTTAATGGGGAGTTAACACCTATTCTCTTGAACCTGTTTCAAAAAATAGAAATGGAAGAAAACTTCCAAACTCTTTCTATGAGGCCAGCCAGCATTACCTTCATTCCAACACCAGACAGACACCATACTAAAAAGGAGAAATACAGACCAATTCTCCTGATAAACATGCATACAAAAATCCTCAACAAGATATTAGCCAACGGGATCCAACAATATGTTAAAAAAATTATTCACCACCACCAAGTGGGATTTATACCTGGGATGCAGGGGTGGTTCAATATCTGCAAAACAATCAATGTGATTCATCACATCAATACAAGAAATGACAAGAACCACTTGAGCCTTTCAATAGATACAGAGAAAGAATTTGACAAAATACAACACCCTTTCTTGATAAAATCTCTCAATAAAGTAGGTATAGACAGATCATACCTCAAGATCATAAAAGCCATATATGAAAGACACAATGCTATTATCATCCTCAATGGGGAAAAAACTGAGAGCTTTCCCCCTGAAGTCAGGAACAAGAGAAAGATGTCCACTATTCCCACTGCTATTCAACGTAGTACTGGAAGTCTTAGCTTCAACAATCAGAAAACACAAAGAAATAAAACGCATCCAAATCAGCCAGGAAGAGGTCAAACTTTCACTCTTCGCAAATGACTTGATACTCTATATGGAAAACCTTAAAGATTCCACCAGAAAACTGCTCGAACTGATTCATGAATTCAGCAAAGTTATAGGATTAAAATTAATGCACAGACATCCGTTGCATTCATATACACTAACAATGAAGGAACAGAAAAAGAAATCAAGGAATCGATCCCATTTACAATTGCACCTAAAAGCATAAAATACCTAGGAATAAATCTAACCGAAGAGGTGAAAAATCTATACACTGAAAACTATAGAAAGCTTCTGAAAGAAATTGGAGAAGACACAAAAAAAGGAAAAAAAAAACATTTCTTGCTCCTAGGTGGGAAGAACAAATATTGTCAAAATGTCAATACTACCCAAAGCAATCTATATATTCAATGCAATACCTATCAAAATTACACCAGCATTCTTCACAGACCTAGAACAAACCCTGCTAAATTTTGTGTGGAAGCAGAAAATAACCAGAATAGCCAAAGCAATCTTGAAAAAGAAAACCAAACAGGAGGCATCACAATCCCGGATTCAAGCTGTATTACAAAGTTGTAATAATCTAGATAGTATAGTATTGGCACAAGAAAAGATACTCAGATCAATAGAACAGAATAGAGAATCCAGAATGGACCCAGAAACATATGGCCAACTGATCTTTGACAAAACAGGAAAGAATATTCGTGGAATAAAGACAGTGTCTTCAGCAATTGGTGCTGGAAAAACTGGACAGCAACATGCAGAAAAATGAACCTGGCCACTTTCTTACACCATACACAAAAATAAACTCAAAATGGATGAAAGAGCTCAATGTAAGACAGGAAGCCATCAAAATCCTCAAGGAGAAAGCAGGCAAAAACCTCTTTGATTTTTGCCATGCCAACTTCTTACTCAACATATCTCCAGAGGCAAGGGAAACAAAAGCAAAAATGAACTATTGGGACCTCATCAAAATAAAAAGCTTCTGCACAGTGAAAGAAATAATTAGCAAAACTAAAAGGCATGTGGCAGAATGGGAGAAGATATTTGCAAATGACATATCAGCCAAAGGGTTAGTATCCAAAATCTATAAAGAACTTATCAAACTCAACACCCAGAAAACAAATAATCCAGTGAAGAAATTGGTAAATGATATGAGTAGACACTTCTCCAAAGAAGACGTCCAGATGGCCAACTGACACATGAAAAAATACTCAACATCACTTGTCAGGGAAATTCAAATCAAAACCACAAAGAGATACCACCTCACGCCTGTCAAAATGGGTAGCAGTAACAACTCAGGCAACAACAGATGCTGGCGAGGATGTGGATTAGAGGATCTCTTTTGCACTTCTGGTAAGAATGCAAACTGGTGCAGCCACTCTGGAAAATAGTATGGAGGTTCTTCAAAAACCTAAAAATAGAACTACCCTATGATCCAGCAATTGCACTACTAGGTATTTATCCAACGGATACAGGTATGGTGTTTCAAAGGGGCACATGCACCCCAATGTTCATAGCAGAACTATCAAGAATAGCCAAAGTATGGGAAGAGCCCAAATGTCCATCGATGGATGAATAGATAAAGAAGATGTGTCATACACACACACACACACACACACACACACACACACACACAGTGGAGTATTACTTGGAAATCACAAAAATGAAATCTTGCCATTTGCAACTACATGGATGGAACTGTAGGGTATTATACTAAGCAAAATTAGTCAGTCAGAGAAAGACAAATATCATATGACTTCACTCATATGAAGACTTTAAGACATAGAACATATGAACACAAGGGATGAGAAGCAAAAATCATATAAAAAGAGGGAGGGGGACAAAACATAAGAGACTCTTAAATATGGATGGAGAACCGAGGGTTACTGGAAGGGCTGTAGGAAGTCGGATGGGCTAAATGGGTAGGGGGAATCAAGGAATCTACCCCTGAAATCATTGTGGCACTATATGCTAACTTGAATGTAAATGAAAAATTAATTAATTAATTAATTAAAAAAATCTCCAACAAACAAAAGTCCAGGGACAAATGGCTTCCCAAGACTTTCCCAAGGAAATTCTATCAGATATTTAAGAAGCATAATACCTATTTTCCTCAAACTATTCAAAAAAGAAACAGAAACGGAAAGAAAACTTCCAAACTCACTATGCAAGGTCAGCATTACATTTATTCCAAACCACACAATGATCCGACTACAAAGGATGACTACAAGCCAATATCCCTGATGAACACAAATGCAAAAATTCTCAGGAATACACTAACAAATTTAATTCAACATTACATTAAAATGATTATTCACCACAATTAAGTGGTATTTATCCCTGGAATGCAGGGCTGGTTCAATATTCACACATCAATCAACGTGATACACCACTAATAAAAGAAAGGATAAGAACCATATGGTCTTGTCAATAAATGCAGAAAAAGCATTTAACGAAGTACAGCATCCATTCTTGATAAAAGCTCTCAATAAAGTAGAGATAGATGAAACATACCTCAACATTTAAATGCCATATACGAAAGACATATAGCTAATATCATTCTCAATGGGAAAAAATAAAACCGGAAAGCCCTTTTCCCATAGCTAAGAACAAGACAAGGATGCCTATACTTACTATTGCTTCTTAGCATAGTACTGGAAATATTAGCCTCTGCAATCAGACACAAAGAAATAAATGGCATACAAATTGGCAAGGAAGACGTCAAACTCAAATTTGCAGATTACATGATACTTTGTGTAGAAAACCTGAAAGATTCCACCAAAATATTGCTAGAACCAATGCGTGAATTCAGTAGAGTCACAAAAAGTAAAATAAATGTGCAGAAATCTGTTGCATTTCTATATGCAAAGAACAAAGCAGCGAAAAAAGAAATCAAGGAATCATCCTATTTACAATTGTACCAAAACCAACATACTTAGGAATAAACCTAACCAAAAAGATAAAAATATTGTACTCTGAAAACTATAGAAGACTTATAAAATAAATTAAAGAGGACACAAAGAAATGGAAAGCATCCCATGCTCTTTGATTAGAAGAACAAACTTTGTTAAAATGTCTATAGTACTTAAAGCAATCTACACATTTAATACAATTACAACCAAAATACCACCAGCATTTATTTTCTCAGAGATAGAACAAACTATCCAAAAATGTGTAAGGAACCACAAAATACCCCAAATATCTGAAACAATCCTGAAAAATAAAAACAAAACTGGAGGCATAACTGTTCTGGATTTCAAGCTATATTATAAAGCTCACAAAGTGTGAGATGAAGTCCTGCATTGGGCATTATGCTGAGCATGGAGTCTGCTTGGGATTCTCTCTCTTTCTCTCTCTCTGCTCCTCCCTTGCTCGAACTCTCTCTCTTTCTCTCTCAAAATAAATAAATAAACAAACATTAAAAAAAACAAAAGGAATTAACATTGGGGAATTAAAAGAGGCAAATCAAGAAACACTCTTAAATGTACTGAGCAAACTGATGATTACTGGAAGGAAGGTGGGCAGGGGGACGGGTTAAATATGTGATGGGTATTAAGGAGGGCACGTGTGATGAACACTGGCTTTTGTATATAAGTGATGAATCAGTAAATTCTACACTTGAAACTAATATTACACTGTAGTTAACTAATTTAAATTAAAATTTGTAAGAAAAATGTTAATCAAAATGTAAGATTTGTTACTAATATAGGCCTCAGTCTTATATGAGCCTGAAGTAAATAGTGAATGTGTAGACTAACCATCCTTAAATACCAATGGTAAGTTACCAAATGACTAGATTTATTAATAAAATCCCGTCACATGACAGAACCTGTGAACATTATAATAAAAACTCGCTAATTCAAACTGTGGGAGAACATTAATCTAACGGAGGAAAAAGTTCCAATTCTGTTGTATTTAAGAAGAAATATCATTTTATCTTTTTCAAGCACAATGAATTGCCATTTAGTTAAAATAATTAAGGAGTTTCTGGATTTGCTTAATTAAGAGTTGTGTAACATGTATGAATTTGTCAGCTTTCGTGGAATTAAATAAAATGATATGTATTTAAAACTAATTTAATTAATTAAAATTTGGGGAAAAATTTTAAAAATTTAAAAATAAATAAATCAGGAAAATAAAGAGTAAAAAGGAAAAAAAAAAGATTCCCCAATGATTATAAGCTATATAACCAAAGTACATTATCCAACTCAGAAAACTGACTTTGGTAGTACACTATTATACCTCATTTGAGTATCACCACTTCTCTTATGCAATTGTGTGTGTGTGTGTGTGTGTGTGTGTGTATAATATAGAGTTCTATAAAATTTTGCCACATTGTTAATGCATATAAAGATTACTGCAATCATGATAAAGACTTTTCACGACAAAAATACTCTTTTGTATTACTTCCTAATAGTCACACCCTTTCCTTAGTGCTAATCACTAATCACAGGAGACCTCTGATCTATTTTTCATTATTATAATTTCATCTCTCTCTCTCTTTCTCTCTTTCTCTTTCTCATACATATGTGTATACATATACACACACACATATATGTGCATCTATATACATGTATAAATATATACATATGGATACACTATATATATGCATATACTTTATAGTCTGAGATAGTCTTGTTAACTTAGCACAATGCCCTTAAGAGATCTACCAAGTCAATAGCATGTATCAAAAATTTGTTTACTTTACTTCTGAGAACCATTATATTGTATGGTTGAGTGAAGGTTTTAAAATATATATATTAACATTCAATAATTTTTAATATTATGCTAACAATCATCTTTATCATCATTATCATCACCATCATTGTTATCATCATCATTTGTATAACATGTTTATATTGGCTTTTAACATTTAGGGAGAAATTTGCTGCACTGTTCATTAATATTTTCATTTTACCTTTTTTCCTTACATTTTGATTATGTTTAATCATTTTTTCCACCCCCCCCCCCATCCCCTGCTTCAGGCAACCGCCAATCTGTTCTATTTGTAAGCTTGTTTTACCTGGTTTTTAAATTCCACCTACAAGAAAGATCATATGGAATTTGTCTTCCTCCAAATGGCCTGTTTCTCATGCATAATAACTTCAAGTTCCATCCATATTGTCTCAAATAGCAAAATATCATTTTTATGGCTGAATAGTATTCCATTGTATAGATATACCCATTAATGGACACTTAGGTTATTTCCATATCTTGACTATTGTAAATAATGCTGCAATGAATATAAAAGTGCATATGTCATTTCCAGTCAGTGTTTTTTATTTTATTTGGATAAATACCCAGAAATGGAACAATAGGGTAGTTTTACTTTTTGCTTTTTTTGAATAACTTCCATACTCTTCCATAGTGACTGCACCAATTTACATTTCCACCAATAGTGCAGAAGTGTTTCCTTTTCTCCACATCCTAATCAACTCCTGTTATTTCTTGTCTTTTTGGTAATAGCCATTCTGAGAGATGTGAGTTCATATCTCATTGTGGTTTCTATTTAAATTTCCCTGATGAAAATACTTTAAGCATCACTTCATGACTATGGGCCATATGTGTGTCTTCTTTGGAAATTTTCTATTCAGATCTTCCTTTTTTTAAATCAAACAGTTAATTTGCTTTTGAGTTTAATGAGTTCTTTATATATTTTGTGTATTAAACTCTTATCATGTACATGGTTTTCAACTATTTTGTCCCATCCAATAGGTTTCTTTTTCATTTTGTTAATGGCATTCTTTGTATGAAAGCTTTGTAGTTTGATTTTATCCCACTTGTTTATTTTTGCCTTTATTACTTTTACTTTTGTACCAAATTTAAATAATGATCACCAGTATCTATGTCAAGGGGTTTTTTGCCTATATTAAAGTCTTTAATTAAGACTTAAATTTTGTTTGTGGTGTAAGATAGTGATCCAGTATCATTCATTTGCATGTACCTCTCTATTTTTCCCAACTGCATTTAGTGAGGAAACTTTCCTTTCCCCATTGTATATTCTTGGTCACTGTGTCCTAAACTAATTTACCATGTATGCTTTGGTTTATTTCTGAGTCTCTATTCTGCTTCATTGATCTATGCATATGTTTTATGCCAATGAATACTGTTTTAATTACTATGGCTTTATAATAGAGTTTGGAATCAGGAACATGATGCCTTCAGCTTTGTTTGTTTGTTTTTCTCAAAATTACATTGGGTATTCGGGGTCTTTTGCTGTTCTATATATTTTTTTTGATGATTTGTTCTATTTTTGTGAATAATATTAGAATATTGATTAAGATTTCATTGAATTCATATATAACTTTGAAGAGTATGGACATTTTAGCAATATTGACTCTTCTAATCCATGAGCACAGAATATTTTTCCACTTGTGTCTTCTTTAATTTCTTTCATTATTGTCTTTACAGAATACAGGTCTTTCACCTCCTTTGTAAAATTGCTTTCTAGGTGTTTTATTATTTTTGATGTGTTATAAATGAGAATTCTTTTTAATTTTTTTGATATTTTGTAGTATATGCTATGTAGTGTTGGCGATGGTTATAGCCAACATGAAACAACAAGTGTTTTGATTTAAATTTTGTATCTTGCAGCTTTACTGGATGTGTTTATTAGTTATATTGGCCTTGTTGGTGGAGTTTAGGGGTTTCTATATATAAAATCATGTAATCTGAAATAAGTGACAGCTGTACTCTTACTTTTCAGTTTGGAGGTATTTTATTTTTCTTTTGTAATGAGTCTGGGTAAGACTTCCAATACAATGTTGAATAAAAATGGCTTGAGAGGGCAACCTTGTCTTATTTCTGATCTTAGAGGAAAAAAGTTTAACTTTTCCTTGCTGAGGATGGTGTCACCTGTGGATTTATCATTTATGGCCCTGATTACATGGATGTATACTCTTTCTATACTTATTTTGTTTAAAGTTTTTATAATAAATGTATGCCAAATTTTAAAATGATTTTTCAGTATGTATTGAGTTGATTATACACGTTCTATCCTTTATTTTGTTAATGTTGTGTATCACATTGACTGATTTTCCAATGTTGAACAATGCATGCATCCTTGGAGTAAATCCCACTCAATCATTATGTATGATATTTTGAATGTAGTGTATAATTCTATTTGTTACTATTTTGTTGAGGATTATTGCATCTATATTCACCAGGGATGTTGATCTGTAATTTTATTTTCTTTAAACATTTTTGTGTGGTGTTGTCATGAAGGTAACTGTGGTTTCATAAAATATGTTTAGATTTTAATTCTCTTCTATTTTTTGGAAGAGCTTGAATGTTGTTACAATTCACCAGTGAAGCCATCTGGTTCCAAACTTTTCTTTGAAAAAATTTTTGATTATTGACTTAATGTCCTTATTAGTAATAAACCACTGAGTATTTCTTTATAGTTCAGGCTTGGTAAGTTGTATATCTCTAGGACTTATCCACATTTTCAGTTTGTAAAATTTGTTGCTTCATAATTGTTCATAGACTTTACATAAACCCCCCACCATTTTTTTGTATTTTTATGGTAACAGTTGTAAAGTTGTAACATCTCCTGTTTTAATTGCCATTAAAAGTCTCATCTTTTTTTTTTCTTTTTTAGAGTCTAGGTAAATATTTGTCAATTTTGTTTATGTAAAAAAAACTTGTAGTTTTTTTTTTTTTTTTTTCAAGTAAGCTTCATGCTTAGCGTGCAGTCCAACATGGGGCTTGAACTCAGGACTCTGAGATCAAGACCTGAGCTGAGACCAAGAAGAGCCCAGACACTTAGCCGACTGAGGCACCCAGGTGCACCGATTTTATTGATGCTTTTATATTGTCTTTTTAATATCTATTTCATATAGTTTTCCTCTAATATTTGTTTTTTCTCCTTCCACAAACTTTGGACTTCATTTGTTCAGTTTTTTTTCTAGTTTCTTAAGATGCAATGTTGTTTATTTTAGACTTTTCTTGTTTATTCAGGTAGGCATTTGCCACAATAAACTTTCCTTTTAGAATTGCTTTACCTGAATGTCATAAGTTTTAATACATTTTATTTTTATTTTCATTAGTACCAACATATTTTAATTAATTTTTAAATTTCTTATTTGATCCATCAGTTGTTGGGTAATATGTTATTTAATTTCCACATATTTCTATTTCTGAAATTTTCAATTATCTTTATGTAATTTCTAGTTTCATACCATTGTGGACCAAAAATAGATACCTCATATGATTCCCATCCTTTAAAATTCACTAAGGCTTGTTTTTTTGCTGAACATATAATCTATCTTGGAGAGTGTTCCATATGCAGTTGGGAAGAAAGTGTATTCTCTTGCTTTTGAATGCAGTGTTCTGTATATATCTAAGTTGTTAATACTCTCATTTTAAACCTCAACAAAAAAACTTTGAAGAAACCAGTTGCCTAAAATTTTCAATAATAAAATTAATAATGGAAAGTTCAGTGACTCTCTTTCTGGTAGTTAAATAATGTACAAATTTATTCAACTCCATTCATTTGCTATTTATCATCTATTTCATTTTCTTATGTTTTCAAGCACATTTGGAGAAAGCCTACAATTTGTCAATGCCATATTCATTCTCCACATCTTATCTTTTAACAACGTCTCTAGTCTTGTAGAACAAAAAATATACTCAGGATGAAAAAAAAATAAGGTTTATCTTAATTATTTCCTTCCGCCAGGGAAAGATGATCAGTTGAGGCTCTTTCGAACTTTTGAAAAGGCATGATATAACTAGTATTACCTTTTGTCTTATTCTTCTTTAAAATAAAGGGATGATGTGTGACTGCAGCAGCCATATAAAAACAAAGGAGAAAGAACAATAGAATTGCATATAACACTTAGTTCTGCCATCTGTGAGCCACTGAATCTGTGCTAGCAAAAGAGAAATTCTAGAATTCTGTTTTATGCTATCTGACATAGTCATTAACTGATACACATTTTTTTCTCTCTAGTATTGTTCAAATACATGGTTACCATATTTTAAGTAAAATATTACAAAATTTATTTGTTGATATGTGTTGCTTTTGTTTTTTGCACTGATGATATGTCTATACAAAAAGCAAGAGCCATATCATTAAATAATCAGGTCTACTTTTGTTTTCTTTTTTTTTAAATTTTATTTATTTATTTTGAGAGAAAGAGAGAGAAACAGAGCACAAGTGGGGGGAGGGGCAGAGAGAGAGGGAGACATAGAATCTGAAACAGGCTCCAGGTTCTGAGTTGTCAGCACAGAGCCTGATGCGAGGCTCAAACCCATGAACCATGAGATCATAACCTGAGCCAAAGTCAGATGCTTAACCAACTAAGCCACCCAGGCACCCCTCTGTGTGTGTGTGCGTGTGTGTGTGCCTGTGCCTGTGTGTGTGTGTTTGTGTGTGTGTGTGTGTGTGTTTAATCAGGTCTACTTTTAATAAGACAATTCATAAATCATTTAAAAACTACTCTATTTTTAAGTTTGAACCTAAAACATGAAGATTGTTTTCACTTTTTCTGTCATTTAATAAAAATGTTTATATTTTATTTTCCCATTCTGCAAATCCTCTAGCATACTGACACACTTAATAATGTTAATAATTAACCATGGCTAATAATTACAAACAAGGGATTTTCCATAATTGTCTTATATAATGACAATCAACTGTTTGATTTTTTATTTTTTTCGAGTAAACATATATATTCAGAGGATAGAGACTACAGCTAAATATTAATTGACAAACTAATGGGATACACTAGATATTTTATTTCAAATCTGATTATAAAATGACCGGTGTAAATAATAAATTTTACATAATAAGCTAACAAAGAAGAAGAGAGAACAGACAGGGCAGAAAAAAATATTTAAAGAAATACTAGTTTAAATTTTTGTCTAATTTGGGGAAGAAAACACACATCCAGGTGCAGGAAGTAAGATAACACTTAACAAGATAAACTAAATGAAGGCCATGATGAGACACATACTAATTAAAATGGCAAAAGTTAATTAGAATTTTAAAGGCACCAAGACAAGAATTTAAAAGCAGTTACACATGAGCAAACTTCATAAGGCTATCAATTGATTTTTCAGCAGAAATTTTACAGACCATAAATGAATACCATTATATATTCAAAGTATAGGAAAAAAAAAAAAAGAAAAGAAAGACAAAAGAAAGAAAGAAAGAAAAAAAAGAAAGAAAGAAAGAGAGAGAGAGAAAGAAAAAAGAAAGAAAACAAATTGGAACCAAGAATACTCTACCTGACATGTTACCATTCAAAATTGAAGAGAAATAGAGTTTCTCAGGTAAAGAAAAGTAAAAGGAGTCAATCAGCACCAAACCAACCTTCATAAAATGTAAGAGAATTCTTTAAGTGAAAAGAAATGGCTGTAGCTAGGGCTAAGAAAATTATTAAAGCAAAAAATTTCAGACACAAAAAGGAAACATATGTTAAAAGTAATAGATTCATCATTTATAAAGCCAGTATGGAAGTTAAAAGAGAAAAGAAATAAAATCAATCATATCTACAAAAGTTAGTCAAAGGACCAATAAAATTAAAAAATGTAAATTATGTATATGTAAAATGTATAAGGAGTCAGTAAAAATTTAATGCTTTTAGAATGTATTTTAACTTAAGAAACCATCAATGTCATATAGACTATTATACACACAGAGTGTTATATATAAACCAAATAGTAACCACAAGTCAAAAACCTGTAATAGATACATTACAAATAAAGATAAAGGGATCAAAACACAAAAATAAATAAAACCATCAAACCACAAGGAAAGAGAGTGAGAAAAGAAGAAATGAATAGAGAACTATAAAAGCATACACAAAGTAGTAAACAAAATGTCAATAAGTACAGACCTATCAATAATCAATTTACATGGAAATGCAGTAAATCCTCCAATCAAAAGACATAAGATGACAATGGATTAAAAAAATACCCATAGGAGCATCTGGGTGGCTCAGTCGGTTAAGCAGCCAATTTAGGCTCAGGTAATGATCTCACAGTTTGTGGGCTCCAGCCCTCATTGGGCTCCAGGCTGACAGCTCAGAGCCTGAAGCCTCCTTTGGATTCTGTGTCTCCCTCTGTCTCCGTTCCACTCCCCTTCTTGCCCTCTGTCTCTAAAATAAAAAAAACATTAAAAAAAATAAAAAATACTC
This sequence comes from Acinonyx jubatus, assembly GCF_027475565.1. NCBI lineage: Eukaryota > Metazoa > Chordata > Mammalia > Carnivora > Felidae > Acinonyx > Acinonyx jubatus. The sequence continues at coordinate 82,018,180 of NC_069380.1, forward strand.
ATCAATATGCTCCTTACACGTGACTCACTTCAGATCTAAAGACACAGAAAGACTGAAAGTGAAGGAATGGAAAAAGACACAATGCAAATGGAAGCATAAACGTGTCAAGATAGCACTACTTAGAAAAAATATGCTTTAAAACAAAGACTCTAGCAGAAGATAGAGAAGGATATTACATAATAATAAAAATATCAAACCAATAGCAGGGTATGACAATTGTAAATATATATGCATCCAAAATTGGAACACCTAAATAAAGTAAATATTAACAGATATTACAAAATCTTCAGTAATACAATAATAGTAAAGTTTTAACACCACCCTCTATCATCAGATAAGATTATCTAAACACAAATCAGCACTAACAAAATAACAACAAAACAACAACAAAAAAACAACACAGCAAGAACAAACAGTAGCTATGAATGACACGTTAAATCAAATAGGCTTTACAAATATGTATAGAACATTTCATCCAAAAATGGCAGAATACATGTACTTTTCAGGTGCTCATGGTATATTCATGATAGATCACATACTGGGCCACAAAAATCTCAACAAATTAAAGAAGAATGAAATCATACCAAGCATATTTTCTGAATTGAACAGTATCAACTAGAAATCAGTTACAAAAAAGGAGGAAAAAACACGAGCATTTGACGGTCAGCAATGTTACTAAGCGAAAAATGGGGGAGCTTGATTGGCACAGTCAATAGAATATGCAACTGTTCATCTCAGGGTTGTGATTTTGAGCCCTATGTTGGGTGTAGAGACTAGTTTAAAATAAAATTTTGGGACACCTGGGTGATTCAGTCAGTTAAGTGTCTGATTCTTGAATTCAGCTAAGGTTATGATCTCACATTTCATGGGTTGAAGCCCTGTGTTGGGCTCTATGCTGACAGTGTTGAGCCTACTTGGGATTCTCTCTCTCCCTCTTTCTCTTCCCTCTCCTGCTCACACTTGTGCTCTTTCTTGCCCTCAAAACTAAATAAGTAAACATTTAAGAAATAAAATGTAAAAAAAGAAAACTAGTGTGTCAAAAAGAATGTGAAATAGAATGTACAAAAATATGTAGAGACAAATTAAAATGAATAATTCTGTGGATACAGCAAAAGCTGTCCTATGACAGAAGTTTCTAACAAGACTAACTCAGAAAAGAATATCTCAAATAAACAATCTAACCTTACATATAAAAGAACTAGAAAAAATAAGAACAAAGTCAAAAGCTAATAGAAACAAAGAAATACTAAAGAGCATAGCAGAAATAAATTAAAGACAAAAAATGAAAAAGATAAAGGAAAATTAAAACTTTTTTTAATAATAAACTCTTAGACTCATCAAGAAAGAAAAAGAGACTGTACTCAAAAAAAGCAGACATAAAGTAGAAATAACAACGGACACCACAGAAATACAAATATTAACAAAATACTATAAAATACTTATATGCCACTTATATGTCAGTATTTATGCCCAGGCTGTTCAGTGGGTTAAGCATCTGACTCTTGATTTTGGCTCATGTCATGAACTTGCAGTTTATGATTTCGAGCACAGTATTAGGCTCCGTGCTGATAGTGTAGAGCCTGCTAGGGATTCCCTTTCTTTTCTCTCTGCCCCTCCCCTACTCTCTCTCTCTCTCTCTCTCTCTCTCTCTCTCAAAATAAATAAATAAACATTTAAAAAATTTAAAAATATACATGCAAACAAATTGGACACAGTAGAACAAATGGATGAATTCCTAGAAATGTATGATGTTCCCAATTTGAATCAGAAATAGAAAATGTGAACTTCCAAATTAATTCTACATGTCCAGCATTGCCCATATAACAAAACCAAATATACCAGAAGAAGAAGAAGATGATGAAGCAGAAGAAGCAGAAGTATTAGGATGAGGGGAGGGAGGAGGACAAGGAGGAAATTATAAACCAGTATCTCTGATCTACATAGATGAACGTGAATATAGAATAGAAAAGAAGAAATAGCATTTCCCATTTTTAAAGATAGTGTGATGTTCTTTATTAAAAAATAATTTCAGGGGCACCTGGGTGGCTCGGTCGGTTAAGCGTCCGACTTCGGCTCAGGTCATGATCTCACGGTCTGTGGGTTCGAGCCCCGCATCGGGCTCTGTGCTGACAGCTCAGAGCCTGGAGCCTGTTTCGGATTCTTTGTCTCCCTCTCTCTGTGACCTGCCTCCGTTCATGCTCTGTCTCTCTGTCGCAAAAATAAATAAACGTTAAAAAAAATTAAAAAAATAATTTCAAGGGTCTGCAAAACACATCCAGCAAAATTAAAGAATTCAGCAAGGTGAGCTAGTTCTAATCTAAAGACATAGGGTGTCAGAATGGATAAAAATAACAAGGCCCACCTATATATGCTGCATACAAGAGGTTCTTTTCAGAGTAAAAGACACCTGTGGATTGAATAAAGAGATGGAGAAACATTTATCAAACAAATTAGTATCAAAGGAAAGCTGGAGTGGAAATATTTATATCAGAAAATAACTATATTTTTAAACCAAAGATTATAAAAGGGTTCAATAAAGCACCTATCTTCTCATAAAAGGGACAATCCACAAAGATCAGACAATTGTAAACATTTATGTCTCTAACATGATTTGGGAGTACCCAAGTATATAAAACAATTTGTAACAAACATACAGGAACATATTGATAACAATACAATAATAGGGCACTAGAACACACCACTTACAGCAATGGACAGATAATCCAAGAGAAAATCAAAAAGGAAACAATGGCTTTAAATGACACACTGGACCACAGAGAATTAAGATACATTGAGATTATTCCATCCTAAACGAGCAGTATGTACATTGTTTCAAGTTCGCAAGGGACATTTTTCAGGTTAGATCACATTGGGCACAAATAAAGCTTCAACAAATACATCCTTTCTGAATACAACACTATTAAACTTAACGTCAACCACAACAGCAGTGTGGGAAGACCATAAACACGTGAAGGATAAACAGCATGCTATTGAACAAAACAATGGGTCAACAAGAAATCAAAGAAGAAATAAGAAATTATTTGGATCAATTGTAAATGGGTTCTATTGTTTGATTTCTCTTTGGTTGCTTCATTGTTGGTGTATAGGAATGCAACCGATTTCTGTGCATTGATTTTATTTTACCTTATTTTTTTCAATATATGTAATTTATTGTCAAATTAGTTTCCATACAACACCCAGTGCTCATCCCAAAAGGTGCCCTCCTCAATACCCATCATCCACCCTCCCCTCCCTCCCACCCCCAATAAACCCTCAGTTTGTTCTTAGTTTTTAAGAGTCTCTTATGCTTTGGCTCTGTCCCTCTCTAACCTCTTTTTTTTTTTCTTCCCCTCCCCCATGGGTTTCTGTTAGCTTTCTCAGGATACACATAAGAGTGAAAGAATACGGTATCTGTCTTTCTCTGTATGGCTTATTTCACTTAGCATCACACTCTCCAGTTCCATCCACGTGGCTACAAAGGGCCATATTTCATTCTTTCTCATTGCCATGTAGTACTCCATTGTGTATATAAACCACAATTTCTTTATCCATTCATCTGTTGATGGACATTTAGGCTCTTTCCATAATTTGGCTATTGTTGAGAGTGCTTCTATAAACATTGGGGTACAAGTGCCCCTATGCATCAGTACTCCTGTATCCCTTGGGTAAATTCCTAGCAGTGCTATTGCTGGGTCATAGGGTAGGTGTATTTTTAATTTTTGGAGGAACCTCCACACTGTTTTCCAGAGTGGCTGCACCAATTTGCATTCCCACCAACAGTGCAAGAGGGTTCCCATTTCTTCACATCCTCGCCAGCATCTATAGTCTCCTGATTTGTTCATTTTGGCCACTCTGACTGGCGTGAGGTGGTATATGAATGTGGTTTTGATTTGTATTTCCCTGATGAGGAGCGACGTTGAGCATCTTTTCATGTGCCTGTTGGCCATCAGGATGTCTTCTTTAGAGAATGTTTAGAAAACATTCATGTTTTCGCCCCATTTCTTCACTGGATTATTTGTTTTTCGGGTGTGCAGTTTGGTGAGCTCTTTAGAGATTTTGGATACTAGCCCTTTGTCCGATATGTCATTTGCAAATATCTTTTCCCATTCCGTTGGTTGTCTTTTAGTTTTGTTGGTTGTTTCCTTTGCTGTGCAGAAGCTTTTGATCTTCATAAGGTCCCAGTAGTTCATTTTTGCTTTTAATTCCCTTGCCTCTGGGGATGTGTCAAGTAAGAAATTACTACGAGGTCAGAGAGGTCTTTTCCTGCTTTCTCCTCTAGGGTTTTGATGGTTTCCTGTCTCACACTCAGGTCCTTTATCCATTTTGAGTTTATTTTTGTGAATGGTGTGAGAAAGTGGTCTAGTTTCAATCTTCTGCAAGTTGCTGTCCAGTTCTCCCAGCATCATTTGTTAAAAGGACCTTTTTCCTTTGGATGTTCTTTCCTGCTTTGTCAAAGATTAGTTGGCCATACATTTGTGGGTCTAGTTCTGGGGTTTCTATTCTATTCCATTGGTCTATGTGTCTGTTTCTATGCCAATACCATGCTGTCGTGATTATTACAGCTTTGTAGTAGAGGCTAAAGTCTGGGATTGTGATGCCTCCTGCTTTGGTCTTCTTCTTCAAAATTACTTTGGCTATTCGGGGCCTTTTGTGGTTCCATATGAATTTTAGGATTGCTTGTTCTAGTTTCGAGAATAATGCTGGTGCAATTTTGATTGGGATTGCTTTGAATGTGTAGATAGCTTTGGGTACATTTTGACAATATTTATTCTTCCAATCCATGAGCATGGAGTGTTTTTCCATTTCTTTATATCTTCTTCAATTTCCTTCATACATTTTCTATAGTTTTCAGCATACAGATCTTTTACATCTTTGGTTAAGTTTATTCCTAGGTATTTTATACTTTTTGGTGCAATTGTGAATGGGATCAGTTCCTTTATTTGTCTTTCTGTTGCTTCATTATTAGTGTATAAGAATGCAACTGATTTCTGTACATTGATTTTGTATCCTGAGACTTTGATAAATTCATGTGTCAGTTCTGGCAGACTTTTGGTGGAGTCTATCAGATTTTCCACGTATAATATCATGTCATCTGCAAAAAGTGAAAGCTTGACTTCATCTTTGCCAATTTTGATGCCTTTGATTTCCTTTTGTTGTCTGCTTGCTGATGCTAGAACTTCCAACACTATGTTAAACAACAGTGGTGAGAGTGGACACCCCTGTAGTCTTCCTGATCTCAGGGAAAAAGCTCTCAGTTTTTCCCCATTGAGGATGATGTTAGCTGTGGTCTTTTCATAAATGGCTTTTATGATCTTTAAGTATGTTCCTTCCATTCCGACTTTCTTGAAGGTTTTTTTTTAATTTTTTTAATGTTTCTTTATTTTTGAGACAGAGAGACAGAGCATGAACGGGGGAGGGGCAGAGAGAGAGGAAGACGCAGAATCAGAAGCAGGCTGCAGGCTCTGAGCCACCAGCCCAGAACCCGATGCGGGCTCGAACTCACGGACCGCGAGATCGTGACCTGAGCCAAAGTAGGACGCTTATCCGACTGAGCCACCCAGGGGCCCCATCGAAGGTTTTTATTAAGAAACGTTGCTGGATTTTGTCAAAGGCCCTTTCTGCATCGATTGACAGGATCATATGGTTCTTCTCTCTTTTTTTTTTTTTTTTTTGTTAATGTGATGTATCACGTTGATTGATTTGCGAATGTTGAACCAGCCCTGCATCCCAGGAATGAATCCCACTTGATCATGGTGAATAATTCTTTTTATATGGCGTTGAATTCGACTTGCTAGTATCTTATTGAGTATTTTTGCATCCATATTCATCAGGGATATTGGCCTGTAGTTCTCTTTTTTTACTGGGTCTCTGTCTGGTTTAGGAATCAAAGTAATACTGGCTTCATAGAATGAGTCTGGAAGTTTTCCTTCCCTTTCTTTCTTGGAATAGCGTGAGAAGGATAGGTATTATCTCTGCTTTAAACGTCTGGTAGAACTCCCCTGGGAAGCCATCTGGTCCTGGACTCTGATTTCTTGGGAGATTCTTGATAACCGATTTAAGTTCTTCGCTGGTTATGGGTCTGTTCAAGCTTTCTATTTCCTCCTGATTGAGTTTTGGAAGCATGTGGATGTTTAGGAATTTGTCCATTTATTCCAGGTTGTCCAATTTGTTGGCATATAATTTTTCATATTATTCCCTGAATATTGCTTGTATTTCTGAGGGATTGGTTGTAATAATTCCATTTTCATTCATGATTTTATCTATTTGGGTCATCTCCCTTTTCTTTTTGAGAAGCCCAGCTAGAGGTTTATCAATTTTGTTTATTTTTTCAAAAGACGAACTCTTGGTTTCATTAATCTGCTCTACATTGTTTTTAGATTCTATATGGTTATTTCTGCCTTGATCTTTATTATTTCTCTTCTTCTGCTGGGTTTGGGATGTCTTTGCTGTTCTTCTTCTATTCCCTTTAGGTCTGCAGTTAGATTTTGTATTTGGGATTTTTCTTGTTTCTTGAGATAGGCCTGGGTTGCAATGTATTTTCCTCTCAGGACTGCCTTCGCTGCATCCCAAAGTGTTTGGATTGTTGTATTTTCATTTTTGTTTGTTTCCATATACTTTTTAATTTCTTCTTTAATTGCCTGGTTGACCCACTCATTCGTGAGTAGGGAGTTTTTAACCTCCATGCTTTTGGAGGTTTTCCCGACTTTTTCCTGTGGTTGATTTCAAGCTTCATAGCATTGTGGTCTGAAAGTATGCATGGTATGATCTCAATTCTTGCATACATATGAAGAGCTGTTTTGTGACCCAGTATGTGATCTATCTTGGAGAATGTTCCATGTGCACTTGAGAAGAAAGTATATTCTGTTGCTTTGGGATGCAGAGTTCTAAATATATCTGTCAAGTCCATCTGACCCAATGTATCATTCAGGGCCCTTTTTTTCTTTATTGACTGTGTGTTTAGATGATCTCTCCATTTCTGTAAGTGAAGTGTTAAAGTCCCCTGCAATTCCCACATTCTTATCAATAAGGTTGCTTATGTTCGTGAGTAATTTTTTTATATATTTCAGGGCTCCTGTGTTTGGCGCATAGATATTTATAATTGTTAGCTCTTCCTGATGGATAGACCCTGTGATTATTATATAATGCCCTTCTTCATCTCTTGTTACAGCCTTAGTGTGAAGTCTACTTTGTCTGATATAAGCATGGCTACTCGAGCTTTCTTTTGACTTCCAGTGGCATGATAAATAGTTCTCAATCCCCTCACTCAATCTGAAGGTGTCCTCAGGTCTAAAATGAGTCTCTTGTAGACAGCAAATAGATGGGTCTTGTTTTCGTATCCATTCTTATACCCTATGTCTTTTGGTTGGCACATTTCGTCCATTTACATCCAGTGTTATTATAGGAACATATGGGTTCAAAGTCATTGTGATGTCCGTAGGTTTCATGCTTGTAGCGATATCTCTGGTACTTTGTCTCACACGATCCCCCTTAGGATCTCTTGTAGGGCTGGTTTAGTGGTGAAGAATTCCTTCAGTTTTTGTTTGTTTGGGAAGACCTTGATCTCTCCTTCTATTCTAAATGACAGACTTGCTGGATAAAGGATTCTCGGCTGCATATTTTTTCTGTTCATCACATTGAAGATCTCCTGGTATTCTTTTCTGGCCTGCCAAGTTTCAGTAGAGAGATCCGTCACGAATCTTATAGGTCTCCCTTTATAGGTTAGAGCACATTTATCTCTAGCTGCTTTCAGAATTTTCTCTTTATCCTTGTATTTGCCAGTTTCACTATGATATGTCGTGCAGAAGATCCATTCAAGTTACATCTGAAGGGAGTTCTCTGTGCCTCTTGGATTTCAATGCCTTTTCCTTCCCCAGATCAGGGAAGTTCTCAGCTATAATTTTCAAGTATACCTTCAGCATCTTTCCCTCTCCCTTCCTCCTCTGGAATAACAATTATGCGTATATTATTTCTCTTTAGTGCATCACTTAGTTCTGTAATTTTCCCTTCATACTCCTGGATTTTTTAATCTCTCTTTTTCTCAACTTCTTCTTTTTCCATATATTTATCTTCTAGTTCACCTATTCTCTCCTCTGCCTCTTCAATATGAGCCGTGGTCATCTCCATTTTATTTTGCAGCTCATTACTAGCATTTTTTTAGCTCCTCCTGGCTGTTCCTTAGTCCTTTGATATCTGTAGCAATAACTTCTCTGCTGTCTTTTATACTGTTTTCAAGCCCAGCGATTAATTTTATGACTATTACTCTAAATTCACTCTCTGTTATATTGTTTAAATCATTTTTGATCAGTTCATTAGCTGTCGTTATTTCCTGGACGTTTTTTTTTTTTAAGGGAATTCTTCCATTTCATCCTTTTGGATAGTCCCTGGAATGGTGTGGAACTGCGGGACCCTTCCCCTGTGCTGTCTTGAATATCTTGAGTTTGTGGGCGGGTCCGCAGTCAGACCTGATGTCTGCCCCCATCCCACCGCTGGGGCCAGAGTCAGACTGGTGTGTGCATTCTCTTCCCCTCTCTTAGGGGCGGGATTCACTGTGTGGTGGAGTGGCCCATCTGGGCTACTTGCACACTGCCAGGCTTGTGGTGCTGGGGATCTAGCATATTAGCTGGGGTTGATGGGCAAGTTGCACAGGGGCTGGAGGGGGAGGCTCAGCTTGCTTTTCCTTCAGAGATCTGCTTCGGGATGGGCCCTGTGGCACTGGGATGGAGTCAGACCAGCCTGAGGGATGGATCCATAGAAGCACAGCGTTGAGTGTTTGCAGGTGCAAGCAATTTCCCTGGCAGGAACTGGTTCCCTTTGGGATTTTGTCTGGGGGATGGGCGAGGGAGATGGCGCTGGTGAGCGCCTTTGTTCCCCGCCAAGCTGTGCTCTGTCATCTGGGGCTCAATAACTCTCCCTCCCATTGTCTTGCAGCCCTCCCGTTCTCCAAGCAGAGCTGTTAGCTTATAACCTTCCAGATGTTAAGTCCCGCTTGCTGTCAGAACATACTCTGTCCAGCCCTTCCGTTTTTGCAAGTCAGAATCAAGGCTCTGCTTTGCCAGCCAGCTGCCCCTCCACCCCGGCTCCCTCCCACCAGTCCGTGTAGTGCTCACCACCTCTCTGTCCTTCCTACCCTCTTCCATGGGTCTCTCGTCTGCACTTGGCTCTGGAGACTCGTTCTGCTAGTCTTCTGGCAGTTTTCTGGGTTATTTAGGCAGGTGTAGGTGGAATCTAAGTGATCAGCAGGACCCGCGGTGAGCCCAGCGTCCTCCTACGCCGCCATCTTCACCCAACAATGATCTGTGCATTGATTTTATATCTTGCAATTTGCTGAATTCATGAATCAGTTTTAGCAGTTTTTTTTGGTGGAATCTTTTGGATTTTCTATATAGAGTATTGTGTCATGTGTGAAGAGTGAATGGTTGACTTCTTCCTGGCCGATTTGGATGCCTCTTATTTCTTTGTGTTGTCTGATTGCTGAGGCTAAGACTTCCAAAACTATGTTGAATAACAGTGGTGAGAGTGGACATTCCTGTCTTGTTCCTGACCTTAGGGGGAAAGCTGTCAGTTATTCCCCATTGAAGATGATATTAGCAGTGGGTCTTTCATAGATGGCTTTTATGATCTCAAGGTATTATCTTCTTCTCTCCCTACATTCTTGAGCATTTTTACCAAGAAAGATTCTGTATTATGTCAATGCTTTCTCTGCATCTATTGAGAGGATCACATGATTCTTGTCCTTCTTTTATTGACGTGGTGAATTACATTGATTGCTTTGTGGATATTGAACCAGCCCTGCATCTCAGGTATAAATCCCATTTGGTTGTGGTGAATAATTTTTTTTAATGTATTGTTGGATCCAGTTTGCTAATGTCTTCTTGAAGATTTTTGCATGCAGGTTCATCAGGGAAATTGGTCTATAGTTCTCCTTTTTAATGAGGTCTTTGTCTGGTTTTGCAATCCTCATAGAATGAGTTTAAAAGTTTTCCTTCCAATTGTATTTTGCGGAAAAGTTTGAGAAACCAAACTGTTTTGGTTTGGAACCAAAAACCATAAAATACCTAGGAATAAATCTAACCAAAAATGTGAAAAATCTATACACTGAAAACTATAGAAAGTGTATGAAAGAAATTGAGGAAGATACACACACAAAAAGGAACAAAATATCCCATGCCCCTGGATAGGAAGAACAAATATTGTTAAACATCAATACTACCCAAAGCAATTTAAATATTCAATGCAATACCTGTCAAAATTATACCAGCATTCTTCACAGACTTAAAACAAACTATCCTATAATTTGTATGGAACCAGAAAAGACCCTGAATAGCCAAAGCAATCTTGAAAAAGAAAACCAAAGCAAGAGTTATCACAATACCAGACTTCAAGCTGTATTATAAAGCTGTAATCATTAATACAGTGTGGTACTGGCCCAAAAAGAGACACTCAGATCAATGGAAGAGAATAGAGAACCCAGCAATGGACCCACAAATGTATGGACAACATTCTTTGACAAAGCAGGAAAGAATATCCAATGGAATAAAGACAGTCTCTTCAGCAAATGGTGCTAGGAAATTGGACAACAGCATGCAGAAAAATGAATGTGGACTATTTTTTTACACCATACACAAAAATAAACTCAAAAGGGATGAAGGACCTCAATGTAAGACGGGAAGCCATCAAAATCCTCGAGGAGAAAGCAGGCAAAGACATCTTTGACCTTGGCCGCAGCAACTTCTTAGTCTATGAGTCTCCAGAGGCAAGGGAAACAAAAGCAAAAATGAACTATTGGGACCTCATCAAAATGAAAAGCTTCTGCACAGTGAAGGAAATAATCAGAAAAAACTAAAAGGCATCTAACCGAATGGGAGAAGATATTTGCAAATGACATATCAGATAAAGTATTAGTATCCAAAATCTATAAAGAACTTGTCAAACTCAACACCCAGAAAACAAATAATCCAGTGAAGAAATGGGCAAAAGACATGAATAGACACTCTCCAAAGAAGACATCCATATGGCCAACTGACACATGAAATAATGCTCAACATCACTCATCATCAGGGAAATACAAATCAAAACCATAATGAGATACCACCTCAAACCTGTCAGAATGGCTAACATTAACAACTCAGGCAACAACAGATGTTGGTAAGGATGCAGAGAAAGAGGATCTCTTTTGCACTGCTGGTGAGAATGCAAACTGGTGCAGCCACTCTGGAAAACAATATGGAGTTTCCTCAAAAATTTTAAAATAGAACTACTCTATGACCCAGCAATTTCACTACTTGGTATTTATCCAAGGCATACAGGTATGGTGTTTATGTTGTTTCAAAGGGGCACATGCACCCCAATGTTTATAGCAGCACTATCAAGAATAACCAAAGTGTGGTAATAGCTCAAATTTCCATTGATGGATGAATGGATAAAGAAGACGTGGTATATATATATATATATATATATATATATATATATATATATAATGGAGTATTAGGAATAATGAGTAAGAATGAAAATTTTGCCATTTGCAACTACATGGATGGAACCAGAAGGTAATATGCTAAGCGAAATTAGTCATAGAAAGAAAAATATCATATGACATTTATCATATGAGGACTTTAAGATACAAAACGATGAACATAAGGGAAGGGAAACAAAAATAATATAAAAACATGTAGGGGAACAAAACATAAGAAACTCTTAAATATGGAGAAAAAACAGACTGTTACTGAAGAAGTTGTGGGAGGGGGGATGAGCTAAATGGGTAAGAGGCATTAAGGAATCTACTCCTGAAATCATTTTAAATGTACTATATACTAATTAAATTGAATATAAATTAAAAAAATAAATTAAATTGAAAAAAAACATTTGGAAACAAATGAAAATGAAAGCACAATGGTCCAAAACTTTAGGATGCAGTAAAGCAGTCCTAAGAGGGATATTTATAGCACTACAGGTGTACTTTAAGTAGTAAGACAAATCTCAAGTAAACAACGTAACCTTACTCCTAAAGGAGGTACAAAAAAGAACAATCAAAGCCTAAAGCCAGCAGTAGGAAGGGAATTATGAAGATTAGAATAGAAATAAATGATACAGAAACAAACAAATTGCTGCCAAAACCATAGAACAGATCAGTGAAGCCAGGAGCTGGTAATTTGAAATTTTTAATAATATTGACAAATCCCTTAACAACAGTTACAGAAAAGAGAAAGGATCAAAATAAATAATTCATAAATGAGAGAGGAGAAATAACAACACTACAGAAATACAAAAAAAATATGAGAGAATTTTATGAAAAGATTTATGGCAAAAAATTGGACAACCTAGAAGAAATGGTTGAATTCCTAGAAATATATAAACTACCAAAAGTGAATCAGGAAGAAATGAAAACTTGAACTAACAAATAACCAGCCAAAATATAAAATGGAATTAGTAATAAAAATTTCTCAAAAAACAAAATTCCAGGGCTTGATGTCTTCACAAGTATATTCTATCAAACATTTTAAAAAGAGTTAATACTTATTACTTTGAAAGTGTTCCAAAAAATAGTAAAGGAAGAAATTGCAAATTTATTCTATGAGGCCAGAATTATCCTTATAACAAAACCAGATACTCTAATTAAAAGAGTGTGACAGGCAAATATTCCTGATGAACATGGGTGAAAAATTCTCAACAAAATAGTAGCAAATGAAATCCAACAATGTATTAAAGGAATCACTCACCAGGATAAATAGGGTTAATGCATTTATTGCAAGTGTGGTTCAGTATTCACAAATCAATCAACGTGTTATACCACATTAAAAAAAGAAAGGATAAGAACTGTATGATCATTGTAATGGATTCAGAAAAGACAATTGACAAAGTACAACATCCATTTATGATAAAGATCCTCAACAAAGAAGATTTAGAGAAAACATATCTCAACATAATAAAGTCCATATATGAAAAACTCACAGCTAATATTATCCTCAATGAGGGAAAAATGAAATTTTTTTTTCTCTAAATTTAAGAATGATACAGGGCTGTCCACTCTCACCACTGTTATTTCACATCATACTGTGAGTCCTAGCCTCAGCAATCACACAACAGAAAGAAATGAAAGGCATCCAAATAAGCAAGGAACAAGTCAGATTTTCACTATTTGCAGGAGACATGAAACCTATATAGAAAAGCCAAAGAATCCACCAAAAAATTGCTAGAACATGAATTCAGTAAAGTTTCAGGATACAAAATAAATATATTGACAACCATTACATTTCTATACACCAATAATGAAGAAGAAAGAGAAATTGAGGAATCAATCCCATTTATAATTGCACCAAACCCCGTAAGATACCTAGGAATAAACCTAACTAAAGAGGTAAAAGATATGCACTCTGAGAACTATAAAAGACTATCAGTTTCTTTATAAGTAAGACTCTTTTTCTTGATTTCCCTCTCATTCTCTTTTTGCCCTTTCCTCATTTACTCTGTTTCCTGAATTCCACATATCATTGAAATTCTATGGTATTTGTCTTTCTCTGGCTGACTTATTTTACTTAGCTCCATCCATGTCATTGCAAATGACAAGATTTCATTATTTTTATGGCTGAATAATATTCCATTGTATACATAAACCACTTCTGTTTTCATTCTTTAATTGATGGACACTTGGACTGCTTGCCTAAGTTGGCTGTTGTAAATAATGCTGCTATAAACATTGGGGTGCATGTGTCATTTGAATTAGTGTTTTTGTATAGTTTGGGCAAATAGTAGTGCAATTGCTGGATGTTAGAGTAGTTCTGTTTTAATTTTTGAGGGATTTCTGTACTCTTTTCCACAGTGGCTGCATGAGTTTACATTCCCACCAACAGTGCAAGAGGCTTCCTTCCCCCCCCCCCCCCGCCCACCCCGCATCCTCACCAACACCTGTTGTTTCTTATATTGATTGTAGCCATTCTCACAGGTGTGAGTTGACATCTCATTGTAGTTTTGACACGTTTCCCTGATGGTAAGTGATGATGGACATCTTTCCATTTGTATATTGGCCATCTAGAGTTCTTCTTTGTAAAAAATGTTCATATATTCTCCCCATTTTTAAAAGTTTTTTTAATGTTTATTTATTTTTGACAGAGAGACAGTGTGTAAGTGGGGGAGGAGCAGAGAGAGAGGGAGACACAATATCCAAAGCAGGCTCCAGGCTCTGAGCTGCCACCACAGAGCCCTATGTGGATCTCGAACTCACCAAAGGTGAGATCATGACCTGAGCCGCAGTCAGACGCTTACCGACTGAGCCACCCAGGCTCCCCTCCCCATTTTATTGTGTTAATCTTGAAGGTATTAAGTTTTCTTATTTCTTGATAGATTTTGGATACTAATCTTTCATCATATATGTCATTTGCAAATATCCTCTCCCCTTCCATAGGGTCACTTTTAGCTTTTTTGTTTGTTTCTTTCACTGTGCAGGAGCTTTTTATCTTAATAAATTCCTAATAGTTAATTTTTGCTTTTTTTTTCTTTTGCCTCTAGAGACGTGTCTAGTAAGAATTTGTTATGGCCGAGGTCAAAGAGGTTGCTGCTTGTGTTCTTCTCTAGGATTTTGATGGTTTCCTGTCTCAAATTTTGGTACTTCATCCATATGAAATTATTTTTGTGTACATTTTAAGTATGTGGTGCAGGTTCATTCTTTTTTTTTTTTTTTCTTACTGTCCAGTTTTCACAACACCGTCTGTTGAAGACACTCTCTTTTTCTCATTGGACATTCTTTACTGCTTTGTCCAAGATTAGTTGACCATACAGTTGTGTGTCCATTTCTGGGTTTTCTATTCTGTCCCATTGATCCATGTGTCTGTTTTTGTGCCTGTTCCATACTATTTTCTCACTACAGCTCTCTAATATAACTTGAAGTCTGGAATTGTGATGCCTCCAACTTTGCTTTTCTTTTTCAAGGTGACTTTGGCTATTCGGGGTATTTTGTGGTTCCATACAAATTTTAGAATTGTTTGTTAAATGTATGTGAAAAACACTGGTATTTTGATTAAACGTGTAGATTGTTTTGAGTAGTACACATATTTTAACAATATTTTTCTATCCAATCTATAACCATGGAATGTCTTTCTATTTTTTGTGTCATCTCCAATTTCTTTCATAAGTGCTTTATGGTTTTCAGAGTACAGACATTTCTCTTCTCTGGTTAGGTTTATTCCTGGGTATCTTATTGCTTTTGATGCAAATGTAAATGGGATTGATTCCTTGATTTCTCTTTTGCTGCTTCATTCTTGGTGTATAGAAATACAACAGATTTCTGTACATTGATTTCTTTCCTGCAACTTACTGAATTCATTTATCAGTCCTCACAGTTTTTCAATGGGGTCTTTCAGGCTTTCTATATTGAGTATCATGTCATCTGCAAATAGTGAAAGTTTTACTTCTCCATTACCAATTTGGAATCCTCTTTCTTCTTCTTCTTCTTCTTCTTTTTTTTTTTTTGTCTGACTGCTATGGTTAAGACTTCCAGTACGTGTTGAATAAAATGGTGCCAGTGGACATACTTATGTTGTTCCTGACATTAAGGATGAGGTTAGCTGTGCGTTTTTCAGGGATGGCCTTTATTTTGTTGAAGTATGTTCCCAGTAAACCTATGTTGTTGAAGATTTTTATCATGAATTGGTGTTATACTTTGTCAAATACTTTTTCTGCACTTATTGTTATGATCTTATGGTTCTTATCCTTTCTCTTATTGATATGATGTATCACATTTTTAGATTTTCAAATATTCAACCACCTATAAAAGCCAGGAATAAATCTCACTTGATTGTGATGAATGACTTTTTTTAGTGTATTGTTGAAATTTGTTTGTAGAGTTTTGTTGAGAATTTTGAAATCCTTTGCATTGGAATATTGGCTTGTAATGCTTTCCCCCCCCCCCTTTTTCCCCCTGTTTTTCTTTCTTTCTTTCTTTCTTTCTTTCTTTCTTTCTTTCTTTCTTTCGTGGTGTCATTATCTGCTTTTAGTATCAGGTCAATGCTGACCTAATACAATGGTTTTGGATTTTTTTTTCTTCCTTTCCTATTTTTTTCAATAGTTTGATAAGAATAGATATTTACTCTTCTTCAAATATTTGGTAGAATTCCCCTGTAAGGCCATCTGGTTCTAGATTTTTTCCTTGGGATTTTTTAAAAATAATTTATTCAATTCTTTGTTGGTTGTCATTCATTGTGGTTTTCTATTTCTTCCTATTAAGTTTGGTAGTTAATATGTTTCTAGGAATTTATCTATTTCTTCTATGTTGTCCAATTTGTTTGCATAGCTTTTTTATAATATTCCCTTATAATTATTGGTATTTCAATGGTATTGGTTGTTATTTGCCTTTTCTTATTTGAAATTTTATTTATTTGGATCTTTCTCTTTTCTTTTGAATAAGTCTGACTAGAGGCTTATCAGTTTTATTATTATTTTTAAAGAACCAGCTCATAGTTTCATTTTTTTTTAGTTTTCTATATCATTTATTTTTTTCTGTAGTTTTTATTAGTTACATCCTTCTGTTTGTTTTATGTTTTGTTTGTTGTTTTTCTACGTTCTCTAGGTGTAAACTCAGGTTGTTTATTTGAGATTTTTCTTGTTTCTTGAGGTAGGGCTTTATTGCTGTAAACTTCACTTTTAGAACTGGAATTGCTTTGGGTGCATTCCAAAGGTTTTGGACCATTGTGTTTTTATTGTCATTTGTTTTCGGGTACTTTTTTATTTCTTCTTTTATTTCCTGGTTGACTCGTTCATTGCTTAGTATAATGTTAGTTAACCTCCATGTATTTGTGCTCTTTCCAGGTTTGTTCTTGTGGTTGACTTCTAGTTTCATAACATTGTGATCAGAAATGATGCATGTCAGACTTTAATCTTCATGAATGTGTTAAGGTTTGTTTTGTGGCTTAATAGGTGATCTATTCCGTAGAATGTTCCATGTATACTTGGAAAGCATGTGTATTTTCTTCTGTTTTAGGATGTAATGTCATGAAAATATTCATCTGTTCCAGTGTGTCATTCCAATCCATTCCTTTCTTGTTAATTTTCTATTTAGATAATATGTCCATTGATGTAAATGAGGTGTTAAAATTTCTTCTTATTATTATAATATTATCAGTTAGTTCCTTTATGTTTGTTATTGACTCTTTTACATCTCTAGGTACTTCTATAGTGGGTGCATAAGTAATTACATTTGTTATATATTCTTTTTGGATCATTCCCTTTATTATTATCGTGTCCTTATTTTTCTCTTGTTACAATCTTTGCTTCAAAGTCTACATTGTCTGATAGAAGTATTGTTGCTCTGGATTTCTTTTGAAATCCATTTGTATGATAGGTCTTTCTCTATCCCCTCATTTTCAATCTGCAGGTGTCATTAGGTTTAAAATGACTTTCTTGTAGACAGCATGTAGATAGCTCTTGATTTTTTATCTTTTCTGCCACCATGTATCTTGGATTGGAGCACTTAGCGCATTTACATTCAAATTCATTGTTGATAGATATTTTAAACACCATTTTATTGTTTTGTGGTTGTATATGAATATTTTTTCTCCTTTTTCCCCCTTTTTCTCCTATTCATGGTTTGCTGATTTTCTTTACTGATATATTTGAAGTTCTTTCTCTTTATCTTCATATATTTATTGGTGGCTTTTAAAATATGGTTACCATTAGGTTTGTATTTAACCTGTTCTGCACATGAAGTCTACGTTAAGATGATAGTCATTAATTTTTAAACCTATTCTTTACTCCTATCCTCCCCACATTTTAGCCTGTATATTGTCAATCTAAATGCTCTTCTTTTATGAGTTCATTGAATAAAGTTTTACATAAATATTTATTTTTACTGCTTTTTTGTTTCCTACTTTTATACTGTCACTTTTGATATCTTTCCACTCAAAATGTTCCCTTTAATATTTCTTGAAGAGTTGGTCACAAACTACTTATTTTTTGTTTGTCTGATCTTGCTGAATAGTGTATTCTTGGTTACAAATTTTTCCCCTTCAGCACTTTCAATATATTATGCAGCTCCCTTCTGGCTTGGATAGTTTCTACTGAAGTATCCTCTGCCAGCCTTTTGGGTTCTTCTTTTTATGTTCCTGTTGTTGTTTTTTTTAATTAGCTGGTTTTAAAATTTTCTTTCATGGGGTACTGGATGGTTAAATGTTTGACTCTTGACGTGGGCTCAGGTCATGATCTCATGGTTTATGAGTTTTAGCCCCATTTCAGGCTCTGCACTGGCTGTGTGAAGCCAGTTTGGGATTCTCTCTCTCTCTCTCTCTCTCTCTTCCCGTCTCCTGCTCTCTATCTCTCTCAAAATGAATGAATAAATGAATTAATTAAATTTTAAAAATAGCCAATTTAATTGAAATATATATATATTTTTATGTGGATTAACTGTCCATCCTGGATCTGGATATATGTTTCCTTCCCCAGATTAGAGAAGTTTTCAGCTATTATGTGTTTCAAGTAAATTTTCTGTCCCATTTTTTCTCTCTTTTCTTCTGGGACTCTTAATACTATAAATGTTACTGTGTTCAATGGAGTCACAGAGTTCCCTAAGTCTATTCTCATTTTGCATATTTATTTTTCTTTTTTTTTCAGTTTGATTACTTTCCATTACTCTGTCTTCTAGATCATTCAGAGCTTCCTCTTCTAGCCTGTTGTTCATTCCATGAAGCATGTTTCTCATTTCATTTATCTGTATGTTGTTCCTTATCTCCATGTTAAGGTTCTTAGACATGTCTTCCACTCCTTTATTTATTTATTTTTAATTTTTTTTAATTTATTTTTGAGAGATAAAGAGACAGAGTGCAAGCAGGGGAGGGGCAGAGAGAGAGGGGGACATAGAATTTGAAGTAGGCTCCAGGCTCTGAGCTGTCAGCACAGAACCCCATGTGGGGCTAGAACTTGTAAACTGTAAGATCATGACCTGATACAAAATCAGACACTTAACTGACTGAGTCACCCAGGCGACCCTCTTCCACTCTGTCCTCAAGTGTAGTGTTTAGCTTCTTGATCATTGCCTCAAATACTCCATCAAGCATGTTTCTTATATTTTTTTCACTTAGATATCAGGCTATGGGCTTGTCCTCAATTTTTATTTGGGATAAATTTCTCTGTTTTCTCATTTTGTTTGAGTATCTGTACATGTTTATGTGTATTAGGAAAGTCATCGCTGTCTTTTGGTCTTGAGGGTAAGGAGGGCCTTATGAAAAAGAGTTCATGTAGCACACTGCTATGTAGTGTCCCCTGTTCTCCAGGGCCTGTTTCTTTCTATGTGTCTCCAATGTGTGCTGCATGTGCTCTGTTTTTGTGTCCTTGCCACTTTATCCTTCAGGTCAGTCATTTGCAAAGGATCTCTTTGCCATTTTTGTTCAGTGTTTAGTCCCTTGCATAAATATAATAAATTTTATCTAACTCTAGTGTGGTTCCTCTGGATTTTCGTGGGAGAAGGCAGGGTTTCATGTAAGCACTTAGGTAAGGAGTGAGGGCACTGTGTTGGTTCCTGCAGGTTGCGCTGTGCTTATGTTGAGGAGGGGGGAGGGGAAGAGATAGTACTGGCCACTTTCTTTGTTCATGGAAGGGTCTCTGTGAATACTGACTCTCTAGGATGCACTTTGATATGTGTAAATAACCTCCCCACTGTGTGTCCTAGGCACTCCAGATTGGTGCTTCCATGCTGTATATCCATGACTTGTTTGGCTAGGCCTCTCAGAGAATAACGTAGGCTCTATCCCAGACAAGCCTACTGACCATTAAAACACTAGGCTCTAAGGCTTGCGGTTTGCCAGAAGTCCACACGTCAGCCCCTCTTCTGTTCCAACCCAAGTCCTATGGGAAGTCTTCCCCTTGCATCCCTCTGTGTGTTATACTGTCTCTTGCCCTTCTCTGTAATCATGGCTCCCTCCCCACCACAGTGTCAATGATCTATCTCTCTCCTAAACTGCATCTGGACACTTCCTACCATTTTCAGATGTGGCCTCTTATCTACTTTTAGTTGTGAAGTTTATTCTTCCAGTTATCAGTTAAATTTCTTGGTTATATACGATGATTTTTTGGTTAACTAGCAGTATTCATGGAATAAGGCAAACCTAGGTTCCCCTACTCCACTGCCATTTTCCAAACTTGTCTTTTATAAGTCTTATGGCTTAAATATTTGATTTACATATTTAGGTATATAATCCACCTTGAAATAACTTTTAACTTGTGGAATGAGATAGGTTCAAGGTGTTTTTTTTTTAATATGTCTGTTCTGTTTATTTTTTAATTGAATTGATTTGAGCTTTTATTTAATAGAGCACATTGTATTTCCAGATTATCTGAAAAAAACATGTAGGGTAGAAAAATGTGTTCACCAAAATTCAAGTCATTTTTTTTCTTTTTCTTTTTTTAAGTATGTATGTATGCCATTTTAATGTTACAGTTTTTTCTTTCAATTCCAGTTAATTAACATACAGTATAGGGGAAACTGGGTGACACAGTTGGTTAAGTGCTGACTTTTGATCTCGTCTCCAGTCATGATCTCACAGTTTGTGAGTTTAAGCTCCACATCAGGCTCTGCACTGATGGTGCATTTCTTTCTTGAGATTCTGTCTCTCCTTCTCTGTGCCCCACCTCTGCTTTTGCTCTCTCTCTGTCAAAATAAATAAATAAAAATAAATAAACTTAAAAAAAAACTAATAGTATAATATTAGTATAATGTTAGTTCCAGTGTTAGTGATTCATCACTTACATATAATACCCAGTGGTCAGCACAACAAATTCCTACATTAATACCCATTATCTATGTAGCACAACCCGCTGCCACCTCCCATCCAGCAACCCTTGGTTTGTTCTCTATACCTAAAAGTGTATTTTATAATTTGTCAACTTCTCTTTTTTATCTTCAATGTTCATGTTTTGATTTATAAATTTCACATATTAGTGAAATCGTATGGTATTTGTCTTTCTTTACATGACTTGTTTAACTTAATATAATACACTCTAACTCCATCCATGTCATTACAAGTGAGAAGATTTCATTCTTTTTGATGGATTATATATATATATATATATATACACACACACATATATTAGCCACATGACAGGTGACAGGTAGTTTCTTATTGTAGTTTTATTTTGTATTTCCCTGATGATGAGTGATGTTGAGCATCTTTGCATTTGTCTGTTATCTATCTGCATGTCTTTTGAAACATTTCTATTCATGTCTATTCATGTGTCAAGTAAGAAATTGCTGCCTCTGAGGTCAGAGAGGTTTTTATTTTTTCTGCTTTCTCCACTAAGGTTTTGATGGTTTCCTGTCTCACGTTCATGTCCTTCATCCATTTTGAGTTTATTTTTGTAAACGATGTAAGAAAGTGGTCTAGTTTCATTCTTCTGCATGTTGCTGTCCAGTTCTTCCAGCACCATTTGTTAAAGAGACTGTCTTTTTTCCATTGGATATTCTTTCCTGCTTTTTCAAAGATTAGTTGGCCATACTTTTGTGCATCTAATTCTGGGGTTTCTATCCAATTCCATTGGTCTATGTGTCTGTTTTTGTGCCAATACCATGCTGTCTTGATTATTACAGCTTTGAAGTAGAGGCTAAAGTTTGGGATTGTGATGCCTCACACTTTGGTCTTCTTACTCAATATTACTTTGGCTCTTTGGGGGCCTTTTGTGGTTCCACACAAATTTTAGGATGATTTGTTCTAGCTTCAAGAAGAGTGCTCGTGCAATTTTGATTGGGATTGCATTGAATGTTTAGATAGCTTTGGGCAGTATTGACTTTTTCACAATATTTATTCTTCCAACCCATGAACACAGAATGTTTTTCCATTTCTTTGTATCTTCTTCAGTTTCCTTCATACACTTTATATGGTTTTCAGCATACAGATCTTTCACATCTTTGGTTAGGTTTATTCCTAGGTATTTTATGATTGTTGCTGCAACTGTAAATGGGATTAGTTTCTTTATTTGTCTTTCTGTTGTTTCATCATTGGTGTATAAAAATGCAAGTTATTTCTGTACATTAACTTTGTATCCTGCGACTTTGCTGAATTCATGTAATCAGTTCTAGTAGACTTTTGGAGGAGTCTATTGGATTTTCCATGTATAAATACCATTGGCAAAAAGTGAAAGCTTAACTTCATCTTTGCCAGGTTGGATGCCTTTGATTTCCTTTTGTTGTCTGATTGATGATGCTAAAACTTCCAACACTATGTTAAACAACAGCGGTGGGAGTAGACATCCCTGTCGTGTTCTTGATCTCAGGGGAAAAGCTCTCAGTTTTTCCACCTTGAGGATGATATTAGCTGTGGGATTTTCATAAATGGCTTTTATGATGTTTAAGTATGTTCCTTGTATCCCGACTTCCTCGAGGGTTTTTATTAAGAAACTATGCTGAATTTTGTCAAATGATTTTTCTGCATTGATTGATAGGATCATATGGTTCTTATCTTTTATTTTATTAATGTGATGTATGACATTGATTAATTTGTGAATGTTGAACCAGCCCTTCATCCCTGGAATAAATCCCACTTGATCATGGTGAATAATTTGTATCATATTCTGTTGAATTCGAATTGCTAGTATCTTGTTGAGAATTTTTGCATCCATATTCATCAAGGATATTGGCCTGTAGTTCTCTTTTATTGCTGGGTCTCTGTCTGGTTTGGGAATCAAAGTAATGCTGGATTCATAGAATGAGTCTGGAAGTTTTCCTTCCCTTTCTATTTTTTTGGAACAGTTTGAGAAGGATAGGTATTATCTATGCTTTAAGTGTCTGGTAGAATTTCCCTGGGAAGTCATCTGGTCCAGGACTCTTATTTGTTGGAGATTTTTGATAACTGCTTCAATTTCTTCGCTGGTTATAGGTCTGTTCAAGCTTTCTATTTCTTCCTATTTCAGTTTTGGAAGTGTGTGGTTGCTTAGGAATTTGTCCATTTCTTCCAGGTTGCCCAGTTTGTTGGTATATAATTTTCCATAGTATTCCCTGATAATTGCTTGTATTTCTGAGGGATTGGTTGTAATAATGCCATTTTCATTCATGATTTTATCTATTTGGGTTCTGTCCCTTTTCCTTTTGAGAAGACTGTCTAGACGTTTATCAATTTTGTTTATTTTTTTCAAAAGACAAACTCTTGGTTTCATTGACCTGGTCTACATGTTTTTTTCGTTTCTGTATTGTTTATTTATGCTCTGATCATTCTTATCTTTCTTCTTCTGCTGGGTTTGGGGTGTCTTTCCTGTTGTGCTTCTATTTCCTTTAGGTGTGCTGTTAGATTTTCTATTTGGGATTTTTCTTGTTTCTTGAGATAGGCCTGTACTGCAATGTATTTTCCTCTCAAGACTGCCTCCGCTGCATCCCAAAGCACTTGGATTCTTATATTTTCATTTTCATTTGTTTCCATATTTTTTTTCATTTCTTCTCTAATTGCCTGGTTGACCCATTCATTCTTTAGTAGAGTGTTCTTTAGCCTTCACGCTTTGGAGATTTTCCAGACTTTTTCCTGTGGTTGATTTCAAGCTTCAAAGCATTGTGGTCTGAAAGTGTGCATTGTATGGTCTCAATTCTTTTACACTTATTAAGGGCTGTTTTGTGGCCCAGTATGTGATGTATCTTGGAGAATGTTCCATGTGCACTCCAGAAGAAAGTATATTCTGTTGCTTTAGGATGCTGAGTTCTAAATATATCTGTCAAGTCCATCTGACCCAATGTATCATTCAGAGCTCTTGTTTTTTGTTTTTGTTTTTATTATTGATCCTGTGTCTAGATGATCTAACCATTGTTGTAAGAGGTGTATTAATATCCCCTGCAATTATCACATTCTTGTCAATAAGGTTGCTTATGTTTGTGATTGTTTTATATATTTGGGGGCTTCCATATTCAGCACATAGACATTTATAATTGTTAGCTCTTCCTGGTGGATAGACCCTGTAATTATTCTATAATGCCCTTCTTCATCTCTTGTTACAGCCTTTAATTTAAAGTCTAGTTTGTCTGATATAAGTATGGCTACTCGAGCTCTCTTTTGACTTCCAGTAACATTATAGATAGTTCTCCACACCCTCACTTTTAATCTCAAGGTATCCTCAGGTCTAAAATGAGTCTCTTGTAGACAGCAAATAGATGGGTCTTGTTTTTTTGTCCATTCGGATACCCTATGTCTTTTGGTTGGAGCATTTAGTCCATTTACATTGTGGTATTATTGAAAGATATGGTTTTAAAATTATTGTGATGTCTGTAGGTTTCATGCTTGTAGTGATATCTCTGGTACTTTGTGGTCCTTGCAACATTTCACTCACAGAGTTCCCCTTAGGATCCTTATAAGGCTGGTTTAGTGGTGATGAATTCCTTCAGTTTTTGTTTGTTTGGGAAAACCTTTATCACTCCTTCTATTCTGAATGACAGACTTGCTGGATAAAGGATACTTGGCTGCATATTTTTTCTGTTCATCCCATTTAATATTTCCTGCCATTCCTTTCTGGCCTGCCAAGTTTCAGTAGAGAGGTCTGCCACTACTCTTATGGGTCTACCTTTGTAACTTGGAGCCTTTTTTTCCCAACTGCTTTCAGAGTTTTCTCTTTATCCTTGTATTTTGCCATTTCCAGTAGGATATGTCATGCAGAAGATCCT
Source organism: Acinonyx jubatus (assembly GCF_027475565.1). Classification (NCBI taxonomy): domain Eukaryota; kingdom Metazoa; phylum Chordata; class Mammalia; order Carnivora; family Felidae; genus Acinonyx; species Acinonyx jubatus. The sequence continues at coordinate 82,042,790 of NC_069380.1, forward strand.
TTGAAGTTACGTCTGAAGGGAGTTATTTGTGGCTTTTGGATTTCAATGCCTCTTTCCTTCCCCAGATCTGGGAAGTTCTCAGCTGTGATTTGTTCAGACTCACCTCCAGCCCCTTACACTCTCTCTTCTTCTTCTGGAATTCTTATGATAAGGATATTGTTCCATTTGATTGCTTCACTTAGTTCTCTAATTCTCCCCTCATACTCCTGGAATTTTTTTATCTCTCTTTTTCTCAGCTTCCTCTTTTTCTGTAATTTTATCTTCTAGTTTACCTATTTTCTCCTCTGCCTCTTCATTCCATGATATGGCTGCCTCAATTTTATTCTGCACCTTATTTATCGCATTTTTTAGTTCCTCATGACTGTTTTTTAGTCCCTTGATCTCTGTAGCAATAGATTCTGTGCTGCCCTCTATGCTGTTTTGAAGCCCAACGATTACTTTTATGATTATTATTCTAAATTCTTGTTCTGTTATATTGCTTAAGTCGTTTTTGATCAACATGTTGGCTGTCACTACTTCTGAGAATTTCTTTTGAGAAAATTTCTTGTTTTGTCATTTTAGGTAGTCCATGTGGTAGCTCCAAACTGCACTGCACTTCCCCTGTGATATTCAGAGTAACTTGTGTTGGTGGGTCGGGCCCAGTCAGACCTGATGTCTGCCCCCAGCCCACCACTGGGGCCACAGTCAGACTGGTGTGTACCTTATATTACCTTCTCCCAGAGGCAGGACTCACTGTGGAGTGATATGGCCCCTGTCTGGACTGCTTGCACACTGTCAGGCTTGTGATGCTGCTTCGATGGTATCTGGCCAATGGGGTATTAGACAGGGTGGATCTGCAAGGTGCACATGGGCAGGAGGGGCAGGATTAGCTAGCTTTGCCTTGGTGGTCCCCTGTGGGAGGGGCCCTGCAGCACTGGGAGGGAGGCAGGCCCATCAGAGGGATGGATCCATAGAAGCACAGTGTTGGTCATTTGCGCAGTGCAAGCAAGTTTGGTGAGGGAAACTGGTTCCCTTTGGAATTTTGGCTGGGGGATGGGAGAGAGAAATGGCGCTGGCCAGCAACTTTGTTTCCATGCCAATCTGAGCTCTGTCCTTCTGGTGTTCAACTCTCCCTTCCTGCGTCCTCTCACCCTCCCTGCTCTCTGAGAGCAGAGCTGTTGACTTTTAACATTCCAGATGTTAAGTCTCACTGGCTGTGAGAACTCACAGAGTCCAGCCCCTCCACTATTGCAAGCCAGACTTCAGGGAACTCTGCCTTGCCAGGCGTGCTGCCCCTCCACTGCCCTGCTCCCTCCCACCAGTCCATGTAGCACGCACTGCTTCTCCGTCCTTCCTACCCTCTTCTGTGGACCTCTTGTCTACAGTTGGCTCTGGAGAGTCCATTCTGCTAGTCTTCTGGCTGCTTTCTGGGTTATTTAGGCCGATGTGGGTGGAATCTAAGTGATCAGCAGGACGAGGTGAGCCCAGCATCCCCTACACTGCCATCTTCCCAGAATAGTGTCTCATTCTTAAAATTTTAAATTAATATTGGGGTGCCTGGCTGGTTCAGTGAAGTAAGTGTCTGACTGTTGATATCTAGGTCATGTGCTCGTGGTTATGGGATCAAGATCTACAACGGGCTCCATGCCGATCATGAAGCCTTCTTAAGATTCTCTCTCCCTCTCTGCCCCTTCCTCCCACCCTCATGTGGTCTCCTCTCTCTCTTTCTCGCTCTCTCAAAATAAATAAATAAACCTTTGAAAAAGAAATTTAAAATTAATACTATCACTATACACTAGAAATCATTCATCAATTTATGAACAGTTCGCAGAAGTTTAAACTTATAAAAGAAATATGCATTTAAAATAGTTGAATAATAAGAGACTTTAATAGTATTATAACATTTAGAGACTTTGAAACATGCATAAGGAAATTCACATATTCCTCTACTGCTTGTGGAATCAACTGAAATTCATATTAACATAAGAATTGGTAACAAGTCATGGTAGAAATTAATAAAACAAAATATAATTCCACAATTTATGTGAATGATGTGCAACTGCATCACTGCATGTATCTACAATATTAACCATTGTTTCTCTAAGTTAGAATTTCTTAATAAGGTGAATGACATAGGGGCACCTGGGTGGCTCAGTTGGTTAAGTGCTGGACTTCAGCTCAGGTCATCATCTCATAGTTCATGGGTTCAAGCCCCACATCAAGCTCTGTGCTGAAAGCTCAGGTCTGGAGCTTGTTTCAGATTCTGTGTCTCCCTCTCTCTGACCCTCCCTCCCTGCCACTTTCTCTCTGCTCTCTCTCTTTGTCTCTCTGTCAAAAATAAATAAACATTAAAAACATTAAGATGCATGATATATGTTTAAAGTATTGTTTCAAGTAATAGTAACCTTTTTGGATTTATTCATTTTTAGCCAAAACTGGAACCATTCATTTCTTTCCCTTCTACAATGATTAGTGCAGGAATCTAGGCAGAATGGTTTTTAGTAAAGGAATTTGGTGCCAAACATCTAAAGATTACCTCCATCCCACAGTCTCTGCCCCAACATGATTCAGAAGTGATGAGAACACTGTTCCCACTATGAGAACATTTTTTTTACAGGAAGGAAGGGAATGGATGCTGGCAGAGTGCTGTGGAGGATATGGCTGCTCCCATATGCAAAAAGTTGATTCACGGTGACAATGGGAAAATGGAGGCAGAAGAGATCTCTGGTCCAATTCCACATTTCAATTACTGGAGTGGACACCAAACTGGCCAAATAGTTTACACGTGTAGAAGATCAAGGAAACAAGAAGTCTGGGAATCATCTTTGTCATATTCCAACAAGAAGAATGATGAAATGGAGCTTGAATAAGAAAATCCATAGTACTTACCACACACAAGGATAAACTAATACTGATTTCATGCTATTGGTTACTGCAACCACAATAGAAAGTGGGAATAACAAGGAAGGGATTAGGAAAAGCACCACCAGGCCTCATTTCTATCTGTATTTCTTTTTTTGAAAAAGATCATGGGGCACCTGGGTGGTTCAGTAGGTTGGGGGTCCGACTTCAGCTCAGGTCATGACCTCACAGGTCGTGACGTCGAGCCCCACATCAGGCTCTGTGCTGACAGCTCAGAGCCTGCAGCCTTCTTTGGATTCTGTCTGTCTGTCTGTCTCTATCTGTCTTAAAAATAAACATTAAAAATTTTAAAAAGAATCATAAACAAATACCAAATTTAAGGAAGATTAACTCAGGTTATAGGTTTCTAAATGTGAATTATTTCTATTCTTATCTGTATATTTCAAATATTTCAAGCCATATTAAGCATTTTCTTTTATTAAAGCAGTCTAAATTTGAAATGTATACCTTCTGTCTATTTATCAGTTTGATAAGATGCTATAAACTTGGAGATAATTATCTAGCTGGATCTTTTGAATTCTTATAGACTATCCAGAAGAAATCCCTCTTCACAGAGGGAGAATAATCCACTATCATATCATGGACATAAAACATGACATGAAATGTGTTATCTCAACATATTTTTACTTTCTTAATGTTATAAAACACACTTTTATGATATTTCTGAAACATATGCCAGGTTCATTACAATGAATGCTATAGTGATCATATTCCAAAGTGAATATTTGTGCTTTTCTTTAATACTGATAAATCAGTCTAATTTTCATTTGTGAGCTTGAATGAACCCATTGTGGCTTCATGTCTTTATATTCAGACAGAAGGAGACAGTGTCATACTGTTAAAATCTTATCATATAACTGGTAATTATTATTTATCAAGCATATGCTGGCTATAGTTAACTGGTTTGGTGTACAATTCATACAGAGGACACTTTATTGCTTATGAGACTTATTCCTCTACCAAGTATTACCGTGGAAATCACACTGCTTTGTTTGAATTGTTAATAAAGGTTTCTTAATAATCTCAGAGAATTTTCCTCAATTCCCCCAATAAATCAAAGATCCAATTAACCATAACTTCTAAGGGGAAATATACAGTTTTAACACTTGGTAATTGGAGGCTATTTAACAAGTCTCTGTGGGTGCTTGATTTAGCTACTCATTAAAAAATTTTCACTTCGATGCCAAAAGCCTGATATAATAAGCCCCTGAACGCTGCTCTTTCAATTAAGGCCTTTCCCTTCCATGCTTAGAGCGCATAAGTGTCTATAAATAGTGCTTTGATGTCATTGTTAGTGAATATCTCATCCCCACTAATGTAAGAGGGGGAAAAAAAGGTGAGTTAAAGATCATAATTTGTCTAGATTTCCAGGCAGTTGGAAGCGCCCTTAAACCTCTGTTTACCAATTTCATTGATATATTGAGTAGCAGAATACTGCACAATCTTTCTCAACACATTTTTTAAACTGTGTCTAAATAAAATCACAGATATGTAACAGATTATATTATAAGCCCAACAAACCTGATATTGATTTGGAGGGCTTCTATGGCAATCTCCCAAATCTAGGAGGCCAGGGAAATTCCATTATTTCTAGTATGTTTTTGCTTCTTAATAATTTAATACGTGAAAACTTGAATGAATGAAACAAGAATCTCTTAGACAATCTTAGTCAATCATTTATTTTAATTGCACCATGTTTGTAAAAAGAATGGGAGAAAGAAAGAAAGGGAAGAAAGAAAGAAAGAAAGAAAGAAAGAAAGAAAGAAAGAAAGAAAGAGAGGAGACAGAAAGAAGAGAAAGAAAGAAAAGAAAGAAAGGCTATCAAACCAGTGTTCTTCTGAGATCCTTTTCAACTCTTAGGTGATTTACTATATTACGGATATATTCAGTAACAATGATAGGTAGGCATTGGTAGATAGAGTGGTAAAACATTGCAGATTAATTTAAATCGTGTAATAGGAATCCAAGGACACAGAACCTTGACTTTACTTTTTGGTTCTCCACAGCTAATCACATAAATGACTTCTCTGATAGAAATAGACACAATACTGAATGCTAGGCAAAAAAGACCTGCTCCCTTATGTTTATAGCAGTATTATTTACAATGGTCAAGACATAAAAGCAGCTTAAGTCCATTGATTAATTCATAAAGAGTAAGTGATATACACAATGGAACACAATTCTGCCATAAAAAAGGATGGAAACTTGCCATTTGCAATGACATGGATGGAATTAATTTCATGCCTATCAGTACACCAATCAGAAAAAGAAAGTTAATATATAACTTCACTTATATTTGGTATTTCAGAAACAATTCAAAGGAGCAAAGGGAATGATAGAGGCAAATAAAGAAACAGACCTTTATTTATAGACAAAAAACTGATGGTTACTAGTGGGGAGAGGTGTGGGTGTATGGGTTAAATAAGTGTTGGGGTTTAAGGCATGCACTTGTCCTGATGTGGTGTATGGAAGTTTTGAATAACTATATTGTACAACTGAAATCAATACAACACTGTATGGTAACTAGTAGGGATTAAAATAAGAACCTCAAAAAAAAAAAGGTCATGTCAAAAAATAGTGTTTTTTAATGTTTATTTATCTTTGAGAGACAGAAAGAGAGACAGAGTGTGAGTGAGGGAGGGGCAGAGATAGAGGAAGATACAGAAATTGAAGCAGGCTTCAGGCTCTGAGCTTTCAACACAGAACCCAGTGTGAGGATTGAAGTCACAAACCGTGAGATTATGACCTGAGACAATGTTAACAGATTGAGCAACCCAAGCGCCCCCCCCAAAGTAATAAAATTTAAAAATGATTATGTCATATGATGTTTTTCTTGCATTGTATATTTTTTATGTATCACATTCACTTATTTGAATAAATTAAATCATTTTTGAATCCCAGGGATGGATAACACTTTATCATGGTGTAAAATCTTTTTAATGTGCTATTGAATTCCACTTTGCTAGTATTTTATTGGGAAAAAAAATACATATATGTATTAGGCACTTTGCCTGTAGTTTCTTTTCCTATACTGTCCTTATCTGTCTTTGGTATCAGGATAATGCTGTCTTGGCAAAGTGAGTTTAGAGGTGCTCCTTCCTCTTCATTTTTCTTGAAATATTTTGAGAAGGATTGACATTAATTCTTATTTAAACATTTGGTAGAATTAAGGCATGAATATGTCTTGTCCTGGGCATTTTGTTGGGAGTTTTGTGATTACTGATTCAATCACCATATGCATTATTAATCTCTTCAGATTTTCTTTTTTTCATGACTTGGTAGTTTTTCTAGGAATTTATCCATCTTATTCAAGGTGGTATCTTTCAATGGACATATTATATTAGTTTTTATATTGTTCAAATGTGTTAATATATTCTTATGCATTACTCTTTATAACTTATTTGATAGATTTCTCTCAACTATGACATAAAAATAGTTGCCTATAACTTATAATAAATGTTTATTTTTTATTTGGAATAGGTCCTTTTAATCTAAGTTGATTTTATATATTGTTCACTAGGAATAAAGTTTATTTTTTCTTCTTATGGGTATTTTCTTCAGCATCCAATAAAGTTAAGTGCAGATATAATTGTATTCAAAAAGTTATATCATTTGAGGGGCGCCTGGGTGGCTCAGTCGGTTAAGCGCCTGACTTCGGCTCAGGTGGTGATCTCACGGTCTGTGGGTTCAAGCCCCGCGTCAGGCTCTGTGCCGACAGCTCAGAGCCTGGAGCCTGTTTCAGATTCTGTGTCTCCCTCTCTCTGACCCTCCCCCGTTCATTCTCTGTCTCTCTCTATCTCACAAATAAATAAAGGTTAAAAAAAAGTTATATCATTTGAATTAGGTTAATTATAATAAAAATTAGACACAATAATTTATAATATCTTACAACTAAATGACATTTGTTTATTTTTCATGTAGTAGTGCTGGAAGAGTGAGTAGGTACTTCTTAATGACATTTCAGGGGCCTAAGAAGATAGAGCCTCTCCCCAGGTTTTCATGCATCAATCTCAAATGCAACAGTTGCAAGGAGTACTATGTGGAGAGGAACACCACACAGAAGGTGTCCCCTTTCTCTCTCCCTTCTTCCTTCCTTCCTTCTTTCCTTCTTTCCTTCCTTCCTTTTTCCTCTATTCCTTCTTTTTTTCTCTTTCTTTTCTTTGTTCTTTCTTTCTATTTATATTCTTTCTTTTTTCTGAAGTTTAGCTATATTTTAATTTTCAGCAGAAGTTTTCAAATATAAGACAATTGTGTATAAAAAAGGAGAAACTAGCATAACCCACAAAATCTTGTTTCATATATGTCCACCCAACATTGTACACTTAAATGATATGGGGTATTTAAAGCAAATCTTGGACATCTTATATATGAAATTTATAACTCTTCCTTGTTTTACAAAAACATGGTACTTTATTATGATAAGAAATTTAATATTTCTATAATGTCATCTAATATCACAACCTTAATCATATTTCTCAATTGTCTTAAAAATCATGTGTTTTTCGTTTTGTTTTGTTTTTTTTTTGGCAGTTGGCTTATTTAGATCAGGATATAAAATTCACATGTTGCAATGGTTTGTTATGCCGTTTGATTCTTCCTTAGCTTGTTTGTTTTGATATAATAATTTCCAAATTATACCATCAGTCTCAAATACATCCCTTTGACTTCCAGGAAAGGTCACTGCATTCATGTGTACATAACCCTGAAAATCAAGGAATAAACACTCCTCCTGCCCCACCCCAGTAAAGAAGTTCTCAACCAACCTTTGGTGAGAGTCAGGATGTATGTCCATTCCCACTGGCAAGGATGATTCTAAGGAGGGTGTGCTTTATACACTTTTCCAGAAATGACTCATTGAATTAAGCTGCAGTCCCACACTTTTGTACATTGCTTCATGATTAGTTAACTCTCCTTATTTGTATCCATTCCTTATGCCTCAACTCTCAGTTAAACTTATATCAGATCTTCAACTTAGATCTGCTTCTGTGGAATCCCAACTAAGACAAAGTTGACACTCTCCAGTCTGGGATAATTTTATTTATTTCTTAGAGACATATAATCCTATAGAATGTTTCATATTTGTATTTGGCTGACTACACCATTAGTGTGTTTTTCAACTTGATTTGATCTTTATACTTTCTGAATTTTTGTTATAAATATTTTTATTTCTGTTAAATAATTGGCTTGAGTAGCTTCTGATTCAAATTTGCCATCAAATGTACTCTGAAATACATCAAATGTACTTCAGAGTCAATGCTGGGTACTTCCTATGGGATCTCATGAGGATCTGGTTTCCAATTCGCTCACTCTTACTGATACCACTTTTGATCAATAGATTAATCTATTATAACTTTGGTCAATAATTAGTAAATACCCCTCTTATAAATGCACTAATGATATGAAGAGACATAGATGGTTGTTGCCTAGATCCATGATTTAATCAATACAGCAAGATTATTTTTGCAAATTCTGTAACTTTTTCTGCATTTTATAATGAAAACTTTCTCTAACAATTATTTGGTCACACTAATAAAACACATGTGGTAAAGACAAGATATGTGTCCCCCAGTAGTGAATAATACTCCTAATTGGGGGAGGGAGGATCATTAGGAACTGTGACATTCATTAAAATTAAACTGCTATGATTATTATATTTGCATCATCATCAAATTATCCCATATTTGGCCAGTTGAATCCCTTCAAGTTGACTCCAGTTTCCTGTGACCTAACTTTGTTACTCTTTGGAATTGTTTTGCTTTCTGAAAAAGAAGGTGTTTTATGGTGTTTGTGAGCAATTTCTTAAAAACAGTAGTTGACGTTCCTAACAATTGCATCTACACATCACATTTTTGAAACTGTGCTCATTGTTACTGTTACTCATTGCAATGGCTTCTAAACTTCTGCAACAGAGAGTTTAAAATATGTATCATCTAGAAAAAAAGATACATCACGGTTTTACATTGTATTTCTAATTGAAATTAAGATTCTATAATTTCAAATAAAGTATTTGATTCTCCATGTGTGGTATATTTTATCTTACCTTGAAAAGTTTGCTTCTTAAAACTATTAGTGAGGCAACTGAATGCCCAGTCATTTAAGTGTCTAACTTTGGCTCAGGTCATGATCTCGTGGTTTGTGGGTTCAAGCCCCACAATGGGCTCTGTGCTGACAGTTCAGAGCCTGGAGCTCACTTCTGATTCTGTGTCTCCCTCTCCCTCTGCCCCTCCCCCACTCATGGTCTGTCTCTCTCTCTCACACACACAAATAAACATTAAATTTAAAAAAAATATTAGCATTAATTGCTTTTCTTTACAGTATGAGTGGTACTACTAAAAACAAGACTACTTAATGTAATGTATATTTGTTATTATTTTGTCTTTAGAATATATTTCACTAGCCTGTGTTTAGGATACTGAATTTGCAATTCTTATTTGTATTGATTTTGCCATCAACTTTTCTATTTCAGGTAAAATATCAAATGTAAAGCCAAAAATTACAACACTTATATCAAGATATTTTCTCATAAATGGCTGCTCATTTTATGGTTATGCATTATTTTGTTATTATATTTTTAACTTATCTTTTCTCTTTATTTTGATCAATCTCAATTTTCCAACCTTTGATTTTTTGGGAACCTTCTATTGTGTGTTTTCCTTAATTGCATGTTTCTACTCTTATGCTTGCTATTCCATTCCATCTTATTCTTTTGTAGATATTTTGCTGAATTTCCCATTATGCAGATTAATATTTATCTCAGGTTTATATTACTTTCCGTTTATAATATGTGTATGTAATTCTGTATAATTTCTGTTTAAAATTCCTTATTTAAATCACACGCATTTTTAAAAATTATATTATTTGTTGAAGTATACCAAATACAGGAAAAATGCACACTTTAGTGATGATTTTTCATAAAATGCACACATCTATATTAAAAAATATCTCACAATTTGTAAAAAGCAACAAGCATGTTTTCTAAAAATCAATAAACACCCATCCTCCCAAAAGAAACATTTTAATAAATTCCAAACAATGACAGACTCATATTGCTTATATTCAAATTTGCATTAGTAGAAAGATATACCATACATCCCTTTTTTCATGGACTCCTCAGGCAAATATTTTATTTGTCACAATCATTCATGCTTTGAAATTATCAGTTTCATTATTTACATTATTTTAGAGTAGCACCTACCACTGCTGTAAATATGAGACCCACAAATGCTAGTCACAAATATAAGGTTAATTATCTGTGCAACCACTTTAAATAAGAATAAAGCAATGGTAAGCGAATGTCATTAACTCCAATATATCCCAAACATTGCCATTTCAGTGCATAATTATTGCAAAGTTTTACTGAGATTTTTTTATATTATTTTTACATATGTAGTTTTAGCAGTGTAGTGTGAATTTTACACTGGTACTATATCTCAATTATGACTGATCATATTTCAATTTCTCAATAGTTTTATGATAATGGAGTGTGAAAACTCTACAATGTAAAAGTTAAGGGTATATATATGTATATACATGTACATATTTGGTAAGTATTTATATTTAATAAAAATTACAGTTAAAAAGTTAAATTCATATAACCAAAAAGTTCCATAATCTAAAACATTTTCAGTCACTGAATCAAATAATAAAAAGTATAACATTTCTTTATTGTTAGAATATTTGATGTTATTTTGAAGTGAAAGCATATCCACTTAAAAACTTTCCCTGTTGAAGTTAAGTAAATTAATCAATTCAGTATCATTAGCCCAAATTCAAAGTTAAAAGTAACTTTATTACTAAAGTTTTTACATAAATAACTCTAAATTTGTGGTACCTGGTGGCTCAGTTGGTTAAGTGTGAAACTCTTGATTTCTGTTCAGGTCATGATTTTACATTTCATGAGTTTGAGCCCAACATTGGGCTCCACACTGAGAGTGGGGACCCTGGTTGGGATGCTCTCTCTCTCCCTCTTTCTCCTCCTCTCCCTTTGAATGCTCTCTCTCTTAAAAATAAATTAATAAACTTCAAAAAGAAAAATTTTAAGTTTATTGGTGTAAAGAGTGCTCTTCAAATTTTTTTTGTAGAGTTTGCAATTTATATAACCCTGATGAAGAAAGTTAAATTATTCTTCATAAAAGATGTAAAATTATTAAATTTATATGATTATATTTATAAACTTTCAGGTTTTTCTATTTCTAGCCAGATCAAAAATAAATATTTCTTTTTTGGAGCTTCAAATTTAGCTGATGCATACATAGTATACTTCTGATAAAATATAAGCACTGTCATTTGTTATCTTAATTATTTATTTAAAAATAATGTTTATTTATTTTTGAGAGACAGAGAGAGACAGATCATGAGCAGGGGAGGGTAGAGAGAGAGGGATACACAGAATCCGAAGCAGGCTCTAGGCTCTGAGCTGTCAGCACAGAGCCCGAGTTGGGGATCAAACCCATGAACTGTGAGATCATGACCTGAGATGAAGTCAGACACTCAACCGACTTAGCCACCCAGACACCCCTGTTGTCTTAATTAATTAAATGTATGCTATATATTATAATATATACTTGATTTCAAGATCTTGGATTGGAGTAAAAGTACAGTAAATCTTTGTAAAACTCTTCAATGACTCAGTCATCAAACACCAACTAAAGACTCAAGATTTAATTTTTAATTTTTTTGGTCTCATGTTTTTATTTAAATTCTAGTTAGTTAACATTTATGGTAAAACTGAGTTCAAGTGAGAAATTTAGTGATTCATCAATTGCATGTAACATCCAGTGCTCATCACAAGTGCCCTCCTTAATAACTATCACCCATGTAACCCATCCCATGCCCACTTGCCTCCATCAACCTTCAGTTTGTTCTCTATAGTTAAGAGTCTCTTATAGTTCACTCTCTCTCTCTATCTGTGTCTCTGTGTCTCTCTGTCTCTGTCTCTGTCTCTCTCATTTTTTCCCTTCCTCTATGTTCATTTGTTTTGTATCTTAAATACCATATATGATTGTAATGATGGTATTTGTATTTCTCTGCCTGACTTATTTCACTTAGCATAATACACTCTATTATTTTCATGTCATTGAAAATGGCAAGTTTTCATTATTTTTTGGATGAGTAAGTAATATCCCATTATATATACCAAATATTCATTTCCCCAGTATTATTTAATTATCAATTCCTATTCTGATATTAAATTAATTGAATATTAATTTTAATTCATTGGTGAGGAATCATAACATTTACAAGTATAGACAATGAATTTAACACTTATATGCATAATACATAGATTATAATTCAGAAATTTGAGCATAAATATCTTAAATATGTATCACATAGAAGAATAATGGAAATAAGGAAATATTACCATGTTTTAAATTCCAACAAATCTAGAGTTTTTACTCTGACATGGCTCAAACAACTTTTGCTATGGTAAAAGCTTGTGTTTTTGTTTTGTTTAATTTGTTTTGTTTTGCTTTGTATTTCTTTTTGGCAAAAATTGTTTGTGGAAGAGAAAATCATCCTTGTTATAGTAATCTAAATTTGTCCACAATTTTTTAAATTAGAAAATATTTTCTTCTACAGATTTCTTCACTGGCTTGTTTTTTGGGGTATTAAGTTTGATAATTTCTTTACAGATTTTGGATACTAACATTCTATCTGATATGTAATTCGCAAATACTTTTTTCCCATTTCATCAATTGCCTTCTAGTTTGACTGATTGCTTCCTTCCTTGTGCAGGAGATTTTCTCTTAATGAAGATCCACTAGTTAATTTTTGCTTTTATTTCCCTGCCTCCAGAGACATATCTAGTAAGAAGTTGCTGCAGCCGAAGTCCAAGAGGTTGCTGCCTTTGTTCTCCTCAGTTTTGATGGTTTTCTGTCTCACATTTATGACTTTCATCCATTTTCTTTTAATTTATTGTATGGTGTAAGAAAGTGACCCAATTCCATTCTTCTGCATGTCAACATCCAGTTTTACCAGCACAATTTGCTTAAGACACTGTCTTTCCCATGATGGATCACTAACTTCTACTTCTGAAATGAGTAGTACACTGTGTTACCTAAGTTAAATATAAATAAATACTTTTTTAAAAAGGAAAATATTTTTGGTATTTCTGGGAGAAGTTAAAAGGGCAGAGAAACATGGATACCCCGAGCTTGTCTCATCCCTGAAATGAAGCTAGATCAGCAACAAACCATTTTGAATGCCTAGGAAATTTATCTGAGGGTTAGTACAACAATCTGCATAACTTGAGCCATGGAACTCTGCAAGTACATTGTGGAGAGGGATGAACTGGGGGAGAGAAAAGCCAAGGAGGGTAGGGAGCTGTTTTTGTGAAAAGAGGATAGAGAAAAAGAAAGAGGGAGAGTGTGGCACAATGGGATCCTGCAAGAAAAGCACTCCCCTGAAAGAATCTATAAAGAGAGATAAATACTGAAAACACTTGCAGGGGATTAGACAAGAAATCTGTTCCCCAAAACCATAATGAGAAAAAAGGAGAGGGTTTCTATACCACCAGAATTTTACAAACAGTGGATCCAAGAGTCTGAGGTTTCAGAGCTCAGTGCTTGGCAGTGCTCTGGTGAGGAAGTAGGGCAAATCCCCAGGAGCAGACAGTGGGGTCTGTGGGGTCCATATGCCACATGAGGAGAAGCAATCCCCCTGCGTGGAATGCATTTGGTAGAGGCTATACAAACTCCCCACAGGAAAAGTTCCCAGCAGAACCCAGAAAACAGCTACATTTGCTGGTATTGGGACAAAGATGCCAGAGTGTGGTGAAACCTGGTGCCAGAAGTGTGTTGTGAGTTGCCATAATCTTTGAACCTCTGCCACTGTGTGATCACCTGGTTTTCTGGGGCAAGCCAGCACCTGGCCATTGCTCAGTGAGACCTTCCCCAGAGAATCAGTGCAGGTCCAACCCGCAGGGGCCTCTGAAATGTGGAATTTTAAAACACAACATCTGATATAAAACTCTGGAGGGAGGTGCCACCTGTCAGGAGAACAGCTTGCACATGGGCAGGGTAGAGGCGGGGAGTGGAGGCCTGTGACAAAAGAGGGGCACTTGATCTCAGGCCACTGAGAGAATGAAGTTTTTGTGCCAGAAACTAGGGAGATCGGTGAAGACATTTCCACCTTTCCTGTGCACCCACATGTATGCACGTGCATCCCACTGGTCCACCCCAATAAGCTAAGCAGCACCACTTAGTGGAGAATGGAGCTGTTACACCAAGGCACGCCCAACTGAGCCCTCCAAGCACGTCCCCTAGAAGACCAGCACTAGCCACTCCACTTGCATAATTTAAGGACCATCAAGAACTTCATATTTTCAGTTTTGGGGAAACTTGATGTAACTTCATTCAGATTTCATTCTGTTGGCTGGTTTATTTATTTGTTTTCCTTGCTTCTGTTTTTGCTTAAATTGTTTTCTTCTTTTCTTTTTTTTCCTTTTCTTCCTCTTTCTGGGATACAGAAAGAGAAAAATTTATTTTTTTACTTAATTTTTTATTCCATTTCATTTTATTTATTTCATTTATTCTATTTTATTATGTGTATATATGTTTAATTTGTAAGTAATTTCTTACCTTTTTTTCCATTTACTTTCCATTTTTTCACTATTCTATCAAGCTTCTTTCAACAAGAAGACCAAACACACCTAGGGTCTAGCTTTCTTTAGTTGATTTTATGTTTCTTTTTAAATTTTTTTAAATTTTAATTTTTAATTTTATCTTTTCCTCCTCCAAAATGACAAAATGAAGAAATTCCCCCCTCAAAAAAAAATAAATAAAACAGTAAGAAATGACATCAGGGACCTAGTCAACACAGATATAACCAAGATGTCTGAACCAGAAATTAGAACCGTGAAAATGAGAATACTATCTGGGGTTGAAAAAATAATAGAATCCTTTTTTGGGGGAAGATAATAGAAATAAAATCTAATCAGGAAGAAATATAAAAATACAATTACTGAGATGCAATCTTGAATAAATTCCATGACTGCAAGGGTAGATGAAGCAAATCAGCAATATACAACACAAACTTATGGAGAAAAATGGAGCAGAAAAAAGAGGGGGAAAAGGCAAAAGAGGATGATATGGGACTTAGAGGACTAAGTGACTTATTGAAAAAGAATGAAAAAACATATTGAAAAGCCATAAAATACCTAAGAATAAAAGTAGCTAAAGAGATGAAAAATCTATATACTGAGAACATAGAAATCTTATGAAAGAAATTTAAGAAGACGTAGATGGAAAAACATTCCATGCTCATGATTTGGAAGAATAAATATTGTTAAAATGTCAATATTACACAAAGCAATCTACATATTCAATGCAATCCCTGTCAAATCAACACCAGAATTCTTCACAGAGGTAAAATAAATAATCCTAAAATTTGTATGCTAGCAGGAAAGATCTTGAATAGCCAAAACAATCCTGAAAAAGAAAAACAAAGCTGGAGACATCACAATTCTGGACTTCAAGCTGTATTACAAAGCTGTAATCAATAAGACAGTATGGTACTGGCATAAAAACAGACACAAAGATCAATGGATCAGAATAGAGGACCCAGAAATGGACCCACAAATGTATGGCCAATTAATCTTTTACAAAGTAGGAAAGCATATCCAAAGGAGAAATGGCAGTCTCTTCAGAAAATGGTGTTGCAAAAACTGGACAGTGAAACACAGAAGAATTAACCTAGACCACATTGCTACACCATACACAAAAATAAACTCAAAATGCATGAAACACCTAAATGTAAGACAGGAAACAATCAAAATCCCAGAATACAAAATGAACAACAACTTATTTGACCTTGGCTGCAGCAACTTCTTGCTTGATTTGTCTCTGGAGGCAAGAGAAACAAAAACAAAAATGAACTATTGGGACCTCATCAAGATAAAGGGTTTCTTCACAGTGAATTAAATAATCACGAAACTTTAAAAGGCAACTGATGGAATGTGAGAAGGTATTTGAAAATGATAATCTTATAAAGGGTTAGTATCTAATATCTATAAATAACTTATAGAACTCAACACCCAAAGAAACAAATAATCAACTGAAGAAATAGGCAAAGGCATGAACAAACACTTTTCAAAAGAAGACATCCATAGGGCCAACAGACACATAAAAAAATTCTCAGCATCACCAATCGTCAGGTAAATACATCAAAACCACAATGAGATATCACCTCTTACCTGTCAGCATGGCTAAAATTATCAGGCAACAACAGAGGTTGACAAGGATGGGGGGGGGGGGGGAAGGAACCCTTTTGCACTATTGGTGGAAATGAAAATTGGTGCAGCCACTCTGGAAAACATATGGAGGTTCATAAAAAAAGTAAAAAATAGAGCTATAATACAAATCAACAATTTCACTAAGTATCCAAAGGATATAGGGGTGCTGATCCCTAGGGGCACATGCACCACAATGTTTGTAGCAGCACTGTCTACAATAACCAAAGTATGGAAAGAGCCCAAATGTCCATTGACTAATGAATGGATAAAGAAGATTTGATATAACACACACACACACACACACACACATTGGAATATTACTCAGCAATCAAAAATAATGAAATCCTGTTATTTGCACCAACATGGATGGGATTAGACTTTATTATGCAAACCAAAATAAGACAGGTAGAGAAATACAAATATACGATTTCACCCATATGGGGAATTTAAAATGCAAAACAGATGAAAATAAGGGAAGAGAAAATAATATAAAAACAGAGAGGGAGAAAAGCCATAAGAGACTCTCAAATACAGAGAACAAACTGAGGGTTGCTGGTGGGGTGTTTGGTAGGGGGCGGAGGGAAGGGCTAAATGTCTGATGGGCATTAGGAAGGGCACTTGTTGGGACAAGCACTGGGTGTTAAATGTAAGTGATGAATCACTAAAATTTATTCCTGAAATCAGTATTACATTTTATGTTAACTTTGATTTAATTAAAAAGTAAAGGAAAGAAAATTTTAAGAAGGTAAAATAATAATAAATTATAAAATAAGTATGTGAATTTAATTACTAATTATGAATCTAGGGACCACTGTAACTCATCTTGTCTACATTACATATTCAAAGAAACACATTACATAATGTTACATTGGCAAATACAAAAACAACACATTTGAAGTGATAAGCATCCATTTGTGTTGATTAGATCAAAAGTGTATTTTAGTGTAATACTAAAAATGACCCTGCTGACACGCAGACTACAGTATACTAATGCATGTGTTGATGTAATTGTTAGAGTAAAATATGTCCCTACCAAAACAAACATTAAACTATGTTTTTATGCTTTTTAATATGAAATTTATTGTCAAATTGGTTTCCATACAACACCCAATGCTCATCCCAACAGGTGCCCTCCTCAATGCACATCACCCATCTCACTCTCCCTCCCACCAACCATCAACCCTCAGTTTATTCTCAGTTTTTAAGAGTCTATTATGGCTATTATCCCTCTTTAACTTTTCTTTTTTCCTTCCCCTCTCCCATGGTCTTTTGTTAAGATTTTCAGGATCTACATAAGAGTGAAAACATACGGTATCTGTCTTTCTCTGTATGACTTATTTCACTTAGCGTAACACTCTCCAGTTCCATCGTGTTGCCACAAAAGACCATGTTTCATTTTTTCTCATTGCCAAGTAGTATTCCATTGTATATAGAAACCACAACTTTTTATCCATTCATCAGTTGATGGACCTTTAGGTTATTTCCATAATTTGGCTATTGTTAAAATCCTGCTATAAACTTTGGGGTACAAGTGCCCCTACACATCAGCACTACTGTATCCCTTGGGTGAATTCCCAGCAGTGCTATTGCTGGGTCATAGAGTAGATCTATTTTTAATTTTCTTGAGGAACCTCCACACTGTTTTCCAGAGTGGCTGCACCAATTTGCATTCCCACTAACAATGCAAAAGGTTTCCCGTTCTCCATATCATCTCCACCATCTATAGTCTCCTAATTTGTTCATTTTAGCCACTCTGGCATGAGGTGATATCTCAGTGTGGTTTTGATTTGTATTTCCCTGATGAGGTGTGACGTTGAGCATCTTTTCATGTGCCTGTTGGCAATCTGGATGTCTTTTTTAGAGAAGTGTCTATTCATGTCTTCTGCTCATTTCTTCACTGGATTATTAGTTTTTCAGGTGTTGAGTTTGGTGAGTTCTTTATAGATTTTGATACTAGCCCTTTGTCAGATATGTCATTTGCAAATATCGTTTCACATTCCATTGGTTGCCTTTTAGTTTTGTTGATTGTTTCCTTTGCAGTGCAGGAGCTTTTTATCTTGATGAGGTCCCAATAGTTCATTTTTGCTTTTCACTCCCTTGTCTTTGGAGATGTGTCAAGTAAGAAATTGCTGTGGCTGAAGTCAGAGAGGTTTTTCCTGTTTTCTCCTCTAGGGTTTTGATGGTTTCCTGTCTCACATTCAGGTCCTTTATCCATTTTGAGTTTATTTTTGTGAATGGTATAAGAAAGTGGTGTAGTTTCATTCTTCAGCATGTTGCTGTCCAGTTATCCCAGTACCATTTGTTAAAGAGACTGTATTTTTTTTCCATAGGATTTTCTTTCCTGCTTTGTCAAAGATTAGTTGGCCATATTTTTGTGGGTCCAATTCTGGAGTCTGTATTCTATTCCAGCGGTCGATGTGTCTGTTTTAGTGCCAATACCATGCTGTCTTCATGATTACAGTTTTGTCATAGAGGCTAAAGTCTGGGATTGTGATGCCTCCCACTTTGGTCTTCTTCAATATTACTTTGGCTATTCAGGGTCTTTTGTGGTTCCACACAAATTTTAGGATGATTTGTTCTAGCTTCGAGAAGAATGCTGGTGCAATTTTGATTGGGATTGCATTGAATGTGTAGATTGCTTTGGGTGGTATTGACATTTTACAATATTTGTTCTTCCAATCCATGAGCACAGAATGTTTTTCCATTTCTTTATATCTTCTTCAATTTCCTTCATACACTTTCTATAGTTTTCAGCATACA
The DNA here is from genome assembly GCF_027475565.1 of Acinonyx jubatus. Classification (NCBI taxonomy): domain Eukaryota; kingdom Metazoa; phylum Chordata; class Mammalia; order Carnivora; family Felidae; genus Acinonyx; species Acinonyx jubatus. The sequence goes on from NC_069380.1 coordinate 82,061,682, forward strand.
TATCTTTTGCATCTTTGGTTAGGTTTATTCCTAGGCATTTAGTGATTCTTGGTGTAATTGTGAATGGGATCAGTTTCTTTCTTTGTCTTTCTGTTGCTTCATTATTAGTATATAAGAATGCAACTGATTTCTGTACAATAATTTTGTATCCTGTGACTTTTCTGGATTCATGTATCAGTTCTAGCAGATATTGGTGGAATCTATCGGCTTTTCCATGTATAATATCATGTCATCTGCAAAAAGTGAAAGTTTGACTTCATCGTTGCCAGTTTTGAGGACTTTGATTTCCTTTTGTTGTCTGATTGCTGATGCTAGACCTTCCAACACTATCTTAAACAACAGCATGAGAGTGGATATCCCTGTTGTGTTCCTGATCTCAGGGAGAAAACTCTCAGTTTTTCCCCATCGAGGATGATATTAGCTTGTGGGCTTTTCATAAATGGCTTTTATGATGTTTAAGTATGTTCCTTCTATCCCAACTTTCTTGAGGGTTTTTATTAAGAAACGATACTGAATTTTGTCAAATGATTTTTCTGCATCGATTGACAGGATCATAATATTCTTTTCTTTTCTTTTATCAATGTGATATATCACATTGATTGATTTGCGAATGTTGAATCAGCCCTGCATCCCAGGAATGAATCCCACTTGATTGTGGTGAATGTTTCCTATTCTGTTGAATTCGAATTGCTAGTATCTTTTTGAGAATTTTTACATCCATATTAATCAAGGATATTGGCCTGTAGTTCTCTTTTTTTGCTGGGTCTCTGTCTGGTTTGGGAATCAAAGTAATGCTGGCTTCATAGAATGAGTCTGGAAGTTGCCTTTCCCTTTTTATTTTTGGAATAGCTTGAGAAGGATAGGTATTATCTCTGCTTTAAATGTCTGGTAGAATTCCCCTGGGAAGCCATCTGATCCTGGACTCTTATTTGCTGGGAGATTTTTGATAACTGCTTCAATTTATTCTCTGGTTATGAGTCTGTTCAAGCTTTCTATTTCCTCCTGTTTCAGTGTTGTAAGTGTGGGGGTGCTTAGGAATTTGTCCATTTCTTCCAGGTTGTCCAGTTTGTTGGCATATAATTTTCCATAGTATGCCCTGATTATTGCTTGTATTTCTGAGGGATTGGTTGTAATCATTCCATTTTCATTCATGATTTTATCTATTTGGGTTCTGTCCCTTTTCCTTTTGAGAAGCCTGTCTAGAGGTTTGTCAATTTTGTTTATTTTTCAAAAAAATCAACTTTTGGTTTCATTGATCTCCTCTACTGTTTTTTTTTTTACATTCTATATTGTTTATTTCTGCTCTGATCTTTATTATTTCGCTTCTCCTGCTGGGTTTGGGGTGTCTTTGCTGTTGTGCTTCTATTTCCTTTAGGTGTGCTGTTAGATTTTGTATTTGGGACTTTTCTTGTTTCTTGAGATAGGCCTGGATTGTAATGTATTTTCCTCTCAGGACTGCCTTCAGTGCATCCCAAAGCATTTGGATTGTTGTATTTTCATTTTCGTTTGTTTCCATATATTTTTTAGTTTCTTCTTTAATTGCCTGGTTGACCCATTCATTCTTTAGTAGGGTGTTCTTTAATCTCCATGCTTTTGGAGTTTTTCAGACTTTTTCCTGTGGTTGATTTCAAGTTTCATAGCATTGTGGTCTGAAATTGTGCATGGTATGATCTCAATTCTTTCACATTTATGAAAGGCTGTTTTATGGCCCAGTATGTGATGTATCCTGGAGAATATTCCATGTGCACTTGAGAAGAAAGTATATTCTGTTGCTTTGGGATGCAGTGTTTTTGCCCTTTATCTACTTCATCCATTTCCCTACCCATCTTCTCCCTGGTACCCACCAGTTTTTTTTTTCTGTATTTAAGAGTCTGGTTTTTTGTTTGTTTATTTGTTTTTGTTTGTTTTTTATTGTTTTATTTTTCTGTGTGTGTGTGTGTGTGTGTACACATACATATAATTTATTGTCAAATTGTCTTACATACAACACCCAGTGCTCATCCAAACAAGTGCCCTCCTCAATGCCCATTACCCATTTTCCTTCTCTCTCACCCCCCATCCACCCTCAGTTTGTTGTCTGTATTTAAGAGTCTCTTGTGGTTTGCTCCCTCCCTCTCTGTTTGTAATTATTTTCCCCCCTCTCTTCCCCCATGGTCATCTGTTTGTTTCTTAAATTCCACATATGAATGAAATCATATGGTATATATCATATCTCTATATATTTCTATATATCTCTATAATGTCATGTCATATCATATATCATATCTATCTACCTACTATCTATATATCACATCATATCTTCTTTATTCATTCATCTATGGATTGATACTTGGTATGTTTCCATTTCTTGGTTATTGTAAATAATGCTACAATAAACATACGAGTGCATATATCTTTTTATGTCTTTAATTTTGATTTGGGAGAGTGAGAGAGAGAGAGAGGCTGTAAGAAAGATGGGCAAAGGGAGAGAGAGAGAGTGACAGAAACAGAGACATACAGAAGAGAGAAACTTAAGCAAGCTTCATGCTGAGCACAGAGCCTGACACAGGGCTCTATCCAATGACCCTGGGGTCATAACCTGAAATGAGTCTGGAAGCTTTCCTTCTGTTTCTATTTTTTGCTACAGCTTGAGAAGAATAGGTATTAACCCTGATTTAAATGTCTGGTAGAATTCCCCTGGGAAGCTATCTGACCCAGGACTCTTAATTGTTGGGAGATTTATGAAAATTGATTCAACTGGTCTGTTTGAATTTTCGATTTCTTCCCTTTCAAGTTTTGGTATTGTGTGGATAGTCTAGGAATTTGTCCATTTCTTACAGATTGTCCAGTTTATTGGCATATAATTTTTCATAGTATTGTCTAATAGTTGTTTGTATTTCTAATAATTGTTTGGTGTTGATTGTGATTTCTCCTCTTTCATTCTTGTTTTTATCTATTTGGGTCCTCTCTCTTTTCTTCTTGAGAAGTCGGCTAGGGGTTTATAAATTTTGTTTATTCTTTCAAAAATCCAGATCTTATATTCAGTAACCTGTTCTAATTATTTTTGATTCTATATTGTTTATTTCTTATCTAATCTTTATTATTTCTCTTCTTCTGCTGGTGTTTGACTTTCTCTGCTGCTGTCCTTTATTCTTTTATGTGTGAGGTTAGGTTCTGTATTTAGAACCTTTCTTGTTTCTTGAGATAGACCTGGATTACAATGTATGTTTCTCTTAGGATTGCCTTTGCTAATACCAAAAGGGTTTGTACTGTTGTATTTTTATTTTCATTTGCATCCATATATTTTTGAAGTTCTTTAATTTCTGGTTAACCCATTCATTTTTAATAAGATATTTTTAAACCTACATATATTTGGGGAATGTAAGGTTTTTTTTCTGCTTAATTTCAAGTTTCATACTGTGACCTGAAAATATGCATTTATGATCTCAATCCTTTTATATTGGTTAAAGACTATTTTGTGACCCAATATGTGATCTGTTTTGGAGATTATTCCATTTGCACTCAAGAAGAATGTGTATTTTAGGGGCCCCTGGATGGCTCAGTCAGTTATGCATCCAACTTTAGCTCAGGTTATGATCTCACTGTTTACGGGTTCAACCCCAGTGTCAGGTTCTGTGCTGACAGTTTAGAGCCTGAAGCTTGCTTCGGATTCTGTGTCTCCCTCTCTGCCTCTCCCCCACTCATGCTCTGTTTCTATTTCTCAAGAATGAATAAACATTATTTTTTTAAAAAACATTAAAAAAAAAAGAATGTGTGTTCTGCTGCGTTTGGATGAAAAGTTCTAAATATATCCGTTAAGTCCATCTGGTGCAAAGTGTCATTAAGAGTTGCTTCCTTATTGATTTTCTGCCTTCATGATCTGTCCTTTGTTGTAAGTGGAATGTTAATTTTTTTTAACGTTTACTTATTTTTGAGACAGAGAGAGAGCATGAGTGGGGGAGGGTCAGAGAGAGAGAGGGAGACACAGAATCTGAAACAGGCTCCAGGCTCTGCACTGTCAGCACAGAGCCCCACGCGGGGCTTGAACTCACAGACCGTGAGATCATGACCTGAGCCAAAGTCGGATGCTTAACCGACTGAGCCACCCAGGCGCCCCAGTAAGTGGAGTATTAAAGTCCCCTACAATCCTGGTATTATTATCTATATATTTATTTATGTATGTGATTAATTGATTTATATATTTGGAAATTCCACATTGGGGGAATAAACATTTACTGTTACCTCTTTTTGGATGTTAGACCCCTTAATTATGATAGGATGTCCTTCTTCATGTCTCGTTACAGTCTTTGTTTTAAAATCTGGTTTCTCTGACATAAGTATGGCTACTCTAGCTTTCTTTTGGCATCCAGTAATGTGATATTTCCATCACTTCACTTTCAAACTGCAGGTGTCCTTGGGTCTAAAATGAGTCTCTTGTATGCAGCATATAGACAGATTAAAAAAAAATCCACTCTGCTCTCCTGTGTATTTTGATTGGGGCATTTAGTCCATTCACATTCATAGTGATTATTGAAAGATGTGGATTTAGTGTTATTGTGTTATCTCTAGGTTCTGTGCTTATGGTGATCTCTGGTCTTGTGTAGTCTTTGGTGCTCTCATATAATCCCTATTAGAATCTCCTGCAGGGATAGTTTAGTGGTCATAAACCCATTTAGTTTATGTTTGTCTAGGAAAGCCTTTATCTCTCCTTTTATTTCGAATGATAGCCTTGCTGGATAAAGGCTTCATGGCTGCTTTTTTTTTTCTATTCTGCATATTGAATATTTCCTGCCACTGCTTTATGACCTGCAAGTTTCAGTGGATAAGTCTGTTACTAACCTCATGTGTCCACCACCCTTTTGTTCCTAGCTGCTTTGAGAATTCTCTCTTTATTTTTGTAATTTGATACTTACACTATATGTCATGGTGTTAACCTGTTTTTGTAAATTTTGAGGGGGATTCTCTGTGCCTACGGGACTTGGATGTCTGTTTCCTTCCCCAGATTAGGGAAGTTCTCAGCTATAATTTGTTCAAATATATTTTCTGCCCCCCTTTTCTCTCTCTTCTTCTTCTGGAACTCCTATGATACAGATATTATTAGGTTTCATTGAGTCACTTAAGTCTCTAATTGTCCCCTTGTGATCTAGTAATTTCATTTCCCTCTTTTATTCAATTTCATTATTTTCAATAATTTTATCTTCTATTTCACCCATTCCCTCCTCTGTTTCTTCCATCCTTTTCACTGTGTATGATTTACTTTGCATCTCATTTACCGCATTTCTTAATTCATCGTGACTACTACTTGGGTATCTGATATCTGCAGCAATCAATTCTCTGCTGTCATCTATGCTTTTTTCAAGCCCAGCCATTAGTCTTATAACTATTATTCTAAATTCTTATTCAGATATATTGTTTATATCTGTCTTGAGCAATTCTCTGTCTGTCATTTCTTCCTGGAATTTCTTTTGAGGAGATTACTTCCATTTGTCATTTTGGCTAATTTTATGTCTTTTATGAGTTTTAATAGATTGTTATATATCCTGCACCTGTGAGTACTACTATATTTAAAAAGGGTCATACACTGTCCAGGGTCTGGCACTTTAGGAAGTGTTTTTGGAGTGGGTTGTATACACTCTGTTGTTGCATCTTTGGCTGCTCTATCTCACTGCTCATAGTGGTGGATTGGACCTTCCACTAGATGTGCTTTGATATGTTTGTTGAAGTAACCCTGAAAAAGAAGAAAAAAGGGGAAGAGAAACCTTATCCCATACAAAAAGAGAAATGAAAGTGGCAAGAAAAAAGACCAGGCAGAGAATCATGAAACTATAAGGCTTAATCCAGAGATAAAGAGAGGGAGGAAAATAAAGAAGAAGGAGAGGTGGAAAAGGTGTAAAAAATAGAGTAAAAATGCCTGATTAAACAAACAACCAGAAGAGAGAAAGAAAGAAAGTTAAAGAAAGAAAGAAAGAAAGAAAGAAGAACGATAGATATAGATTAGATATAGATAGATATAGATATAGATATAGATATAGATGATATAGATATAGATGATATAGATACACTAAAATTCCAAAGGGAAGAAAAGGAAAAAAAAAAAGGATGAAAGTAAAAAGAAAAAAAAAAGAAGGGAAAAGAGAAGAGAAGGAAAAAAGAGAGAAAATAATAATAGTAATAATAATAACAAAAGAGACTAACATACAAAATCACAGTCCCAGCCTGGGACTGGTGGCTGTGTGGATCTGGAGGAGAGGCCATTTAGCTTGCTCAGCATCAGTCCCATTCTGGTAGATAGGCAGTTAGCAGGCATGGAAGAACTGGGTTTTGTGTAAGTAGGTCCCGCCTCCACTGGGGGCTGCTGTCCTGTTTTCTGAAACCCCACTGTGTTGGTGATGGGGAGAAAAATGTGACATCCCAATCTCTCTTCCCCACACCAGGTCTCTCAGACCATACTGTTCAGGCAGCAGAGTAGCGTGGACACTCAGCCTGTCTTGCTCCACAGTCTCCCAGACCTCCTAGGTGCTTCAGCTGGGATTCAAAACCCATTGTCTTGAGGGATCCAAAACCATGTGGACCTGGTTCTGGGGTAGTGCTACTCCATGAAGCTGACAAAGGGCCTGTGACTGGTGCTGGAAACCATTGTCCTTGGTGGAGCGAGGGCGGGGGGGGAGGTGGGCAATAAACTCTTCCCACAGTACTTGAGGGAAGGGACTGTTGTCTCCCAGTGTGCCCCTGAGATCACTACCTTGACCCAGGCCTGGCTTCCATCCCCCATGCACACACAGGCAGGAGAAAGATGTGGTCAGGAGAAAGATGTGCATCCCTGAAAACTCCTGTTTTCAGCTGCTAAGGCTGTTTGCAAGTAGAAACTGGCTCTCTACGTATTTCTCATTCCCCAGTCCATGGTCTGGAGAGGTTTTTCTTTTGTCCAAATACAATACTACATTTCCACAGACTCTCTTTATCTTCTTGTCTCTCCACAAACAGGTACCCACTCCTAAATATGTATTTATTAATTTTGCTTTGTTCACATTTACATAGCTTTGATAAATATACATTTTTATTTTTTTTTAGCTTTTATACATCAAGTATTTAGATCATTTAGGTTTTAGTTTGCTAACTGACTTTTCTTTTTGATACAGTTCTATTCTTTCATAGGTGAAATTATCCCTATTGCATATTTTACCTCAGTTACATATGATTATAATAAAAATCAGCATTGCTAAAATACTGTATTTATAGTTTCTCATTGGGTTTTCGCATGTGATGCTTTATAACTGAAATCAGTCATAATTTACTGGGATCCTCATCCTTTGGAGTCATCTCCTTTCTTATTAGTTAGTCATTAATTCAAATATTCATTAAATGCAAACTAAATGATAAACAATGCACTTTTTTAAAGGGGCTACAAGTGAGCACTGTGGACCTTCTATGTAAGTTATGAATCACTAAATTATATTTCTGAAACCATTATTACACTGTGTGTTAACTAACTTGGATTAAAACAATAAAATAAAAAGAGGATCCAGTATAGAAACTCAAAAAATAACATAACATAACATAACATAACATAACATAACATAACATAGCATAACATAACATAAATGTATAATTGTGACCCTTAAATTAAAAAAAAAAGTGAGCACTATATTTTTTTCTGATTTCAATAATTTTTAATTAAGCAGGAGAGAAATAAATACGGCAGAAAAATTATAATGAATTTTATTTTATAATTTTATAATAATAATTTTAGAATAACTAAATAATTTTATAGTATGTAAATAATTTACAATTTTTCAATTTATAGCTTGAATATTCTTGCTTGATAAAATATAGTGTAGCCTATTAATTTTAAATATCAGACAACTAATAATCATTATTAATGTAAAATGCATGACACAATATTTGTGGCAAAGTTACACTAAAAAGTATTTGCTGTTTATCTAGTATTTAAATTTATCAGCTGTTCTGTGTTTTGATTTGCTTAATTTGGTAATTGGCAACATGTGCTTCTATGTAACCTACATAAGATGTAATTTGCTATGTGTTTGTTGTCTCTGCTATACCTTACATACAGAGATACATCTAAGGGGCTTGGAACCTTATTTATACTTTAGTAAGTGATGTTTTGTGACTTTGTGGCAAAGAGTTATACTTTTGTAACTTAATTTGGTGAAATAAGTAAAACTGAATTGATTATATGGTTTATATCTAAAAACATTACCAAATTCAATTGATAAATCTATTATATACAACATGACAGACCACATAAGGCAACATAAATTATTCTTGACTTTGCTCTGCTTCATGAGAGAACAACTAACAACTATACATAGACAAGACACCACTGAGACAATCCTAAAACACAAGAGGAAGGCCAAGGAACACCCCTGTGCCACAGAAACTAAGACAGACTGCACAAGAATAGTAACAGAGAGGGGTGCCTGGGTGGCTCAGTTGATTGAGTGTCCAACTTCGGCTCAGGTCATGATCTCAAGGTTCGTGGGTTTGAGCCCCACGTTAGACTCTGTGCTGACAGCTTGTTCTGAGCCTGGAACCTGCTTCAGGTTCTTTCTCTGACCTTCCCCCATTCACACTCTGTCTCTGTCTCTCAAAAATAAATAAATGTAAAAAAAAGTAAAAAATAATAATAATAGGGATGTCTACATCATGACCTCATTAATCCTTTCCCTGTCCAGCACACCCCCATGCAGATGAATTCTTCCTAAACCTACAGTTGTTCAGTGGGAAAAGAGAAACCAGGGATAATACCCATCCCCACCCTCACCATTGAAGATCACTTCATGGAAGCCTCCACTTTAGTTTCGTCCCTCAGTATAATGGAAATGTGCAGGGCTCAACCACTGGGAATCTGATTGTGATGGAGAAGGAGGGAGGGGATTCCAAAAACCACCACTCAATTCTTGGCAGACTAGGTTCTTACCTGCAGGGTCTAAGCAGAAGTTCCTACCAGTGGTTTCGCTATCTGCAGAAGTACAGAGATGCAGTATGGCCAGAGAATTTAGTAGGGTGCAGGTCTGTCTGGGTCAAGTGTTGAAATGAGAAGTATGGCTCCACACACACACTATAGAGCATAGCTCTTGGCTCATGCTGACTGAAAAGCTTATTGGGAAAGTTTGGGGATTCCCATAAGTGGGTCGTCCCAGTCCTGCCAAGGTAGGAGAGCTGACTCATAGTCCAGTGGCCAAAGAGTGTGGCCTCTGCCTTAGGTGAGAGGAAGGTCCAGTGAGAACACCTGGAAAATGATTAATGCAACAATGCTAGCATTGAAGGCTGAACATGCAGAGCATAGGGGACGGACTACAGGACTCTAAAAGAAACAAACAATACTCACATTACAAGAATTCCAGAAGGAGAAGAGAAAACAAGGACAGAAAATATATTTAAAGCTACAGAAAGTGAAGGAAATAGATCTCCATATCCAAAACGACCAAAGGATACCAAATCGATTGAGTCTGACTACAGCTACATCAGTACCCATTATAATTAAAATCACAGGTCAAAGACAATTAAGAATTTTGTTTATATTATTATTATTATTATTATTTTGCTCTGAATGATCTGTTTTTATTCATTACCAATTCATTTAGGTTCCTCTCCAACCATTGTATTCTCTGGTTGGATTTTATTTTATTTTATTTTATCATTCATTTATTTTATTTTTAATTTTTAATTTTTTTTTAAATTTACATCCAAATTAGTTAGCATATAGTGCAACAATGATTTCACGAGTAGATTCCTTAGTGCCCCTTACCCATTTAGCCCATCCCCTCTCCCACAACCCTTCCAGTAACCCTCAGTTTTTCTCCATATTTATGAGTCTCTTCTGTTTTGTCCCCCTCCCTGTTTTTATATTATTTTTGTTTCCCTTCCCTTATGTTCATCTGTTTTGTCTCTTAAAGTCCTCATATGAGTGAAGTCATATGATTTTTGTCTTTCTCTGACTGACTCATTTCACTTAGCATAATACCCTCCAGTTCCATCCACTAGTTGGAAATGGCAAGATTTCATTCTTTTTGATTGCCAAGTAATACTCCATTGCGTATACACACACACACACACACACACACACACACACACATATATATACCACATCTTCTTTATCCATTCATCGAATGATGGACATTTGGGCTCTTTCCATACTTTGACTATTGTTGATAGTGCTGTTATAAACATGGGGGTGCATGTGTCTCTTCAAAACAGCACACTTGTATCCCTTGGTTAAATTCCTAGTAGTGCAATTGCTGGGTTATAGGGTAGTCCTATTTTTAGCTTTTTGAGGAATTTTAAAAGCAATAATAGAAAACAAACAAAAAATACATATAACAGAACCCCATAAAACGATTGATGGATTATTCAACATGCATCTTTCATGACAGAAAATACTGGTTTACAAGTTCCAAATACTGAAAGAACAACTTTCTTGTTTTTATGTTTAGGTTATACTCAGTTTTATTTATTTATTTATTTATTTATTTATTTATTTATTTATTTATTTTTTACTATATGAAATTTATTGTGAAATTTGTTTCCATACAACACCCAGTGCTCATCCCAAAAGGTGCTCTCTTCAATCCTCATCACCTACCCTCCCCTCCCTCCCACCCCCCCATTAACCTACAGTTTGTTCTCAGTTTTTAAGAGTCTTTTATGCTTTGGCTCTCTCCCACTCGGTTTCTGTTAAGTTTAACAGGATCCACATAAAAGTGAAAACGTATGGTATCTGTCTTTCCCTGTATGGCTTATTTCACTTAGCATCACACTCTCCAGTTCCATCCACGTTGCTACAAAGGGCCATATTTCATTCCTTCTCATTGCCACGTAGTACTCCATTGTGTATATACACCACAATTTCTTTATCCATTCATCAGTTGATGGACATTTAGGCTTGTTCCACAATTTGGCTATTGTTGAGAGTGCTGCTATAAACATTGGGGTACAAGTGCCCCTATGCATCAGTGCTCCTGTATCCCTTGGGTAAATTCCTAGCAGTGCTAATTCTGGGTCATAGGGTAGGTCTATTTTTAATTTTTTGAGGAACCTCCACACTGTTTTCCAAAGTGGCTGCACCAATTTGCATTCCCACCAACAGTGCAAGAAGGTTCACGTTTTTCCACATCCTCTTCAGCATCTATAGTCTCCTGATTTGTTCATTTTGGCCACTCTGACTGGGATGAGGTGATATCTGAGTGTGGTTTTGATTTGTATTTCCCTGATGAGGAGTGACATTGAACATCTTTTCATGTGTCCGTTGGCCATTTGGATGTCTTCTTTAGAGAAGTGTCTATTCTTGTTTTCTGCCCATTTCTTCACTGGATTATTTGTTTTTCGGGTGTGGAGTTTGATGAGCTCTTTATAGATTTTGGATACTAGCCCTTTGTCTGATATGTCATTTGAAATATCTTTTCCCATTCCATTGGTTGCCTTTTAGTTTTGTGATTGTTTCCTTTGCTGTGCAGAAGCTTTTTATCTTCATGAGATCCCAATAGTTCATTTTTGTTTTTAATTCCCTTGCCTTTGGGGACGTGTCAAGTAAGAAATTGCTGCAGGTGAAGTCAGAGAGGTCTTTTCCTGCTTCATCCTCTAGGGTTTTGATGGTTTCCTGTCTCACATTCAGGTCCTTTATCCATTTTGAGTTTATTTTTGTGAATGGTGTAAGAAAGTGGTCTAGATTAATTCTTCTGCATGTTGCTGTCCAGTTCTCCCAGCACCATTTGTTAAAGAGACCGTCTTTTTTCCATTGGATTTTCTTTCCTGCTTTGTCAAAGTTGAGTTGGCCATACTTTTGTGGGTCCATTTTTGGAGGCTCTATTATATTCCATTGTCTATGTGTCTGTTTTTGTGCCAATACCATGTTGTCTTGATGATGACAGCTTTGTAGTAGAGGCTACAGTCTGGGATTGTGATGCCTCCTGCTTTGGTCTTCTTCTTCAAAATTACTTTGGCTATTCGGGGCCTTTTGTGGTTCCGTATTAATTTAAGGATTGCTTGTTCTGGCTTTGATAAGAATGTTGGTGCAATTTTGACTGGGATTGCATTGAATGTGTAGATAGCTTTGGGTAGTATTGGCATTTTGACAATATTTATTCTTCCAATCCATGAGCATGAAATGTTTTTCCATTTCTTTATATCTTATTCAATTTCCTTCATAAGCTTTCTATAGTTTTCAGCATACAGATCTTTTACATCTTTGGTTAGATTTATTCCTAGGTATTCTATGCTTCATGGTGCAATTGTGAATGGGATCAGTTTCTTTATTTGTATTTCTGTTGCTTCATTATTAGTGTATAAGAATGCAACTGATTTCTGTGCATTGATTTTGTATCCTGCAACTTTGCTATATTCATATATTACTTCTAGCAGACTTTTGGTGGAGTCTATCGGATTTTCCATGTAAAATATCATGTCATCTGCAAAAAGTGAAAGCTTGACTTCATCTTTGCCAATTTTGATTTCTTTGATTTCCTTTGTTGTCTGATTGCTGAAGCTAGAACTTCCAACGCTATGCTAAACAACAACGGTGAGAGTGTACATCCCTGTTGTGTTCCTGACCTCAGGGAGAAAGCTCTCAGTTTTTCCCCTTTGAGGATGATATTAGCTGTGGGCTTCTCATAAATGGTTTTTATGATCTTTAAGTATGTTCCTTGTATCCTGACTTTCTCCAGGGATTTTATTAATAAAGGATGCTGAATTTTGCCAAAGGCCTTTTCTGCATTGATTGACGGATCATATTGCTCTTATCTTTTCTTTTATTAATGTGATGTATCACATTGCTTGATTTGCGAATGTTGAACCAGCCCCGCATCCCAGGAATGAATCCCACTTGAGCATGGTTAATAATCCTTTTTATAAGCTGTTGAATTTGATTTGCTAGTATCTTATTGAGAACTTTTGCATCCATATTCATCAGGGATATTGGCCTGTAGTTCTCTTTTTTTGCTGGGTCTCTGTCTGGTTTAGGAATCAAAGTAATACTGGCTTCATAGAATGAGTCTGGAAGTTTTCCTTCCCTTTCTATTTTTTGGAATAGCTTGAGAAGGACAGGTGTCATCTCTGCTTTAAATGTCTAGTAGAATTCCCCTGGGAAGCCATCTGGTCCTGGACTCTTATTTGTTGGGAGATTTTTGATAACCGGTTCAATTTCTTCACTGGTTATGGGTCTGTTCAAGCCTTCTCTTTCCTCCTGATGGAGTTTTGGAAGTGTGTGGGTGCTTATGAATTTGTCCATGTCTTCCAGGTTGTCCAGTTTGTTGGCATATAATTTTTCCTAGTATTCCCTGATAATTGCTTGTATTTCTGAGGGATTGGTTGTAATAATTCCATTTTCATTCATGATTTTATCTATTTGGGTCATCTCCCTTTTCTTTTTGAGAAGCCTGGCTAGAAGTTTAACATTTTTATTTTTTCAAAAAACCAACTTTTGGTTTCACTGATCTGCTCTACATTGTTTTTAGATTCTATGTTGTTTATTTCTGCCCTGATCTTTATTATTTCTCTTCTTCTGTTGGTTTTGGGGTGTCTTTGCTGTTCTGCTGCTATTCCCTTTAGGTCTGCTGTTAGATTTTGTATTTGGGATTTTTCTTGTTTCTTGAGATAGGCCTGGATTGCAATGTATTTTCCTCTCAGGACTGCCTTCGCTGCATCCCAAAGCATTTGGATTGTTGTATTTTCATTTTCATTTGTTTCCATATATATATATTTTAATTTCTTATCTAATTGCCAGGTTGACCCATTCATTCTTTAGTATTGTTTTCTTTAACCTCCATGCTTTTGGAGTTTTTCCAGACTTCTTCCTGTGGTTGATTTCAAGCTTCATAGCATTGTGGTCTGAAAGTATGTATGGTATGATCTCAATTCTCGTATCCTTATGAAGGGCTGTTTAGTGACCCAGTATGTGATCTATCTTGCAGAAGGTTCCATGTGCACTCGAGAAGAAAGTATATTCTGTTGCTTTGGGATGCAGAGTTCTAAATATATCTGTCAAGTCCATCTGAACCAGTGTATCATTCAGGGCCCTTGTTCCTTTATTGACCATGTGTCCACATGATCTATCCATTGTTGTAAGTGGGGTATTAAAGTCCCCTGCAGTTACCACATTCCTGTCAATAAGGTTGCTTATGTTTGTAATTGTTTTCTATATTTGGGGGCTCCCGTATTCGGCACAAGACATTTATAACTGTTAGCTCTTCTTGATGGATAGACACTGTAATTATTATATAATGCCCTTCTTCATCCCATGTTACAGCCTTTAATTTAAAGTCTAGTTTGTCTGATATAAGTATGTCTACTCCAGCTTTCTTTTGACTTCCAGTAGCATGATAAATAGTTCTCCATCCCCTCAATTTCAATCTGAAATTGTCCTCAGGTCTAAAATGAGTCTCTTGTAGACAGCAAATAGATGGGTCTTGTTTTTTTATCCATTCTGATACCATATGTCTTTTGGTTAGCGCATTTAGTCCATTTACATTCAGTGTTATTATAGAATGATATGGGTTTAGAGTCATTGTGATGTCTGTAGGTTTCATGCTTGTAGCGATGTCTCTGGTACTTTGGCTCACAAGATCCCCCTTAGGATCTCTTGTAAGGCTGGTTTAGTGGTGAAAAATTCCTTCAGTTTTTGTTTGTTTGGGAAGATCTTTATCTCTCCTTCTATTCTAAATGACAGAGTTGCTGGATAGAGGATTCTTGGCTGCATATTTTTTCTGTTCATCACATTGAAGATCTGCCATTCCTTTCTGGTCTGCCAAGTTTCAGTAGAGAGATCAGTCACGAGTCTTATAGGTCTCCCTTTATATGTTAGGGCACGTCTATCCTTTTCTGCTTTCAGAATTTTCTCTTTATCCTTGTATTTACCAGTTTCACTATGATATGTCGTGCAGAAGATCGATTCAAGTTACGTCTGAAGGGAGTTCTCTGTGCCTCTTGGATTTCCATGCATTTTTCCTTCCCCAGTTCAGGGAAGTTCTCAGCTATGATTTCTTCAAATTCACCCTCAGCACCTTTCCCTCTCTCTTCCTCCTCTGGAATACGAATTATGCGTAGATTATTTCTCTTTAGTGTATTACTTAGTTCTCTAATTTTCCCCTCATACTCCTGGATTTTTTTTATATCTCTTTTTCTCAGCTTCTTCTTTTTCCATAAATTTATCTTCTAGTTCACCTATTCTCTCCTCTGCCTCTTCAATATGAGCCGTGGTCATCTCCATTTTAGTTCGCAGCTCATTAATAACATTTTTTAGCTCCTCCTGGCTGTTCCTTAGTCCCTTGATCTCTGTAGCAAGAGATTCTCTGCTGTCCTTTATACTGTTTTCAAGCCCAGCGATTAATTTTATGACTACCATTCTAAATTCACTTTCTGTTATATTGTTTAAATCCTTTTTGATCAGTTCATTAGCTGTCCTTATTTCCTGGACTTTTTTTTTAGGGGAATTCTTCTGTTTCCTCCTTTTGGATCGTCCCTGGAATGGTGTGGAACTGCACGGCACTTCCCCTGTGCTGTCTTGAATAACGCGTTGGTGGGCAGGGTTGCAGTCAGACCTGATGTCTGCCCCCATCCCACTGCTGGGGCCACAGTCAGACTGGTGTGTACCTTCTCTTCCCCTTTCCTAGGGCGGGATCCACTGTGGGGTGGCGTGGCCCGTCCGGGCTACTTGCACATTGCCAGGCTTGTGGTTTTGGGGTGGATTGGCAAGCTGCACAGGGGCAGGCGGGGCAGGCTCAGCTCACTTTTCTTTAGGAGATCTGCTTCAGGATAGGCCCTGTGCCCCCCAGAGGGAGTGAGACCTGCCACCGGAGGGGAGGGATGGATCCACAGAAGCACAGCCTTGGGTGTTTGTACGGTGCAAGCAAGTTCCCTGGCAGGAACTGGTTCCCGTTTGAGATTTCGGCTGGGTTATGGGCGAGGGAGATGGTGCTGGTGAGTGCTTTTGTTCCCCACCAAACTGTGCTCTGTCTTCTGGGGCTCAACAACTCTCCCTCCCCTTGTCCTCCAGCCCTCCTGCTCTCCTAGCAGAGCTGATAACTTATAACCTTCCAGATGTTAAGTCCCACTTGCTGTCAGAACAAACTGTGCCCAGCCTCTCAGCTTTGCAAGCCAGAGTCAGGGGCTCTGCTTTGCTAGCGAGCTGCCCCTCTGCCCTTGCTCCCACCCGCCAGTCCATGTAGTGTGCAGCACCTCTCCATCCTTCCTACCCTCTTCCGTGGGCCTCTCGTGTATGCTTGGTTCTGGAGAATCTTTTCTGCTAGTCTTCTGGTGGTTTTCTGGGTTATTTAGGCAGATGTGGGTGGAGTCTAAGTGATCAGCAGGACACGGTGAGTCCAGTGTCCTCCTACGCTGCCATCTTCCCGCCTTCTGAAAGAACAACTTCAACAAAGAATGCTATACCAAACAAAGTTTCCCTTAAGAAATGAAAAAAGATAGACAAACGCTGAGTGAAATCTTCACCACCAGACCACCAATACTTCATTTAATACTCATGGTAAGCTCAAAGGAAAAAATCTGTGGTAGTAGTATAAAAGAGCATGATGAAGTCAAAGCATACTGCTCCACATGACACCAAAATACAGAAATAGTTAGAAGGATAAATTACAAGGAAAAAAAAAAAGGAATACAAAAGAAGAATACAATTAACAAAATGCCAACAATAATTGCTCATTTAACAATATTTTCATTTGTAAATGAATTCAATCATCTAATCAAAAATACAACATGGTTTAAAGATTTGAAAAAGAGCAGGGGCTAATAATATGCTGCTTACAAGAGACTGACAATATTCTTACAGATACACATAGACCAAGAGAGGAGGGAGATATTTAAAGCACGTGGGAAGAAAAAGGAAGGATGGCTATACTTTTATCAGAAATAATAAACTTAAAACTAAAAATAATGGAGACAAATAAATTCTTTAAATAAGTATATATGGGACAATTAATCAAGAAAATAATTGTAATAGTTATACAATGCAACAATAGAGCACTTAAATAAACAAAGCTAAAAAAGTAACACAGCTAAAAGGAGAAATAAAACCCAACAAAATGATAGGAAGTTTAACACCACGTCCCCAACACTCAAAAGATCAATCAGACAAAAAAGAGATAAAAATAAGAATACCATGGATTTAAAAAACAGTGTACACAAAAGGACCTAAAATATATATACAAAATACTGAAAATAAGTGGATAAACACCTTTCTCAAGTACACATGATGTATTTTCTAGGATATACATATGTTGGATCATAAAAGAAATCTCAGCAAAGTCAAGAAGACTGACATACCAGGTGTCTTCTGTGAATTCAGTGTTATGAAACTAGAAATGAATAACAAGAAAACTGAAAAATTCACACTGATTATTTTTTAAAAAGAGGGGAGGGTGGGTGATGGGTAATGAGGAGGGCACCTTTTGGGATGAGCACTGGGTGTTGTATGAAAACCAATTTGACAATAAATTTCATATATTGAAAAAAATGAATAAATATTAACAAAATTTTAAAAAAATAAATAAAAGTCTTCTAAACAAATGATGATGTAATGAAATAAGACAAATTTTGAAAAAAGTATTTTGAAATAAATTAAATGGAAGCACAAAATACCAACCTTATGGGATGAAGAAAAATCATTTTGAAGTGTAAGTTTGGAGCAATACATGCCTACATTAAATACAAGAAAGATTTCAAATAAACATACTAACACTATGCCTTAAGGAACTAGAAAGGAAAAACACAATGAAAATAAAGTTAGCAGAAAAAAGGGAAATAATTAAGATTAGAACAAAAACAAATAAAACAGAAAATGGAAAAACAGGGTTCACCTGACTAGCAATTATTTCTTTGAAAACATAAACAAAATTGACATTTACCTCAACTAATCAAGGAAAAAAAGTGGATCCAAATCAATAGCATTATAAATAAAAAAGGAGATATTACACATGATACCTTTTCAATATACAAAGGATTATATGATGAAAAGGTCAGAAGAGATACTATGAACAATGAAATGCCAACAAACTAGACAACCAACAAATGGACAAATGCTAAGAAACATACAAACTAACATGACTACATAGTAATGTAATAAAATGTCTACATAGATATTTTACTAATAAGGAGTTTCAATTAGTATTCCAACATCTCTAAAGCTGAGTGAAGACCAGATAGTTTCACTGTTGAATTTTACCCAACATTTTAAGAAAAAATAAATCTGAAATTTGTTCACAAATCCAGAAGCTCTCGAAGCCCTATATGGTTGGAAATTTTATGGAGGCTACATCACACAGGCGTGATTGATTATTAACTTCATTTCCACTCCCTTTCTCCTTCCTATAGAATGCAGGGCAGAAATGAAATTTCTAATCGTCTAACTGAGGGGCCAACATGGCAGAGAAGTAAGGGGTTCCATATTCCTGCGTCTCTCAAACAAAAAAGCATTGAAGCCAAGAGACTTTCAACCCCAAGAGACTGGGAGGAAAAGAGACTGTGTCTACCAGGGAGACACCGGGAAAACCTGACAGGCTGTAGCTGGGTGATTTCAAACTGGGGGAGATAAAACAGGTCATTTATCATGGAGGGGAGGGAAACCCTTCTGCAGAGAGACAAAGGGAAGAGAGAAGGTGGCTGGGGAAGTGTAGGACTGTGTCTGGACAAAGGCAAAACCTCGGACTGGGATGGAGAAGGAGCCCATCTCTTACTGCCAGGCTTTTTTGGACTAGGGCCAGCTGCCCTGTTTGTGCATCTGGGGAAGAAGGGCACCACACCGAGGTTTGGTGGTAGGTAGGGGTGCAGTCTGCAGTAGGAGAAAGCTATCCCCTCCCTAGACTACTGTGGGGAAAAGCCTGCCACATATCTGGTGGTGCCTAGTGGCCCTTCCCCAGTACCTGGCTACACAGAGTGGGAGTTTGAATCCCAGCCAAGCACCTGGGCATGGAGTTGGTGGAGCAAGACAGCCTCATCTACACCCCCACACAGTAAGGACAGCTCAAACTGAGCGATTTGGGACACAGGTCCCTGGAGAAGAGACTAAGGGTTCGCCATTTTTTTTGCCACCACCACCAAGGCGGGGCCTCAGGGATTGGTCCTCAGGGCCCACAGTGGAGGCAGGACCTGCATATACCAAACCATGCCCCTCTGCACCTGGTGACTGTAAATCTACTGGAGTGGGATAGATACTGAGGAACCAGACTGCCCCATCTTCCAGACCAGCTTTGCTGCATTGTCTGGATGAAGTCTAGGACAATTCTTGTTACTTAGGTATATTCTTCCTTCCTTTTCTCCTTATCCTTCCCTCATCTAGCCTGGTTACTCTAGTTGTTGGTTTTTTTAAGCAGACATGTTTAATCCATTCTCTTGATACATGTCCTATACTCCTTTCCTTTTCTTTCTCTCTCTCTGGAATAATCAAGTCATATAGTTTCTCTGTCTGGGTAACTAACTTCTTTTCTTTTTCCCCACCTCCTTCATTATTTTCCTTTTTCTACTTCCAGATTAAGCTCTTTAGTCTCTCAGCATGGTCATTGTTTATTTTTTCTTTTTCCCTGCCCCTGTAATTTCTCTCTTTATATGTGCTAGTCCATCAGCACCATCTCCACCATGTTCTTGTAACTGGTGTTTCTGGTTTTATGCTTTTGGACTTGTTTGTTTGTTTACTTGCTTCATTTGTTTGAGTGTGTGTTTTTGTTTCCTATTTGTTTGCCTGTTTTTTTTTTTCCTTTCCAGGGCTACTTCAAGGAACAAATCAAAGCCCACCCGGTGGAGGGTCCAAAACATCACTACAAGTAAACAAATAGAATAACCAAAATCACAACAACAGAAATGAAGTAACACTCTCCAAAAAACACTTCGTGAAGGGCCTGGCCATGGACAGTGTACAGTAATATAGCAGTGCTTGCAGGTGCAGAGTACATAACAAGCTTTTAAAACTCATTAGGGACAGAAAACTAGCCAAAATGAAGACATGGAAGAGTTCTCATGAAAAGAAATTCCAGGAAGAAGTGACAGATAAGAATTGATCAAAAACATATTTAAGCAACATAACTGAACAAGAATTTAGAATAGCAGTCATAAGATTAATTTCTGTCTTGAAAAAAGCATAGAAGACAGTAGAGAATCTATTGCTGCAGAGATCAAGGAACTAAAAAAATAGTCATGATGAATTAAAAACTGTTGTAAATGAAGTGCAACATAAAATGGAGGTGGCCACCACATGGATTGAAGAGGAAGAGTGGAGAATAGATGAATTAGAAGATAAAATTATTGAAAAAGAGGAAGCTGAGAAAAAGAGAGATAGAAAAATTCAGGATCACGAAGAGAGAAGTAGAGAACTAAGTGATTCAATCAAACAGAACAATATCTGTATCATCGGTTTTCCAGAGGAAGAATAAGAGAGAGAAAGGGGCTGAAGGTGTTCTTGAACAAATAATTGCTGAGAACTTCCCTGATCTGGGAAAGGAAAGAGGCATTTAAATCCAAGAGGCACAGAGAACTCTCTTCAGATGTAACTTCAATCAATGACATATCATACTGAAACTGGCAAAATACAAGGAAAAAGAGAAAACTTGAAAGCAGCTAGGGATAAACAGGCTATAACTTACAAAGGTAGACCCATAAGAGTAGTGGCAGACCTGTCTACTGAAATTCAGCAGGCCGGAAAGGAATGGCAGGAAATCTTCAGTGTGATGAAAAGGAAAAATATGCAGCCCAGAATCCTTTATCCAGCAAGACTGTCATTCAGAATATAAAGAGAGATAAAGGTCTTCCCAAAGGAACAAAAACTGAAGGAATTTATCTCCACTAAACCAGCCCTACAAGAGATCCTAAGAGGGACTCTGTGAGTGAAATGTTGTAAGAACCACAAAGGACCAGAGACATCACTACAAGCAAGAAACCTACAGATGACACAATGACTCTAAACCTATATCTGTCAACAATAACACTGAATGTAAATGGACCAATACTCCAATCAAAATACATAGGGTATCAGAATGGATTAAACAAAAAAGCAAGATACATACATTTATTGTCTACAACAGACCCATTTTAGATCTCAGGACACCTTCAGATTGAAAGTGAGGGGAAGGAGAAATATTTATCATGCTACTGGAAGTCAAAGGAGAGCTGTAGTAGCCATACTCATATCAGACAAATTAGGCTTTAAATTAGATTGTACAAGAGATGAAGAAGGGCATTATATAATAATTACTGGGTCTATCTTTCAGGAAGAACTAACAATTATAAATGTCTGTGCACCGAATTCCAGAGCACACAAATATAAAAAAAATAATCACAAACATACCAACCTTATTAGTAAGAATGTGGTAATTGCAGGGACTTTAATACTCCACTTACAACAATGGACATATCTAGACAGAGAATCAGTGAAGAAACAATGGGCATGAATGGTACATTGGATCAGATGGACTTTACAGATATATTTAGAACTCTACATCCTAAAACAGCAGAATATATTTTCTTCTCAAGTGCACATGGAACATTCTCCAAGATAGAACACATACTGGGTCACAAAACAGCCCTCGATAAATGTAAAAGAATTGGGATGATACCATGCACACTCTGAGATCACAATACTGTGAAACTTGAAATCAACAACAGGAAAAAATCTGGAAAACCTCCAAAAGCATGGAGGTTAAAGAACATCCTAATAAAGAATGAATGGGTCAACCAGGCAATTAGAGAATAAATTTAAAAATATATATTTGGAAACAAAAGAAAATGAAAACACAACAATGCAACCCCTTGAGATGCAGCAAAAGAGGAAAATACATTGCAATCCAGGCTATCTCAAGAAACAAGAAAAATCCCCAATATGAATATAACAGCACATCTAAAGGAACTAGAAGCAGAAAAGCAAATACACACCAAACCCAGCAGAAGAGAAATAATAAAGATTAGAGCAAAAATAAATAATATAGAATCCAGAAAAAAAAATCCACAGACACAACAACAAAACCCCCACAAAAAACAGTAAAACAGATCAATGAAACTAAGAGATTGTTTTTAAAATAAACATAATTGATAAACCTCTATCTAGGCTTCTCAACAAGAAAAGAGAGATGACTCAAATAGATAAAATCATGAAAGAAAGTGAAATTATTAGAAACAATCCCTCAGAAATACAAGCTATTATCAAAGAAAACTATGGATAATTAGATGCCAACAAACTGGACTACCTGGCAGAAGTGGACAAACTCTAAACACGCACATATGTACACACACACACACACACACACACACTACCAAAACTCAAAGAGGAAGAAATAGAGAATTTGAACAGACCCATAACTAGTGAAATATTGAATCAGTTTTCAAAAATCTCCCAACAAAAAAGAGTACAGGACCAGATAGCTTCCCTGGGGAATTCGACCGGATATTTCAAGCAGAGATAATACCTATCCTTCTCATGTGGTTCCAAAAAAATAGAAATGGAAGGAAAACTTCTGGATTCATTCTATGAAGCCAGCATTACTTTGATTCCCAAACCAGATAGAGACCCATCAAAAAATTGAATTACAGGCCAATATCCATAATGAATATGGATGCAAAAATTCTCAACAAGATATTAGCAAATCTAATTCAACAGCATATAAAAAGAATTATTCACCATGATCAAGTGGGATTCATTCCTGATCTTCAGGTCTGGTTCGATATTAGCAAATCAATCAATATGATACATCACATTAATAAAAGAAAGGATAAGAACCATATGATCCTGTCAGAGATGCATAAAAATCATTTGACAAAATACAACATCTTTCCTTAATAAAAAACCCTGAGAAAGTCGGGATAGAAGGATCATACCTAAACATCATAAAATCCATTCATGAAAAGCATACAGCTAATATAATCCTCAATGGGGAAAAACTGAGAGCTTTCCCCCTGATATCAGGGACACTACAGGAATGTCCATTCTCACCGCTGTTGTTTAACATAGTGTTGGAAGTTCTAGCATCAGCAATAATACAACAAAAGGAAATCAAAGGCATCAAAATTGGCAAAGATGAAGTCAACCTCTAGCTTTTTGCAGATGACAGCATACCATACATGGAAAACCCAACAGACTCCACCAAAAGTCTACTAGAACTGATACATGAATTCAGCATAGTCTCAAGGTACAAAACTAATGTACATAAATCAGTTGCATATTTTACACAATGAAGCAACTGAAAGAGAAATAAAGAAACTTATCCCACTTACAATTGCACCAAGAACCATAAAACACCTAGGAATAAACCTAACCAAAGATGTAAAAGATCTGTATGCTGAAAACTATAGAAAGTTTATGAGGGAAATTGAAGTAGACATAAAGAAAGGGGAAAACATTCCATGCTCATGGTTTGAAAGAGTAAATATTGTTAAAATGTCAATACTATCCAAAGCAATGTATGCATTCAATGCAATTCCAATCAAAATTGCACCACCATTCTTCTCAAAGCTAGAACAAACAATCCTATAATTTGTATGAAACCACAAAAGACCCAGAATAGCCAAAATAATACTGAGGATGAAAACAAAGTGGCAGACATCACCATCCCAGACTTTAGCCTCTACTACAAAGCTGTACTAATGAAGACAGTATGGTACTGGCACAAAAACAGACACATAGAACAATGGAATTGAATAGACAGCCCAGAATTGGACCCACAAATGTATGGCCCACTAATCTTTGACAAAGCAGGAAAGAGTATCAAATGGAAATAAGACAATCTCTTTAATGAATGGTGATTGGAGAACTGGACAGCAACATGAAGAATGAAACTAGACCACTTTCTTACACCATTCACAAAAAGAAAATCAAAGTGGATGAGAGACCTGAATGTGAGACAGGAAACCATCAAAACCCTAGAGGAGAAAGCAGGAAACACCCTCTTTGATCTCAGCTGCAGCATTTATTTTAATATGAAATTTATTGTCAAATTGTTTTCCATACAACACCCAGTGCTCTTCCCTACAGGTGCCCTCCTCAATTCCCATCACCCACTTTCCCCTCCCTCCCATTACCCATCAACCCTCAGTTTATTCTCAGTTTTAAGGGCCTCTTATGGTTTGCCTCCCTCCCTCTTTAACTTTTTTTCCCCTCCCCACCCCCATGGTCTTCTGTTAAGTTTCTCAGGATCCACATAAGAGTGAAAACATATGGTATGTTTCTCTCTATGATTTATTTCACTTAGCATATCACTCTCCAGTTCCATCCACGTTGCTAAATAAAGCCATATTTCATTCTTTCTCATTGCCAAGTAGTATTCCTTTGTATATATAAACCACAATTTTTTTTTCCATTCATCTTACATGACACATATCCAAAGGCAAGGGAATTGAAAGCAAAAATGAACTATTGGGACCTAATAAAGATAAAAAGCTTCTGAACTGCAAAAGAAACAATCAACAACACTAAAAGTCAACCAATGGAATGGGATTACATATTTGAAAATGATATATCGCATAAAGGGCTAATATTCAAAATCTATAAAGAACTCACCAAACTCCACACTGAAAAACAAATAATCCAGTGAAGAAATGGGCATAAGACATGAATAGACACTTTTCCAAAGAAGACATCCATATGGTCAACAGACACATGAAATGATGCTCAGTGTCACTCATCATCAGAGAAATACCAATCAAAGCCACACTGTGATACCACCTCATGCCTGTCAGAGTGGCTACAATGAACAAATCAGGAGACTATAGATGGTGGTGAGAATGTGGAGAAACACTGCACTGTTGCACTGTTGGTGGAATGCAAACTGGTGCAGCCACTCTGGAAAACAGTGTGGAGGTTTCTCTAAAAAAAATAAAAATAAAAATAGAACTACCCTATGACCCAGCAGTAGCATTGCTAGGAATTTACCCAAGGGATACAGGAGTGCTGATGCATAGGGGTGCATGAAATCCAATGTTTATAGCAGCACTTTCAACAATAGCTAAATCATGGAAAGATCTTAATGTTCATCAACTGATGAATGGATAATGAAGATATTGTTTATATATAGAATGGAATACTAATTGGCAATGAGGAAGAATGAAATCTGGCCATTTGAAGCAATATGGATGGAACTGGAGGGTATTATGCTAAGTGAAATAAATCATTGAGATAAAGAGATACCATATGTTTTCACTCATATATGGATCTTGAGAAACTTAACAGAAGAATATGGGGAGGGGAAGGGGGGAAAAGTTACATACAGATAAGGAGGGAGGCAAACCACAAGAGATTCTTAAATACAGAAAACAAACTTAGGGTTGTTAGGGGGTAAGGGAAAGGGGAAAATGGGCGATGGACATTGAGGAGGGCACCTGTTGGGATGAGCCCTGGGTGTTGTATGGAAGCCAATTTGACATTATATTTTTAAAAAAGAGAATAAATCCTAATATTTCTCCATCTCTTCAAGAAAATAAAAAAGGAGATAAGACTCCTAAAATCATTTTATGAGACCCACCTAACTTTGAAACTAAAGACAGAAAAGGACATTACCAGGAAAGAAAACTACAGACAATATCCTTAATGAATGTCAGTGCAAAAATTCTACAACAGCAACAATAACAACAACAAAATTTGCTTTTTAATTCACAACACACTAAAAGAATTATTCACCATGATCAAGTGCCATTCATATGGGATATCAATATCATTGAAAATGGCAAGATTTAATTTTTTTTTTTTTATGGCTGAGCAAAATTCCATCAGAAATACAAACTTCTCGTTTATTCAGTCATCAGTCAATGGACATTTTTGGTATTTCCACAATTTGGCCATTGTAGATAATGCTGCTATATAAAGATAAGGGTGCATTTTCCCTTAGAATTACCGTTTTTATATTCCTTTGGTAATTAATTAGTAGTGTAATTGCTTAATCAAATGGTAGATCTATTTTTAACTTTTTTGAAACCTTCATACTGTTTTGCAGTTTACATTTCTAACAATAGTGCAGGGATTTTCCTCTTTCTACACCTCCTCACCAACACCTGTTATTTCTTGTGTTGTTGGTTTTAGCCCTTCTGACTAGTGAGAAATGATATCTCATTGTATTTTTTATTTGAATTTCCTACATTATCATCATATTGAGTATCTTTCCATGGGTCTTCTGGCCATCTGTATGTCTTCTTTGTAAAAATATTTATTTATCTATGCTGCCCATTTTTAATTGGATTATTTGAGTTTGGGGTGCTGAGTTTAATAGTTCTTTATACATTTTAGATAATAACCATTTACCAGATTTGTAATTTGAAAATATCTTCTCCCAGTGCATAGGTTGCTTTCAGTTTTGTTGTTTCCTTCACTGTGCACAAGTTTTTAAATTTGATGTAGTCCCAATAGTTAATTTTTTATTTTGTTTTATTGCCTCAGCAGATGCATCTAGAAATAATTTGCTACTGCCAAAAGGGACAAATTTATTGCCTATGTTCTCCTCCAGCATTTTTACCATTTCAAATCTCACATTTAGATTTTTAATCTATTTGGGCTTCACTTTTTTGTATGGTGTAAGTTTTCCAGTTTCATTCTTTTGAATGTTTCTGTCCAATTTTTCCAAACCATTGGGTGAAGAGATGGTCTTTTTCCATTGAATATTATTTCCTGTTTTGTCAAAGTCTAATTGGTTACATTGGTGGGGATTCATTTCTGGATTTTCTTTTCTGTTCCATTGATCTATGTGTCTGTTTTGTGCCACTTCCATACTGTCTTGATCCCTATAGCCTTATAGTATAGCTTGAAGTCTGCAGTTGTGATGTCCTCAACTTTGCTTTTCTTTTTCAAGTTTCCTTTGACTATCTCCATCTTTTGTGATTCTGTACAAATTTTAGGATTTTTTTTGTTCTAGCTCTGTGAACAGTGCTGTTGGAATTTTGATAAGGAATGCATTGAATGTGCAGGTTGCTTTGGAAAGTGTAGACGTTTTTACAATATCTGTTTTGATCCATGAGTATTGAATGTCTTTCCATTTCTTAGAGT
Source organism: Acinonyx jubatus (assembly GCF_027475565.1). NCBI lineage: Eukaryota > Metazoa > Chordata > Mammalia > Carnivora > Felidae > Acinonyx > Acinonyx jubatus. Next base: position 82,088,635 of record NC_069380.1, read on the forward strand.
TATCTGCAATTTTTTCATCAATGTGGCATAGTTTTCAGGGCACAGTTATTTTATCTCTTTGGTTAGGATTATTCCTAGATTTCTTATGGTTTTTTTTGGTGCAATGTGGTGCAACATGGGATTTATTCCTTAATTTCTCTTCTGCTGCTTCATTATTGGTCTATAGAAATGAAACACATTTATGTACATTGATTTTTTTCGTCCTGTGATTTTACTGAGTTTGTTTATCAGATACAGGAGTTTTTTGGGGGAGCCTTTCAGGTTTTCTATACAGAGTATCATGTCATCTGCAAGCAGTGAAAGGTTGGCTTCTATCTTCCCAATCTGGATGTTATGTATGTATGTATGTATGTAGGTATGTATGTATTTATTATCTGGTTGTTGCTTTTAGGACTTACAGTACTATATTAATAACAGCGGTGATACCGCATATCTCTCTCTTGGTTCCTGACTTCAGAGAAAAGGCTCTCACATTATCTCCTTTGAGGAGGATATTAGTTGTGGGTTTTTCATATATGGACTTTATTATGTAATGGTATGTTCCCTCTAAAAGTACATTCTTGAGGGTTTTTACCATGAATGAATGTTGGGTTTTGCCAAATTCTTTTTCTGCATCTATTGAAATTATCATATGGTTCTTATCTTTTTTAAAAAAATATGTTATATCATGTTGATTGGTTTTTAAATACTGATCCACACTTGCAACCCAGAAATATACGCCACTTGATTGTAGTGAAGGATTTTTTAAATGCATTTTTGGATACAGTTTACTAGTACTTTATTGATTATTTTTAAAATCTAAGTTTATCAAGGATATTAGCCTTTGGTGTTGTTGCCGTTGTTGTTGTTTTAGTAGTATAATTATCGTCATTTTCTGATATTGGTATCAGGTTAATCCTGGCCTCATAAAATGAATTTTGTGGATTTTCTTTGCATTTCTTTTCTTTTTCTTTTTCTTTCTTCTTTTTTATTTTTTAAACAGTTTGGCTATGGGTATCAAATCTTCTTTATATCTTTGGTAATATTTCCACTAGAAGCCGTTTTTTAATATTTTTAATGTTTATTTGTATTTTTAATTTTTAATGTTTATTAATTTTTGAGAGAGAGAGAGAGAGACAGAAAGATTGTGAGCAGGGCAGGGTCAGAGAGAGAGGGAGACATACAATCTGAAGCAGGCTCCAGGCTCTGAGCTGTCAGCACAGAGCATGACATGGGGCTCAAACTCAAGAATTGTGAGATCACACCTGAGCTGAAGTCAGAGGCTTAACTGACTGAGCCACCCAGGCACCCCCTTGGAGACATTTTTCATGAAATTTGTTCACTGGGAGTTTTTGATCACTTAATGTCTTTGTTGGTTATCATTCTTTGTTGTTCAAGTTTTCTACTTCTTGTTTTCATTTTGGTAGTATATATATTTCTAGAAATTTATCCATTTTTTCCAGGTTGTGTAATTTACAGGAATACAGTTTTTCATAAAACTCTCTTATAATTGGTTGTAGTACGTTTTGTATGTTCTTATTGCTCTTCTTTCATTTGTTATTCTATTGAGTTCTTTTGCTTTTGTTTTTGATAAGTACAGGTATAGCTTTTGCAATTTTATTGATTTTTTTAAGAACAAGTTTCTTATTTCATTCATCTGTTCTTTATTTTTCTTGTTTTCATTTTTATATCATTTAATTCTACTCTAATACTTATTATTTTATTTCTTCTGCTGGCCTTAGGCTTTGTTTATTGTTCTTTGCCTAACTCCTTTATTTGTAAGGTTAGGTCATTTATTTGAGATTTTTCTTACGTCTTGGAGTAAGCCTGTGTTGCTTTATGCTTCCCTTTCAAGATGGCTTTGGCTGCTTATGACACAGAGCCCAATGTGGGGATCAAACTCATGAACTGTGAGATCATGACATGAGATGAAATTGGGCACTTAACCGACTGGGCCACCCAGGTGGCTCTTTCTTATTTGATGCCTCCAACATAAAATTTATTACATTTGATAAACTCACTGAATTCCTTAATTCAATTCTCATGTTCCATATTTCATTGCTTTCCAGGCTTCTGTGTCATTAATTTGTTCCTTTGTTTCTTGTAGCTTGCTGCTCATTGCATCAAGCCTGTTTTTCATCTCTACTTTTGCATTCTTCCACTTTTTAATGTCTTTTATCTCTCTCTGGGAAATTTGCACTGATGTCTTTTATGATGTTTTCAAACACAACTAGTGTCTTTTGATCATTGTTTTAAATTATCCATCAGACATATTACTTACATCTGATTTATTTAGTTCTGTTCATGTTGCCTTATACTGTTCTTTCATTTGTGATAAATTACTCCATAATTACATTTTGTCTAATTCTCTGTCTTTTCCCCTGTTTTAGAAAGGGAGTTATGTTTTCTGCTCATGAAAGTAATGGCAATATGAAGAAGAGGTCATGTACTGCCCCAGATCTAGTGGTTAAGTAGTGCCTCTGGTGTGAGTTATATTCATTCTACTATTGTGTTTTGGCTACACTATCCTTCAAGCCAGCCATCTGCAAAAGCTCTCCTGGGATGATTTGTGGAGTTTTTGATCTATGGCTTAAAAGTGGTTTTAACTAGGTGTTCTCTGTTATGCTTGTGAAATGAGACTTGACACCACCTGCACTGGGACTCAGGCTCTGCAGAACTCTCTGGTCAGGAGACCTGGTGTGGGGAGATGTTTTTGCTGGTCTTCTGAACGAGGGGCTCACCATGTTGGTATTAGCCAAGCTTGACTGAGAAGGGTAATTCTATCACATATCTTGAGGGCAGGGCTTGATGTAAAAAGTTAGACAACCCTGTTTGGTCCTGATTCTTCCTGCAGGTGGCACTGTGTTAACACTAGTGGCAGGGAAGAGAAAATTGCCAACCAACTCTTTTGTTCCCAGAGAGTCATCTCAATGAAAGCTGCCACTTAGGGAAACACCTTGCAAAGAGCAAATAATCTTTACCCTGTGTTCCCCAGATATTCTTCAAATTGCTATTTTCATTCAATTTGCCCCCAGGTTGTTTGTCTGAGTCTCTCCAGGGGCAGGGCAGTGAGTGCACTCTGGGCTCTATCTGGTCATCACTTGCTGACCTCTATAACTGTATGCTTAGAAACAGAACAATCTGAGGGTTGATGGGGGGTTGGAAGGAGGGGAGGGTGGGTGATGGGTATTGTGGAGGGTACCTGTTGGGATGAGCACTGGGTGATGTATGGAAACCAATTTGACAAAAAAAATCATATTAAGAAAAATTAAAAAGAAAACACATATGTTGCTAAAACTCATGAAATTCACCTCCTCTAGTTTCCCAAGATAATGGCTTTGGAAAAAAATGATCTCCTTGTGCACGTCTCTGTGTACTGCTCTCTTTCTCTCACCCACCTCTGTGGCCATGACTCCCTGTCCTCCCTAGTTCCTGTGATCTGTTTCTCCCCTAAACTTGGTCTCCACACTTCCTACCCTCTTTGGTGTGGTCTCTTCTCTCCCTGTAGTTGTGAAGTTTGTTTTTTCAGTCTTCAGGGCTACTTTTGATATATGTGGGATGATTTAATAGGTACCTACTTGTGTTTATGGTATGACACCAGCTGTGTGTCCTCCTAGTCCATCACCATCCTCTGTATCCCTTATGATCATTTTAATAGATGGAGACAAATAGTTTGAAAAAAAACTTAACATCTGTTTGTGATTAAAAACTCTTAATAATTAAGTATAGAAATAATTAATATCTCAAAATAATGAAGACCATATATGACAAGCCCAAAACTAACATCATACTCAATGATCAACAACTGGAAACTTTTCTTTATGATCAAGGATAAGACAAGAGTGCATACTCTCATTGATCCTATTCAGTATTTTTACTGAAGTCCTTGTCTGAGTAATCAGACAAGAGACATAAATAAATGCATCCTAATTTGAAAAGGAGTAAAATTGTCTCTATATGAAAATGACATGTTTTTATTTACATAGAAAATCCTTAATACTCCACGAAAAAAACCTCTTAAGTGTAATCCATGATTTCAGTAATGGTGCTGCATACAAATCAATATACAACATTTAGCAGTACATCTCCACACTTATAACAAATTATCTGAAAAAAAGCAATAAATAAAAACATACAATTTACAAAAAAATAAAAATAAAATAATTAAAAGTAAACTTAACCAAAGGAGCAAAAGATCTTTACCTTGAAAACTACATTATACAGGTTGCAAAATTTAAGATAGATAAGTGGATATATAACTCATTTTCAAGAATTGGAAAAATTAATGTTGTTAAAATGTCAATACTATCAAAAGCCATCTATAGATTCAATGAAATCCCTGTCAAGATTTTAATGGCACACTTTGCAGAATAGAAAAAATAATCTAAAAATTTATGTAGAGCACAAATACCTGAAGTAGCCAAAGCTATCCTGAACAAAGATGAGGCACCATACTTCCTCATTTCAAGATATATTATAAATCATGCTAGTGAAAAGAGTATTGTCTTATTGTAAAAACAGACAGATCAATGCAATAGAATTAAGAGCTCAGAAATAAACCCAAGTATATACCTTCACCTAATGATTGACAAAAGAGTCAAGAATACTCAATGGAAAAAGACAATACCTTCAACAAATGTTGGTGGGAATATTGGATATTCACATATATAAGAATAAAATTAAACTATCTTATACCACTCACCAAAATTAACATGTAAAGAATTAAAAATTAAATCTAAAACCTCATATCATGAAGCCCCTGAAGGAAAATACAGAAAAATAAACCTCTTTAACTTGACTTTTAGATATGATATTTTTGGATGTAACATGTAAAGCTTAATGACTAAAAATTTTAAATATGAGATCATATCAAAGTAAAAGGCTTCCGCAAAACAACATGAGTAAACACAAAGTTAAAATCCAACCTACACAATATGAAATCTATTTTTTCATGCCGTATTTCTGATAAGGGTTGAGTATCCACCATGTATGCAAAAAAATAACTTCATACATATTAATAGCTAAATATATTTCAATTAAAAAATAAGCAAATTACCTGATTATAAATTTTTCCGAAGAATATATATTAATTACCAATGGATATATGAAAAGATAGCTTCAGCAGTATTTAAGAATAGGGAAATTATAACCACCATGACATTTTACCTCAAACCTATTATAAAGGTCATCATCAAAAGACAAGAAATGATAAAAAGTGGCATGAGTGTGAAAAGAGGGGAATTTTGGTGGGGTTGTAAGCTGGTAATGACACTGTGTAAAATAATGTAGAGGAACTTCAACAAATTAAAAAATAATAGAAGTACCATGTGTTACAGTATTTCTGCTTCTGAGAATATACCCAGAGAAAATGAAAATGCTAATTTAAAAATGTATCTGCAACCCTATAATTATAGCAGCATTATGCACAATATATAAGACATGGAAACAACGTAAATGTCCACAGATAGATGAATTGATAAAACTGTTGTGTTGTGTATATATCTATTGAAATATTTTTCAGCCATAATATGATGATGAAATTCTTTCATTTGTTACAGCACAAATGTAATTTGAGGACATCATTTATGTAAAACAATTAAGAAAAACAAAGTAATATTGCATGACTTCCCTTGTATGTGAACCAAAACACACACTCTTAGAAAAGAGATCAGACTCATATGAGGACTTTAAGAGACAAAACAGATGAACATAAGAGAAGGGAAACAAAAAAATATAAAAACAGGGAGGGAGACAAAACATAAGAGGCTCACAAATATGGGAACAAACAGAAGGTTACTGGAGAGGGTGTGGGAGGGGCGATGGGCTAAATGGGTAAGGGGCATTAAGGAATCTACTCCTGAAATCATTGTTGCACTATATGCTAACTAATTTGGGTATAAATTAAAAAAAATAAAATAAAGAGATTAGATATTTTTTTTCCAAATAAATATTAGGAATGCAATGTAATACATAATGACTTTAGTAAAAACTGTTGTACTGCTATGGCTATATATGAAAGTTAAGATGATAAAAAAGACAAAGAAAATTAAATGGGTGGATCCTAAGAATTCTCATTACAAGAAAAAAATAAGTCTCTTCTTTTGGTTTTTCTTTATTTCAATTTATACAAAAAGATAAATGTTAACTCAAATATGTGGTAATTATTACACAATATGTATGACTGAAATAACTATGCTGTACTTTTTAAACTTGTACAGTGCTGAGTTTGAATTGCGTCTCAGTAAACCTGAGGGGGGAAAAATGATGATGAATGAAATAAAAATAAAATGTTCTCAACATGGAAAAAAAGAAAGAAAGAAAGAAAGAAAGAAAGAAAGAAAGAAAGAAAAACTTGCTAGTTCTTGCTAAATAGGTTCAATGGGCATAATGTCATCAATAAGTGGAGCAGTGTGAGGATTTGTGCAGTATCAAAACAACAAAGATTTCAATGGGCAATGTTCTGGCAAAGAACTGATGCAGCCCTGAAGCAAAACTGTAAAGGTACATTGTTGACCAAAACAGGCAAAAAAAAACTGTTTCAGGCGGTATTTACAAAGTAGTATAGGAAGAAAAAAAGCATGTTAATAGATGTATACTAAATACCAGGAGTTGTGCTAATTGTCTCCAGCAGAGATGATATATCAGGACAGAAGCTATAATTAGATTTATCCCTTGATTAATTTTCTGATAATACATAGTTGTACTCTGAGATTCATCTGAGTCTGTACAGGCCAAACTAATTAATTACATGGGAATCTAGTAGTTATCACTAATTTGCATTTTTCATGTTTTGATGATGGTATTAATTTCTGCACTTCCCTCGGGGATGTAGTATTGTTTCTGTTTTACCATATGGGCTAAATTGGATAAAATGAAGCCTTTCACATTGCTCTTTTAACCATAATATCCTCATCCTATAGATTAAATATTGATCTAGGGATTCTCCTGGTTGTCAAGTATATTTATTCCAAGTATACATTCAGTACTGAAGGAACAACAGGAAGTATAGGTCATGGCCCCAAGAACACCATAAGACTTACTTTGACCTGCCAACCATATTGGTATTTGAGGTCATTAGAAATCAGAATTATTTGGAACCAATGTTTAGTAATCTTGAAAGGGTTGAGACTTCATTTTTTTATGTATAGTCACTTCAGACCAAATGGGGAATGGTTGAATTAAGATAGCATTGAGCCCATATAAATTAATTTAGCTATATCTAGTGTCATATTTTCCCCTCTTTTGTGTAGTACCTAGAGAATATAGGGCAAGCATGTCCTCCTGGAGTCTATCAATATATAATAGCTAGATCTTGCAATTTTTTTTGTTATATAAATGTTTTTTTCTTGGATCAGAATGTGAACCCAACTTCTTAGAATGTGATTGGTCTGACCCTCTGGTCCATAGGCAACTCCTTCCACCCTATAGCAGGGCTTACAGAGAAAATATGGATAGGCACCAGCATCCAGGATACACAGGGATCTGCTCTCCATTGTAAGAGGGTAGGGAATATTAGTGCCAAGCCAAAGATCTAAGATAATCAATGAACAAGATTGGAGACTTTTAAGATATAAGAAAACATAGAAGGAAGAAGGAAGAAAACAGGAAGAATTGTCATTTTCCACATATAGTACAGTGCGTTTGTTTGTTTGGGTTGTTTGAAAAAAAGGGACAAGAAAAAAATGAAAAAATCTATACACAATGTTAAGTATTCCTTGGCAATTAGAGCATAGGTTGAACGTGATTAAAGGATGTTAACCCACAAAAGACATAAAAAATTGGGAATGCTTATATATATTAGGTCCATTGTAGACTTTTCTATAAATATACTGCAGACTCACCGAAGACAATTTGGTTAAGAAGACAGAATAAACAGATAATTCAGGATCTCTTTTTCCATGACAAAACATTAGAAACAAGAGCAAAGATGTGTGAAAAGTCCTCAATTTTGTTCAAAATCTATGTGGTTACCATAATTGACTAGGAGTTATGAAGATTCATTGAAAGAAAGAAGCTGACATGAAATATATGAGAAAATATGTCCATCTATGATGATCCAGAATAAAAAAAAATACACATTAGTATGTGAGTATAATTGGATTTCTCATGGAAACAGAATCCCTCAAAATCCTGAAAATAATTCAACTAGGCATTACAGAAACCCAATTAACTCTTAACATTATTTTAAAAAGACAGTGTAGGGGCGCCTGGGTGGCTCAGTTGGTTGAGTGTCCAGTGTTGGATCAGGTCATGATTTCACGGTTCATGAGTTTGAGTCCCACAAATGGGCTCTGTGTTGACACCTCAGAGCCTGGATTTGGATTCTGTGTCTCTCTCTCCTTCTGCCTTTCCCCTGCTTGCACTCTATATTAAACATTGTATAAATTTAAAAATCCCAGTGTATGAAATCTTCACCTAAAATGACTCTAAAGTGACTGCATTAAGTTTTGGGTTTGCCACATGGTGAAAGAAGCTTTGTTTGTTACCCAGATATAAGTCACAACATTCCTGATAACGTTAAATCAACCTATAGTGTCCTTATTCAAGAAAAGGTCATAACTGTAAGGTCATAAACTGTATTTAATCATAATGTAATTAAATATAGAATAATAATAACAATTTGAAACAGTTTTATTTAAAATCAAGGATTTGTGTGTTGCCCATGAATGTGTTATTCCAAAAATGTGCACATAAGTGTCACATTTTACAACTGATGAAAATAAAAGGAGCACTAAAGAGATATTGGCAAAGCATGAAAGTAATTAAGCAAATTATTCTCTATACTTGGAAGAATTCTCTTTCCCCAACACCTTCATGAATAGTCTGGCCAATTATTCGTTGCAGAGGCTATAGATGACAGGATTTAGCATGGAAGTAAGGATGGTGTAGAAAACAGAAACAATTTTATGCTGAGTGGGAGAACAGTCTGAAGTGGACAACATGTATATGAACAAATTTGCTCCATAGTACATTATGACCATCATGAGGTGAGAGGAACAGCTGACAAAAGTTTGTGGGTATCCTCTCCAGAACCCATGCAAATGACAGACAGAATAACAAGCATAGGAAGCAATGATGATTGCTACAGGGAAAACAATCATTATGATACAACAGTAGAAAATAACTTCTTCAAATGTTGAAGTATCATTGCATGAGATGATTAGCATGGAAGGAAAATCACAGAAGTTGGCTATTTCCTTGAACCCACAATAGGAGAAGGAAAGTGTAGCTACAACATCAATGAGACCATCAGTAGAACCCAGGATCCAGAAAGACACAGTCATAAGTCCACAAATTTTAGAACTTATAAGATCAGTTTATCTTAGAGGGTGGCAAACGGCAATATAATGGTCATAAGCCATGACTGCCAACAGGAAATATTCACAACCTATTAATGATGCATAGAAGAAAATTTCTGTAACACCCTGCCACAGAAATGGACTTGCTGACAGATAGGTAGTTGAAAACCATCTTAGGTACAGTGGTGCAGATGAGCATGAGGTCCATGAGGGACAGTTGGCTGACAAGGAAGTACATGGGTGTGTGGAGTTGGGTTTCCAGGTAGATGAGGAGAACCATGACACTGTTTTCCGTGAAGGCCACTGTGAAGATGCCCAACACCAAAGAGAAGAGGAAGATGTGGTTGGGGCTGTGACTGGAGATTCCTAGAATGATGATATCAGTATTAAATATCTGATAGTCCTGTGCCATGATGAATTTTTTTTGATCAAATACAACAAAAAGTGACATTACTTCATTAATTTGATAAATATGTACCCAGGGCCTTACAAACCTTGTGATTGTGGTAAATTCTACAGGTCAATGATTAAGATGACTTCACCAGGATTAGGAAATTCAAAGTTCAAGAACTATAATATTGAAAAGAAATATGTCTGTTGGTATTGTCAGTCTGTAAAACTGTTGAACATTTGCTAAGTTCAGCTTCTAAGGACCCTTTGTCGCCCTTTGAGAATTAAGCAAATAATATACATTTTTACTTAATTTATAATGCATCTTCAAAAAGGAAACTTCCCCAAAGCTATTAGACAGTATGTGGAAATATCAAACGTTCTTTAAAGATAAGTTGATTTAAAAATTCAGCTTAAGTCAGCCTGTGGCAGAAAAAGTAACAGAGATAAAGAATACAATATGAACATTTGCTCTCATGATACTAGGCACTTTTTTTTACTAGTGTTAACAAAACATTTACATTTATCTATTACTTCACAGTTTAGAGTGTTTCATTTGTATTTATAGAAAATATTCTGTCCAGTAGTTGATGAATTGAGAAAGATTTTAATTATACAAATATGGAAGCTTTGTACTTAGTAAAAACTTTGTACTAAAATAGCCCAGTGTGATAGGGTGACTTGTGTTTCACCAAAACATATGTCAAGTCTTCAACCCCAGCACCTCTGAATGTAAACTAATTTGAAAATAATTAGTTAAGATGAAATCATACTGGATGGAGTTGGGCAAACCCCAATTCAATATGACTGATGTCCTTATAAGAAGAAGGTCAAGTAAAGACAGACACAGGTAAAATTAATGATAATAGAGGCAGATATTGGAAGAATTGATAGGCACCTGGGTGGCTTAGTCAGTTAAGGGTCTGACCTTGGTTCAGGTCATGATTTCACAGTTTGTGAGTTTGAGCTCCACAATGGGCTCTGTGCTGACAGCTTAGAGCCTGCAGCCTGGATTAGATTGTGTTTCCATCTCTCTCTGCTCCTCTCCCACTTTCTCTCTCTCTCTCTCTCTCTCTCTCTGTCAAAAATAAATAAACTTATTTTTTTAATAATACAAGCATTATATGAAAAAAATCATGGACTTTTAACAAACTGCTCCATCTGTGAGCTGAAGCAAATAACTTAACTCCTGCCACAATTCTTATATCCTTACAAACAGGGTACTACTATTTTCCTCAAAATAATATTGTACAGATGAAATGAAAGAATGATATAAAATGTTTAGGACAAAAATCATATAAGAAATTAAACCAATTATCTCTGTAGCTTCATGTTCAGCAGAAAATTTGACATTAATTTCCAAATATTCTTACCTGATTGTTTATACTGTCTCTTAGTATGAGTCTAAGTAGTATATAATTCCAATGAAATAGTACATTACTGCAAAGGAAAACTACATATATTGCATGTTTTTTTGTGTTTCCACAATAAAAAATAAAAGCAGCACCTAATACACAATTGGAAATTTTGTCATTATTCATAAATGAATGGAAAGATATACTAATGAAGTATAAACAAGATGCACATTTAAGGATAGTTACTCATAGTAATCATGAGAGGGATCAAAGTCTTCATATCACCATGTATTTAAATATAATTTTTCAGTTTATTATATTATTTAGCTTCCCAGAAAAAACATCAGTATTCTAATTATAGGGCTATGGTATATCCATTAATATTAATATGTATATAGTTCTGAGAATATAACTATCTTCTTAAAGATTTTAAGCTGAAATTATGAGTGTATTTTCAATTAAATTCTAGAAACACTCATAAGACCTTGTGTCATACCTGCTGTTAATTGTTTTATTGAAATCTCACCCTCTGTAATTTCGCAGGAAGACAAAAAGCAGCAGTATAAATGAAAACACTTTTTTGGTTTTTTAAATACTTACCCTGGGTAGATAATTACATCTCCTTCCTTAAGTACTAGAGGAGTACTGAAACTTCTGCTCCCCATCACTTACATAACAGTAAGAGAAAAAACATACTAAATTGGAACTGTGGCAAGCACATGTCTAAACTCACTGACACTTACAAACATTGCACGTGTCAGGTATTCTTATCGATAATTTTTTTGTTTAATTTCTTCAATAATAAAACTACTTAAGTAAATTGTCCAAAGTAATGGTTTTGAAAAGTAGGAGACAAGATATTCCAATGTTAACATCAGCTCCATTTTTCTGCTTTATTAAGGTATAATTATCCAATAAAAATTGCATATATTTAAGATATTCACCTTGATATTTTGATATATGTATACATTGTGAAATGGCATTCAAAATAAGTTAATATAACTAGAACCTCTAATAACATTATTCCTGTGTAGGGAGAACATTTGATATCTACACTTTTAGTAAATTTTAAGTATATAATACAGTTGTGTTAACCAACTTTGGTCACCATGCTATACATTAGAGATCCAGAAATTATAAAATGTTGCAACTTTACTCTCCTTTGCTTCCTGTCTTCCAATATAATACAAGATGTGAGTCTCTTAACTTGGGAAGAATTGACATTTTTTAATATCTTGAAGTTCCCTACATACTTCTCCATCCATCAATATTTTCCTCCATGTGTTTTACCACCCACAAAATTGCTGTTTTTAAAGTTATTCACTTTGTTGGATAGAAAAGCTCCTGAATGTTTTACATTTGATTGTTCTTTTGTATTTATTTATTTTTTTTATTTTTTTATTTTTTATTTTTACATTTTTTTTCTTTTTGTATTTTTCTATTACTTTTTCTTTGTTTTTGCTGAAACATATTGAGTGTTTTATGTTTGTTGATCTTTTTTTTTTCTTAAAATTCAAGTTAGTTAGCATAGAGTGTAGTTTTGGCTTAAGGAGTAGAACCAACCCAGTGATTCATCTCTTACATATGACAGCCAGTGCCCATCCCAAAAAGTGTCCTTAGTTTGCTAACCCAAAAGGTCTTAGAGTACACTTGCAATGAGCACAGGTGCTGTATGTAAGTGTTGAATCACTAAATTGTACACCTGAAAATAATATTACACTTTATGTTAAATAATGGAATTTAAATATTTTTTAAAAGAAAATAAGGTCCTGGAAATACCACCACCAGAGGATTTGGTGATTGTGCTCAAATCTGGGATGGATTAACGTGGGGTGCTCTGGGTTATGGGCATTTGACTACCTGGGGATCCCTATGTTGGGAACAGAACAATCACTCTAAACAGAATCAACCCACTGTACTAGAAATATGGGATGAATACCATGGGGTTGTGTAGTCATTCTGATATATTAAGGGAATATGACTTGTTTGGCACTGATTGATTGTAACACCTGTGTATTTATTGGATACCATCAAATGAAACCTCTTGGCTGTATGACACAAATCTTTGGCTGAGACTCCCATCTGGATAGTTGGGCCATTGTATATTTTGCTTTCCCTGGGGAGAGGTGAGAATCTGACTCACAGAAACAATGCTGCAAATATCTCTCTTCTCATGGTCAAATGGACCCATTCTTTAACTGGTATGATCATTCACCAGTTTAAGTACATTTCATACACTTGTGTTTTAGTGGTCCAATAAAGCCTATGCAATTAGAATTACATTATTCCCATTGAAAGAAATATGACTGCAACAGAGTTATAAATATTTTATACTTACTATTACATAATAATATTCTTTCTTAGAAAACAATAAGTTTATATCCTGAATTTCAACGTAAGACCTATAATCATTAATAAAATTTACAAGTATCCATACCTGATTGATGACCACTGGTATTTTTTCAATTCCTTTGGATCTGAATAGTAAAGTTGTTTCTTTTTTGAATTGATACATGGAGATTAGGTGAGTCTTTACCACTTGAAGGGGTGCCTAGGTGAATATCTCAGCTAAGCATCCAAATCTTGCTTTCAGCACAGTTCATGATTTCAGTATTACTGAGTTTCCAGTTCTGAACTGAGTTCTGTGTTGACTGGTGGAGTCTCCTTGAAATTTCCTCTTTAGCTTTTTCTCTTTGCCCTTCCCCTCAACACAGGCATGAGAGCTCTCTCTCTCTCAAAAATAAATCAATAAATATTAAAAAAAATTTAATAAAAGGAGTTTGGATCTGGAATGTTAAATAAAAATTTCATATTTGTGATGAAGAAAATAGAAAGTGTGATTTAAAAACATCATCTTCTTTCTTTTAAAAAAAATAACGTTTATTCATTTTTGAGAGACAGAGAGAGAGAAGGGAAACAAAGTATGAGCAGGGAAAGGACGGAGAGAGGGAGACACAGAATATGAAGCAAGCCCCAGTCTCTGAGCTGTCAGCACAGAGCCTGACATGGGGCTTGAACTCACGAACTGTGAGATTATGACCTGAGTCAAAGTTGGGCGCTCAAACAACTGAGCCACCCAGGCACCCCAAAAATAATCATCTTATTTCAAGTACTACATTGTTTTATTCTTCAAGCCTGGAAAAATGAAAATGAAGAATAAAAATAAAATATAAAACACTAAGTAAATGTAAAAAGCCCAGTGCACCAAATCTTAATCAAAGTGACTCCAAGTGACTGAATACATATTTCGGTTTCCAACACAGAAAAAAGAATATTTGTTACCTGGACATATGCCACAAAATTCCTGATACCTTTTAAACAAACTATAATGTCCTTATTCAAGAAAATGCCATAAATGTACTAATAAGTTAAATACAAAATAATAATAAATATTTATAATTTTCTTTAAATTAAAGAATTGAAAAAACCACCAGAAGACTAGCAGAACAGAGTCTCCGGAGCCAAGCACAGACGAGAGGCCCACGGAAGAGGGTAGGAAGGGCTGAGAAGAGGTGCATGCTGCAAGAACTGGCAGGAGGGAGCCGGGGTGGAGGGGCAGCCCGCCAGCCAAGCAGAGCCCCCAAGTCTGGCTTGCAGAAGGGGAGGGGCTGGACAGAGTGTGTTCAGACAGCAAGTGCAACTTAGCATCTGGGAGGTCGTAAGTTAACAGCTCTGCTGGGAAAGTGGGAAGGCTGGAGGACAAAGGGAGGGAGAGTTGCTGAGCCCCCGGGGGCAGAGCTCAGTTTGGCAGGGAACAAAGGCCCTCCCCAGCGCCATCTCCCTCGCCCATCCCCCAGCCCAAATCCCAAAGGGAACCAGTTCCTGTCAGGGAACTTGCTCGCTCTGCGCAAACACCCAACGCTGTGCTTCTGCAGAGCCACCCCTCTGGCAGCGGGTCTGACTCCCTCCTGCTGCCACAGGGCCCCTCCTGAAGTGGATCACCTAAGGAGAAGCAAGCTAAACCTGCCCCTCCTGCCCCCATGCACCTTGCCTACCCACCCCAGCTAATATGCCAGATCCCTAGCACCACAAGCATGGCAGTGTGCAAGTAGCCCAGAGGGGCCACACCACCCCACAGTGAATCCTGCCCCTAGGAGAGGGGAAGAGAAGGCACACACCAGTCTGACTGTGGCCCCAGCGGTGGGCCTGGGGCAGACATCAGGTCTGACTGCGGCTCCGCCCACCAGCTCCAGTTATACAACACAGCACAGGGGAAGTGCCCTGCAGGACCACACCACTCCAGGGACTATACAAAATGACTAAATGGAAGAATTCCCCTCAAAAGAATCTCCAGGAAATAACAACAGCTAATGAATTGATCAAAAAGGATTTAAATAATATAAAAGAAAGTGAATTTAGAATGATAGTCATAAAATTAATCACTGGGCTTGAAAACAGTATAGAGGACAGCAGAGAATCTCTTGCTACAGAGATCAAGGGACTAAAGAACAGTCAGGAGGAGCTGAAAAACGTTTTAAAGGAAGTGCAAAACAAAATGGAAACGACGACGCCTCG
Source organism: Acinonyx jubatus (assembly GCF_027475565.1). NCBI lineage: Eukaryota > Metazoa > Chordata > Mammalia > Carnivora > Felidae > Acinonyx > Acinonyx jubatus. Next base: position 82,104,173 of record NC_069380.1, read on the forward strand.
GATTGAAGAGGCAGAGGAGAGAATAGGTGAACTAGAAGATAAAATTATGGAAAAAGAGGAAGCTGAGAAAAAGAGAGATAAAAAAATCCAGGAGTATGAGGGGAAAATTAGAGAACTAAGTAATACACTAAAAAGAAATAATATATGCATAATTGGTATCCCAGAGGAGGGAGAGAGAGGGAAAGGTGCTGAAGATGTACTTGAAGAAATAATAGCTGAGAACTTCCCTGAACTGGGGAAGGAAAAAGGCATTGAAATCCAAGAGGCACAGAGAACTCCCTTCAGACGTAACTTGAATTGATCTTCTGCATGGCATATCATAGTGAAACTGGCAAAATACAAGGATAAAGAGAAAATTCTGAAAGCAACAAGGGATAAACGTGCCCTTACATATAAAGGGAGATCTATAAGACTCGTGACTGATCTCTATTTTGAAATTTGGCAGGCCATAAAGGATTGGCACGAGATTTTCAATGTGCTGAACAGAAAAAATATGCAGCCGAGAATGCTTTATCCAGCAAGTCTTCCATTTAGAATAGAAGGAGAGATAAAGGTTTTCCCAAACAAAAACTGAAGGAATTAGTCACCACTAAACCAGCCCTAAAAGAGATCCTAAGGGGGATACTGTGAGACCAAGTACCAAAGACATCACTACAAGTATAAATCATACAGGCATCACAATGACTCTAAACCCGTATCTTTCTATAATAACACTGAATGTAATGGATTAAATGCACCAACCAAAAGACATAGGGTATGAGAATGGATAAAAAACAAGACCCATCTATTTACTGTCTACAAGAGGTTCATTTTAGATCTGAGGACACCTTTAGATTGAGAGTGATGGGATGGAGAACTATTTATCATGCTACTGGAAGTCAAAAGAAAGCTGGAGTACCCATACTTATATCAGAAAAACTAGACTTTAAATTAAAGGCTGTAACAAGAGATGAAGAAGGGCATTATATAATAATTACAGGGTCTATCCACCAGGAAGAGATAACAAATATAAATGTCTATGCGCCAAATACGGGAGCCCCAAATATATAAAAGAATTACTCATAAACATAAGCGACCTTATTGATAAGAATGTGTTAATTGCAGGGGACTTTAACACTCCACTTACAGAAATGGGTAGATCATCTAGACACACGGTCAATAAAGAAACAAGGGCCCTGAATGGTACATAGGATCAGATGGACTTGACAGATATATTTAGAACCCTGCATCCCAAAGCCACAGAATATACTTTCTTCTTGAGTGCACATGGAACATTCTCCAAGATAGATCACATACTGGTTCACAAAACAGCCTTTCATAAGTATACAAGAACTGAAATTATACCATGCATTCTTTCAGACCACAATGCTATGAAACTTGAAATCAACCACAGGAAAAAGTCTGGAAAACCTCCAAAAGCATGGAGGTTAAAGAACACCCTACTAAAGAATGAGTGGGTCAACCAGGCAATTAGAGAAGAAATTAAAAAATATATGGAAAGAAACAAAAATGAAAATACAACAATCCAAACACTTTGGGATGCAGCGAAGGCAGTCCTGAGAGGAAAATACATCGCAATCCAGGCCTATCTCAAGAAACAAGGAAAATCCCAAATACAAAATCTAACAGCACACCTAAAGGAAATAGAAGCAGAACAGCAAAGGCAGCCTAAACCCAGCAGAAGAGAAATAATAAAAATCAGAGCAGAAATAAACAATATAGAATCTAAAAAAACGGTAGAACAGATCAATGAAACCAAGAGTTGGTTTTTTGAAAAAATAAAATTGATAAACCTCTAGACAGGCTTCTCAAAAAGAAAAGGGAGATGACCCAAATAGATAAAATCATGAATGAAAATGGAATGATTACAACCGATCCCTCAGAGATACAAACAATTATCAGGGAATACTATGAAAAATTATATGCTAACAAACTGGACAACCTGGAAGAAATGGATAATTTTTAAACACCCACACTCTTCCAAAACTCAATCAGGAGGAAATAGAAATCTTGAACAGACCCATAACCAGCGAAGACATTGAATCGGTTATCAAAAATCTCCCAACAAATAAGAGTCCAGGACCAGATGGCTTCCCAGGGGAATTCTACTAGACATTTAAAGCAGAGATAATACTTATCCTTCTCAAACTATTCCAAAAAATTGAATGGGAAGGAAAACTTCCAGACCCATTCTATGAAGCCAGTATTAGTTTGATTCCTAAACTAGACAGAGACCCAGTAATAAAAGAGAACTACAGGCCAATATCCTTGATGAATATGGATGCAAAAATTCTCAATAAGATACTAGCAAATCGAATTCAACAGCATATAAAAAGAATTATTCACCATGATCAAGTGGGATTCATTCCTGGGATGCAGGTCTGGTTCAACATTCGCAAATCAATCAACGTGATGCATCACATTAATAAAAGAAAAGAACCATATGATCCTGTCAATCAATGCAGAAAAGGCCTTTGACAAAATCCAGCACCCTTTATTAATAAAAATCCTTGAGAAAGTCGGGATAGAAGGAACATACTTAAACATCATAAAAGCCATTTATGAAAATCCCACAGCTAACATCCTCCTCAATGGGGAAAAACTGAGAGCTTTTTCCCTGAGATCAGGAACACGACAGGGATGCCCACTTTCACCGCTGTTGTTTAACATAGTGTTGGAAGTTCTAGCATCAGCAATCAGACATCAAAAGGAAATCAAAGGAATCAAAATTGGCAAAGATGTAGTCAAGCTTTTGTTTTTTGCCGATGACATGATATTATACATGGAAAATCCGATAGACTCCACCAAAAGTCTGCTAGAACGGATGCATGAATTCAGCAAAGTTGCAGGATACAAAATCAATATACAGAAATCATTTGCATTCTTATACACTAACAATGAAGCAACAGAAAGACAAATAAAGAAACTGATCCCATTCACATTTGCACCAAGAAGCATAAAATACCTAGGAATAAATCTAACCAAAGATGTAAAAGATCTGTATGCTGAAAACTATAGAAAGCTTATGAAAGTAATTGAAGAAGATATAAAGAAATGGAAAGACATTCCCTGCTCATGGATTGGAAGAATAAATATTGTCAAAATGTCAATACTACCCAAAGCTATCTACACATTCAATGCAATCCCAATCAAAATTCCACTGGCATTCTTCTCGAAACTGGAACAAGCATACCTAAAATTCATATGGAACCACAAAAGGCCCCGAATAGCCAAAGTAATTTTGAAGAAGAAGACCAAAGCAGGAGGCATCACAATCCCAGACTTTAGCCTCTACTACAAAGCTGTCATCATCAAGACAGCATGGTATTGGCACAAATACAGACACACAGACCAATGGAATAGAACGGAAACCCCAGAACTAGACCCACAAACCTATGGCCAACTCATCTTTGACAAAGCAGGAAAGAACATCCAATGGAAAAAAGACAGTCTCTGTAACAAATGGTGTTGGGAGAACTGGACAGCAACTTGCAGAAGGTTGAAACTAGACCACTTTCTCACACCATTCACAAAAATAAACTCAAAATGGATAAAGGACCTGAATGTGAGACAGGAAACCATCAAAACCCTAGAGGAGAAAGCAGGAAACGACCTCTCTGACCTCAGCCGTAGCAATCTCTTACTCGACACATCCCCAAAGGAAAGGGAATTAAAAGCAAAAATGAATTACTGGGACCTTATGAAGATAAAAAGCTTCTGCACAGCAAAGGAAACAACCAACAAAACTAAAAGGCAACCAACGGAATGGGAAAAGATATTTGCAAGTGACATATCAGACAAAAGGCTAGTATCCAAAATCTATAAAGAGCTCACCAAACTCCACACATGAAAAACAAATAACCCAGTGAAGAAGTGGGCAGAAAACATGAATAGACACTTCTCTAAAGAAGACATCCTGATGGCCAACAGGCACATAAAAAGATGCTCAACGTCGCTCCTTATCAGGGAAATACAAATCAAAACCACACTCAGATATCACCTCACGCCAGTCAGAGTGGCCAAAATGAACAAATCAGGAGACTATAGGTGCTGGAGAGGATGTCGCGAAATGGCAACCCTCTTGCACTGTTGGTGGGAATGCAAATTGGTGCAGCCACTCTGGAAAGCAGTGTGGAGGTTCCTCAGAAATTTAAAAATAGACCTACCTGATGACCCAGCAATAGCACTGCTAGGAATTTACCCAAGGGATACAGGAGTACTGATGCATAGGGGCACTTGTACCCCAATGTTTATAGCAGCACTCTCAACAATAGCCAAATTCTGGAAAGAGCCTATATGTCCATCAACTGATGAATGGATAAAGAAATTGTGGTGTATATACACAATGGAGTACTACATGGCAATGAGAAAGAATGAAATATGGTCCTTTGTAGCAACGTGGATGGAACTGGAGAGTGTGATGCTAAGTGAAATAAGCCATACAGAGAAAGACAGATACCATATGTTTTCACTCTTATGTGGATCCTGAGATACTTAACAGAAACCCATGGAGGAGGGGAAGGAAAAAAAAATAGGTTAGAGTGGGAGAGAGCAAAAGCATAAGAGACTCTTAAAGACAGAGAACAAACTGAGGGTTGATGGGGGGTGGGAGGGAGAGGAGGGTGGGTGATGGGTATTGAGGAGGGCACCTTTTGGGATGAGCACTGGGTGTTGTATGGAAACCAATTTGACAATAAATTTCATATATTGAAAAAAAATAAAAAAATAAATTAAAGAATTGAAATAATAAACAAACAAACAAACAAACAATTAAATTGTGTGGTTGGCCAGGAAAATGACATTCCAAAAACGTGTGTTTGTCAATTTTTAGAGCTGAATGCAAAGAAGGGGGACACTCAGGAGATTCTGTCAAAGCATTAAAATGATTCAGCAATTTATTCTCCAGACTTGCCCTTCCCCACATCTTCATGAATACTCTGGCCATTTGTTGTGGAGTCTATAGATAAGGGGATTTGGCATGGGCATAAGGATGGTGTAGAAAACAGAGATCATTTTATCTTGGATGGGAGAACGAACTGAAGTGGGCAGCATGTATATGAACAATACTGTTCCATAGTGCATTCCCACCACCCTGAGGTGAGAGGAACAGGTGGCAAAAGCTTTTCAGCGACCATCTCCAGAACCCATGCAAATGACAGCCAGCATGACACAAGCATAGGAAGCAATGATGGTTGTTACAGGGATAACAATCCTTACAATACAGCGGTAGAAAAGAACTTCTTCAAATGTTGAGATATCATTGCATGAGACGATTAGCATGGAAGGAAAATCACAGAAGTTGGTTATTTCCCTGAACCCACAATAGGAGAAGGAAAATGATACCATCAGTAGAGCCCAGGATCCAAGAAGATGCGGCCATAAGTCCACAAATTTTAGGGCTCATAGATTGAAATATCTTAGAAGATGGCAAATGGCAACATAATGGTCATAAGACATGATTGCCAACAGGAAACATTAACAACCTATTAGTGATGCATAGAAGAAAATTTGTGTGGCACACGCTGCCACAGTAATGGACTTGCTGCCAGACAAGTAGTTGAAGGCCATCTTGGGTACAGTAGTGCAGATTAGTATGAGATCCATGAGGGACAGTTGGCTGAGGAGGAAGTACATGGGGGTGTGGAACTGGGTGTCCAGGTAGATAAGGAGAACCATGACAGTGTTTCCCGTGAAGGCCACCATGAAGATACTGAAGACCAAAGAAAAGAGGAAGATGTGCATAGGGCTTTGATCAACGATTCCCAAAAGGATGAAATCAGAGGTAAAATCTGATTGTCCCATGCCATGATGAATGTGTTCTTTATCTATTACAACAAAAATTGATGCTAATTAATTAATTTGGCAAACATGTACCCAGTGCCTTACAAAAGCTTGTGATTGTGGTAATTCTACAGGTGAATGATTAAGATGACATCACCAGGATTAGGAATTTCAAAGATCAAAATGTATAATATCAGAAAAAATATTTTCTGTTAGTACTGTCTAGTTTATAAAAGTGTGAAACATTTAAGTTCATCTTCTAACTATCCTTTGTCTTCCTTGGAAAATTAAGATAATAATATACATTTTATATAATTGATAATGTTTCTTAGAAAAAGAAACTTCCCCTAAAAAAATCAGACAGTGTGTGGTAATATTAGAAGTCCTTTACAGGTATGTTGATAGAGAAATTAAGCTTAAGTCAGCATGTGGAAGAAAAATATATTAGAGATAAAGAATACAATATGTACCTTTGCCCTCAAGATGCTAGAATTTTTTTTTTCTATCAGTGTTAACAAAACCTTTACATTTGTCAATTTCTTTACAGTTAAATGTTTATTTATTTTTGAGAGAGAGAGAGAGAGAGAGAGAGATAGCACAATCATAGAAGGAGCAGAGAGAGAGGGAGACACAGAATCTGAAGCAGGCTCCAGGCTCCAAGCTTTCAGCCAGAGCCCCATACGGGACTCGAACTCATGAGCTGTGAGATCATTACCTTAGCTGAAGTCAGACACTCCACTGACTGAGCCACCCAGGTGCCCCAATTTCTTTACAGTTTAGAGTGTTTCATTTGTACTTACAGAAAATATTCTATACACCAAGTGGATGAGATGAGAAAATATTTTAATTATACAAATATAAAATTGTTGTACAATTTTTCTTTAGCTCAATGTGATATCCCTCCAAAAGGGATATGTTGAGTCCTCAACCCCAGCATCTCCAAAAGTAAACTACTTTCAAAATAATTAGTAAAGATGAGATGAAATCATACTGAATGATTTGTGCAAATACCACTCCAATAGGACTAGTATCTTTATAAGAAGATAGCCATGTGAAGACAGAGACAAAAGTGGAATGCATGATAATAGAGGCAGAGATTGAAGTGATACATCTACATACCAAAGAATTTCCATTATTGTTGGTCCTCACCAGAAGCTAGGAGAGAGATTTGACTTCTTTCTTACAAGCCCCAGAAGTAACCACCCCTGCCAATATCTTCAATTTTTACTTGTAGTAGTCTCCATTACTGTAAGATAATATATTTGTGTCATTTTAAGACAACCACCATGTGGTACCTTGTTATGCTTTTCTAGGAAACCAATATATCCAAAATGTCCTCTAAATAATTACTACATACAAAAACAGAAATTCACAGAAACTCAATGTCCAAACATTCAAACAATGTTTCTGAAGTTCTGTCTATGTGTTGGGCACCGGAAGTAAAGCAGCAATCACAACAGGCACAAAAACAAAACAAAACCAAACAAAAAACAACAAAGAAACTTACCCTTACCAATAGAGACAAAAACAAACAAACAACAACAAAAACAAAAAAGACACCACTATGAAGGTGTGGAAACATAATTGAAATGGAGTGTTCCATTTTGAAGAGAGTACTCAGGGGGACCTCACTTATCTGGTGGTATTTGACTAAATGCTAGGGGGAAGTTAAAAAAAAGACAGCACATAATAATAAAGAACAATCCATGCATAAATTCCACAAAGTGAAACATAAGTGAAAAATTTACATATATACAAGATTTTAGAAAAACAGATATTGCTAAGTTAATGTTTCATGTTCACCGTAGCATTTAAAATTTATTTTTGATGTGATTATTTATGTATGATAAAAGTTTGTATATGAAGCAGGTCATTCCAGGTAATAAAAACAATGTCATAAACAAAAAGACTAGCCTGATGAATATAACAATGAACATGAATATACTTTTATTAATCCATGCATCACATTTTTTGAAGAGGTAAAAAACCCAAACCAAACCAAACCAAACCAAAACAACAACAATAGCAAAAACTTAAGTAGCAAGGAAAAATGTAGCTGAGAGGAAGCTAGAACCTTGAATCCAGCCTCATGAGTTTGAATTTATTTTTCATTTTTTAAAAGAGGGTATGTAGTTCTTTAAGTTGTAATCGTGTATACAAATTGTGAATGATGCTGTAAGAAAGAGAAAAACCTAAAAATATTTTAAAATTTCAATTCATGAATGATCACCACCTACAAATACTAATCTACCAGAATGACTTCTCTGTATTTTGATCTCATTAAGTCTCAAAGAAGAGTGACTTGATTCCATGACAGTGAATTTCTGTGTATGTGTCCATAACAAGTTCCACCCATAAATCATGGAAACCATTCCCAGATATTGAGAAAAGAATCACTGAACGAATTAATTGACAAATACACTGACTGGCCAGGATTTGACCAGAAAAATTAAGCAAAACAGTATGCGAAATGATGCCAGGCTACATATTGATGTAATCAATTCTGGATGCTAAACTAATTATACTCGTTTGTAGAGGAATGGTCATAAAAAAAATAGATGAGAACAGGAAAAAAATTTCATGAGCAAAAATTTCCATAGTAACCCTTTTTCCAATAGCAAAATACAGCCTTAAAGTACATTAATTCCTGTTTTACGAGCATAGCTACACTCTCTGATAGCTATACTATAATTAATGAGCCTCAATAATGAAATGTTGAATTAACAGATCACAGTTAACTCACAAATTCTATGATATGAAATTTAAATACAGATGATACATTATTTAAGAAATAGAGCAGTATCGAAATAATGGTTATTATTATAACCAAACCAGGAGGTTATATAATTAGAGAGTGTCAGACTGATTTCCAAAAAAACATTGGTAATGTTATTGTAAAGCCTTTACAAAAGTGCTTTATGCATAATAAATTTGTTGTTAAATTTGAAGTTATATGAATGTATTTAAAAATACATATAAAGGTCTTAGAAGAAAACATAACAAGTGTACAGGTTCTGTGAGTGTGAGCTGTGCTTACTAAAAGAAAAAACAATGAGGTCTCAAATTGCATTTCAAATGATGCACTCATATTCTTATTCTCATTCTATTCTCATATTCTTATTCTCAGCATTATATGAAAATAAAACGTGGATTTTTACCCAATTTTTTCCATGTGTGAGCTGAGGCAAGTACTTAACACCTGCCACAATTCTCATATTCTTACAAGCAGAGTACTATCACATTCCTCAAAAAAAAAAATGCACAGATTAAATGAAAGAATCACATAAAGTGCTTAGGACTAAAATCACTTAAGAAATGAAACCAATTATCTCCAGATCTCCATTTTCAGCAGAACGTTTGGCCTTAAGTTGCATACACTCTTACCTGATTATTTATACTGTCTCTTAGTAGGAGTCTAAATAGCATATAATTTCAATGACATATTACACTACAGAAAAAGAAAATTACATATTTTGCATGTTTTTATCTACATAATAAAAAAGAAACACTTCACACACAACTGGAAACTTTATCATTATTAATAAATGGAAAACATACTAAAGAACTAGAGAAAATAAACACATCTAGGGATACTCATAGTAACCCCTAGTAATCATGAGAGTTACTCATAGAAATCATGAAAGGGTCCAAAGTCTTCATAACAGCACTCATTTAAATATCATTCTCAGTTTATTATATTATTTAACATCCCAGAGAATCAGCATGACTCTAATTGCATGTGTATGGTACATCCTTGATCATGAATACACATATACCTGTCAAAATATAACTTTTATTTTAAAATGTTTTAAACAGAAAATTATGAATATATTTTCACTTTATTCTAGAAGCACTCATAGAATGTGGCATCATACCTGCTCTGAATTATCTTATTGAAATCTCACTCTCTTTAACTTCCCTGGAAGACACAAATCATCAGTCTAAAGTAAAAGAATTTTTATTCCTAGATAAACCCTACCCAGCCTGACCATGGGAAGAAGATGGAAAATTAATGTGTTACCCCTCTGGAGATTCCATTCCCTTTTCTTTAATTATAATAGCTTTCATTGTTTTTCATCTCCTCTCCTAGGACAATGAAAAAAATTAGCTTTTATGCTTTTTGAAAATAGTTACCGTGGGTAGATAATTATGTCTCCTTCTTAAAGTATTAGTGTGAACTCACTAAAATTTTCTGCTCCACCTCACATCCATAACAATAACAGGATAACCATATTGAGTGCTTCCTATATGGTTGGCACTGAGCAGGATGTATGTGAACTCACAGACATTTACAAACATTGCATGTATCAGGTACTGTTATTATTATTTTTTTCTTTTCTTCCATAATAAAACTGCTTAAGGAAATTGTCCAAGGTAATGGCAAACTGTTCAAGCTAATGAACAAAAGACAGGATATTCCAATGCTAGCATCAGTTCGATTTTTATGTTTTATTAAAGTATAATTAACCATTATAAATTACACATATTTAAGATATTCAGCTTGATATTTTGATGTATGTATACACTGTGAAATGACTTCCACAATAAGTTAATTGACATAATTATCACTTCCAATACCATTATTATTGTGTAGTGAGAACATTTGAGATCTGCACACATAGTAAATTTTAAATATATAATACAGTTGTGAAAACTAACTACAGTCAACATGCTATACATAGGACATCCAGAACTTATACAATGGAATGTTGTTCATTCAGCTTTTTAATTTTTTTTATTTTTTTTTAATTCACATCCAAATCAGTTAGCATATAGTGCAACAATGATTTCAGGAGTAGATTCCTTAATGCAACTTACCCATTTGGGCCATCTCCCATTCCCACAACCTTCCAGTAACCTTCTGTTTATTCTCTCTTATGTTTTCTCCCACTCCCTGTTTTTATATTATTTTGTTTCCCTTCCCTTATGTTCATCTGTTTTGTATCTTAAAGTCCTTATATGAGTGAAGTCATATATTTGTCTTTCTCTGACTGACTAATTTCACTTAGTATAACCTTCCACTTCCATCCATGTAGTTGCAAATGGCAAGATTTCATTCTTTTTGATTGCCGAGTAGTACTCCATTGTGTGTGTGTGTGTGTGTGTGTATACACGTGTATATATATATATATATGTATATATATATATACACGTGTATATATATATATATATGTGTATATATATATATATATATACGTATATACACGTATATATATATCCATATGTATATATATATACGTGTATATATATATATACGTATATACACGTATATATATACATATGGATATATATATACGTATATATATATATATACGTATATACACGTATATATATATATATACATATGTATATATATATATATACGTGTATATATATATATATACATATATATGTGTGTATATCTATATCTATATGTATATGTATATCTATATCTATATCTATATAATGGATATACCAATTCCTTATCCATTCATCCATCGATGGACATTTGGGCTCTTTCCATACTTTGGCTATTGCTGATAGTGCTGCTATAAACATTGCATATGTCCCTTCAAATCAGCACACCTGTATATTTTGGATAAATACCTAGTAGTGCAATTGCTGGGTAGTAGGGTAGTTATATTTTTAATTTTTTGAGGAAACTCCATACTGTTTTCCAGGGTGGCTGCACCAGCTTGCATTCCCACCAACAGTGCAAAAGAGATACTCTTTCTCTGCATCGTCACAAACATCTGTTGTTGCCTGAGTTGTTAATGTTAGCCATTCTGACAGGTGTAAGGTGGTATCTCATTGTGGTTTTGATTTGCATTTCCCTGATTATGAGTGATTTTGAGCCTTTTTCATGTGTTGGTTGGCCATCTGGATGTCTTTGGAGAAGTGTCTTTTGATGTCTTCTGCCCATTTCTTCACTGGATTATTTGTTTTTATGGGTGCTGAGTTTGACAAATTCTTCATAGATTTTGGATACTAACCCTTTATCTGATATGTTGTTTGCAAATATCTTCTCCCATTCAGTCGGTTGCCTTTTAGCTTTCCTGATTGTTTCCTTTGCTGTGCAAAAGCTTTTTATTTTGATGAGGTCCTAGTAGTTCATTTTTGCTTTTGTTTCCCTTGCCTCCAGAGACGTGTTGAGTAAAAAGTTGCTGCAGCCAAGACCAAAGAGGATTTTTCCTGCTTTCTTCTCAAGGATTTAGATGGTTTCCTGTCTTACATTTAGGTCTTTCATCCATTTTGAGTTTATTTTTGTGTATGGTGTAAGAAAGTGGTCGAAGTTCATTTTTCTGCATGTCGCTGTCCAGTTTTCCCAGCACCACTTGCTGAAGAGACTGTTTATTCCAATGGATATTCTTTCCTGATTTGTCAAAGATCAGTTGGCCATACATTTGTGGGTCTGTTTCTGGGTCCTCTATTCTGTTCCATTGATCTTACTGTCTGTTCTTGGGTTAGTACCATACTGTCTTGGTGATTATAGCTTTGTAGTATAACTTGAAGTCCAGGATTGTCATGCCTCCTCCTTTGGTTTTCTCTTTCAAGATTGCTTTGGCTATTCGGGTCTTTTCTGGTTCCATACAAATTTTAGGATTATTTGTTCTAGCTCTGTGAAGAATGCTTGTGTTATTTTGATAGGGATTGCATTGAATATGTAGATTGCTTTGGGTATAATCGACATTTTAACAATATTTGTTCTTCCTACCAAGAAGCATGGAATATTTTTCCATTTTTTTGTGTGTCTTCCTCTATTTCTTTCACGAGCTTTCTATACTTTTCAGTGTATAGATTTTTCACCTCTTTGGTTAGATTTATTCCTCGGTATTTTACGGTTTTTGGTGTAATTGTAAATGGGATCAATTCCTTGATTTCTCTTTCTGTTGCCTCATTGTTGTTGAATAAGAATGCAACCAATTTCTGGCATTGATTTAATACCCTGCAACTTTGCTGAATTCATGAATCAGTTCTAGCAGGTTTTTGGTGGCATCTTTTGGGTTTTCCATATATAGAATCATGTCATCTGCAAAGAGTGAAACTTACACCCCCTCCTGGGCAATTTGGATGCCTTTATTTCTTTGTGTTGTCTGACTGCAGAGGCTAAGACTTCCAATACTATGTTGAATAACACTGGCGAGAGTGTACATCTTTCTCTTGTTCCTGACCTTAGGGGGAAAGCTCTCAGTTCTTCCCCATTGAGGATTATATTAGCTTTGGGTCATTCATATATGGCTTTTATGATCTCGATGTATGATCCTTCTTTCCCTACTTTCTTGAAAGTTTTTATCAAGAAAGGATGCTGTATTTTGTCAAATGCTTTCTCTGCACCTATTGAGAGGATCATATGGTTCTTGTCCTTTCTTTTATTGATGTGAGAGATCATGTTAATTTTTTTGTGGATATTGAACCATCCCTGCATCCCAGGCATAAATCCTACTTGGTCGTGGTGAATAATTTTCTTAATGTATTGTTGGATCCAGTTGGCTAATATCTTGTTGAGGATTTTTGCATCCATGTTCATCAGGGAAATGTGTCTATACTTATTTTTAGTGTGGTCTCTGGTGTTGAAATCAAGGTAATGCTGGCCTCATAGAAAGTGTTTGGAAGTTTTCCTTCCATTTCTATTTTTTGGAACAGCTTCAAGAGAATAGGTGTTAACTCTTCCATAAATGTTTGGTAGAATTGCCCTAGAAAGCCTTCTGGCCCTGGACTTGTTCTTTGGGAGGTATTTGATTAGTAATTTGATATATTTATTGGTATGTGTCTGTTTAAATTTTCTATTTCTTCCTTTTCCAGTTTTGGTAGTATATATGTCTCTACGAATTTGTCCATTTCTTCCAGATTGCCCATTTTATTGGCATATAATTGCTCATAATATTCTCTTATTATGGTTTTTATTTCTGCTGTATTGGTTGTGGTCTCCCCTCTTTCCTTTTTGATTTCATTTATTTGAGTTCTTTCCTTTTTGTTTTTGATCAAAGTGGCTAGTGGTTTATCAATTTTGTTAATTCTTTCAAAGATCCAGCTTCTCATTTTGTTGATCTGTTCTACTGTTTTGTTTTGTTTGTTTCAATAGCATTAATTTCTGCTCTAATCATTATTATTTCCTGTCTTCTGTTGGTTTTGAGTTTTATTTGATTTTCTTTTTCCAGCTCTTTAAAGCACAAGATTAGGTTGTGTATCTGAGGTCTTTCTTCTTTCTTTAAGAAGGCATGGATTGCTATGTACTTTCCTCTTATGACAACCTTTGCTGTGTCCCAGAGGCTTTGGGTTGTGGTGTTATCATTTTAATTGGCTTCCATATACTTTTTAATTTACTCTTTAACTTCTTGGTTGGCCCATTCACTCTTTACTAGGATGTTCTTCAGTCTCCAATATTTGTTACCTTTCCAGATTTTTTTTTCTTGTGGTTGATTTCGAGTTTCATAGCATTGTGGTCTGAAAATATGCACTGTATGATCCCAGTCTTTTTGTACTGGCTGAGGGCTGATTTGTGTCCCAGTCTGTGGTCTATTCTGGAGAATGTTCTATGTGCACTGGAGAAGAATGTATATTCCACTGCTTTAGGATGAAATGTTCTGAACATATCTGTTAAGTCCATCTGGTCTAGTGTGTCATTCAAATCCATTGTTTCTTTCTTGATTTTTTGATTAGATGATCTGTCAGTTGCTGTGAGTGGGATGTTGATGTCTCCTACTATTATGGTATTACTATCAATGAGTTTCTTTATGTTTGTGATTAATTGATTTATACATTTGGGTGCTTTCACATTTGGTGCATAAATGTTTACAACCGTTAGGTCTTCTTGATGGATAGACCCCTTAATTATAGTACAAGATCCTTCTTCATCTCTTGATACAGTCTTTATTTTGACGTCTAGGTTGTCTAATATAAGTATGGCTACTCCAGCTTTCTTTTGTTGACCATTAGCATTATAGATGGTTCTCAATCCCCTTATTTTCAACCTGAAGGTGAATTTAGGTCTAAAGTGGGTCTCTTGTAAACAGCATATAGATGGATATTGTTTTCTTATCCATTCTGTTACCGTATGTCTTTTTATTGGAGCATTCAGTCCATTGAAATTTAGAGTGAGTACTGAAAGATGTGAATTTATTGCCATTATGTTGCTTGTAGAGTTGGAGTTTCTGGTGGTGTTTTCTGGTCCTTTCTAAGCTCTGTTGCTTTTGGTCTTTATTTATTATTATTTATTTTTATTTTTTTCATCTTTTGTCCCCTCAGAGAGTCACCCTTAAAATTTCTTGCAGGGGCTGGATTAGTGGTCACAAACTCCTTTAATTTTTGTTTGTCTAGGAAACTTTTTATCTCTCCTTCTATTTTGAATGACAGCCTTGCTGGATAAAGAACTCTTGGCTGCATATTTTTCTGATTCAGCACATTGAATATACCCTGCCACTCCTTTCTGGCCTGCCAAGTTTCTGTGGATAGGTCTGCTGCATACCTGATCTATCTTCCCTTATAGGTTAAAGACTGTTTTTTTTTTTTTTTTCCCCTTGCTGCTTTCATGATTCTCTCCTTGCGTGAGTATTTGTGAATTTGACTATGATATGCTTTCTTGATGGTTGGATTTTGTTGAATCTAATGGAATTCCTTTGTGCTTCCTGGATTTTGATGTCTGCGTCTTTCCCCAGGTTAGGAAAGTTTTATGCTATGATTTCTTCACATAGCCCTTCTACCCTATTTCTATCTCTTCCTCTTCTGGGACCCCTATGATTCTGATATTGTTCTTTTTTAATGAGTCACTGATATATCTGTTTCTTAAATTGTGTTATTTTGCCTTATATCCCCTCTATTTTCTGCTTCACTGTTCTCCATAAGTTTGTCCTCTATATAGCTGATTCTCTGTTCTGCCTCATCCACCATTTGAGATTGTAGCTCAGTTATAGCATTTTTTATTTCATCCCGACTAGGTTTTATCTCTGCAGAAAATGATTCTAATCTGTTTCAATCCCAGCTAATATTCTTAATATCGTGATTCTAAATCCTGATTCAGACATCTTGCTTGTATCTGTGTTGTAAATTCCCTGGATGTCATTTATTCCTGTTCTTTCCTTCAGGGTGAATTCCTTCATTTTGTCATTTTGAGGGAGAAAAGCAATTAATAAGGTAAACAATTTAAAATTAAAAAAATTAAAAACTCCACAAAAATCAAATAAAGTAATCTAGATCCTAGGTGTGTCCTGGTGTGTTTTTGAAAGGAGCTTGAGAGATTAGAGAAAAAAGGGAAAGATATAAAAGAAAAGAAAGGAAAGGAAAAGCAAAGAAAAGAAAGGAAAATTTCTGAAAATTTGAAAAAAATGAATACAGTGAAATAGTATAAAATGAAATGATGGAAGTAAAAAATAGAATTTTAAAAAGTTACAAACAATAAAAATATAGTAGAAAACAAATAAATAATATTATTTTTAATAGAAATGGAAAGTAAAAATAATTTTTCCTCTTTCTGTATTCAAGGAAAAGAAAAGAAAAAAAAATTGGATAGATGGACAAGCAAACAGACCGAAGTATGATTGAAATTACATTGGTTTCTGCTACAAGTTGAACTATGAAGCACTTTATAGTCTGTAAACTAAGTAAGCGGAAAGACTTGTGTTGTTCCTGAAGAGGGAGGTTGGCCCAGTTGAGCATGGCTTAGTGTAAGGGCACCATTGTACATTAGATGGTGGTGCTTAGATTACTGGGGTGGATTGTTGTGGCAGCTATAGGTGTGTATGCACATGCACAGGAGGGGTGAAAATGGCATCACCCAGCTACCCAGTCTCTAGTATCAGAACTCTGTGCTCTTCCTGATTAGCAATCTTGCACCTTTCCTTTCTGTCCAGCTTCTGTCCACTCCCACTTTTACACTGTCTGTGACCAACCAATCAAGTTTCCAGGTGGCACCTCCTTCCTGAGTTTTATCTCACACGTGGCTGTGTTTCCCAACCCCTCACTTCTGAGGGACTGTGGCTTTGTCCCGCTCAAACATTCTTGGGGAATGTCTCACTGACCAATGGCTGGCTGCCAGCCCACTCCCAAGAATGGGAGACCGTGCTGCTGCTGATGCCCAGAGCATCAGCCCGCCGCAGAAAAAGTTCACACAATTGTGTAACAGCAGTGTTTCAGGGATTATGGAAAATCACAACTCACATCTGGTACCAGGCTTCCCCCTTAATGTTTTTGTTCCAGCACCAGTGAATATGGTTGTTCTCTGGGCTCCATTAGGACCTTTGCCTATGGGGAGACCACACAGCCTCTACCAGATGTCCTCCCAGCAGGGGAACTGTCTCTCCCCCTGTGGCTCAAGGACCCCAAGGACCTCCCTCTCTGCTTGTGAGGATTTGCACTTCCCACCAGAGCACCACCAGGTATGGATCTACAGAGTTTCAGACTCTGCACTCCTTCTGTTTGTAAAGTCTTAATGGAATTTAAACACTCTCTTTTCTCCATTTTTTGATCAATCCCTTGCATACTCTTTCTTTTCTCTCCAGATGCTTTCAGGTGGGGGTAATGCTTTCCACACTCTCCACCCCTGGCTCTGTCCTCTTTCTGCAAGCAAAACCAGCTCCCTGCCCTCTGCAGCTTTCTCCCCTAGTTCACTTCTCTGTGCTGCATACCTGCTAAGTTCTCTGGTTCAGGTTGTGAAGATTTTTGTGTTAATCCTCAAATCAGTTTTCTAGGTGTGCAGGATGGTTTAGTGTTGATCTGGCTGTATTTCATTGACGAGAGACACAAAAAACTTATATGCTATTCCGCCATCTTGGCACCTCCTTCTGAATGACTAAATTCTACTCCCGAAACCAATATTACACTACATGTTAGCTAACTAGAATTTAAATAAAAAATTGTAACAAACAAAAAATATCCTTTTTGTAACAATGGAAATTTATCATTAAATATGCATTGACATACTCTATTTTAATAAAATATTAATTAGCACTAAATATGCATTTGGATTTTCTGTAATACAGGATATTGTTGATACTATAAATGGTTACTTCCACTACTACTTCTGGAATTATTTGATGAGAACATTCTAAAAATAAGTACAAGTTTTATTGTTATTAATGAAAACTTCTTATCTGTTATTTTAAATTGGTGCATTAATATAGACAAAGCAGTATTTTTATGGTTTGTTTTCTTTGATAAATCAGATTGAAGCTCCATGCTTCTTTATTTGACATAAATCTGATCATCCATTGCTAGTTCTATGAAATGACCTAATGAACTGATGCTTTTAACTCTCAATCCTCTTTTTCAAAATTAAGCACACATGAAATAATAGAATATATCAGGAAAATAAAAATAAAGTTATGACATTTGATTTATTCATCAAAATCCAAAAGCTACTTTTCTAAATTGACAATCTTAAACATTCTCCAAGCATACTTATAATTTTATTTAATCTCATGAGGACTTCTCATTCATTACTTGCCCTCATCATCCCTTCCTGACTTAACTCTTTTCTATTAACAAATTAGTACTCGTGATACATATTCAATCTTTTTCATTTCCAATGCTGTAAATTCCATTGTCCTGCACCTTCTGGAGAATGACCTAACCAGTCAATCCATTTTTATATTCTGAGTGCTGATGGAACAAAATTCCACAGCTTTTTTGTTTGTGTTATTACCATAAATAATTTTTGTTTTGTGTGTCCTCAAAACCATCCATTTTTTCAGAATTTCTCAAGAATTACTCAGAGGTTTCATCATAGAACTTAATCACAGGTAAGATTTGTTATAATGAAATAGGATACACGGTAGGATACTGAGGAGAAAAGACAGAGTCCAGATGAATCCATATGCAGTCTTCCTCACACTTCCTCCATCTGTGAGATGTCACTTGGAGCAGACTTTTCTCTCAGTAATGAAAATGGAACACTGATGATGTGAACCTGGTGGCTTTCTGTTTCCTAAATAATTAATGGTTCAGCTGTTAGAAGTACTGTTAGCAGACAGCTTTCATCTATATACCCCCTCAGGGATTCCTTCACCTTTAGATAGCTCCTCTCTTGAGAGGAAAAGAGAGAGAGAGGGAGAGCGAGAGGGAGAGCAAGTTGGGGGAGAGAGAGAGAGAGAGAAAGATCTTGCTCTCTCTCTCTCTCTCTCTCCTAAAGTGTAAAATCATAATCCCCCCTCGCCCATAAACTCATAACTCCCCTCCCAGCTCAAACTCCTGAATTGTAAGATCATGACCTGCGCTGAAGTGGGACAGTAAACTGACTGGGGGGGGGGGAGGAGAGAGAGATCTCGCTCTCCTCTCTCGAGAGAGAGAGAGAGGAAGAGAGAGAGAGAGAGAGGAGAGTGAGAGGGAGAGTGAATGATAGAGAGAGAGGAGAGTGAGAGGGAGAGCAAGCGGGGGGAAGGAGAGAGAGAAGAGAGAGAGAGGAGAGAGAGGAGAGAGGGACTCCTCCCACCCTCAGGCTCAAACTCCTAAAGTGTAAAATTATAACCCCCCCACCCATCTCTCTCTCTCTCTCTCTCTCTCTATTTGCCTAAGGAAGGGAATAATTCATGATCAGTGTGGGAATGTGAAAATCCATTCATGTCCACCAACTCAGGCCAAATCCAAAGGGCTATTCCAACTGTGTACTTCCTTACTGGGTAAGCCAAAACTGTTTTATAAAACTAGAAATTGGGTCACTTGCCATGCAGAAGTCAGTGTGGGCCACATCCTTGCATGTATGTAGAGCACAGGGTCCTTGCTTCAAAGTAGGGGTCCAAGTTTTAGAACAGGGAATGGAGAAGTGAGATAATACATAGAAGGGCATTCAATAACTTGTGCAATGTATCAAGTTTTTGAGAAACATGGGGAAAATAGTAACTGTAACTGAATAGGATATCTATCACTAAGTCAATTGATGATCTGGAAGAATAACCAAAAGAAGAAATTAATTAATTATCATTTGAAAGCTAAATGTGAAAGCCAGAGGGGCTCCTTTGGAATGGCTCATCTTCTGCAGTGGGAAACCAGAGAAAATTGAAGCCAAGGCCAAGCATCTAATAGAGCAAGTAGTGGAGCTCCAATGAAGTTGTGTTATCAATCAAGGAAGGTCTGCTATGCCAAGGCCATGGATAGGAAAAAATGAGTCCTACATTACAGGACAACACTTCTAAATTTATTGTGTCCCTATATTTGTTTAAACCATCTTAAGGTACTAAACAGGTCCGCTCTCCTATCAATCTTCCCTTAATCAGAGGTTTTGCACAGGATTCTACTGCCCAAAATGCCATATGCTTCTTTATGATATACCTCAATTTCCCCTCTTGGAAATTAGGTCAATCAATGGGTTTAAGTTATAGTGTAACTTGACGGGGGAGATGAATCTGGTAAAAGTGAAAAGGAAATATACCCCATAGAGTTGCAATCTCTGATCTGTATTTATCACCAGGAGCTGGTAGATTACAAGTGGAAGTGGATCCTTAGCATGCTTTTCAAGTAAGGCAAAATATATACCAATAAGAGTGTTTAACAACTCAAAACACTCTACTGGGACACAGAACGTAACACTCTAGTAATCACTCAAGAAATGTCCCACACTTGCTACTTTAATACCTCCTAGAAGCATTAGAATTTGGGTCCATATAAAAAAAAAATCTCCTGAAATGGACAAAAATAAATGTTAGTATATTATGACAACTCTGTAATTTTTAGTCACTCTATGTAATTGATTCCCTAAAGCAAAAATAATGCATTTCAAAGTTTATAATGTAAGTAAGGGTACTACTTAAAAACAGGTTCAATAGAATATCAACATAAATATAGATATATACTTAGATGGAAATAAATTTATTATGTGTGATTGGCTCATGTGACTATGGTAGTACCAAGCTCTGCTGTCTGCAAGCTGAACACCCAATATATCAGATGCTGTACTTCCAGTTCAAACATGAAGACTTGAGAGTCAGGGGGAGGCAACGGTGTAAGTCTCTGTCTGAAGGCTTGAGAACCAGGAACAATAATGCCCAAGGGTAAGAGAAATTGAATATACCAGTGTATGCACATACAAATGTGTCCTTCTGCATTTTCATTGTATTCAGTCCCTGAATTGAAGTACATCTGCATTGGTAAGGGAAATTTCTTTACTCAGTTCACATACTCTAATGGTACTCTCTTCTGGAAACACGCAGACACTCTGAGAAATGTCTTAACAGCTATCTGGGCGTCCCTAACTCCATTAAGTTTACACATAAAATTAACCAACACAATTAGTATAAATAATTTCATAAAAATAATTATATTGTTATAAAGTTATTCTACTACATGCAAAATGATACAATGTTAGTCAAAGATAAATTCTAATGAATATAATATGTATACTGTAAATTCTATGACCAAAAAAAATAAAGAGTTAAATAAATTATGCTCCATGCCTTACAAGGGTGGTAGGTTTTCCATAACTGGATATTAGGGAAATATAAATCAATGCCACAAATGATCAATAAGGTAAGATGCTCAACATTATTAGCCATTGGGAAAATGAAAATTGAACTCCAGATTATATACTATCAGTTATTTTCCAGAACAGATAAAAATTAGAAAAAATAACTGACACTACTAAAAGAAATATACTTGGCAACATCTATTGAATTTGAACACACACCTTGTGAATCCATACCTGCAGCAAGAGACATAGACATGAATATTTCATTTCATTTCATTTCATTTCATTTCATTTCATTTCATTTCATCTGGAGGCAACCTAAATGTATATCAGTAATCAAATGCATAGACTCATGTTACCATCACCATGATCTAAATAATAAACATATTATATATATGTGTATGTGTGTGTGTGTTTATATATATCCCCAACTCATTAAATTTCATACATTATATGAAGTTTCTTGTATATGTGTTATACCTCTATGTAACTGGAAAAGTAATCAAATTTATACATAAATTGCAGTATAATTGAGCAATGGGTGCTTAACAGTTACATTGTACAATATTTTATACCAGCCATATGAAATTATTAAGCACCAAAGATAATCAGAATTGGTTTATACTCTAAATATAAAATGCACAGTATGTGTTTAACATCACACGTAAAAATAACATAAAATATTTCAGCAAAGTTTTTGTAGCAATTGCATATGTTAATAGCATTTTAGATATGTGGCAATAAATAAAATATGTTCCTAAAATCATTTTCTTTTTACTTGTTTAGTGTATTTATAACTACATGTGTTTTCACTGGAGAAAATGGTTGTTTATTAATTTTTTTTCAATATATGAAATTTATTGAGAAATTGGTTTCCATACAACACCCAGTGCTCATCCCAAAAGATGCCCTCCTCAATACCCATCACCCACCCTCCCCTCCCTCCCACCCCCCATCAACCCTCAGTTTGTTCTCAGTTTTTAACAGTCTCCTATGCTTTGGCTCTCTCCCACTGTAACCTCCTTTTTTTTTTTTTTCCTTCCCCTCCCCCATGGGTTTCTGTTAAGTTTCTCAGGATCCACATAAGAGTGAAACCATATGGTATCTGTCTTTCTCTGTATGGCTTATTTCACTTGTTTATTAATTTAAAGATGACATACATGGTACAGAGCTAGTGATGTACTATTCATTAAGCATAAATGTGTTTGTTTTATTAAAAATTATTATTGAAGTTCTATTTTGTGTAATGCCTAACTCAATAAAAAATATTATTTAAAAAAATGAATGTAATGTTGGTAAGGAATATTTAGAACAAAATATAAAGCATTTTATATACTTATTTTACCTGAAGAAAAAACTGTAAGTAATGAAGTAAATATTAATCTGAATAACGTAAAAAGGCCAGCAAAATATATCTAAGGGAATAGGAAGGTATGGAATAGTAGGGATAAGAGTAGAAATATGTGCAATAAAAGGAAAACATATGGTATATGGGGTCTAAAAAGCAAATATTTGACAAATTGAGATTGGTAAAAATACAGAGAGAAAAATTTTAAATATCAGAATAATAAAATGAGGCAAAAGCACATTATATGCAGCAATATGTGATATATTTGTATATTATAATCATATTTTTTGCCATATGTTTGTTACTTTACCTGAAAAATGAAAGTTGATAGCATAGTTATCGAAGGTAAATATTGTAAATTCAGTATCTTTAAATATAAACAAAATAATATATTCTTATGAGAAAACATTCACAAGAAATATTAACCTTATTAAGTAGCATTGCTTTTAGTAGTACTATTTCTATTATTTTGAGGCACCTACTATAAGAGAAAGCAATCAATATTTATGCTAATATTGTTAAGAACCAAGACTTTTTTTAGTGTTAAGTGAAAATACACTAAGCATATAGAAACAAATAACTGAAGTAAAATTGTGTAATTTTAATTTTAATAAGAAATATAAAATCATGACTAATTTCTCTAAGTGATTCATATTTTCTATCTATTGCAGAATCATAAGAGCCATACCAACTAGTAACAAGAGTCACTCCAGTTTCCTAAACACGGTACTTAGATAAAATTCTCAGGTACAACATCAACAATTTGTAGGGGAATGCTCATGATGAACTTAAAACATCTTTTTCCAGCAAGCAAGAAAGATATCAAATAATAATGAGGTCAGATCAGAGGCAGGACCTCAACTTGAAAGGATTACACCGGCCAAAGAGGGAATAATTTGAACATCAAAGCAATAATAATAATAATAATAATAAACTTTAAAAGATCAATTTTAAGAAATCTCCCAGTTCCTACTGATGCCTCTTCATCCAAATAAAATCATTATTTACTACTGGGGGAGGGAAACTACACATCTTGCCTTCACAATATGAATTATATTAGTGTAACTGAATAATTTTTAAAGTTTTAACTATAAAATTCAGAAAAGAGGAACTGGGAAGATGGTGGCATAGCAGGATGGCAGTGCTCACAGCGTCCTGCTGAGCACGTAGATTCCACCCACATCTGCCTAAATAACCCAGAAAACTGCCAGAAGACTAGCAGAATGGCCTCTCTGGAGCCTAGCATAGACGAGAGGCCCACAGAAGAGGGTAGGAAGGGCAGAGGTGGTGCACGTTACATGGACTGGCAGGAGGGAGCCAGGGTGGTGGACTGGCAGCCAGCCCACCCAGCAAGGCAGAGCCCCTGAGTCTGGCTTGCAAAAGTGGAGGGGCTGGATGGAGTATGTTCTGACAGCCAACAGGACTTAACATCTGGAATAAGTCAACAGCTCTACTCCGAGAGTGGGAGGGCTAAAGGACAATGGGAGGAAGAGTTGTTGAGCCCCAAACGACAGAGCTCAGCTAGGTGGGGAACAAAGGCACTGGGAAGCACCATCTCCCTTGCCCATCCCCCAGCCAAAATCCCAAAGGGAACCAGTTGCCATCAGGAACTTGCTTGCACTGTGCAAACACACAATGCTGTGCTTCTGCGGATCCATCCTTCCAATGTGTCTGCCTCCCTCTGGTGCCACTGAGCCACTCTGGAAGCGGACCACCAAAGGCAAAGTGAGCTGAGCCTGCCTCTCCCACCCCTGTGCACCTTGCAGATCCACCCCAGCTAATACACCAGATCCCATCCAAGCACCACAAGCTTGGCAGTGTGCAAGTAGCCCAGACAGAGGAAACACCTCTCCACAGACAGTCCTGCCCCTGGGAGAGGGGAAGATAAGGTACACAACAGTCTGACTGTGGCCCCAGCAGTGGGCTGGGGCAGACATCATCTAAATGCGGCCCCGCCAACCAATGCAAGTTACTCCAGACAGCACAGGGAAGAGCCCTGCAGTTCCCCGCCACTCCAGGGACTATCCAAAATGATGAAATGGAAGAATTTTCCTCAAAAGAAACTCCAGGAAGTAGCGACAGCTAAAGAACTGATCAAAAACTATTTAAGAAATATAGCAGAAAATGAATTTAAAATAGTAGTCATAAAAGTAATCGCTGGGCTTGAAAAAAGTATAGAGGACAGCAGAGAATCTATTACTACAGAGTTCAAGGGACTAAGAAACAGTCAGGAGGACCTAAATAAATGCTACAAATGAGTTACAAAATAAAATGGAGGCAACCACAGCTCGGATTGAAGACGCAGAGGATAAAATAGGTGAACTAGAAGATAAAATTATGGAAAAAGAAGAAGCTGAGAAAAAGAGAGATAAAAAAAATCCAGGAGTATGAGGGGAGACTTAGAGAACTAAGTGACATAATTAAATGAAATAATATATGCATCAATGGGATTACAGAGGAGGAAGAGAGAGGGAAAGTTGCTGAAGGTGTACTTGAATAAATCATAGATGAGAACTTCAATGAACTGAGGAAGGAAAAATGTGTTGAAATCCAAGAGGCACAGAGAACTCCCTTCAGACATAACTTGAATAGAACTTCTGCATGACATATCATGGTAAAACTGGCAAAATACAAGGATAAAGAGAGAATTTTGCGATAAACATGTTCTAACATATAAAGGGAGACCAAAAACACTCGTGACGGATCTGTCTACTGAAACTTGGCAGGCCAGAAGAGAATGGCAGGAAATCTTCAATGTGATGAACAGAAAAAAATGCAGGCGAGAATCCTTTATCCAGCAAGTCTGTCATTTAAAATAGGAGAGATAAATGTCTTCCCAAACAAACAAAAACTGAAGGAATTCATCACCACTAAACCAGCCCTACAAGAGATGCTGAGGGGGATCCTGTGAGACAAAGTACCAGACACATCACTACAAGCATGAAACATACAGACATCACAATGACTCTAAACCCATATCATTCTATAATAACACTGAATCTAAATGGACTAAATACTCCAACCAAAAGACATAGAGTATCAGAATGGATAAAATAAAAAAAAAAAAAAAACAAGACCCATCTATTTGCTGTCTACAAGAGACTCATTTTAGACCTGAGGACACCTTCAGATTGAAAGTGAGGGGATGAAGAGCTATCTATCATGCTACTGGAAGTCAAAAGAAAGCTCGAGTACCCATGCTTATATCAGACAAACCAGACTGTAAATTAAAGGCTGTAACAAGAGATGAAGAAGCGCATTATAGAATAATTACAGGGTCTATCCATAAGGAAGAGCTAACAATTATAAATGTCTACGCACCGAATACGGAAGCCCCCAAATATATAAACAATTAATCACAAACATAAGTAGCCTTATTGATAAGAATGTGGTAATTGCAGGGGACTTTAGTACTCCACTTACAACATTGGATAGTTCATCTAGACACAGGATCAATAAAGAAACAAGGGCCCTGAGTGGTACCCTGTATCAGATGTACTTGACAGATATATTTAGAACTCTGCATCTCAAAGCAACAGAATATACTTTCTTCTCGAGTGCACATGGAACCTTCTCTAAGATAGATCACATACTGGGTCACAAAAGAGCCCTTCATAAGTATATAAGAATTGAGATAACACCATGCATACTTTCAGACCACAATGTGATGAATATTGAAATCAACCACAGGAAAAATTATGGAAAAACTCCAAAGGTATGGAGGTTAAGGAATACCCTACTAAAGAATGAATGGGTCAACCAGGGAATGAGAAAAGAAATTAAAAAAATATATGGAAACAAATGAAAATGAAAATACAACAATTCAAATGGTTTGGGATGCAACAAAGGCAGTCCTGAGAGGAAAATACATTGCAATCCAGGCCTATCTCAAGACACAAAAATCCCAAATACAAAATCTAACAGCACACCTAAAGGAACTAGAAGCAGAACAGCAAAGACACCCCAAACCCAGTAGCAGAAGAGAAATAATGAAGATCAGAGCAGAAACAAACAATATAGAATGTAAAAAAACTATAGAGCAGATCAATGAAACCAAGAGTTGGTTTTTTGAAAAAATAAACAAAATTGATAAACCTCTAGACAGGCCTCTCAAAAGGAAAAGGGAGATGACCCAAATAGATAACATCATGAATGAAAATGGAATGATTAAAACCAATCCCTCAGAAATACAAGCAATTATCAGGGAATACTATGAAAAATTATATGCCAACAAACTGGACAACCTGGAAGAAATGGACAAATTCCTAAGTACCCACACACTTCCAAAACTGAAATAGGAAGAAATAGAAATCTTGAACAGACCCATAACCAGCGAAGAAATTGAAGCAGTTATCAAAAATCTCCCAACAAATAAGAGTCCAGGACCAGATAGCTTCCCAGGGGAATTCTACCAGACATTTAAAGCAGAGAAAATACCTATCCTTTTCAAGCTCTTCCAAAAAATAGAAAGGGAAGGAAAACTTCCAGACTCATTCTATGAAGCCAGCATTACTTTGATTCCCCAACCAGACAGAGACCCAGCAAAAAAAAAGAGAACTACAGGCCAATATCCCTGATGAATATCCATGCAAAAATTCTCAATAAGATGCTAGCAATTCGAATTCAACAGAATAGGAAACAAATATTCACCACGATCAAGTGGGATTCATTCCTGGGCTGTAGGTCTGATTCAACATTTGCAAATCAATCAACATGATACATCACATTAATAAAAGAAAAGATAAGAACCATATGATCTTGTCAATTGTTGCAGGAAAAACCTTTGACAAAATTCAGCATCCTTCCTTAATAAAAACCCTCGAGAAAGTCGGGATAAAAGGAACATATTTAAGCATTATAAAAGCCATTTATGGAAAGCCCACAGCTAATATTATCCTCAATGGGGAAAAACTGAGAGCTTTGCCCCTGAGATCAGGAACACGACAGGGATGTCCACTCTGAAGGCTGTTGTTTAACATACTGTTGGAAGTTCTAGCATCAGCAATCAGACAACGAAAGGAAATCAAAGGCATCCAAATTGGTAAAGATGAAGTTAAGATTTCACTTTTTGCAGATGACATAGAAAACCCTACAGACTCCACCAAAAGTCTGCTAGAGCTGATGCATGAATTCAGCAAGTCGCAGGATACAAAATCAAATACAGAAATCAGTTCCATTCGCATACACTAATACTGAAGCAACAGAAAGACAAATAAAGAAACCGATTCCATTCACAATTGCTCCAAGAAGCATAAAATACCTAGGAATAAACCTAACTAAAATGTAAAAGGTCTGTATGCTGAAAACTATAGAAAGCTTAGGAAAGAAATGGAAGAAGACATAAAGAAATGGAAAAACAGGAGAGGAGGGAAGATGGCAGCGTAGGAGGACGCTGGGCTCACTGCACGTCCTGCTGATCACTTAGATTCCACCTAAACCTGCCTAAATAACCCAGAAAACCGCCAGAGGATTAGTAGAACGGAGTCGCTGGAGCCAAGTCCAGACTAGAGGACCACGGAAGAGGGTAGGAAGGACAGCGAGGCGGTGCGGGCTCCACGGACTGGCGGGAGGGAGCCGGGGTGGAGGGACAGCTCACCGGCCAAGCAGAGCCCCCAAGTCTGGCTTGCAAAAGCGGAGGGGCCTGATGGACTGTGTTCCGACAGCAAGCGTGACTTAGCATCTGGGAGGTCATAAGTTAACAGCTCTGCTCGGAAAGCGGGAAGGCTTGAGGACAAAGGGAGGGAGAGCTGCTGAACCCCCGGACTACAGAGCTCAGTTTGGTGGGGAACAAAGGCGCTTGCCAGCGCCATCTCCCCCACCCATCCCCCAGCCAAAATCCCAAAGAGAATCAGTTCCTGTCAGGGAACTTGCTCACTCCACGCAAACACCCAACTCTGCGCTTCTGCGGAGCCAAACCTCCGGCAGCGGATCTGACTCCCTCCCGCTGCCACAGGGCCCCTCCTAAAGTGGATCACCTAAGGAGAAGCGAGCTAAGCCTGCCCCTCCTGCCCCTGTGCACCTTGCCTACCCACCCCAGCTAATACGCCAGATCCCCAGCATCACAAGCCTGGCAGTGTGAAAGTAGCCCAGACAGGCCACGCCACCCCACAGTGAATCCCGCCCCTAGGAGAGGGGAAGAGAAGGCACACACCAGTCTGACTGTGGCCCCAGCGGTGGGCTGGGGGCAGACATCAGGTCTGACTGCGGCTCCGCCCACCAACTCCAGTTATACACCACAGCACAGGGGAAGTGCCCTGCAGGTCCTCACCACACCAGGGACTATCCAAAATGACCAAGTGGAAGAATTCCCCTCAGAAGAATCTCCAGGAAATAACAACAGCTAATGAGCTGATCAAAAAGGATTTAAATAATATAACAGAGAGTGAATTTAGAATAATAGTCATAAAATTAATCGCTGGGCTTGAAACAGTATAGAGGACAGCTGAGAATCTCTTGCTACAGAGATCAAGGGACTAAGGAACAGTCACAAGGAGCTGAAAAACGCTTTAAATGAAATGCATAACAAAATGGAAACCACAAAGTCTCGGATTGAAGAGGCAGAGGAGAGAATAGGTGAACTAGAAGATAAAGTTATGGAAAAAGAGGAAGCTGAGAAAAAGAGAGATAAAAAAATCCAGGAGTATGAGGGGAAAATTAGAGAACTAAGTGATACTTTAAAAAGAAACAATATACGCATAATTGTTATCCCAGAGGAGGAAGAGAGAGAGAAAGGTGCTGAAGGGGTACTTGAAGAAATAGTAGCTGAGAACTTCCCTGAACTGGGGAAGGAAAAAGGCGTTGAAATCCAAGAGGCACAGAGAACTCCCTTCAGACGTAACTTGAATCGATCTTCTGCACGACATATCATAGTGAAACTGGCAAAATACAAGGATAAAGAGAAAATTCTGAAAGCAACAAGGGGTCAACGTGCCCTCACATATAAAGGGAGACCTATAAGACTCTTGACTGATCTCTCTTTTGAAACTTGGCAGGCCATAAAGGATTGGCACGAGATCTTCAATGTGCTGAACAGAAAAAAATATGCAGCCGAGAATCCTTTTTCCAGCAAGTCTATCATTTAGAATAGAAGGAGAGATAAAGGTCTTCCCAAACAAACAAAAACTGAAGGAATTCATCACCACTAAACCAGCCCTACAAGAGATCCTAAGGGGGACCCTGTGAGAAAAAGTACCAGAGACATCACTACAAGCATAAAACATACAGAGATCACAATGACTCTAAAACCCGTATCTTTCTATAATAACACTGAATGTAAATGGATTAAATGCGCCAACCAAAAGACATAGGGTATCAGAATGGATAAAATAAAAAAAAAAACAAGACCCATCTATTTGCTGTCTACAAGAGACTCATTTTATACCTGAGGACACCTTTAGACTGAGAGTGAGGGGATGGAGAACTATTTATCATGCTACTGGAAGCCAAAAGAAAGCTGGAGTAGCCATACTTATATCAGACAAACTAGACTTTCAATTAAAGGCTGTAACAAGAGATGAAGAAGGACATTATATAATAGTTACAGGGTCTATCCATCAGGAAGAGCTAACAATTATAAATGTCTATGCGCCGAATACCGGAGCCCCCAAATATATAAAACAATTACTCATAAACATAAGCAACCTTATTGATAAGAATGTGGTAATTGCAGGGGACTTTAACACTCCACTTACAGAAATGGATAGATCATCTAGACACACGGTCAATAAAGAAACAAGGGCCCTGAATGAGACATTGGATCAGATGGACTTGACAGATATATTTAGAAGTCTGCATCCCAAAGCAACAGAATATACTTTCTTCTGGAGTGCACATGGAACATTCTCCAAGATAGATCATATTCTGGGTCACAAAACAGCCCTTCATAAGTTTACAAGAATTGAGATCATACCATGCATACTTTCAGACCACAATGCTATGAAGCTTGAAACCAACCACAGAAAAAAGTCTGGAAAACTTCCAAAAGCATGGAGGTTAAAGAACACCCTACTAACGAATGAGTGGGTCAACCAGGCAATTAGAGAAGAAATTAAAAAATATATGGAAACAAACGAAAATGAAAATACAACAATCCAAACGCTTTGGGATGCAGCGAAGGCAGTCCTGAGAGGAAAATACATTGCAATCCAGGCCTATCTCAAGAAACAAGAAAAATCCCAAATACAAAATCTAACAGCACACCTAAAGGAAATAGAAGCACAACAGCAAAGGCAGCCTAAACCCAGCAGAAGAAGAGAAATAATAAAGATCAGGGCAGAAGTAAACATTTTAGAATCTAAAAAAACTGTAGAGCAGATCAACGAAACCAAGAGTTGGTTTTTTGAAAAAATAAACAAAATGCACAAACCTCTAGCCAGGCTTCTCAAAAAGAAAAGGGAGATGACCCAAATAGATAAAATCATGAATGAAAATGGAATTATTACAACCAATCCCTCAGAGATACAAACAATTATCAGGGAATACTATGAAAAATTATATGCCAACAAATTGGACAACCTGGAAGAAATGGATAAATTCCTGAACACCCACACTCTTCCAAAACTCAATCAGGAGGAAATAGAAAGCTTGAACAGACCCATAACCAGCGAAGAAATTGAATCGGTTATCAAAAATCTCCCAACAAATAAGAGTCCAGGACCAGATGGCTTCCCAGGGGAGTTCTACCAGACGTTTAAAGCAGAGATAATACCTATCCTTCTCACGCTATTCCAAGAAATAGAAAGGGAAGGAAAACTTCCAGACTCATTCTATGAAGCCAGTATTACTTTGATTCCTAAACCAGACAGAGACCCAGTAAAAAAAGAGAACTACAGGCCAATATCCCTGATGAATATGGATGCAAAAATTCTCAATAAGATACTAGCGAATCGAATTCAATGGCATATAAAAAGAATTATTCACCATGATCAAGTGCGATTCATTCCTGGGATGCAGGTCTGGTTCACCATTCGCAAATCAATCAACGTGATACATCACATTAACAAAAAAAAAAGAGAAGAACCATATAATCCTGTCAATCGATGCAGAAAAGGCCTTTGACAAATCCAGCACCCTTTCTTAATAAAAATCCTTGAGAAAGTCGGGATAGAAGGAACATACTTAAAGATCATAAAAGCCATTTATGAAAAGCCCACAGCTAACATCATCCTCAACGGGGAAAAACTGAGAGCTTTTTCCCTGAGATCAGGAACACGACAGGGATGCCCACTCTCACCGCTGTTGTTTAACATAGTGCTGGAAGCTCTAGCATCAGCAATCAGACAAGAAAAGGAAATCAAAGGCATCAAAATTGGCAGATGAAGTCAAGCTTTCGCTTTTTGCAGATGACGTGATCTTATACATGGAAAATCCGATAGACTCCACCAAAAGTCTGCTAGAACTGATACATGAATTCAGCAAAGTTGCAGGATACAAAATCAATGTACAGAAATCAGTTGCATTCTTATACACTAACAATGAAGCAACAGAAAGACCAATAAAGAAACTGATCCCATTCACAATTGCACCAAGAAGCATAAAATACCTAGGAATAAATGTAACCAAAGATGTAAAGGATCTGTATGCTGAAAACTATAGAAAGCTTATGAAGGTAATTGAAGAAGATTTAAAGAAATGGAAAGACATTCCCTGCTCATGGATTGGAAGAATAAATATTGTCAAAATGTCAATACTACCCAAAGCTATCTACACGTTCAATGCAATCCAAATCAAAATTGCACCAGCATTCTTCTCAAAACTAGAACAAGCAATCCTAAAGTTCATATGGAACCAAAAAAGGCCCCGAATAGCCAAAGTAATTTTGAAGAAGAAGACCAAAGCAGGAGGCATCACAATCCCAGACTTTAGCCTCTACTACAAAGCTGTCATCATCAAGACAGCATGGTATTGGCACAAAAACAGACACATAGACCAATGGAATAGAAGAGAAACCCCAGAACTAGACCCACAAAAGTAGGGCCAACTCATCTTTTACAAAGCTGGAAAAAATATCCAATGGAAATAAAGACAGCCCTTTAACAAATGGTGCTGGTAGAACTGGACAGCAACATGCAGAAGGATGAAACTAGACCACTTTCTTACACCATTCACAAAAATAAACTCGAAATGGATAAAGGACCTGAATGTGAGACAGGAAACCATCAAAACCCTAGAGGAGAAAGCAGGGAAAAACCTCCCTGACCTCAGCCGCAGCGATTTCTTACTTGACACATTCCCCAAAGGCAAAGGAATTAAAAGCAAAAATGAACTATTGGGACCTCATGAAGATAAAAAGCGTCTGCACAGCAAAGGAAACAATCAACAAAACTAAAAGGCAACCAACGGAATGGGAAAAGATATTTGCAAATGACATATTGGACAAAGGGCTAGTATCCGAAATCTATAAAGAGCTCACCAAACTCCACACCCGAAAAACAAATAATCCAGTGAAGAAATGGACAGAAAACATGAATAGACACTTCTCTAAAGAAGACATCCAAATGGCCAACAAGCACATGAAAAGATGCTCAACGTCGCTCCTCATCAGGGAATTACAAATCAAAACCACACTCAGATATCACCTCACTCCGGTCAGAGTGCCTAAAATGAAGAAAACAGGAGACTATAGATGCTGGAGAGGATTTGGTGAAATGGGAAACCCTCTTGCACTGTTGGTGGCAATGCAAACTGGTGAAGCCGGTCTGGAAAACAGTGTGGGGGTTTCTCCAAAATTTTAAAATAGACCTACCCTATAACCCAGCATTAGCACTGCTAGGAATTTACCCAAGGGATACAGGAGTACTGATGTATAGGGCACTTGTATTCCAATGTTTATAGCAGCGCTCTCAACAATAGCCAAATTGTGGAAAGAGCCTAAATGTCCATCAACTGACGAATGGATAGAGAAATTGTGGTTTATATACTCAATGGAATACTATGTGGCAATGAGAAAGAATGAAATATGGCCTTTGGTAGCAACGTGGATGGAACTGGAGAGTGTTATGCTAAGTGAAATAAGTCATACAGAGAAGGACAGATTCCATATTTTTCACTCC
Source organism: Acinonyx jubatus (assembly GCF_027475565.1). Classification (NCBI taxonomy): domain Eukaryota; kingdom Metazoa; phylum Chordata; class Mammalia; order Carnivora; family Felidae; genus Acinonyx; species Acinonyx jubatus. The sequence continues at coordinate 82,137,723 of NC_069380.1, forward strand.
TATGTGGATCCTGAGACACTTAGCAGAAGACCATGCGGGAAGGGAAGGAAAAAAATGGTTAGAGAGGGAGGGAGCCAAAACATAAGAGACTCCTAAAAACTGAGAACAAACTAAGGGTTATGGGCGGTGCGAGGGAGGGGTTGCTGGGTGAAGGGTATTGAGGAGGGCACCTGTTTGGATGAGCACTGGGTGTTGTATGGAAACAATTTGACAATAAGTTTCATATTAAAAAATAAAATTCAGACAAGAATGACATATCAAAATTATATTATTGCCTCCCCTGGTGAAATCATGGAACTAGTCCAGTCATCCGTGACTATAAATTATTAGTTTAAATCTGAAAGGGGGATTTATAAAGAATTGATTAGAGTGACACTAGGTGAGTCCACATATCAAATGTGACATTAATAGAAATGAGAAAATTGGAAATTTAGGATGGGCTTTCTTAGGAATTTTTCAGCATCACCTTTGAAGTACTTTTGACACTACACTTGAACCAGAAGTACTCAAGAATGGATGTAATTATCAGCAGAAAGAAGAAAAGAGAAGAGAAAAGAAAAGCAAGAAAAGAAAAGAAAAGAGAAAAGAAAAGAAGGAAGGAGGAAAGAATCATAAAGGAAGGAAGTATGAAGGTTAAGCCGAATTTAACAACATCCTGAGGAAGCCATCAGCCAAATACACAAATGAGACATATATAGGATGAAATGTCTCTAAGAAATAAAGAGCATTACCAAACAGTGGGGAGAGTAACCTTTTCCATGGAAGCAGATCCTAAGATGTAGATTTGATGTAAGTTGTTTAACTTACAATAGGGACATAAGGAATTGATATGGAGAAGAGAAGGAAGCTAATAAACTGTGCCTTATTAAGTAATCTACCAAAGTGAGCAACTTAATCCTATGGTTTATTTCTGGGGAAGTGTGTAATCATGCACTCTTTAGAGTCACCTTTGGTGGTGAGACAGGACATAGATCCTCATGCACCAATAACTGGTTGAGAACTTCTTGATGGGTGTGCTTATTCCTTTGCTCTTCCAGTCTGGGTACACATGGATAGAGTGGTCTTTTATAAAGGTTTAAAGGATGGGTTTGGAGCTGAATGTGCTGACTGGAAATTCTTACATAAGAATAAAACACACACACACACACACACACACACACACACACACACACACCATTTAATTGGCATAAGGAATCAGTGCAAAATGTGGGTATTTTTGTGTCCTGATCAAAATAAACCAATTGGCATTGTTAAAGAGACATACAATTAATAATGTGATCAAGAAATATGGTTATACATGTGATATAGGATTACGCTATGAAAATTATTTTAATTTTGTAAGCATAATAGATATCACAGAAATGTAAAAAGGGAGAAATTTTAAATTAGAGATATGTAATGAAAAAAAACAATAGGAGGAAAATCCTGTTATATAGTATAATAGGGATGAATTTTGAAGACCTCATGTTAATCAAATAAGCTAGTCACAAAAACACAAATAGTGTATGCTTCTACTTATGTGAGGTATCTAAAGTAGTCAAATTTACAGAAACAGAAAAAGTATAAATGTGGTTATCAGGAACTGAGAGGGGGGAAATGTAAGGTTTAATTGATGTAGAGTTTTAGTTTTGCAGTAAGAAAAAATTCTGGAGCTCTATTTCACAAAAATGTGAATATACTTAACACTATTGACTTTATTTTATTTTATTTTATTTTTATTTTTTAACGTTTATTTATTTTTGAGACAGAGAGAGACAGAGCATGAACGGGATAGGGTCAGAGAGAGAGGGAGACACATAATCCGAAACAGGCTCCAGGCTCTGAGCGGTTAGCACAGAGCCCAACGTGGGGCTCGAACTCACGGACCGCGAGATCATGACCTGGGCTGAAGTCAGACGCTTAGCCAACTGAACCACCCAGGTGCCCCAACACTATTGACTTTAAAAACACTTTGCATGTCCACTCTGTCCTCTTCTTTGTAAAATTACAATTGTTACCTTCCAATGTAAAGTTTGATTTATTTACTTATTCAATTTAAAGCCTAATTTCCTCCCATTCGGCAACAGAACTTAAAGTTTCATTATATCATACGGGTTTTTTTCTATTTTATTTCTGGTTTATTTACAGTTTCTTAAATAGTGCATAGCAAATATTAGGTGCTCAATAAAAGTTTTTTGAATTGGGGTATGGCCATCAAGTGTGTAAAATGTAAAATATGTGCAGTCATTCTGCACTGGAAAGACTTGTCATTCCTCTAATCTAAACCCCATCCACATTGTGCCATCCTACACAGGCTAACTTTATGGAGTCCATGGTCAGATGCATGCTTCCTAGTTTGAATACCCATATTACTGTCTCATTTCTGTACAGCAATGCTTCTAGATAAATATGTTGAGACATTAGGTATTTGTCCATTTTGTAGCTGAGGAAGTTTTTCTGATTTTTGCCACAGAGCTCTTTCTAGATCCCCAAATTCCAGTAACATCTATGTTTTTCTCTTACAAACCTTTTGAATGATGAGATAACCAAGGATTCATATATTTTTTACCACAGTTAATAGTGAAAAACTGTATTAGTGTGTATTAGTGTTTTCAGGTGTGCAATGTCAGTGTCCATACATGTAATTTAACTGGACCAAACTCATTTACTTTAAAGACACAATGTTCTGCCGAGTTCCTCCTGGGATTCTGGTGATCTGCAGAAATTTAGGATCTCAATCCCAAAAGACTTGCTCAGAATGACATAGTAATTGTTACATATTTATATGAACATGAATCTGATAACCCTCATTTGACAACAAAATTCCTCCTGAAGTTTTAAATGAAAGAACACTCATGTTTTTGTGAGCACTTTGAAAAATAGGTTCAGCTACATTTGATTAACCTGTTGTGAGAAATTATCATAAAAGGAATTGCTCTTCTCTAGGGTAGAAACATAGTGAGTTGCTTTATTATTATTATTATTATTATTATTATTCACCTTCATGCTTCACACTCATTCTTTTGCACTTCCCCCTTATCTTATTTGAATGAATTAGAGCTGAAAACAAAATTGTCTGTAGGTGGTAACAAAACCTATCTATCTAGTTTAGCATTTCAGTGAAAAGTCATTCAAACTAATTATAGAACTGAATACATATAAAAATATACACAAACTAAATATAAATACTTTAAATTAATAATTTAAATTTAAAAACGTAAATATAAACCTGAATAGTTCATGTAATGTAAAGAAAAAGCTCAGCTTGTTGTCTCAATTCAGAAAAAATCAGTAAATCAATGAGCTACATTTATCATTATTCCTATCACTTCAAAGACCATGGAAATTTAAATGGGTTATAGTGTCATAAAAAGGCAGTGTGCTTTGTAATAGCTATCTATCGAAAATGAAAATATAACAACAATTTTTGTTGAGTATTTTCAAATCATTGAGCAACTTAGTGAAAGAGGGAGTGAATAAGACTATGACTGCCTTGAAAAGTAATTACTTAAGAGAAAGAAAAGAATGCATATAATATAAAGTATATAAGTTAGAATAATATATCAAGGGAAAATTTAAAATATGCTACATTGCATGAATATCACCATTATTAAAATACCATGCTTAAAAACGGACTATAATCTTGTAGTCACTATTGAGTTCCTTTTGCCCAATCATGAACTGAAGAATTTTATGGTTTCAGTCATTAAGGTCTGCAATGACTGAGTAAATAAGCAAATATATAACTAAATAGATAATTTCATAAGTAATTTAATTAAAACAATAATCAATGGATTAAGTTTTACAGGATAGAAAAATGCATCCTTCACATTGCTACACAAAAGATTATATATTATTTATTTCCTCTTTTATAAATAAGAAATTTTTATTTATATATTTATATAAATATATATTTAATGTATTATATATTATTTATTTAAGGTGGAAGAAGTAGTTAAACCAATTATTTTGATTTTTTCTTATTAAATTGTTACATTAGGGGATATTTGACAACCTAGACAGTTTAAGTTACAGTTGGCAAATTCAGGGAATGGATTGTTTAAATATAAAATTTGATGGCTGTGTTAATCTGAGTTAAGAATTATAACTTGTAAGGGAACACCTACCCATATCACATGACAAATGAGTTGAAGAATTTTTTAAAACATCTATCATTTTATAATTGTATACTAGTTTGGGTAATGTTTCTATACAGTAGAATTCTAAAAAATGAATGTAATTGTAGCCTTTGCAATGACATGGAAGGGGCTAGAGGATATTACGCTAAGTTATAAGTCAGTCAGAGAAAGACAAATACCATATGACTTTACTCATATGTGGAAATTAAGAAATAAAACAATTAAGAATAAAACAAATGAGCAGAGGTATGTTGGATGTAACTGTTGAATCACTATATTGTAGTCCAGAAACTAATATTACACTGTATGTTAACTAACTAGAATCTGGGTAAAAAAAATATATATAATTTTAAAACACATATTATGATTTATGGCTTAAATAATTAAGGATAATTTATAGAAATAATAAGTGATTTAGATAGGAGACAAACCAGATTATTTTAATCCAAAACTGTCTGCTCTTGGAAGTATGTTACTTTGCCACATAGAAATTCACTTTTTTGTGGCATTTTTAGAAAGTCATATTTAAACAAGATTTTGTTTCATAAGTAAGAAATTGAGTTTTTAAGTATTTAATTACTTCAACTTGAGGCAGCCTGATGTTTTTTGTTACTTTTAATTTATCTATGAAGATATCAGGTACTGTTATTTTTGAAAGCAGATGTCCATTTTTAGAACCCTCAAATATCTAAATATAAAAGAAGACAAATATGTACAATATTCACCTTTATAGGTTGAGTGATTTCATTTGAAAATAAGTGATCATGTAGGTATTTTAAAGAAGTTATGAAAAAACAGTCTGCTTACTGGTGGTGAATGACTCAGAAAAACTGTGATGTGTCTTACTTGTGATACAAATGCTTTTAATATCCAGATTTTGACTAAAAAGCAATGGTGTTCAAGAAAAAATATATACATTGTTTTAATTTGTTATTAAGGAATGATTGGTAAAATATAAAATTATAATTTAATAAAAATAGAAACAAATGTTTATATATTTTCAAATTACATTTTAATAAAATATAAATTTAATTCTGTATAAACTCTTAGATTTTCATCACTAATCATGAGTTGCATACACTCAAGTGTGGCTTCACTCTTAATCTTTAGATTAGGACAATTCATAATAGTAAATTTTTAGCTTCTAACACAATGAAACGAAGGTTAAGTTCACAAAGTGCTAGTCTATTAACAGAGCAATGAAAATGATTATATTATTACAGTGATAAAAATGGTGGCTTTATTAAGGGAATATTCCATTTAAAACTTACAAAGCTCTCAGAATTCTAACACTCTCAAGTATGCTAATTTTATGACAAAAGGGATTTCTTTTGTCATTTTCTAAAACAATTATATACAAACATTTTCAGATAAACCAATTCAGACTTTTAAAAACCTTGAGAAAATCTGTAAAAGAATGAAATTGTAGCCAAAAATCAATACTTAAAAAAACGATTTTTAATTTTTTGAGGAACCTCCACACTGTTTTCCAGAGTGGCTGCACCAGGTTGCATTCCCACCAACAGTGCAAGAGGGTTCCCGTTTCTCCACATCCTCGCCAGCATCTATACTCTCCTGATTTGTTCATTTTAGCCACTCTGACTGGCGTGAGGTTGTATCTGAGTGTAGTTTTGATTTGTATTTCCCTGATGAGGGGTGACATTGAGCATCTTTTCATGGAACTGTTGGCCATTTGGATGTCTTCTTTAGAGAAGTGTCTATTCATGTCTTCTGCCCATTTCTTCACTGGAGTTCGGTGAGTTCTTTATAGATTTTGAATACTAGCCCTTTGTCCGATGTTATTTGCAAATATATTTTCCCATTCCATTGGTTGCCTTTTAGTTTTGTTGATTGTTTCCCTTGCAGTGCAGAAGCTTTTTATCTTCATGAGGTCCCAATAGTTCATTTTGCTTTGAATTCCCTTGCCTTTGGAGATGTGTCAAGTAAGAAATTGCTGCGGCTGAGGTCAGAGAGATTTTTTCCTGTTTCTCCTCGAGGGTTTTGATGGTTTCCTGTCTCACATTCAGGTCCTTCATCCATTTTGAGTTTATTTTTGTGAATGGGTAAGAAAGTGGTCTAGTTTCATTCTTGTGCAAGTTGCTGTCCAGTTCTCCCAGCACCGTTTGTTAAAGAGACTGTCTTTTCCATTGGCTATTCTTTCCTGCTTTGTCAAAGATTAGTTGGCCATACTTTTGTGGGTTCAATTCTGGAGTCTCTATTCAATTCAATTGGTCTGTGTGTCTGTTTTTGTGCCAATATGATGCTGTCTTGATGATTACAGCTTTGTAGTAGAGGCTAAAGTCTGGAAATGTGATGGTTCTGCTTTGGTTGCCTTTTTCAATATTACTTTGAATATTTGGCGTCCTTTGTGGTTCCATACAAATTTTAGGAATGCTTGTTCTAGCTTCAAGAAGAATGATGGTGCAATTTTGATTGGGGTTGCATTGAATGTGTAGATAGCTTTGGGTAGTATTGACATTTTGACAATATTTATTCTTCCAACCCATGAGCATGGAATGTTTTTCCATTTCTTTATGTCTTCTTCTATTTCCTTCCTAAGCTTTCTATAGTTTTCAGCATACAAATCTTTTATGTCTTTAGTTAGGTTTATTCCTAGGTATTTTATGCTTCTTGGTGCAATTGTAAATGGGATCAGTTTCTTTATTTGTCTTTCTGTTGCTTCATTATTAGTGTATAAGAATGGAACTGATTTCTGTATTTGATTTTGTATCCTGCAACTTTCCTGTATTCAGCTATCAGTTCTAGCAGACTTTTGGTGGAGTCTATCAGGTTTTCCATGTATAATGTCATGCATGTCATCTGCAAAAAGTGAAAGTTTAACTTCATCTTTATCAATTTGGATGCCTTTGATTTCCTTTTGTTGCCTGATTGCTGATCCTAGGACTTCCAACACTGTGTTTACAACAGCGGTGAGAGTGGACATCCCTGTCGTGTTCCTGATCTCAGGGGCAAAGCTCTCAGTTTTTCCCCCTTTGAGGATGATATTAGCTGTGGTCTTTTCATAAATGGCTTTTATAATGCTTAAATATGTTCCCTCTATCCCGACTTTCTCAGGGGTTTTTAATAAGAAAGGATGTTGAATTTTGCCAAATGCTTTTCTGCATTGAATGACAGGATCATATGGTTCTTATATTTCTTTTTATCAATATGATTTATCACACTGATTGATTTGGGAGTGTTGAACCAGCTCTGCAGCCTAAGAATGAATCCCATTTGATCATGGTGAATAATTCCTTTTATATGCTGTTGAATTTGAATTGCTAGTATCTTGTTGAGAATTTTTGCATGGATATTCATCAGGGATATTGGCCTGTAGTTCTCTTTTTTTTTGCTGGGTCTCTGTCTGGTTGGGGAATCAAAGTAATGCTGGCTTCATAGAATGAGTCTGGAAGTTTTTCTTCCCTTTCTATTTTTTGGATGAGCTTGAAAAAGATAGGTATTTTCTCTGCTTTAAATGTCTGGTAGAATTCCCCTGGGAAGCTATCTGGTCCTGGACTCTTATTTGTTGGGAGATTTTCGATAACTGCTTCAATTTCTTCGCTGGTTATGGGTCTGTTCAAGCTTTCTGTTTCTTCCTATTTAAGTTTTGGAAGTGTGTGGGTGCTTAGGAATTTGTCCATTTCTTCTAGGTTGTCCAGTTTGTTGGCATATAATTTTTCATAGTATTCCCTGATAATTGCTTGTATCTCTGAGGGATTGGTTGTAATCATTCCATTTTCATTCATGATGTTATCTATTTGGATCATCTCCCTTTTCTTTTTGAGAAGCCTGGCTAGAGGTTTATCAGTTTTGTTTATTTTTTCAAAAAAAACAGCTCTTGGTTTCATTGATCTGCTCTATAGTTTTTTTAGATTCTATATTGTTTGTTTCTTCTCTGATCTTTACTATTTCTCTTCTGCTGCTGGGTTTGGGGTATCTTTGCTGTTTGGCTTCTAGTTCCTGTAGGTATGCTTTTAGATTTTGTATTTGGGATTTTTCTTGTTTCTTGAGATAGGCCTGGATTGCAATGTATTTTCCTCTCAGGACTGCCTTCGTTGCATCCCAAATCATTTGGATTGTTGTACTTTCATTTTCATTTGTTTCCATATATTTTTTTAATTTCTTTTCTCATTGCCTTGTTGACCCATTAATTCTTTAATAGTGTGTTCTTTAACCTCCATGCTTTTGGAGGTTTTCCAGACTTTTTCCTGTGGTTGATTTCAAGTTTCATAGCATTGTGGTCTGAAAGTGTGCATGGTATGATCTATATTATTTTATACTTATGAAGGGCTGTTTTGTGACCCAGTATGTTATCTATCATGGAGAATGTTCCATGTGCACTCAAGAAGAAAGTACATTCTGTTGCTTTGGAATGCGGAGTTCTAAATATATCTGTCAAGTCCATCTGATCCAATGTCTCATTTAGGGCCCTTGTTTCTTTATTGATCCTGTGTCTAGATGATCTATCCAATGTTGTAAGTGGAGTATTAAAGTCCCCTGCAATTACCACATTCTTATCAATAAGGTTGTTTATATTTGTGATTGTTTTATGTATTTGTGGGCTCCCATATTTGGCACATAGACATTTATAATTGTTAGCTCTTCTTGATGGATAGACCCTGTAATTATTTTATAATGCCATTCTTCATCTCTTGTTACAGCCTTTAATTTAAAGTCTAGTTTGTCTGATATAGGTATGGCTACTCCACTTTTGTTTTTACTTTCAGTAGCATTATAGATAGTTCTCCATCCCCTTACTTTCAGTTTAAGATGTCCTCAGGTCTAAAACATGTCTCTTGTGGACAGCAAATAGATGGGTCTTGTTTTTTTTTTGTTTTTTGTGTTTTTTTTTTTTTTTTTACCATTCTGATACCCTATGTCTTTTCGTTGGAGCATTTAGTCCATTTACATTCAGTGTTATTATTGAAAGATATGGGTTTAGAGACATTGTGATCTCTGTATGTTTCTTGCTTGTGTTGATGTCTCTGTTACTTTGTGGTCCTTGCAACATTTCACTCACAGAATCCTCCTTAGGATCTCTTGTAGGGCTGGTTTAATGGTGATGAACTTCTTCAGTGTTTGGGAAGAACTTTATCTCTCCTTCTATTCTGAATGACAGACTTGCTGGATAAAGGATTCTAGGCTGCATAAGTTTTCTGTTCATCACATTGAAGATTTCCTGCCATTCCTTTCTTGTCTGCCATGTTTCAGTAGATAGGTCTGCTACTATTATTATGTGTCTACCTTTGTAATTTAGGGCCTGTTTATCCCTACCTGCTTTCAGAATTTTCTCTTTTTCCTTGTATTTTGTCAGTTTTACTATGATATGTCTTGCAGAAGATCTATTCGAGTTACGTCTGAAGGGAGTTCTCTGTGCGTCTTCGATATCAATGCATTTTTCCTTCCCAGGTCAGGGAAGTTCTGAGCTATGATTTGTTCAAGTACACCTTCAGCCCCTTTCTCTCTCTTCTTTTTCTGGAGTTCCTATGGTACTGATATTGTTTCATTGTTTCGTTAGTTTGTATCACTTAGTTCTCTAATTCTCCCTTCATATTCCTGGATTTTTTTATCTCTCTTTTTCTCAGCTTTCTCTTTTTCCATAATTTTATCTTCTCTCCTCTGCCTCTTCAATCCGTGCTATGGCCATCTCCATTTTATTTTGCACCTCATTTATAGCATTTTTTTAGTTCATCATGACTATTTCTTAGTCCCTTGGGGTCTGTAGCAATAGATTCTCTGCTGTCTTCCATTCTTTTTCAAGCCCAGCAATTAATTTTATGAGTATTATTCTACGTTCTTGTTCTGTTATATTGCTTAAATCGTTTTTGATCAATTCGTTAGGTGTTGCTAATTCCTGGAGTTTTTTTTTGGAGGAGAATTATTCTGTTTCGTCATTTTGGGTAGGTCCTGTGGTAAAGGGGCATTTCCCCTGTTGTGTCCTGATTATCTTGTGTTGGTGGGCGGGGCCACAGTCAGACTGGTGTGTATCTTGTCATCCCCTCTCCCATGGGCAGGACTCTCTGTGGCGTGGTGTGGCCCCTGTCTGGACTACTTGCACACTGCAAGGCTTGTGGTGGTGTTGATGAGATCTGGCCAAGGGAGTATTAGGTGGGGTTGATCCCCGAGGTGCACATGGGTGGGAGGGGCAGGCTTAGCTCCCTTTGCCATTGGTGGTCCCTTGGGGGAGGGGCACTGCCACACTGGGAGGGAGGCAGGCCCTTCAGAGGGATGGATCCATGGAAGCAGTGTTGGGTGTTTGCTCAGTGGAAGAAAATTTGTTTACGGGAACTGGTTCCTTTTGGAATTTTGACTGGGAGACGGATAGAGAAATGGCTCTGGCCAGCACCTTTGTTCCCCTTCTGAGTTCTGTCTTTCCGGGTTTCGATAACTCTTCCTCCCCATGTCCTCTTGCCTTCCCCACTCTCCGAGAGCAGAGCTGTTGACTTCTAACTTTCCAGATGTTAAGTCCCGCTGGCTGTCAGAACTTATGGAGTCCGGCCCCTCTGCTTTTGCAAGCCAGACTTTGGGGGCTCTGCCTTGCCCAAGTGGCTGTCCTTCCACTGCCCTGGCTCCCTCCTGCCAGTCCGTGTAGCACACACCACTTCTCAGCCCTTCTTACAGTCTTCTGTGGGCCTCTTGTCTATGCTTGGCTCCGGAGAGTCTGTTCTGCTAGTCTTCGGGTGGTTTTCTGGGTTATTTAGGCAGATGTGTGTAGAAAAAAGTGATCAGCAGGATAAGGTGAGCCCAGCATCCTACTTTGCCTCCATCTTCCCCTTTGGAGCCGAAATTGTATATGATTCAATCCTTGAGTAATCTATAAACAACAAAACAGGAAGGACATCAGCTCAATTTCTTTTCAATGTAAAGCAGTTGATGAAACATATCTTAAGACTGATGTGATAAAAAAAAGAAGTCATGGGTTTGTGCAGGTTGTCTATGAAAACTTCATATGCAAGATGTTTAATAAGTTTATGAAAGAGCATACTAACAAAATGGTGTCTGAGGGAACTGATCATTGTGAGTCTGGATTGTAAGATTTTGAACAGAATTAATTTCAAATAAAGCATGAAAAATTTAACTTCAAATAAAGTGTGAATCACAGTAAACTTAACTGTGGACAGCTTTGTTGTTCATGGTCCAATATTATTATTGTTGCTGTTGTTTGTTATTATTTTGAGGGAATTCAAAGAAAGTGCTATAAAAAATAATAGAGGAGATCTAGGAAAATACAAGTAACACATTAAGTCAAGAAGAAAGTTGGTTCATATATCCACTGATGAATAAACCAAACAGAAGACTGATAAAATGAGCTATAGAGATGTGATAGCAATGACCAAGAACTTGTTGAGTGATACAGAATCAAAGAAATCAAAAAGGAAGAAATTCTAGAAATGTTGTTGAACATATGGAAGATTAAAGTGAGAAAAACACCCTCCATAATTTAACAGAAAGCAAAAACTAAATTAGTGTTGTAAGATTTTATGTTTAATTTTGTTGTTTTGTTTTTTCAGCTAGTAAAACCAAAGAAGGTTTGAAAACTTGGAAAAGTGAAGATTACAATGAGGGAATATTAGGGGTAGGTTCAAGAGGCAGTAAGGAAATAATAATACTGGGCTCATTCATTCTCTCTTTAAAAGCAGAGCAGAATAACTAGAAAAATAACTTGAAGTATAAAAATGTAACAAAAATTGGGCATAGATTCAGTTCAAGTAAGTATATCAGCTACTGAGGCTTTATTCCATTTGAGATATTAGAGTAAGTAAAGTTTCAAATTACATTGATATTTTGTCATGGTAACAGAAGAGAATTTTGAAACCATTATGCATAGAAGATTAGCTCAAGAAAAATAAGATCATTTCCCCCATACCTCTGTAGCCTCAAATAAAAACATAAGACTGAAAACAATCAAAATATTTTATTCTAATTATCCAGTGTTCAACAGTATGATTTACATAATATCTTTCAAATGCAACTGTATTTATGTAATCTGTATCTATATTTGTATGTATTTGACCATGAAATTTGTATTTTCCAATGGAAATGTGTAGAAATATGCATTTAATTTTTATGCTTATTGGTTATGAGCAATATGACTGTAATTTTCACTCCAGTATACAGTAGGATTAAAAATAAAATCATGTAGACTAAAGGAGGTTCACTTAATTTTCTCTCAAAAATATTAGGGACATCAATATATATTAGAATTAGGTAGGAATCAAAACCAAAGTAGTTAAGAAATATCTTTCCATAATTTGATTCTTCATGGGCTCAAGACTTCACTTCTTACTTTCAGGTACATATTGTGTTACCCACAGATGACAAATTCCAATGTGATGATGGGATTTCTCCTCACAGGGTTTTCTGATGTATGGGAACTGCAGGTTTTGCATGCCATAACCTTCTCTGTGATGTTGGGAAACACTGTCATTGTTACTGTCACCACCCTTGACAGGAGTCTTCACACACCCATGTATTTCTTCCTTAGGAATCTGTCCATCTTGGTTGCATGCTACATTTCTGTAACAGTTCCTAACTCATGCATCAATTCTCTACTTGACAGCAGCACCATTTCAAAGGCTGGGTGTAAAGCTGAGGTCTTCCTAGTGGTTTTCTTTGTATATACGGAGCTTCTGTTTCTGACTCTCATGGCCCGAGACCATTATGTGGCTATCTGCCAACCCCTTTACTACCCTATAATCATGAACTCTCAAAATCTGCATACAAATGACTCTGGCTTTCATACTCAGTAGTCTCATCCATGCTGCTGTACACACTGGCAATACATTCAGGCTGCCATTCTGTCAATCCAATGTTATCCATCAGTATTTTTTGTGATATCCCTTCTCTGCTAAAGCTCTCCTGATCTGACACCTTTAGCAATGAGATGGTGCTCATTGTCTGTGGTCTAGGGATTGTTGGTGGCTGTTTAATTTTCATCATCAGCTCTTACAGTCACATGTTTTCTACAGTTTTCAAGTTTCCGAGAGGAGCAGACAGAAAAAAGGCTTTTTCTACCTGTGTCCCTAATATATTTGTGGTATCTGTCTTCCTCAGCTCAGGTGTTTATGTATACCTGAGGCAATCAGAAAACTATTCCACCATACAAGACATATTCCCCACTCTTCAACCTTATTATCTACAGTTTTAGAAATGAACAAATAAATGTGCCATTAATAAAATAAAGAGAATGTTTACTCAGGAAATGTGCAGAAAATTTCTGAGGCTCACCAAAAATTAGTGAGTAAAATTCATGTTTACAACAATAAATTGAGATAATTGATTGGATTTATATCAATATAACTTATATAAATTAATAAATAATGTCATTAAAATATATCGTTTATCAAAATAATTTCCTTTCTGAAGGCATTGGATTATCTGAATGTGCCAGTGTGTAAAGGATCTGGTGTTCCAAATAAGAAATCCCTATTCATGCTTTGATATTGTAAGAAACCTTTATACTAAACCTTTAGACTAAAAGTTTTAGTCTAAAAATCCAAAAAAGTTATCCTTAGAAACATTTCATGTTAAACTTCAGTTTTGTATTTATACACTATTTAAATATTTATAAACCTAGTATTGAAAAGAATTATAAAGAAATAAAGTTACAATCATTCAAAAATAAATGTGAAAATTATAGGTTCTTTATTTTAATTTCAGTTTTAGTTAGTTAACATAGAGTGCAATATTTGTTTCAGGAGTAGAATTCAGTGATTCATCACTTACATTCAACACCCAGTGCTCATCCCAACAAGTAACCTCCTTAATACTCATCACCCATTTAACCCATCCTCCACCCACCTCCCTCCAACAACCCTAATTTTGCTATTACTGAGTCTTTTGTGGTTTGTTTCACTCCTCTCTTCTCTCCCCCACTTCCCATATGTTCATCTGTTTCATTTCTTGAATTGCACTTTGGTGAGGGTAGGGAATCATGTATGAGAGGATCAGAATTATTTTACACAACTTGTATGTGTAAGGAGAGGATTCCTTTGTATGGCAAGGAAAATATATGGATACATTATATCTGTCATCAGACCAAAATTTTGCTAAAAATATGTTCAAGTTTGGGGATACATTTACCTGTTTATATTTAAACATTATTTGTTATGTTGATTAAAGAAATGTACAAATTTTCTCCCCCCACTTATACATCCATTAAGACCCTGAGGAGTAAAAAAAAAATGTTGCTTTGCTTTCTTATAGTGTCATCTAAAATACTTATTTTAGGGGTGCCTGGGTGGCTCAGTCGGTTAAGTGTCCAACTTCAGCTCAGGTCATGATCTCACAGTTTGTGAGTTCAAGCCCCATGTCAGGCTCTGTGCTGACAGCTCAGAGCCTGGAGCCTGATTTGGATTCTGTGTCTCCCTCTCTCTCTGACCCTCCCCTGCTCATCCTCTGTCTCTCCCTGTCTCAAAAATAAATAAAACATTACAAAAACTTAAAAAAATATTTATTTTAATCATCAATGATATCCTTTATATGCTAGACTATAATGCAAGAATTAGTAACATCAAAAGCCTTAGTAGCTTAACAAAGGTTTACTTCTTCATTGTATCTGCCAAACATAGGCCATCAGGGGGCTTTCTGAATTGGATGCATTTGACAGAGCCATTGGAGAAATAAGAGCTCAGTCACATTGAAATATGATTTTTAAGCATTTATTTTAAAAAATTGAGGTAGAACAAGGGGAGCATTCACCAATAAGAAGCTAAATAACTACAGTTGACATGGAAATATCAGTTCTGTGAGTTCTTTCATAAACACAGGCATAATTTAAAGTAGCCCTTGCACACCTTCCAAGAAGATTTTGGCATTGATAGTGGAGAGAGACCCTTAAACTCTCAATTATTAAAAGTCAATCTACCTATGCATTTTGAAAACAAGTTTTAATAGTTAGCAATGTAAAATAATATTTTTGAAAAGATTCAAACATATATTTTGGCACCAAGAAGAATCACAATTACAAAGATATGACATTCATGTGAAAAGAAGTTTTGATGTACATACAAAAACAAAGGGACTCATGCCAGAATTTTTCCTGTTTTCAAATGACACGAAATTATTTTATGGGAAAAGAGAATTCCATAGTCAAGTCTCAGTCACAGAGAGAAAGAAAACTTTAAAAAGTGCACACGAGTTTTTTACGTCTTTACTCATCATTTCTGTACACATTTTATTGGACAAATAAGTCACATGGCCACATTAGCTGCTAAAGGGAGAGAGTCGGCAACCTCCTCATACTTGTAAGAAAAGGAGATGAACAAGAATGTCATTAGGTACTAGAAATGATGAACTGTAATGATGATTGTAATGATGAAAACTCAGATTCTGAAGGCTTGTTTTCCATGAAATTATTATTAGCATGAATAATCACTGCACATTTTCTAAGCCAGCACATGATAACAAAAAGTTTTAAAGTTTAATAAATGTAACATATTGTGGTGTGAAATGTGCAAAGTTCTTTTAATGCATTACCTTATTGAACTCTTTAATAACCTCACGTAACTGATAATCATGTTCCCACATTTTATAGATGTGTGCCCTACTTTAGAAATATGAGTGTGTCTATTTTTTATTATGTTTATTTATGCTTTAATCTCTATTGTTTTCCTTCTACCATGGGCTGAGTTTGTACTTACAAAATATTTTTGTACTTGAAGACTAAAATTAGGTCATTTTATCAAACACTTATGTCTATAAACACTCATGTCTATAAACACTTATGTCTATAAAGTTCCCTGTAAGTACTACTTTTGGTAAATCACATAAATTTTGCCATTTTGTGTTTATTTTCATCTTTCTCAAGATGTTACTGACTGCACATTTGATATTACTTTTGTTCTATTGGTGGTAAAATAACCTGTTGTTACATTGCCAGATATTTGAGTGTTTTCCAATTATCCTTTTGTTATTAATTTCTAGTTTTATTTCACTATGGATGAAAAGTATAATTTGTGTGATTTAAATGTTCTAAAATTTGTTAAAACTTCTTCTTTGACCTAAAGTATGCTCATTCTTGGAGAATGTTCCATATATATTTGAGAAAAGTGTATATTCTTCTGCCATTGGGTGCAATGTTCTATATATGATCATTAAGTCCATTTAGTCTATAGTGATGTTCAAATTCATGTTATTAATTTAATTACTGATTTTCTGTATGGATGTTCTATTAGGACTTGATATTATGGATTGGGGATACTTCTCAAAATCTCATGGCTTCAATCTCTGAGTTCTTGGGTTTTCTCCCTTCCTTTGGAATAAATAAAAAGACTTTGCAACACAGCACTTTTCAGCCTGATTTCCACAAAATCCAAGTAATATGGAAGCCTTTTTTTATTGAATAATATGTCTGTTTCTGCAGTGTAATACTTCTCAAGACCATCTTCACTTTTGACGTCAACTGCAAGTTTGTGGGTATTCCAAACCATGGTCGGTTTCAATAATTCACTAGAAATATTCACAGAATTCAGAAAAAGCTTTAAGCAATGGATATGTTTTATCACAGCAAAAAAGATACATATTAGATACAGATACATATTAGCCAAGCCATACAATACCTCAAATGTCCCAATGGCCCAGAAAAACAAAGACACTTATCTGGTAGGACATTTGAAGGGCTTATAAGTTAATAGTCTGAGGCTGAGGACAAAGAACAAACTTGCCTTTGGGAAGGGTTACTCCATTGCTGAATAGATTCCTTTAGTCATACTGGCCAGAAAAAAATCTACAAAAGAATTTATCAAACTCAGCACCCCCCTAAAAAATAAATGAAATAATAATAATAATAATAATACACTGGAGAAACAGGCAGAATACATGTAAGGACACTTTTCCAAAGAGACATCAAGATAGGTAACTGACACATGAAAAGATGCTCAGCATCACTCATCATCAGAGAAATACAAATCAAAACCACAATTAGATACCACCTCACACCTGTCAGGATGGCTAAAATTAACAACTCAAGACACAATAGATGTTGGTGAGGATGCTGAGAAAGGGGAGCCCTTTTGCACTGTTGGTAGGGTTGCAAACTTGTGCAGCTACTCTGGAAAATAGTAGCGAGATTCCTCAAAATGTTAAAAATAGAATTACCCCAGGGGAGCCTAGGTGGCTCAATAGATTGAGCTTCAGTCTCTTGATTATGGCTTAGGTCATGATCTCACAGTTTGTGGGTTCAAGCTCTGCATCGGGCTCTGCCCTGGCAGTACACAGCCTGCTTGGGATTCTCTCTTCTTTTCTCTCTCTGCCCCTCCCCAACTCACACAGTCTCTGTCTCAAAATAAATAAATAAATAAATACTTTAAAAACAAAACAAAAACAAAAAAATAGAAATACCCTACAGCCCAGCAATTGCATTACTATGTATTTATCCAAAGGATACAAAAATGCTGGTTCAAAGGGGCACACTCAACCCAACATTCAATGCTATCAATTATAGCATTGAATATTCACACACACACACACATACACACACAGTGGAATACTACTTGGTGTTTGATAAGTTCTTTATAGATTTTGCATACTAACCCTTTATCTGATGTGTCATTTGCATTAATTTGGTTGATTGTTTCCTTCACTATGCAGAAGCATTCTATATTGATGATGCCCCAAAAGTTCATTTTTCATTTTTTTTTAATTTTTAAAATTTATTTTATTTATTTTTGAGAGAAAGAGAGACAGAACATGAGCAGGGGAAGGGCAGAGAGAGATGGAGATACAGAATCTGAAGGAGGCTCCAGGCTCCAAGCTGTCAGCACAGAGCCTGGCTTATGGCTCAGACTCACGAACTGTGAGATCATGACCTTAGCCCTGAGCCGAAGTCCAGTGCTTAACCCACTGAGCCACCCAGGTGCCCCTCACAACAGTTCATTTTTGTTTTATTTCCCTTGCCTCCATAGACATGTCCAGTAAAAAGTTGCTGAGCTTGAAATCAAATAGGTTGCTTTCTTTGTTCTTCTGTAGTATTTTAATGGTTTCCTATGTCACATTTAAGTCTTTCAACCATTTTGAATTTATTTTTGTGTATCATGTAAGATAGTGGTCCAGTTTAATTCTTCTTCATGTTGTTGTACCATTTTCCCAGTACCATTTGTTGAAGAGACTGTCTTTTTTCCATTGGATACTCCTTCTTGCTTTGTCTAAAATTAATTGGCCATGTATTTGTGGGTCCATTTCTGGGTTCTCTATTGTATTCCATTGACCTATTTCTTTCTTTTCTTTTCTTTTCTTTTTTTTTTCTTTTTTTTTGCCAGTGCCATACTTTCTTAATGATTACAGCTTTGTAATACAGCTTGAACTACAGAATCATGAATCATGATGCTTCCAGCTTTGGTTTTCTTTTTCCACATTACATTGGCTATTCAGGGTATTTTCTGGTTCTATACAAATTTTAGGATTATTTGTTCTAGCTCTGTGTAGAATGAATGTATTATTTTGATAGGGATTTCATTGAATGTGTAGATTGCTTTGGGTAGCTTAGACATTTTAAAAATATTTGTTCTTCCAATCTATGTCCATGGAACGTTTTTCCATTTCTTTGTGTCTTTTTCAATTTCTTTCATAAGGTTTCTATAGTTTTCAGTGTACATATCTTTTACCTCTTTGGTTAGGTTTACACCTAGGTATTTTATGGGACTTGGTGCAATTATAAATGGAATTGATTCTTTGATTTCCCTTTCTGTTGTTTAATTATATGTGTACAGAAATAAAACCGATTTCTGTACATTGATTTTATATCCTGTGATGTTGCTGAATTCACGTATCGATTCTAACAATGTTTTGGTGGGGTTGTTTGGGTTTTCCATGTAGAATATCATGTCTTATGCAAAGAGTGAAGGTTTGACTTCTTCTTTGCCAATTTGTATGCATTTCATTTCTCTTTGTTGTCTTATTGCTGAGATTAGGACTTCTAGTACTATTGTGAACAATTGTGGTGAGAGTGGGCATCCCTGTTGTGTTCCTGAACTTAGGGGAAAAGCTCTCAGTTTTTCCCCATTGAGGATTATATTAACTGTGGGTCTTCCATATATGACCTTTATGATGTTAAGGAGGGCACTTGTTAGGATGAGCACTGGGTGTTATATGTAAGTGATGAATCAATGGGTTCTATACCTGAAACCAATACTACACTGTATGCTACCTTACTTGAATTTAAATTAATTAATTAAATACATAAATAAATATCAAAAATAAAAAAGAAATAAAAGATAACAAGTGTTTGTAATGTTGTGAAATTGGAACGCTTCTTACTGTTGGGAATATAAAATAATGCAGCCACTATAGAAAACAGTATGGTGGTTTCTCATATAATTAAAAATAAAACTACTATATGACCCAGCAATCCCACTGTTTGGTAAATAGCCAAAGGAATTGAAATTAATATCTCAAAAAGATAACTGTACTTCCATGTTCATTGCAACAATATTCACAATAGCCAAGATATGGAAATAACCTATGTGGATAATGGATGAATCAATAAAGAAAATGTGGCTTGTGTGTGTGTGTGTGTGTGTGTATACATACATATATGTATATGTATATTTCACACTGTGGAATATTATTCAGCTTTGAATAAGAAGAAATCTTGTCTTTTGTGGATGAACCTGGAGGACATTATGTTAAGTAAAATAAACTAGGCACGTAAAGACAAATACTGCATGTTCTCTCTTATATGTGGTAGTTAAAAAAGTCAAAGTCTTAAAGCATAAAGGAGAATGGTGATTACCAGAGGCTCGGAAAAATGGGGAAAATGTTGGTCAAATGGTACAAAGCTTCAGATATGAAGGATAAGCAAGTTCTGGAGATGTAATGTACCATCATATGGTGACTGTAATTAATGCTATTGTATTGTATATTTAAAATCTGTTAAGACTGTAGATCTTAAGTGTTTTCACACCAACAAAAAGAAAAAGTAATTATGGAAGGTGTGGATATGTTAATTAGCTTAATTATGGTAACCATTTCATAATATATTCATATATCAAAAAGTTATGCTGTACATCTTAAATACATACAATTTTACTTGTCAATCATATGTCAATAATGCTGGAAGAAAAAATAAAATACCTAAGAAACTTATACATGTAATACGTAAGTGATAAATCACTGAATTCTACTCCTTAAACCAACATTGCATTGTTATGTTAATTAACTAGAATTTAAATAAAAATTTGAAAAGGAAAACAAAAGGTAAAGTTACTCAAATAGCCCAAGTGAAAAAGAAAAGACATTTCTATATGTTATCAAAGAGATCAATTTAATTAAAATCAATTAATTAAATTAATTAAAATCAATTTAATTAAAAATCAGAAAATAAAAATCAGGAAATAAAAATCTGTTCAATATAATAGCAAAATTTTGAAGGCTGAATAATGTTAAGTGAGGTAAAGAAGGTGGGCAGATACTTTTTTTTTTTTTTTTTTTTGGTAAATTGTCTTTTGGAACAAGGTCTGATATTGGCATCTTTCGGTTCAAACTCCTGGTATCACTTAATTTATATTTGCATATAAATTAAGACTCAAAAATTGTGGCCATGGCCATTTATATAAAAATAAAGTTTCAGAAATATCTAAATAATGAGAAAAAATGCAAATAACTAAAACTTTGGTTTTAGTTATGAATGACAAGCTTCTTAAAGTATGTGACTTAACCAAAAAACTATTAAAAAACAAAACAAAACAAAAAACCCTCTGGATTGAAGTAGTTTGTGATGGAAGGTAAACTTGAAGCAATTCTAAATAAATCTTAGCCATATGTAAATATGAAACAAACAAGTGATGATATCTTCAATGTCATCAAGAATTATTTTTAAGCCAGAGGGGAAAAAAAAACAAGTAATACTGTAATAAATAAAATTAAGTAATGACTTCACATATAAACTTTCATGCAAAGAAATTTGGTAAATATTAATGTCATTATAAATTACTGTAGAAAGAGGGTCCAATGCAAAACATAATTTTGTGAAAATTCGAAAACCAATAGGAAAAATATATGAAATTATATTCCTATTATTTTGCTTTCACAAGAGATAAATTAATGAGTTTATTGCAATTAATTTAAGAGTATATCTGGATGGGCAGTAAATACATGAGACAAAAACACATGGTAAAAAATGCATATTAATATAAGAATGAGAAATCATTTCTCACAAATAAGTTCAAAAAAGTTTAACAAATAACAATCAAGCAGTAACAAATGATTTTGACAATGTAATGAAAGAATATGCTCTTTCTGTTCACAAAGCTAGTAAAAATATAAAATATTGCAAGCATTCTTGTATACAGTTGGTCAATATTTTTGAAAAGCTAGACATTTTTCTTCTGTATATTGTTTCTATCCTACATAACTCTAGGAGGGGACGACCATTAACAAAATGGAGTGTTACTTTGAAAATGAAGTGAATATTAAATGAGTAGTAGATTCATACAGAGGTAATGGTTCAGAATTAAACATGAGATAAGGAATAAGTATCAGAACAATATAATATCAGGGCATTTGGAAGCATATGGATTTTAGAAAAAATATTAATTGAAGATATATAGATACAGTGATCATACATGTGAACCAAAGAGAAAGAGAGGAACAAATCTGAAAATTTGGGGAAATCTAATTATCCATGGAGGAAAGGTTAACCAAGTGCATAGTATTTGGGAATAATGAAAAGACAACCAGTACTAGAATCAGGAAAGAGTAACCACAATGGCAAGTGTTCAAAAACATTAAAAAGAAGGGGGTGGGTAGTTGAGAGCAAAATAAAAAGACAAAGAAGAAATTAAAATTGTTTTGAGATCTTCAGTGTAGACATCTTAAGTCAAATGGCTCCCAACATTAAACTACTTGAATTATCAATTTGGAAACAGCTAGTGAATTTTAACAGAGTTCTATTTAGAGGTAATAAACCCCAAATGTCAATGAGTATCTCTATTTTAAAATCAGGAAACCAACTGCCTCTTGGTCAGTTAATATTATGGAAATAGCTTGAAATTATTAGAAAAAACACTTTAAGAAGAGAGTGCAAATGGAGTCATTAATATATGAATAAGCCAGGAGATACAAGGGGAAAATGCAGGGGGTTATAGTATTAATCTAGAAAGTAACTGAATTTTATTTTGTTTCTTAAATATCAGTAAGATCACATTTTGAAAATAGAGAACTCATTTTATATGAGGGCTTAAAAGAAAAAAGTAGGTGATAGCATACATTACTATAATTAAAGACCAGGGACTGGAAAACCTGGAGGGATTACAGGTTGAAATCACAGATGACTTAGCAAAAAAAAATGTGTTACACAAGTTTTCTCTAGATATTTAAACGTTTTCAGTCACTTAGTAAGTAGTTCCACGTCTTCCTAAAAATATCTAGATGGTAAGTCCAAGGAAGATGGTATATATTTCAAAATGCCCTTCTGAAGTTCAGTAAGATGGAACTACATTTCCTTCAAAAGGTATACATTAAAAGTTTTGTTATTTTGAAGTCCTCTGACTAGAGAGGCAACTTATATTTTTACATTCTTTGTAATATTAGCTTAATATGCTTCTTATATTTAATACAGGGACTTGTGAATGTTAAATTAAATAATAATAGTGATGATGCAAAGTAAATGTGAGACATTACTCAGAGCAATAAAATATATGCTAGCTATGGACTATTGCAAGACTCTGGTGAATCTAGTTTATTCAAGTTTTCAATCACTTATGGGGATCTTATGAACTCTACCTGTGTGTAAACATCTACTGTTAACTCATTACATAAGAAAAATTTAAATATATACCTTAGCCAAATCAAAAACCAACAATCTAATAAGGAAAACAGAATATTGATTTATTTAAAATAATTGTAAGTAAGCAACAGTGGAAATTACTGCAAGAATCTAATAAAAGTGTGATAAAATGTGTGCAAAAGGTTATGTTCCTCTAAAGAACGTGCACTGAAAGACACTTTGATGAGGAATTCATAAGAATTAACACATTCTATCTTACAGTAACTCTCAAATGGGGGCAGTGGGATAAAATAATCTCAGAGAAGTTAAGTAATTTGCCTGATGATATAGGAGTTAGAGGTAGCGCAAGATTTCAAACTCATGTTTGTCTGATCTTAGGGTCCATGATATTAGCTTTTTATATAGAACAGATGTAGATGCCACCCACTTGTAAGTACAATATATACACAACTTTTATCTACAGAATGAACAGAAATATAATGAAAAATGCATGTGCATTCAAACTTGAAACAAATATGATATAATTTACAAAGGTAAAAGGAAAAGGAAAAGACATTCAGAGTAAAAAAAAACTACTGAAGAGGGACTAAGCTCAGATTTATGTTGTATCTTTGGGATTTGCACAGAGTTGGTATTGGAAAATGGAGAACAGGGGCTCCTAGGTGGTTCAGTCAGTTAAGCGTCCACTTCAGTTCAGGTCATGATCTCGGGGTCCATGAGTTCCAGCCCCACGTAGGTCTCTGTGCTGGTAGCTCAGAGCCTGGAGTGTGGTTTGGATTCTGTCTCCCTCTCTCGCTGCCCCTCCCCTGCTCACACTCTGTCTCTTTCAGAAATAAATAAACATTAAAAATTAAAAAAAAAAAGGAAATGGAGAACAGATGACTTGAAATAGAGACTTTTATGGCTTTCCGCAATTCCTCACAAACGATCGATAAGGACATGAAAGTGTTCTGAAGAAAATTTGATCCATTTAATGCTTTTGAGAAGGAGAGTGATATAATCAGAAGGTGCTTTGAGGAATATTCAAAAATATTGTTTCAGATGAGTAAAAAATAGAAAATCAGAATGATACATAATGTCAGTGGATGCAGACGCAAACAAGATGCATGTTTTTATTTTTATTTTCCTAAAGTAATGATGAACTTTTCCAAAAGGCATCAATAATCCTTTTTGTGTGTAGTGGCTTAATCTTCTACCAGGAGGTAAGGGCAGCTTTTGCTATGTAATTTTATGTATAACATATTGCCTTTTTTTGTGTGTCTGTTTGGTGGTGGGATCATAATAATAATTGGTTGAATGCATTTCATCTAACGAAGATACTTGGGCTCAGTGACCCCAGTCTCTTGTTTTGTTTTTCTCTCCGTTGTTCCTCTCAGTTTTTCTTCAGCCCAGGAATTCTTCCTTCATTATTCACTGTCTTTCATTATTCTGTTGTTTTCTCTGTCTTTACTTAACCAATATGGCTGCCCTCCTCTTCTCTGTCCACCCCATTTCCTTTCATTTTTCTTCTAAGCTGTAAGTATAAGTATACAAAAAAATAATTAACTGCTTAGCTACAGTTGTGGTGTATGCTTTTAAAGATATTTGTGACAAACAATGGCTTTTTATTCCAAAGTATGAATACTTGATGATAATTCATGATATTAACAAACTTGTGAGGAAAGTATAATATGTAGACAGATACATATAGATAAAAACAGATATAGATGTACAGTGAAGTAATTTGCATTACATTATTAAGTGCATACCTCTAACATCTATATCAAACCATTATATATTATATAACTGAAAGAAAAGATATTCTGAATATCATATAAGTGACTAAAGCTTTGTTTATATAACTTTCACCTGAAGAAGTCTGAGTTTATTATTTAGAAATAAATGCCTTAGCCATAAAACATTGTTCACTCTCACTTCCTGTGAGAGAGGAGTAAAGGAAATGAGACTTTGTGGTGTGGTTTTGACAAAAAGTGAGTTAATACAATATAACAATAAAACATAATATTCCTGTATCCTTTTATTCACGTTCAGCTGAAAGCAATAAAAAAAGACACATGAAAAAATTATACAGGATCCACCTCTCCACTTAATAAACTTAAATATTGCATTTCTCTGTTGATAAATAACAATTCAAACTTGTGTCTCAAATTGGTCAAAATCCTACTGACAGTAATAGAAATCAACTAGTCTTGTACCCAAACTGCTATTCCTCAATGGGTTCTGATATGAACTGAATGCAAAGATTATTTTACTTATGAGAAGAGACTTGAAGAGGCATAGTACTAAAATATTCCAGAGTTTTTTAGTGAACAGGGATTATCAAATGGAGTTATAAGCAGAAACAGGGATGGCAAATGAGACCTAATTATAGAGCCAGTTCCTGTCATTTAATAATATGGACAAGGGCAACACACTGCTAAATGATTACATTTCTTTAAGTAATTTCTCTTTTATAAGCTACTACAAAGAAATTTGATTTATAGGTTTGAACATAGGGTAAACTTCAGGATGGTAGCAACCTTTCAGTTCCTCTGATGATCCTGGCTGTGTGAGTTGGATTTGGGGCTTAATAGCAGGTTACGGCTCTAATTAAGCAGCAAAGTCAATACAAAGGCCAAACAAGCCACCTGGTCCATGGCGTTCCTCAGGCTGGGTAGATTTTTTTGGCACTCCTAATCTCCTAATTTAAAGACTAGTTATACATTTTGGTCCAACTTGAGAGAGACAATGAATCTGGCATTCTGTGTGTAATTCAAGACTACAGCACAATTGCTTAAAATCTTACCTTGTAGAAAAGAAAAAAAATGACCAAAAATCTCTTAGAATTAAATTAATCAGACTACTTGTGGGTTGGGGTGCTAAGGTTTCTAAAGTTAATACAAACAGCGCAGGAAGGCTTTTTCTCATTTAGATGCTCATCTTCCCAGATCAACAATCCATTTCCACAGCTACAACATAAAGTTTAATAAATCATTTAGGCAAGCACACAGTACAGAACTCTTAAGACCCCACCATCCCCTTGCAAGAGAGGATAAGAACAGGAAGGAAGACATCTGAAACACAAAATTAAAAAAAATACAATCATTTCCTACAATAAATATGTCTTTATTCACTAAGTATCTATTGTACATGACTCATCAAATCTCTGCATTCATTTAATTTACATCCTAATGAAGAAAGAGACAGCAATCAGATAAATTACTATGATGTCAGGTGAGGGAGACACTAGGCAGAATAAAAACAAAACAGGTCAGGGTAGGCAGGATATTTAGAGACAAGCCATAAAGGTTTTATGAAGCAGAAAGCATTTGACAAGAGCCTGAAAATAGCGAGGGATTGGTCTAAAAAATAGAGAATGGTTAACGTGAACAACCAGTATAAACTCACTGGATTATTGCATTACAAGTATGCTCCAGAAACAAGGAGGCCATCATGGTTGGTGTTCAGTGAGCCAAAGAGTTCGGAGGTGCAGTGGATGAACTTAGGAGTGTGAGAGGTTCTACTTTTGTGCACACAAAAGTAAAGATGCTCTAATATTTATGTGAAAGCAAGAACAGGCAAAACATAAGCCTCAGAGATACTTATTAAACTATAGATTGCATCTCAGGGGTGATAGGCTAGGAAAGGTTACAAGGAAATCTTTTGGAAAATATCCATATTTTGATCTGAGTGGTAGTCACATAAGTCTGAACACGTATAACATTTCTTCTGTGGTATATCTAAGATGAATTCACTCAATTCGTCTTTCTATATGTATGTTTCATTTCCATGAGAAGTTGGTACAAATATAAGGAGATGACAGCATAATATTGTCATATTATATCTAAGCTACCCCATTGCTATAGCAATGAATAAAATATATCTATTCATTGATGATGTTAAAAGATGAAAAATCAGTATGCAACAATATTTTTATTCCATAAACATTTTTTCATTACTATTCCTTTAAAACATTATATATATTTTCTTCACACATAAAAGTTATGGTAGGACAAATTTTCATCAATAATTTAGCACCAAAGGGCACCTGGGTATCTCAGTCGGTTAAGTGACTGACTTCAGCTCAGGTCATGATCTCATGGCTTGTGAGTTTGAGCCCTGTGTTGGGCTCTGTGCTGACAACTCAGAGCCTGGAGACTGTTTCAGATTCTGTGTCTCTCCTTCTCTATCTCTGTCTCTCCCTTTCTAGTGCTCTGTCTCTCTCAAAAATAAACTTAAAAAATAATAATTTAGCAGCAAAAAATACAAAACAAAACAAAAAAAACCAACATAATTTAGCAGCATGCAATATGTTGTAAATGTTTGCATGGAATATATGGTAATCTAGCTTTTGCTAGACATTAATACAAAATAGGTAACTGATTGCTTCACTTATGTCCCTGTGGCCTACCTAGATCATTCAAACTTTAAGTCTGAAAACACATGCTGAGCTGTTAAAGTTCGATGTAGAGTTAAAAAAAAAAATACAACACATGGGCTTCTGGGTGGCTCAGTCGGTTAAATGACTGACACTTAGTTTTCACTCGGGTCATGATCTCACAGTTTCATGAGTCAGGCTCTGTGCTGGCAGTGCAGAGCCTGCTTGGGATTGTCTCTCTCCCTCTCTTTTTCTGCCCCTCCCCTGCTCATGCAAACAAAACATTAAAACAATGTATAATAATATCATGCTTTAAATTAAAAATGTTCTCAAATAAAATATGCATTTTTAGTAAATTTGGCAGAACCACGTGGCAATTTTTCATTTTCCAAACCCTGGAACTAAAACGTCTAGCAAGCTTCTCAAAATGACTCCCAGAAGAAGGAAAGCCCATACATTAGAAAGAAAGAAGTCAATGCCTTGATTACTGAATACAGCAGCAAGAGAAAAAGAAATGAGTGTGAAAATAGAAAATAAAATATATGCTATTGTCTAGGCAAAGAAATTCCCTGGAAGAGTCTTGCTAAGGAAATGGAAATGATTATCCTTTTTTGTTGTGTATTTGTTTATTTAGGGAGAGAGAGAGAGTGAGAGAGAGGGGAAGGGGCAGAAAGAGAGAGACAGGGAGAGAGAGATACCTCATGACATGGGGCTCAATCTCAGGACTATGAGCTTATGACCTGAACTGAAATCAAAAGTCAGATGTTTAACCAACTGAGCCACCCAGCCACCCAAGAAGTGAATAATTTTGTACAAACAAAAATGGTCTAAAAATAAAGTAAGGGCCATATCCTTTTTCTTCAATAGTATTTATTTAAAAAGTACTTATATGTCACAAACTGTATTCAAAGTGATGTTGTACATCATAAATGTGATCTCATTTGCCTTAATAGCACCCTACAATGCCAATATTAACAAATATCAAAATTTACTAAGTGGAAAATGAGGTTTGGATAAATTAACTATCTAAGGTTACACAGAAAAATAATCTGTTTGAGTCTTTTTTATTATTACTTTTTAATATGAAATTTATTATCAAATTGGTTTCCATACAACACCCAGTGCTCTTCCCAACAGGTGCCCTACTCAGTGCCCATTGCTCACTTTCCCCTCCCTTCCACTACCCATCTACCCTCAGTTTATTCTCAGTCTTTAAGAGTCTCTTATGGTTTGGCTCCCTCCCTCTCTAACTTTTTTTTTCCCCCTTCCCTTCCCCCATGGTCTTCTGTCAAGTTTCTCAGTATCCACATAGGAGTGAAAACATATGGAAACTGTCCTTCTCTGTATGACTTATTTCACTTAGCATAACAATCTCCAGTTCCATCCACATTGCTACAAAAGGCTATATTTCATTCTTTGTCATTGCCAAGTAGTATTCCATTGTATATATAAACCACAACTTCTTTATCCATTCATCAGTGTGAGTCTTTTGAATTATGCTCTTTAACTATGTGCTAACCTGCTTCTCCAGTAAAGTGACCTATACCAGAATATTTCATGGGTACACCTCATTTTAAGAGGTGGAGTAAGAGATGGGCATATTGGTGAGGAACTACTTCCACTACAACTTACCATTATTAGCAATAAGTATTATTTAAGGTACTTCTAACCCTTGATTTCTCAATGTCTTCTGTTTACTTGGTATTTGACTAATTCCATATAATTTCCACTAGTACATGATTCCCTGTACACTTTGGTAAACAGAATTTTTATTAGTATT
This sequence comes from Acinonyx jubatus, assembly GCF_027475565.1. NCBI lineage: Eukaryota > Metazoa > Chordata > Mammalia > Carnivora > Felidae > Acinonyx > Acinonyx jubatus. Next base: position 82,166,702 of record NC_069380.1, read on the forward strand.
ATAGTGTGATATGTTAAATTCTATGAAAAAATGTGATGGAAAATCTCATTGACTTCTCAGCAATTCATGAGTTTTCTTATGACTCAGTGTATTTCTGAATAATCCATATTACAGTTTAGTTAACTAGTTGCTAAAATTAGATTATATGCCTCTTTGGAAACCTCCTATGTTCTTTTTTAAAAATGTTTATTTATTATTGAGAGACAGAGAGAAAGACAGAACATGAACATGGGAGGGGCAGAGACAGGAGGAGACACAGAATCCGAAGCAGGCTCCAGGCTCTGAAGCTGTCAGCATAGAGCCTGGCATGGGGCTCAAACTCACAAACTGCAAGATCATGGCCTGTGCCAAAGTCGGATGCTCAACTGACTGAGCCACCCAGGCACCCAGGAAACCTCCTAAGTTCTAATGAAAAAACTTACTGTGTGTTGTGTATGTGCTTTATATTTAAAAATCGCATCAGGCTAACAATAAACGTTAATATTCCTAGTATATAAATTTATAAAAAGTTATACTCAGCAAAATTATTTTTTAATATAGAGAGACAATATCATGGATGTGCTGATGTAAGCTAGAAGTCCTTGATATTTCTGTGATACAGTACTGAGCACTGTTCACATGTTATATTGTCTACAGTGAATATATTTATCATGGCATGGGAGAATCAGACTTTCAACTTTGACTTTATCCTCCTGGGAATCTTCAATCACAGTTCTACCCACATCTTCCTCTTCTCTCTGGTCTTGGGAATCTTTACATTTGCCATCATGGGAAACACTGTCATGATTCTCTTCATCTACCTGGACAACCAGCTCCACACCCCCATGTACTTCCTCCTCAGCCAACTCTCCCTCATGGACCTCATGCTCATCTGCACCACTGTACCCAAGATGGCCTTCAACTACTTGTCTGGCAGGAAGTGCATCTCTCTAGCTGGGTGTGGAACCCAGATATTTTTATATGTGTCTCTGCTTGGAGCGGAATGTTTCCTGTTGGCTGTAATGGCCTATGACCGTTATGTTGCCATTTACCACCCATTAAGATACTCAATTCTCATGAACCAGAAAATCTGTCATCTTATGGTCCTTTCTTCCTGGATTGTTGGCTCTCTTGATGGTATAATTGTTGTTGCAGTCGCACTATCCTTCCCATATTGTGGTGCCCGGGAAATACCTCACTTTTTCTGTGATGTCCCTGCCCTTCTCACTCTCTCATGCACTAATACATTGCTATTTGAAAGGTTAATGTTTATTTGCTGTGTAATTATGCTTCTTTTCCCTGTAACAGTAATTATTGCTTCCTACCTTCAGGTCATTGTAGCTGTCATTCAAATGGGGTCTGGGGAAGGCCGCCAAAGAGCTTTTGCTACCTGTTCCTCTCACCTCATGGTGGTAGGAATGTATTATGGAGCAGCCATGTTCATATACATGAGGCCTGTTTCTGACCATTCCCCCACCCAGGACAAGATGGTGTCAGCCTTTTATACCATCCTTACTCCTATGCTGAATCCCCTCATCTATAGCCTCCGCAACAAGGAAGTGGCCAGAGGATTAATGAAGGTGTTAGGGAGGGGAAGTCTACAGAGCAAATTGCCTAATTAACCATATTCTGTATTCTTTAGTTTATGGTGAATTGATGTATTCAACTGATACAATTCTATACCCAATATTTACACACTTTTGTATCAAAAGTTTCATAGACAAGCCCACAAGATTTAGAAAGTGAAAAACTGACTGCATGCTTTTTGTTCAAATATTATATTCCTTTTGTTATGGAACTATCAAATTATGGTCATAAGTAAATATTTACTGTAAGATAACATGCACAATTGTACATTCTGTTTTATAAGTTAATAAATGAGAAGTATTTGCTGTCCATCACAGTACTACATAATGCCATGATAAAACAGGGCACTATTAGCATTCTTTTTTTAACATATAGTAATTTTACATTTGGCTAATCAAAATATTATCCTGAGTCAAATATCATTCTTTAAATTGATTAGTTTGTTAAAATGAATAATCAGGTTAATTATATACCAAGTTATAGCTTTATTAGATTATTATAAGAACTAACATGCTTTACCTAGATAGAGAAAAGAGGCATTAGATTGATGATTAGGTCTATGGAATCTACATTGTAATGGACAGTGTTCTCTCTCAGGATATCAGAGGATTAGGGAGCTCCTATTTATTTCCTTTTTCTACATAAGTCAGCCTTTTACATGGGAGACTGACATGTGAATCCTCAAAGTCTGGTCTTTTCATCCTTAAATGTCTTGATCACTATAAGGGTTGTATGTTATAATTATATGGAAAAGTGATCAATTTTGTAAACAGAAAATTTTAGGTTTACTGAAGGTCTGAATTTTTTTAATAAATCACATGTCATATGTGTGACATCACTATAGATAGTGGTGTAATGATATATATGAAATTCACTGTAGTTCTGGGTATTCTTCTGTTTTGTTAGAAACAACCACTACGGCTAGTCTGAATTTTTCTGTTTTCTTAAAACTCTGTTGTAACTGAATTAGTTTTCTTTTTCTGCATGACAAATGAACACAAACACAGTACCTCTAAATAATAATTATTAATTCCTAGTATATATGGGTAGGAATGCTTGCATTGCTAACCTGGGTATTCTTCTTAAGGTGTCACAAGGTAGTAATCCATGAGTCAACTGAGACTGCAGTTATATCTAAGGCTCAGCCTCATCTTTCAAGTCCATATAGTTGTTGAAATAATTAATTTCTTTGTACCCGAATAACTCATTATCTTACTTCTTCAATTCAGCAGGAGAGGCTGTGACTTAAGGGAAAGTCTAAGTCCTTTTGTAAAGGTCTACCAACTGGTTAAGACAAGCCAACACAAGACACTCTACCTTACATAATTTGAAGTCAATTGATTTGGGATCTTAATTACATTTGCACATTAACCTCACTCTCTCCAAATAGAATAACGTAAACATAGGAGCAACATCAGGAGAAATAAATCATGGGGAAAGTTTAGGTTTCTGTCTACCACACACACCCACATAACTTATAGACTCCTATTTACAAAAAGGAATGAAAGGGCAATTTCAATAAATTTTCCTGTCAGTGATATGAGAAAATATTGGTTATATCCTAATGACTGAATTATTTAACTTTAGAAATTATTTTATGGAGTCTGGTGTTGAGTGTTCTTTTAAAGGTAAAAGCCTAGGAGTGCAAAAGTACTTGTTATTGAGATTGAGTAGGGAAAGTGTCTTAAAATTTTTCACTTATACCTGCTGGAAGGAGGTCTTAAAAGAGCCTCTGATAAAGAGAATTAGAAAGTAACATGCCACCAGAACTGGGAAGGCAAATATGTCAGAGCATGACCAGACAATAAGTCTCAAATCCTTGGCTCCAACTTGCTGTGCACCAAGTCTACAGTGAGGAGGCCAGTCTTTTCTTTGTATTGTGTTTAGTATATCATATTTCCCTCAAACACAGATTTACCATTATTAAAGAAATATTTGACATCAAATATTGTTGACTGACTTGGGAGTTGAAGATAGGGCAGGAAAGGAGTGCATTCCCTACTGTGAAATGGGAAAATATTCCCAGAGTAACATGTATCACCTCATTCTTCCTATTAATGACTTAAAAACAAAGCTTCTAGGAAGAACATAATATGATCTATAGCCATGCATTTTCTAAGACGAAAAGAGTGTTAAAATTTTATGTATTCAGGCCAACCTTACAAACGTTGGTAGGGATATGATGTAAAGGTTTCCACTGTAGCAAAGTTCTCATGAACATCAGGTAGATTTCTAATTTACCTATTTTACTTTGTATAGAATTTAAAGGTAACATTTTTATGTCTTTTTTTTTTTTTGTAAAAAGTATATGCAGTATTGTGGAGAAATAGTCATTTTTTTCTTGGTAGAACTGTGAGTTACTAAAATCTTTCAGGAAGGCAATTTAGCTTTATTCATCCAGCTATGTAATTGTATTGCATTCATCCAGATATGCAAAGTAATAATAATAATTAGTCGTCAAATATTTATACAAAAGTAAGGCAAGGAGAAAAGGTAAAAACCATATGTATGGCCTGTTGTATAAAGGTTAAATACTACACAAACTAATGGATCAATTTCTATTTACATTGTGTACTTCATACTTTCTAAATAATAGAATATGTGTGTCTGAGAGTAATTGGTTTTAATTCTGTTTTCAATTTAAAAATAGAAAAATTTTGGAACACCTGTCTGGCTAAGTCAGCTGACCATCTGACTCTTGACTTTGGCTCATATCATCTCATAGTCATGAGATCTAGCCCTGCCTTGGGCTCCATGCTAGGCATTGAATCTGCTCAAGATTCTCTCTCTCTCTCTCTCTCTCTCTCTCTCTCTCTCTGTCTCTCTCTCTCTCTCCCTCCCCTCCCCCACCTCAAAAAATACAGAAATCTTGAGATTTCTCATGGCCATTGCATTTATTTATGGATATTAGGTACTATTTTCCCCAAAGTCTTATCAACAAATAAGCAGAGCTATCCACCTTTTTTCACTTGCAGATATATGGGCAATAAAAAGTATGGTTAAGCCAAACCATTTTTCTTCTAATGATTTCCATACTTTGATTTTCTTGGAAAATCACTTTTTTCATACTGGGCAAAATCTGTTTTCTCATCATTAAACACATACATTAACTAGATAAATTTAAGTATCAATGGCCTCCTTTAGTTCTATGTCAATTGAGATGATTTTTTATAATATGCTTGGTTTTCCTACCTCATTTGCTCCTTTTTGCCTTCTATCATCCTTTTTGTTACATCAGTTCCACTTGATCTTTTCTTGTCCTCAGTCCGTCCCAACTTTATTTTTCCCTCCCAACTACCCATTGTCTTTTAGCTGACTACTCCACATTCACAATATGTTGTTCCTCTTTCTGCCTTCATATCTTTGCCCATGCTACCAAAGAAATTCTCATTAAGAAGCATAGACAGATTTTTACAAGGTTGACTTATGGTAAAGTGGTAAAAATACCTTGAAATCAATCTAATAATTTTTAAGTGTTTGTTGGAGGTTTTCAGTCAGGCAATGATGCACACATTAAGAGTTTACTAGTGATTTTCAAGAGTTATATTGTCTAGAGTTGGCATAGTATTTAATTGGTGAAGAAGCTGTATTTAATTGGTGAAGAAAAGTAAAATAAAAGAGAAAATATGAGCGGCATAGTAAATATAGAATAAAGGAAGAATTAGGAGGAATAAGGAAAGAAGGAAAAAGAGGAGGAAGGGATAGAAGCTAATTCCATGGCTGAATATATAGAAGAAGTGAAGAAGGTAATGAGCTTATTTTTAGATGTTATGTTTGAATTTTGTGGGGCACAAAAGAAAAGGTTGCTTAAAATGTAATAGGTTTCAGGTTATAATCTGAGATCATTTGTTTAAAAAGATCATGAAAATTAATGAGAATACTAAAAAAGGTCACATATGAAGGAAAATAATTGTTTCATGGTTAAAGTTCAACATTACATAGAAGAAATATATATATATATATATATATATATATATATATATATATATATATGACCACCTGGGTGGCTGAGTTGTTTAAGCTTCAGACTTTGGCTCAGCTCAGGTTATGATCTTGTGGCTTATGAGTTTGAGCCCTGCACTGGGCTTTGTGCTGACAGCTCAGAGCCTGGAGCTTCTTCCAATTCTGTGTCTCTTTCTCTTTCTCTGCCCCTCCCCCACTCGCGCTGTCTCTCTGTCAAAAATAAATAAACATAAAAAGATATATATATATACACATATATGTATAAACACAAACATATGTATATACAATCCATATGCATATTATATATAATATATATTATGTATATATATATTATATAATATCTTAGAATAATACAGGCTTTAAGAGTAATAAACAAAAACAGAAATCCACAAGGTGTAGGTATAGAAAAAACAGAAATTGACTTATTTAGAATGTAAGTACCTTTTGCTGTGCTATGCAACTAATTGAGGAAAGATCTACATGACCTTGTATATGTCATTAATATTATTTAACCCTCATTACCTCATCTGTACAATTAGGATATTTTTATCTCCTTTACAGGTTTATTTTGATAAACTATAGCACTCAACACATAATAAAGCACCATAATATATTTCATGTTTTATTTTCACAATTTAGAAAATGGCTCCAATTATGGTATGCTTACTTACTTACCTATCTTATGTTTAGTGATTGAATGTATAATTTTATCTTATCAAAATTGTTAATCATTCAATATCAGTGAGTGTGAGCTCATCTTTATATCAGCCAGAAGAAATGTTCTAAAATGTTTATTGAAGAGTTCATGTTTGAAAAATAATAGTGGCTTAAAACACTGACTTATTACAACATAAATATAAAAATTTGGGTGAAGCAACCATCAATTTCAAATATGATTTTAAACATTGTTTTATGCTCAATTCTACAAATATCAAAAATTTGTTTCCTAGTATTTGCTATAGTTGACCAAAAAGCATGCTGCTGTTTTGCTATTTTGGCATTATTATAAGTGGATGGAATTGGGGCACCTGGTTGGCTCAGTCAGTTAAGCATCCAACTTTGGCTCGAGTCATGATCTCACAGTTTTTGAGTTCAAGCCCTGGGTTGGGCTCTGTGCTGATAGCTCAGAGTCTGGATCCTGCTTCAAATTCTGTGTTTCCCTTTCCCTCTGCCCTTCCCCTGATTGTGCTCTCTCTCTCTGTCTTTCTCTGTCTCTCTGTATCTTAAAAATAAATAAACATTAAAAATGTTTAAATTAAAAAATAAGTGGATGGAATTAAATTTATTGGATTTTTTCTATTCATTGATGTAATTATCATTTTTGATGTTCAAATTTTTCCATTTTTGTCTACCATGAGTCTCTTCAATTTGTCTCCTGAGTCTTCACACATGATCCAGGTAATATTAGATATATTTCTTGCTATTCATCTGACACAGTGCAATGAGCCAGTCTTATCTAGCATATTCCCTGCTATACGCCTGACATTAGCTATTTGTCCAATGGTAAATTTAGTCTGAAATTATATCAATCAACTGAAGTCGTCAGGTTACAGGTGCTTTTTTCTGTTGTCCTTGACTTTAGACTTTATGAATGAAAAAAGTGGAAAAATACACAAATAAACATTTTATATTTATGTTCCAAACATTATATTTCAAAATGTTTATATTATGGTTACATACACAAACACATTTTAAATATATAATGTAATTTGTGTGGACTCCTAGTTTAATATGTAATTCTATCCTAAAAATAAGTAAAATGAGTAACAAAGAAAAAATCAACATCTCTTAGCTTTGTTGTATAATGCAGGTCACTAGGCAAATTAGTGTATCAAAAATTGAAGAGTAAGCAGCGCCTGGGTGCCTCAGTCGGTTGAGCATCTGGCTTCCTCTCAGGTCATGATCTCATGGTTTGTGAGTTCAAGCCCCATCCCAGGTTCTGTTCTGAAAGCTCAGAGCTTGGAGCCTGCTTCAGATTCTGTGTCTTCCTCTCTCTACCTCTCTCTGCCTCTCTCTCTCTCTCTCAAATAAGTAAACATTATAAAACAATTGAAGAGTAAAATAAATGGATACAGAAAATGATAAGCTGCCTGTGCAGAAAACTCCATGGAAACCAGGGTTGAAACCTCTGAGGAAAAGAGTACTGAACTCCTTTTATCCAGTGTTATATCTAGTCTTGAACAAAAATTATAAGGCATATGAAGAGCCACAAAACAGCTTGAGGAGACAAAACAAGCCCTAAAATCTGACTTACATATGGCAAGGATGTTGTAATTTTCAGACTAGGAATTTGAAATACCTATGGTTAAAATGCTCAATGCACTGATGGGAAAGAAAACATATATAAAATGTAAGAATAGATTCTAACTTAAGCAGTAGATGAGCATTCTAACAAAGAATAAATGCTAGAGATAAAAAACACTGTAACATAAATAAAAATGCCTTCGATGGGCTCATTAGTGTAATGAGCATGGATGTAGAACTGTAAGATTGAGGATGTGCCAACAGAAACTAAAAATGATTGAAACAAACAGACACAAGAAACAGGCAAAATAAAAATGTGTAACATGCACATAATTGTAACAGCAGAAGGGGAAGAATGAACAGAAGAAATATCCAAAACAATAATGACTGAGAATTGCCTCTAAATTAGTGGCAGCCACCAAATCACAATCCAGGAAGCTCAGAGAATACCAAACAGGATAAATGTAAAACAACAACAGCAACAACATGAACAACAAAAGCAAGCCTATATCTAGGCTTACAATTTTCAAACTTCAAAAATAAAAGATAAGGAATAAATCTTTCAAGAAGCCAAGGTGGGTGAGGAATATAGATTTACTCTATAGATGTAAAATATAATGACATTTGACTTCTCAGGAAAAAATGCAAGGAAGAAAATCATGGAGTGAAATATTTAAATTTTTGAAAGAAAAAATGTAATTCCAGAATTACGACATTTGGAAAATTGTCTTTCAAAAATGAAAAGAAATACTTTCTCAGACAAAAGCTGTGGGCATTTGTTACTAGTACACGCCTTTCAAGAAATATTGAAAGTCACTATTCAGAAAGAAGAAACAACATACAGATAATAAACTTAGATCAACATAAAGAAAAGAGGGTCGCCTGTGTGGCTTAGTCGGTTGTGTCTAACACTTGATTTAGGCTCACATCATTATCTCCCATGTGGTGAGATTGAGACTTACATTAGGCTTTGCACTGCACATGGAGCATTAAACCTGCTTAGGATTCTCTTTCTTCCTCTCCCTATCTCTATCCCTCCCCTGCTCTCTCTCTCTCAAAATAAATAAATAAACATAAAAAAAGAAAAGAACTAAGAAAAGACATAAATTAAGGTAAAAGAAAGATTTGTATTTGATCCAACATGTTTGAATTATTAGCAAACATAGTTTTGATAATTATAGATTATCCATAAGAGAAATTCATGATAACAGTGGTACAAGGATGAGGAGGAAAAATACTTGGCTATTAAGGTAAATGAAGTATTGGTGAGGATATATATTGTAATCTTAAAGTGGATTTAAGAGTATTGTAATTGTATACTGCAGACTCTAGGGAAATAAAAAAATTAAAAAAAATGTATAATTTGCTTCAAAGGAGAAAAATGGAGTCACACATAATTCTCAATTGAAAAAAAGGTAGAATAAATATACAAGACAAAAATAAGAAAAAGAGTAAGGAAAACAAAAAGTAACACATAAGTAGATATTAATCCAAATATATCAATACTTTCTTTAAATATAAGTTGTCTAAATACACCAACTGAAAAATATTGATTGTCAGAGTGGATCAAAAAATGCACTCTATATTATATGTTGTCTACAAGAGACACACATTAAAAGTAAAGATGAATTATATGTATATAAATATACATATAAATTAAAATGAAAAGGGATGGAGAAAAATGCACCATGTCAACAATAATCAATGCTGGAGTACTTATATCAATTTCAGGCAAAGGAAATTTCAAAGAAAGGAAAGTTATCAGAGACAAAGAGTCACATTACCTATGACAAAATGATCAATTTACAAGAAGACATAATAACCCTTAACGTGTATGCACCTCACAAAGTATCATTATATGTGAGGCAAAAACTGATAAAACTGCAAGGAAGCATAAATGAATATACTATTATAGTTAGAGACTTCAAATCCTTCTATCAGAAATGGACAGATCTAGCAAGCAGAACAATTAGTAAAAGCATAGTTAAACATGAAAGCACTATCAATTAACTGAATATAATAGATATCTATGAAATGCTTTACTCAAAAAAAGCAGAGAATGAAGTTTTTTCAAGCTCACATGAACATTCACCAACATAGACCACATTCTGAGCCATTCAACTATTTAGAAAAACACACATTATTCAATTTCTGCTCTCAGAGCACAATGAAATTAAATTAGGAATCAATAAAAGAAATAAAGCTGAAAACCCCCAATGTGTGAAGATTAAAAAACACACTTTGTAATAACACATGAATCAAAGGAAAAAAATTCGAAATAAATCAAAAATAGTTTTAACCAAATGAAAATGAAAACACTTATCAAAATTTGTGGGCTACAGTAAAAGCATTTCTTAAAGGAAATCTTTAACTTTTAACTCATATATTGAAAAGGAAGAAAATTCTAATAATCTAACCTTCTACTTTAGGAAACTGGAAAAAGTAGACAAATTAGATCTAAATTAATCAGAAAAAAATAGAGAAGAAATTAATGAAATTTAAAACAGGAAATAAATAGAGAAAATCAGCAAAAGCAGGAATTGATTATTTGGAAAAAAAAAAGAGTAAAACCAACAAGCTTCTAACCAAGCTAACTAATAAAAAAAGAGAGAGATAAAAGCCAAATTACAATATGAGACATGCAAGAAACTTTACTACAGATTCAATGCACATTAAAAAGATAATATAGTAATACTATTAAAAATTTTATGCCAAGAGCTTTGATAACCTAGGTGAAATAAACAAATTTCTTTAATGAACATTGTGTCATAACTCACACAAGGACAGACAATTTGAATAGGTCTATATATATTAAATAATTTGAATCACTAATTAATAACTTCCCAACTTAGAAAGCAACAACCTAGATTTGGTTTAATGATACATTCTACTAAACATTTAAGGAAGAAGTTAAGCTGCTAATTCTATTCAGTCACCTCCAGCCTACAGAAGCAGAGAAAGTACTTCATAATTCATTCTATGTGGTCAGAATTTCCCTAATGCTAGAATCATATAAAAAATTTCAAGAAAAGAAAGATATAGACCAATATCTCTCATGAATATTTTTTCTCAATAAAATACAATCAAATGCAATTCAACAATGTTTAAACTTAACTATGCATCATGACCTAGTGGGATTTAGTTCATGCATGTAAGTCTGGTTCAACATTCAAATATAAATATGATTCATCACATTAACAAACTAAAGAACAATAATATAATCATATAAATATATGCAGAAAAAGTTTGATAAAATCAAGAACCTACATGATAAAATCTCTTAGCTAAATGGGGATACAGAAGAATTCTCTCAACTTGTAAAGAAGATCTACAAAACACCTACAACTAACATAATACTTGGTGGTGAGAAATTAGTATCATTTCTATTAACATCAGAAAAAGAATATCCCTTTTCACTACTCTCACTCAACATTGAATTAGTAGTCATACCCAGTGAACTAAGACAAGAAAGGGAAATAAAAGAATACAAATTTGGAAATAGAAATAAAACTACATTTGTTCATGAGGACATTATTTCTGTAGAAAATAACAAAGAATCAACTGAAAATATCCTCCTGGAACTAATAAGGAATTATAGCAAAGTTACATGTAAATATACAAAAATTCATTGTTTTCTTATATACTAGCATTGAACAATTGTTACTTAAAATTAAAAACACATTACCATTTGTATTAGCACCATCCAAAATAAAATACTTCGGTATAAATCTAACAAAGGCTTATATGAAGAAACTAGAAAATTCTGATGGGATATACAAAAGAAAGAAAAAAAAAACACTAAGTAAATGGAGAGATATCCTGTGTTCATGGATAGGAAGATCTAAAATTGTCAAGATGCTAGTTTTTGGTTTTGTTTTTGTTTTGCTTTTTTCAAGTTGAACATATTCAATGTCATTTCATTCAAAATCCCTGGAGTTATTTTGCGTATATCAACATTTATTAAAGTTTATATGGAAGGCAAAGAATCTAGAAAGGCAAAAGTGTTAAATGAGAAAAACAAAGTTAGAAGGCTGACACTATCCAATCTCAAGTTGTACTATAAAACTAAAGTAATCAAGGCAGTGTTATATTTGCAAAATAGAGACAGATATGCAGCAATAGACAGAAATAGACACTCACAAGCAAGCGACTGTTTTTGACAAAGGAAAAAAGCAATACAAGGGAAAAATATGATCTTCTTAATAAATACTGTTGCAACAAATAAACATTCACATGTTGAAAAATGCATCTAGACAGAGACTTAACATTCTTCATGAAAATTACCACAAAATGGATCATTGATTTCAATGCAAGACACAAATCCTTAACTCTCCAAGGAGAAAAACAAATTTTGATTTTTTTTAACTGTATATACAACATAGACTCCAGATTTGTTAAAGATTTAAATATGGTATGCAAAGCTATAGACTTATTTGAACATAATATAAAATCACCTTTCATATAAAGATAAATAAAACAATTTATATGAAAATTCATATAAATGTAATTTATTCACTTAAAGATTTAGACTATTCATCTAGAAAAACTCATGCAAAACTAACACACTGAGACATAGTGAAAGATAATATTTTCCAAGAATAAAATGAACAAACTAATAAAAAATAAAATATTCAAAAACACTACACATTAAAAATTTATGAAACAAAACAAAATGACACTTATGTGCAAAGATACATAGTTTCATTAATATTCAGACAAATGGAAATTTAACAATGATAAAATATTACTTTTTACTCAACAGGAAAATTTCAACATGGATGGAACTAGAGTACATTATGCTAAGCAAAATAAGTCAGACATAGAAAGGCACATATAATTTCACTCATGTGGAATTTAAGAAACACAACAGACGGACATAGGGAAAGGGAAAGAAAAATAAGGTAAAAAGAGAGGGAGGCAAACCATAAGAGTCTCTTAAATACAGAGAACAAACTAACAGTTGCTGGAGGGGAGGTGGGTGGGGCAAAGGGTTATATGGGTGATGGACATTAAGGAGGGTACTTTTAGAGATGAGCAATGGGCATCATTTGTAAGAGATAAATCACATGGTACTACTTCTGAAACCAAGACTACAGTGCATATTAAATAATTTGAAGTTAATTTTTTTTAAAAATAGGAAAATGTCAAAAGGTAGATAATACTAAATAATAACAAGGATGTGAATAAATTAAAAGGTTCAGAACTGCATTTGAAAACGTTCTGATTTGGCAATATAGAGAGTAATATTCTGCTTCCTAGTTAATTTATATTTGCATATAAAGTAGAAATTAACAATTTTGTTTGTGGCTATTAATAATGAATACACTCTGGTTATGACAGAGATTAGGAAATCATTCAAATAGTTTACAAACTATTTAATTATGAACAACTGTCTTCTGAATATGTGACTTCATATGTGATGGAAACACAAAAATATTCATTTTATTATGTTAAAATTTGGATTCCAGCAGTTTGGAGATAACATTGTTGTTCAAAGTCTTCAGGAAACCATATCTACTTCAATTATAACATAAATAACAACAGTTTGGGGAAAAATAAATAATTCTAAAATTAATATGGAAAATGAAGTAAAAAAGCATATGTAATAAACATAAAAAAAGAATAATGACAAAAGATGATGTCATCAGTGACATAAATGTTTTTAGACATAGAAATCTAAACCAAGCAATACTCTAATTAAAAAAAAAAAAAGGAATTTACATAAGAGATCCAGAATCAGAATATAGAATATGGGAATTTGAAAATGGTATTAGATGGCATTATCAATCAGTATAGAAGAGAATTAAACCCAAGATATTATTGTATGAAAACTGGATATATATATTAAATAATATTTATTTTTTGTTTTATAAAAATAAAGTAACAGTAATTCATTTTTTAAATAAAATTCTTTGAAAAGAGATAAAAATACCAATAAACATGAGACAACTACACAAATTGGTAAAGAAAATGTATATCAACATAAGAGTGAGGAGCCATTTCTTACAAAAAAAGCTTACAATTTTTTTTAAACGAAGCAATATAAAATGATTTTGAGAAATGATGAAACAAATTTCTCCATTTACATAGGTATTGAGTTCATAAAGTAGTCCATTAATTTTTACACGCAATTAAGACGACACAGAAGAAATGCTCAACATCATTTGTCAACACGGAAATACAAATCAAAACTACAATGATATATCACCTCATTGGCGATAAAAGCTAAAATTAACAACACAGGAAACAACAGATATTGTTGAAGATGTAGAGAAAGGAGAAACCTCCTGTACTGTTGGTGGGAATGCAAACTGGCACAGTTACTGTGTAACACATATGGTGTTTTCTTAAAAAGTTAAATTAGAACTATCCTAAGATCCAGCAATTTCACCACTAGGTATTTACCCAAAGGATACAAAAATACTGATTCAAGGGATACATGTACCCTGATGTTTATAGCAGCATTATTGACAATAACTAAATTATGCAAAGTGTCCAAATATCCATCAACAGACATTTACCCTCCAAAATATTGTTCCTACATAACAACTAAGGAAACAATGTGTTTAACAAAATGTTACATGCTTAAATGGTTTAAACAAACAGTAGATTAACTGAAGGATGAAGGTTCAGAATATGACAGAGTGAATATAAGGCAAGGAAAGGATATCAAAGTAAATATAAATGGTTGGCATTTGGAAATCTGTAATTTCAGAGAAGAAAATATATTGCTGGAAAATACACAAATAGAGTCATTATAGGTATGAATATATGAGAAAGACATGTCCAAAAGTCTTAGGATATCAAAATATTTTATGAAGAGAAAATTAACTCAGTATATTTGAGGATGATAAGAAACTGTAGTAGAATCAGAAAAAGAGTAACCACAAATTGCAAGCTTTCAAAGAATCATTTGTAACAGTGCTGAAATCTTAAGCATAGGAATCTCAAGTTGAATGAGTTATTGGTGAACTTTAACAGAACTCTATTTAGAATTCTAAGGCCAGAACACACAATGTGGAATGTATATATTTTATTTGAAAATAGAAAGTCAACTGCCTATTTATTCCTTAACATTATTCAGTTAATTGAAAGTTTGAAAATATGAGAGATTAGAAAAATGATTGAAAATGTCATAATTAGCATATGGAGAAATCAGGAGACAGAGAAAAAATATCAATCAAGGTGACAGGCCCTTGAATTTGATCTTAAATATCAATAAAACTCATATTTTCAAATTGAAAACTAATTACATATGAAGTTCTAAGAGAAAAAGTGGATGCTAACATAAAATACTATAATTGAAGAAAAGGGACTGAATTCCCTAGAGGGATTATGAAGTTAAATCACAGATGACTTACTAAAATTGTGTTGCATAGATTTCCCCTGGAACTTAAAAAAGTTTTCAGTTATTCTGTGTGTAGTATCTTCTTGAGAACACCTAGAAAGTAAGCCTGAGAGAGAGTGTACATTCCAAAACATATAAGGTACTCTGGAGTTCAATCAAAGGGAATCAAAGTTTATTCAAAAGCAGTATGTATCATAAATTTTGATATTTTGAAGCTTTTAAGTAGGGAAGCACTTCATGTTGATCTGCAACTTACCCCCTTTATATTCTCTGTAAAATAAATGTGTTTTTTTTTAAATATTTATCCCAGGTATTTTGAAGATTAAATTAAATATACCTGTGAAGATGTTAAAAATGTAAGGTATTATTCAAAACAGTGTTTAAAATGCTAAACTGAGAATCATTGCAAAAGTCTACCTTTTTAACATTTTTTTAATGTTTTTATTTATTTTTGAGACAGACAGAGACAGAGCTTGAGCAGCGGAGGGACAGAGAGAGAGGGAGACACAGAATCCGAAGCAGGCTCCAGGCTCTGAGCTGTCAGCACAGAGCCCAATCACGGGGCTGGAACTCACAGACTGTGAGATCATGAGCTGAGCCAAGTTGGATGTTCAACGGACTGAGCTACCCAGGCGCCCCACAAGAGTCTACCTTTTATCTATTCTATTTATTCTTGCTTTCAATCACTGCGAGGATAATATGGCCTTCGTTCAGTTGGATTAAACACATATAAAATAAGCATATAGGTTATCAATGTGGAACCAACAATTTAGTAAGAAAAACAGAATATTTTCAAAAATGTCAAAGGGAGCAGTAGTGGAGATTATTGCAAATTAGGGGGAAAGAGGAGTGACAAGAAAGTAAGTAATGATGGTAATTTGTTCATCTGATGATTTCATGCAGTGATACATGTATTTTGATGTGGATCTTTAAAGAATTAATTAATTGTACTTTATAAAATCCCTGAGAATTAAAACAAAATCTTAGAGACATTAGTTAACCTGTAAAGTGACATAGGAGTTGGTGGTAGAGAAAGACTGTTAACTCACACTTGTCTGATCTAAAGGTCCATAAAATTTCCTTTACATAAAACAGAGGTAGATGCCATACATCTTCTGAAAGTTTTGTATATGCAGATCTTGCTAGCTATTGAATGAAGAGGCATGGAACAAGATAGCCTTGTGTTCGAATTTGAGGGGATTTGTGAATTACAAAGGTAAAAGATTGCAGAAAAGCAGACATTCAAGTTGTAGACACTTCCTAAGAGACCTAAGCTCATATTTATCTCAGTTGTATCTTTGGAATCTGTAAGTAGAAAAATGCATACAGTTAGGGGAAGTAGAAAAAAGATATCTTGAAATAGAGGTTTGAATGACTTTCTGCAATATCTCAAAACAAGTTCAGCATGGATATGAAAATCTGCTATGCAGATAATTTGAGCCATTTGAGAATTGAAACTTTAAGAGGAGTGAAGAGGAGAATCCAGTATTCTTTGTAAAATCCAAAATTATTGTGCTGGGTGCAGAAAAGAATAGAAAGCTAGTTTGATCTGTAATATTGGGGTATTAGAAGGGCTTATAAATACTGATAAGCACTTCCAAAAGGCATCACCAATCATTTTTGAGAAATGTAACTTGAATTTTTTATATATAAGCAGGGGATGGATTTAGGTGAATAACTTCTAAATTCCCATAAGAACATTTTTTTGCATACCATTTTATCTGTAACATACTGTTTAATTTATGTGTTTCTATAATGAAGGAGAGTATGACTTCTCCATTGACATTATGCAGCATATCTAGAACAGCCATGTAGCTGAAGTCATCCTAATATGCATTCAACCAAACCCTCCTTGTTTCACTTTCTTCTCCCTCATTCACTATCCCTCTAAGTTTCTCTACAACTCATTTTGTTTCTTGAATTCACACGTCTTTCAATATTCCACTGAATGTCAACTGTCTTTATTTAGTCAACATGACTACTTTGCTCTGCCCTTCCTAACCCAATCCTTTAAATCTCCTTTCCTCAGAAGACTTCTTGAAGTTGGTGAATAGAATTAATAAAAACATAAATTATCTTTAGCTAAAGTTGTGCTGTAGGCTATTTTTAAGTACTTATAGAGAAAACCTATTAACTCCAAACCATTAATTATTTTTTGAGAAATTATATGGATAAGCTTTGATGAATTTATTAGACAATGTATAAAACAATGGAGTAATGTGCATTATGATGTTAACTTTATAGCACTATGCCTATGTAATTTCTCATGTTATTATATCTATACCTAAATACATTCTTATAAATATAACATAACATAATTCAAGATATTACTTCCAGGAGGTGATGTGGAGGAGCCCAGGATGACAATATTCAGAAACAAGTGTCTTGACCACCACAAAATATTGTTCACTGTAGTTTCCTGTCATAGAGCATGAGGCAACGACACTTTATGGGATTGGTTTGCCAAAATAAGATACAATGTAATGTAATGTAATGTAACGTAATGTAATGTAATAATATATAATATAATATAATATAATATAATATAATATAATATGTAATATAATATATCTTACAATGTCCACATTGAAGAAATACAAAACATAAAATTTTTACAGAAAATTAAAGGGTGAACCTCTTTACCTACTGCACAGTATTACATTTCTATACTGGTAATGGACAACTGAAAACTGTTTCTCAACTCAAAATGACAATTTTCTATCTTACATTAATAGAAACCAGTCAATTTTGATCAGTTCTACTATCCTACACTGAAATTCTTCCATTGCTTCTCTGGCTAAGAGCCTAAAATGAGAGGATAATTATTGCAGATGTGGACATAATGCAAAGAGGTATAGATTTAAAATATGATGGAACTTGTTGTTAACACAAGGATTATAAAAAGCAGCCATGAGGAAAAAAAGATCTAATTATAGAGTCAGCTTCTGTCATTTTTATTTTCTTTTTTATTTTTTACCTAAGGTCAAAATTTAATAGACACCAGCTTGACTAACAAAAACAATTGCATTATGAATTTGAATCTTAATAGAACTTCATTAAAAAAGAAAAAAATAAAATATTCTGAGGAATAAAAAGGGAAGTTGAAAGCTTCCCTTCACAATTTACTTGAACTCAACCCTATCAGGCTTTTCTTATTTCATCTTACATCAAATTAAATTTTTTTAACAATTTAATTTAATTTAATTTATTTTTTTTAATTTACATCCAAGTTAGTTAGTATATAGTGCAACAATGATTTCAGGAGTAGATTCCTTAATGCCCCTTACCCATTTAGCCGATCCCCCCACCAGAAATCCTCTAGTAACCCTCTGCTTGTTCTCCATATTTGAGGCTCCTATGTTTTGTGCCCCTCTTTGTTTTTATATTATTTTTGTTTCCCTTCCCTTATGTCCTTCTGTTTTGTATCTTAAAGTCCTCATATGAGTGAAGTCATACATTTGTCTTTGACTAATTTCACATAGCATAATACCACGTAGTTGTGAATGGCAAGATTTCATTCTTTCTGATTGCTGAGTCATACTCCAGTGTGTGTGTGTGTGTGTGTGTGTGTGTGTGTGTGTGTGCATATACCACATCTTCTTTATACATTCATCCATGGATGGAAATTTGGTCTCTTTCTGTACTTTGGCTATTATTGATAGTGCTGCTATAAACATTGGAATGCATGTGCCCCTTCGAAACAGCGCCCCTGTGTCCCTTGGATAAATACCTAGTAATGCAATAGCAGGGGCATAGGGTAGTTGTATTTTTAATTTTTTGAGGACCCCCATAATGTTTAAAAAAGTGGCTGCACCAATTTGCATTCCCAACAGCAGTACAAAAGAGATCCTCTTTCTGTGCCTCTTTGACAACATCTGTTGTTGCCTGAGTTGTTAATGTTAGCCATTCTGACAGGTGTGAGGTGGTATCTCATTGTGGTTTTGATTTTTATTTCCCTGATGATGAGTGATGTTGAGCATTTTTCATATGTCAGTTGGCCATCTGGATGTCTTCTTTGGAGAAGTGTCTATTCATGTCTTTTGCCCATTTCTTCACTGGATTATTTGTTTTTTGGGTGTTGAGTTTAGTATGTTCTTTATAGATTTTGGATACTAACCCTTTATCTGATGTGTCATTTCCAAATATCTTCTCCCATTCAGTTGGTTGCCTTTTAGTTTCACTGATTGTTTCCTTCACTATGCAGAAACTTTTTATCTTGGTGAGGTCCCAGTAGTTCATTTTTGCTTTTGTTTCCCTTGCCTTTGGAGACATGTTGAACAAGAAGTTGCTGCAGCCAAGATCAAAGAGGTTTTTGATGGCTTCCTTTCTTACATTTATGACTTTCATCCATTTAGAGTTTATTTTTGTGTACAGTGTAACAAAGTTCTCCAGGTTCATTTCTCTGCATGTCGCTGTCCAGTTTTCCCAGGACCACCCGCTGAAGAAACTGTGTTTATTCCAATGGATATTCTTTCCTGCTTTGTCAAAGATTAGTTGCCCATATGTTTGTGGGTCCATTTCTGGGTTCTCTATTCGGTTCCATTGATCTGAGTGTCTGTTCTTGGGCCAGTACCATACTGTCTTGATGATTACAGCTTTTTAATACAGCTTGAAGTCCTGGATTGTGATGCCTCCTGGTTTGGTTTTCTTTTTCAAAATTGTTTGGCTATTTGGGGTCTCTTCTGGTTCCATACAAATTTTAGGATTGTTCTACCTCTGAAGAATGCTGGTGTTATTTTGATAGGAATTGCATTGGATATGTATATTGCTTTGGGTAATATTGACATTTTAACAATTTTTTTTTCTTCCTATCCAGGAGCATGTAATATTTTTCTTTCTTTTTTTTAATTAAGATTTATTTATTTTTGAGAGAGACAGAGACAGAATGCGAGTGGGTTAGGGACAGAAAGAGAGGGAGACATAGAATCCAAAGCAGGCTCCATGCTCCAGGCTGTCTGCACAGAGCCCAATGCAGGGCTCCAATTCATGAGCCGTGAGATCATTACCTGAACCGCCTGAGCCACCTAGGCACCCAGCATGTAGTATTTTTCCGTTTTTTTTGCGTCTTCTTCTATTTCTTTCATAAGTGTTCTATAGTTTTCAGTGTATAGATTTTTCACCCCTTTGGTTATATTTATTCCTAGGTAACTTGTAGTTTTTGGTGCAATTTTAAATGGGATGGATCCCTTGCTTTCTTTCTACTGCTTTATTGTTGGTATATAGGAATGCAACCAATTTATATCCTGCCACTTTGCTGAATCCAGGATCATTTGTTGCAGTATTTGGTGGAATCTCTTGGGTTTTCCATATAGAGTATCATGTCAACTACGAAGAGTGAAAGTTAAACCTCCTCTTGGACAATTTAGGTGCCTTTTGTTTCTTTGTGTTGTCTAATTGCGGAGGCTGATTTCCAATACTATGTTGAATAACGGTGGCGGGAGTGTACATCTTGTCTTGTCCCTGACCTTAGGGGGAAAGTGCTAAGTTTTTCCCCATTGAGGATGATATTAGTGTTGGGGTCTTTTGTATAAGGTTTTTATTATCTTGAGGTATGCTTCTTCTATCCCTACATTCTTAAGAGTTTTTATCAAGAAAGGATACAACATTTTGTCAAAAGCTTTCTCTTCATCTATTGATAGGATCATGTGGTTCTTGTCCTTTCTTTTATTGATGTGATGAGTCACATTGATTGTTTTGCAGATATTGAACCAGCCCTGTATCCCAGGTATAAATCCCATTTGGTCATGGTGAATAATTATTTTAATGTATTGTTGGATCTGGTTGGCTAATACCTTGTTGAGGATTTTTGCATTCATGTTCATCAGGGAAATTGGTATATAATTCTCCTTTTTTAGTGGGGTCTTTGTCTGGTTTTGGAATAAGTTAATGCTGGTTTCATAGAACGAGTTTGGAAGTTTTCCTTCCATTTCTATTTTTTGGAACAGCTTCAAGAGAGTAGGTGTCAACTCTCCCTTAAATGTTTGGTAGAATTCCCCTGGAAAGCCATCTGGCCTGGACTCGTTGTTTGGGAGATTTTTGATTACTAATTCAATTTTTTTACTGGTTATGGCTCTGTTATAATTTTCTATCTCTTCCTATTTCAGTTTTAGTAGTTTATATATTTCTAGAAATTTTTCCATTTCTTCCAGATTGCCCATTTTATTGGCGTATAATTGCTCATATTTTCTTATTATTGCTTTAATTCTGCTGTGTTGGTCGTGATCTCTCCTCTTTCATTCTTGATTTTATATATTTGGTCCTTTCCCTTTTCTTTTTGATCAAACTGGCTAGTGGTTTATTAATTCTTTTAAAGAACCAGCTTCTGATTTCATTGGTCTGTTCTACTGTGTTTTTTGTTTGGTTGTTGGTTGGTTGGTTTTGATAACATTGCTTTTTGCTCTAATCTTTACTATTTTCTGTCTTATGCTGGTTTTGGGTTTTATTCACTGTTCTTTTTCCAACCCTTTAAGGTGTAAAGTTAGGTTGTGTATCTGAGACCTTTCTTCCTTCTTTAGGAAGGCCTGGATTGGTATATACTTTCCTCTTATACTGCCTTTCCTGTGTCCCAGAAGTTTTGGGCTCTTTAACTTCTTTGTTAGTCCATTCATTCTTTGATATGATGCTCTTTAGTCTCCAAGTATTTGTTACCTTTCCAAATTTTTTCTTGTGGTTGATTTCGAGTTTCATAGTGTTATGGTCAGAAAATGTGCACAGTATGATCTCAATCATTTTGTACTTGTTGAGGGCTGATTTTTGTCCCAGTATGTGGTATATTTTGGGGAACGTTCCATGTGCACTGGAGACGAATGTACATTCTGCTGCTTTAGGATGAAATGTTCTGAATGTGTCTGTTAAGTCCATCTGGTCCAGTGTATCATTCAAAGCCTTTGTTTTCTTGTTGATTTTCTGATTAGATGATCTGTTCATTGTTGTAAGTGGGTGTTGAGGTCGCCTACTATTATGGGATTATTATCAATGCGTTTATTTATTTTGTGATTAATTGATTTATATATTTGTGTGTTGCCACATTTAGAGTATAATTGTTCACAATCGTTAGGTATTTTTGGTGGATAGTCTCCTTAATTGCGATAAAATGCCCTTCTTCATCTCTTGTTACTGTCTTCATTTTGAAGTCTAGTTCCTGATGCACCCAGGAACGTTTGCAGGACTGTGCTGCTGTCTATGCCCAGAGACTGCAGCTGGCTGCCAGCCCGCCCCAGAAAAAGTTCATGTGGTCATGTAGCAGCAGCGTTTCAGGGATTATGGAAAATTACAACACACATCTGGCACCAGTCTTCACCCTTAATGACCTTGTTTCAACACCAGCGAATATGGTTGTTCTCTGGGGTCTGCTGGGACCGGATAGCCACACAGCCTCTACCTCTACCTTTCCAGCAGTGGAACCGCTTCTTCCTGTGTGACTCAATAACTTCCTGACTCTACTTTGCTCCTTGGGATTTGCCTTCCCACCAGAGCACTGCCAGGTATGGAGCTGTGGAGTTTCAGACTCTGCACTTCTACTGTTTATAGAGCCTTAATGAAATGTAAACCCTCTCCTTGCTCCTTTCTCCCTTTTTATTTCAGTCCCCGTGGCTGTTTCTACATTTCCACTCTCTCTCTAGCTGCTTTTGGGGGGGGGTGCTTTTTCCGAACTCTCCCCCCATCTCCGTCCTCTCTTCACAAGCAAAAACAACTCCCTGCTCTCCGCGGCTTCTCTCTCTCCCAGTTCACTTCTCCGTGCCATGTACCTGCTGAGTTTTGTAATTCAGATTGTGCAGAATGTTGTGTTAATCCTCAAATCATTTTTCTAGGTGTAAAGGATGGTTTAATGTTGATCTGGCTGTATTTCATGGATGCAAGATGCAAAAAGAATTTTTCCATGCTGTTCTGCCACATTGGCTCCTCCCCTCCAGCTCTTGTCATTTTTATAATGTTCATTTATTTTTGAGAGAGAGAGAGAGAGACACACACACAGAGCACAAGCAGGAGAAGCAGAGAGAGAGGGAGACACAGAATCCGAAACAGCCTCCAGGCTCTTGAGCTGTCAGCACAGAGCCTGAGGCGGGGCTCAAACTCACAAACCATGAGATCATGACCTGAGCCAAAGCCAGACACTCAACCAGCTGAGCCACCCAAGTGCCCCAGCTCCTGTCAATTTTAAGTGATGGGGACAATGAAAGCAAAGTGAAAAAAGATTGCAGCACCCACTTAAGCAATTTCTTTTTCATAAGCTATGAGAACAAAATTTGATTTGGAGGTTTGCACATAGAATGAACTGCAAAATGGCAGGTACATTTTACTTCCCCAGATAATCCCACTGATATGAGTTGGACTGAGTCTCAATAGCATTATATGGCCCTGGTTAAGGAAAAAAGGTAAACAAGAAGACAATTTAATAAAGGTCAAAGAAGTATCTGATCCATGGAGTTTCTCAGGCTGCACAGCTTTTAAGGCACTCCCACTTTCCCAATTTATATAGTTAATTAAATAAGTTAGTTCCAAATTGAAAGAAGTGATGAATCTGTTGATGTTCTTCGTATTATTCCAGGATGCACATTTGATTGAAAGATTGCTTTATACAAGGGAGTGAAAAGTGTCAAATTATCAGAAGATGACTTGATGTGTGTTGAATTTATCATAAGATCTATTATTTATATGCCAAAATATGAGGAAAGAGACTTTCAAACAAGTGAAAGAGTGTATTTATGAGCAAACTATTTCCACTACAATTCACAATTATTAGAAAAAATACTTAATGGACATCTGATTGTTAATTTCTCAATACCTTCTGTTTACTTGACATGTGATTAACGTTGTCTCATTAAAATCAGTATATGATTTTCTCTATACTTTGATAGAATTTTTATGCCAAATTTCATGGAAAAACTAAAGAAACATAAAGAAAATCTCATTGACTTTTAAGACATTTATGCCTTTCATGACCATGTTTTTATGAATGGATAATCTATATTACACATATTAGTTGACTAGTTGATCTAACCTGATTATATCACTTGATAAAACTCATATTTTTATGATGTAACTATGTCTGTGAACAATTCATTGTGCATTAAAAATCATATCAAGCTAAAAGTATACTTCAATATACCTAGTCTAAAAATGAAAAAAAGCACATGGCTACAGAAACAATTGTCCCTTGCTTAGGCAATTTGGTAGAAGTGGTGACTTAGGGAAGGAAGTGCTTGATGTTTCTATAACACAATCACAGCCATTTGTCACTTCTTGTATTCCTTGCAGTAAACATTTATCATGGCATGGGAGAATCAGAACTTTAACTCAGACTTTATCCAGGTGGGAATCTTCAATGACAGCCCCACTTGCATCTTCCTTTTCTCACTGGTCTTGGGCATCTTCACAGTGGCCTTCATGGGAAACACTGCTATGGTTCTCCTCATCTGCCTGGACAACCAGCTCCACACCAACATGTACTTCCTCCTCAGCCAACTCTCCCTCATAGACCTCATGCTCATCTGCACCACTGTACCCAAGATGGCTTTCAACTACTTGTCTGGCAGAAAGTCCATCTCTCTGGCTGGTTGTGGAGCCCAGATATTCTTATATGTGTCTCTGCTTGGAGCAGAATGTTTCCTGTTGGCTTCAATGGCCTAAGACCATTATGTTACCATTTGCCACCTATTAAGATCTCATGGCAGCTTCTTCATACATTCTTGGCTCGCTTGATGGTCTAATTGAAGCTGTAGTTGCATTGTCTTTCTCATATTGTGGTGCCAGGAAATGCCCCACTTTTTCTGTGATGTCCCTGCCCTTCTCACTCTCTCATGCACCAGCATATTGTTATTTAATGGTTGATATTTATATTCTATGTTATTATTCTTATTTCCCCTGTAGCAATAATCATTGCTTCCTATGTTAATGTTATTGTGGCTGTCATTCAAATGGGGTTTAGAGAGGTCCAACGGAAATCTTTTACTACCAGTTCCTCTCACTTCATGGTGATGGTAAAGTAGTATGAGCAGGTTTGTTCATATACATGAGGACCGCTTAAGATTATTCTCCCACCCAGGGCAAAATGGTGTCTGTCTTCTACACCATTCTTACTCCCATGCTGAATCCCCTCGTCTAGATCCTCTGCAGCAATGAAGTGGCCAAAGCTTTCATAGGGGAGGCAGAGTCTAGAGAGTAAATAGACTGATAATATTTATATTTAGGTTTTATTTCCCTTTATTCTTTGCCTTATGCTTAACTTTATGTATTTAACCAATACAATTAAATAACTAATGTTTACTGATCTTTGTACATTTATAGA
Source organism: Acinonyx jubatus (assembly GCF_027475565.1). Taxonomy (NCBI): domain Eukaryota; kingdom Metazoa; phylum Chordata; class Mammalia; order Carnivora; family Felidae; genus Acinonyx; species Acinonyx jubatus. The sequence continues at coordinate 82,192,111 of NC_069380.1, forward strand.
GAAAACATAAGATTTAGAAAATTAAAAACTCTGCTGTTTTTCTTCTTCAAATATTTGATTTATTATTATTATTATTTTTTAATTTTTTGTTTCAAGTTTATATTTGAATTCCAGTAAGTAAAAAAATAGTGTAATACTGGTTTCAGAATGTAGTGATTCATTACTTATATATAACACCCAGGACTCAAAAGAACAAGTACCTTCCTTCATACTCCTCACTAATTTAAACCATCCCAGTGGCCAATGCCCCTCTAAGAATACTCAGTTTTTTCTCTATACTTAAGAGTCTGTTTTATGGTTCGCTTCAATCATTTTCCCCTATGTTCATTTATTTCATATTTTAAATTACACATATTAGTTAAATTGTATGGTATTTGTTTTTCTCTGACTTATTTCACTTATCATATACACTCTAGCTTCATCCACATTATTGCAAATGGCAAGATTTCATCATTTTTGATGGCTGAGTAATATTCCATTGTATATGTATGTGCATACTCCTGAACAATGAGTCAAAAATTTATTAAAATGGAAATAAATATTTTGCAAAAAATAAAAATGGAAATATGACATAGAAAAATTTATAAAATGTGACAAAAATAATTCTAAGTAAAAAGTTTATAGTGATGCATATCAACATTTAAAAAAGATCTTAAATTAACTGATTAAAATAACTTAAAAATAATAATTAATAAAGCCCAAATTTAACAGAAGTAGATAATAATAAACAAGATAGTAGATAAAAATTAAACAGAGACTATTAAAACAAAATCAATAATCACTGTAATAAAGAACCATTTTTTGAGAAGATAAACGAAATTGGCAAATCTTCAGTTAAACTAAAAAAAGAAAGGAATAAAATTAATGAAATTATCAGTGAAAGAGATATTGCAACTTATGCCACAGAATGACAAATGATCATAAGAAGCATCTATGAAAAACTATTTGTCTAGGAATTAACTAACTTAGGAGAAAACGATACATTTCTGTAAATATACCACCTAAAATACAGAATTATGAAGACATGGAAAATTGAGGCAGGTCATTAACAAGTAAAGAATTGAATCAATAACCAAAACCACACCACATGGAAATTCCAGGAGCAGATGCCATCACTAGTGAATTCTACCAAACATTTAATGAAGAATTAATAAGTATCCTTCTCAAACTCTTCTTAAAAAATGATGAACAGGGAATGCTTCCAAACTTTTTAATGAGAAAAGTGTTAATATGATACCAAAGAGAGAGAACTCTAAAAGAAAATAAAAATTACAGGCCAACATTTCATGATGACCACAGATGTAAAATTCCTCAGGAACTATTAGCGAGCTGAATTCAAAAGCACATTACAATTATTATTTTCAATTATTATTACACACGACCAAATAGGATTTATTTCTGAGATGCAGGTGTGGTTCAAGATACATGAATTAATTAATCTAATGCATCATATAAACAGAATAAAAAATTAAAAAAAAATAACGCAGTCTTCTCAATAGATGCAGAGAAAAAAAACTATGACAAAATTCAGCATCCTTTTATGAGTAAAAACTCTCAGCAAAGTGGGTTTAGAGGGAAGGCAGCTAACTCAACGTAAGAAAGGCCATATATGACAACCCCATGGCTAACATCATACTCACTGGTGTTAAGCTGAAAGTTTTCCCTCTAAAACAAAAAACAAGACCAGAATGTCCTCTGCTTCTCCTCTATTAAACTGAGTACTAAAAGCCCTAGCTAGAATATTAAGAAATAGAAAAAAAAAATTAAAGGTCACCTAATTTTAAAAGAATGTAAAATATCACTATTGGCAGACTGGATGACCGTATTTAGAAAAAACTAAACACTCCATTAAAATTACTGATACAATGAGGGGGCACCTGGCTGGCTCGGTCAGAAGAGAGTGTGAGTCTTGATCTCAGGCTTGTGAGTTGAAGCCCCACATTGGGCGTAGAGATTACTAAAAATATATAAGTAAACTTTAAAATAATTTTGGTAGAAGGAATAAATGAATTATTTTAAGTTTAAGTATGTAAATCAACACATATTAACATTGAAGGAACAATCCCATTTACAATATCAATCAAAAAAGAATTAAACACTTGGAAATAAATTTTACCATGGTGGTAAAAGACCTTTGCACTTACACTGTAACACTAATGAAATGAATTGGAAATGGAAACACACTGAAATGGAAAGATAACCTGTGTATATGAATTGGAAGAATACCTTTGTTAAAATGGCTACACTACCCAAAGTGATCTTCAGATTCAATGTAATCACTTCCTACAGAATGCAATAGAGACCAGAAATAAGCCCAAGTATATGTGTTCAATTAATCTTCAACAAAGACACCAAGAATACACAATGAGAAAAAAAGTTTCTTCAATAATTGATGTTGGGAAAACTGGTCAGCCATGCGCAAAAATAAAGAAATAAAGAAATAAATAAATAAGATCCTTATCTTACAGCATACCAAAAATAAAAGAAATACACATTTAACATAAAAACATAAAATATGAAAGTTTACAACTTGTAGACGTAAATATAAGGAAAAACCTTATTGACATTCTTTGCAAATATATATTGATTTCACACCAAAGTCAGAGGCAATATAAACAAAAACAGACGTGTTGAACTACATCAAATTCAAAAGCTTCTGGACAACAAGCAACAAGATAAAGAGGCAACCTATGAAATTGTACAAAATATTTACAAATTTTGTACCTTATAAGGGCTCGCTATAAAATCTGTATAAAAAATGCTATACAACTTCATAGCTAAAACAACAAATAAGTCAATTAAAATATAGAAAATGTACCTAAATCGATACTTTTCAAATGAAGACATACAAATGGCCAATATACACATGAAAAGATGCTCAACATCACTCATCATCAGGGAAATGCAAATGAATATATTTTGCATTCTCTTATCCTTCGGAGACTTCTGTAAGTGTTAATGATATTCTTTTTAATGTTTATTTATTTTTGAGAGAGAGAGAGAGAATGAGCAAGAGAGGGGCAGAGAGAGGGATACACAGAAAGGGGAGCAGGATCCAGGCTCTGAGCTCAGCACAGAGCCTGACGTGGGGCTCAAACCCACGAACAGTGAGATCATGACCTGAGCTGAAATTGGAAGCCCATCCAACTGAGCCACCCAGATGCTCCAAAATGATGTTCTTGATGAAAGTCCAAGAAGTCCTTTAAGTTCTGAACTTTTTCTTAATTTACTTATCTTTTTTTCTGTTTAGTATGAACAATTTTAAGTAACCTATCTTGAAGTTCACAATATCTTTTTTTGAGATTGACTCCATTCTTATATCCCCCTAGTAAGTGGTTTTTTTTTTAAATTTTAATTCCAGTAGATTTAACATACAGTGTTATATTACTTTCAAGTGTATAGTGATTCACAATTCTGCATATTACTCAGTGTTCATCATGATAAGTGTATTCTTAATCACTTTCACCTATTTCACCCATTACCTGACCCACCTCCAGTCTGGTAAACATCTTTTTGTTCTGTATAATTAAGAGCTTGGGTTTTTGTTTTCTTCTGTTCTGTTTTGTTTTGTTGAGTTTCAGTTTTGGTTTTGGATTCAGTTTGTCTCTTTTTTTCTCCTTTGTTGGTTTGTTTTGTTTCTTCAATTCCACACATGATTGAAATCATATGGTATTTGCCTTTCTCTGACTGATGTATTTCACTTAGCATTGTACTCTCTAGTTACATCCATGTTGTTGCCAATGGTAACATTTCATTATTTTTTATGGATGAGTAAAAAAGAAAGGATTATATATATCTTATTTGTTCTTCTAATGATGGACACTTGGGTTCTTTCTATATATGGGCTATTGTAAACAATACTGCAATAAACATAGGAATGCATATATCTTTTTGAATAAGTGTTATTTTCTTTGGATAAATACCAGTTGGAAACACTGAATCATATGGTAGTCCTATTTCTAATTTTTGAGGAAATTCCATACTGTTTTCCACAATGGTTATAGCAGTATGCATTAACAATAACATCTCTTGAGGGTTTATATTTCTCCACATCATTCTTCTTTTCTTTTAAGAACAGATTTCTTATGATGTACTTCATATACCATAAATTCACCTGTTTAAAGTGTACAATTCAATATATATATTTTTTAATTTTTAGCAAATTTGCAGTGTGTTCAACCATCACCACAATTTAACTTTAAAATATTTCCATCCCCACTAAAATAAACCCCATACACATTACCAGTCAATTCTAATTCTCTACCTGCACCTACAACATCTTGAGCAACGACAAGTCTACTTTAAAGCTCTATAAATTTGCCTGTTGGGCACATTTTATATGAATGGAATCATACAGTATGTGGCTTTTTGTGACTGGCTTCCTTCACTTAGCATAACGTTTTAAAATTTCATCCCAATTTGTAGCATGTATTAGTACTTAATTTCTTTTTATTGGTGAATAATATTGGATGTTAGAGAATATCACATTTTATTTATTTCATCAGTTGATGTGCATTTAGGTTATTTTAACTTTTTGACTATTATGAATAACGCTGCTTGGAATATTTTTACACATTTTTTTGTGGGAGCATACATTTAAATTTTTCTCAGGTTAAATACCTAAGAGTGCAATCACTACATCATATAGTAATTTTGTGTTTAACTTTTTTTTTTTACTTTATTTATTTAGTTTGAGAGAGAGAGAGAGAGAGAGAGAGAGAGAGAGAGAGAATGCATGCAAGTGGCAAAGGGGCAGAGAGAGAGGGAGAGTAAGAATCCCATGACATGGGGCTTAACCACATGAAACATGAGATTATGACCTGAGCTGAAATCAAGAGTTGGGTGCTCAAATGACTGGGACATTCAGGCACACCACTGTGTTTAAATTTTCAAAGAACTGCCAAATGTTTTCCAACGGTTTTGCACCATTTTACATTCTCTGCTATCAATGCATGAGGGCTCCAATTTCTCCACATTCAATCTATTTTTTGTAACTTATTTATTTACATTAAAGTTAGTTAACATACTGTGTAGTATTGGTTTCAGGAGTAGAACCCAGTGATTCATCACTTATAAGAATATATTATGAAAAATCATACGCCAACAAATAGGACAACCTAGAAGTAGATGAATTCCTGGAAACATACAAACTACCAAAGCGATACAGGAATAAATAAAAAAATTTGAACAGTCTGATAACCATCAAAGACATTGAATTAGTAATCAAAAAATTCCCAACAAACAGAAGTCCAGAGCCAGATGACTTTAAAGGCAAATACTACCAAACATTTCAAAAATAATTAGTACCTATTGTTCTCAAACTATTCCAAAACACAGACAAGGAAGGCAAACTTTCAAATTCATTCTTTGAAGCAAGCATTACCCTGATACCATAAACATATAAAGACATGGCTAGAAAAGAATACTACAGGCCAACATCTTGGACAAACATAGATCCAAAAGCCCTCAAAACTACTTGCAAACCAAGTATAACAATACATTTAAAAACCATTCACCATGATCAAGTGGGATTTGTTTTTTACTGAGTTGCAAGCGTAGTTCAAAATTCCCAATCAATCAACATGATACATCATATCAATAACAGAAAGGATAAGAACCATGTGATCATTTAAATAGAGTAAAAAAATCCATTTGGCAAAGTAAAACTTCATTCATGATAGAACCATTCAACAAATTAGGTTTAGAAGAAACATACTTGAACATAATAAAGACCATGTATTATAAACCCTGAGATAACATCATACTCAATATGAAATACTGAGAGCTTTTCCTCTATGGTCAGGATGAAGACAAGGATGTGCATTATCACTGATTTTATTCAACATAACTACTGAATGTTGTAGCTACATAGGCAGACAAGAAAAACACAAAGAGAAATGTGGTTTTTTATTAAAATTTTTTTTGTCGTTTATTCATTATTGAAAGATAGAGACAGCATGAGCAGGGGAGGCGCAGAGAGAGACACACACAGAATCCAAAGTAGGTTCCAGGCTCCGAGCTGTCAGCACAGAGCCCAACGCGGGGTTTGAACTCAGAAACCGTGAGATCATGACCTGAGCCCAAGTCTGACGCCCAACTGACTGAGCCAGCCAGGCACCCCCACAAAGAGAAATTTGTAAAGAAGAAGTATAACTTTCACTATTTGCAGATTACATGATACTATATATAGCACACCCAAAGACTCCACCCAGAAACTACTATAGCTGATATATGAATTTATTAGATTTTCAGTATACAAAATCAATATACAGATTTATCATTTACATACACTATCATGAAGTAGTAGAAAAGGGATTTAAGAAACTGCCCATTTAGAATTTCACCAAAATAATAAAATATCTAGAAATAGACTTAACAAATGAGGTGAAAGGGCTGTACTCTGAAATCTACAAACCATTGATGAAGGAAGTTGAAGATGACAGGAATAAAGGACAGAATATGCGATGTTTCTGGACTGCAAGAACAAATATCATTATCATGTTTATATTATCTAATGCAATATAAAGATATATTGTAATTCCTGTTGAAATACCAATAGCATACACACACACACACACACACACACACACACACACTTTGCAGAACTAGAACAGGTAATGATAACATATTTAGGTCTAAAATGAGTCCCTTGTCAGCAGCATGACATGGAACTTTTTTTCTTATCAATCCATTCTGTCACCTTATATCTTTTGATTGGAGCATCTAGCTTATTTATATTCAAAGTAATTATTAATGATATATGTTTACTGGCTTCTTATTATTTGTTTTGTGGTTGTTGCTGACGATTTTTTATGATCCTTTCTTGTCATTCCTCTTTTCATGTTTTGCTGATTTTATTTAGTGATATACTTTATTCTTTGCATATTTATTAGTGAGTATTTGTATATAGTCACTATTACCTTATTACCTCTTTTGCATATAGCAGTCTTTATTTAATTCTTGGTCATTTAAGTTTGAACCCATTCTTTACTCTTCCTTACATTTTAGGTACATATTGTCACATTTTACATCTTTTTATATTGTGAATTCCTTGATATTTTTTACATAAATATTCATCTGCTGATAGCTAGTTTATTTATATTTGCATATAAAGTAGAAGTTAATGGCTATTAATACTAAGAAAATTTTAATTTGACCTGGATTTAGGAAATCATTCAAACAGTTTAGAAATTGTCACATATGAAGTCACATGTTCAAAAACAGTTATTCATAATTAAACAATGTCTAAACTATTTTTCTTATTTTCAGGTGGAAAACTAATTATGTATGAAGTCCTAAGAGAAAAAATGGATGCTAAAATAAATTATTATAATTGAAGAACAGGGACTGAATTCCCTGGATGGATTATGAAATTAAATCACAGATGACTTACTAAAATTGTGTTACATATATTTTCTCTGAAAGTTAAAGGATTTCAGTTACTCTGTAAATAGTATCATTCTTGATAACACCTGGAAGGTAAGTTTGAATGAGACTGTACATTCCAAAATATCTAAATCATTCTGATGTTCAATCAAAGGGAATAGAATTTTATTCAAAAGCTATATGTATTAGAAATTTTGATATTTTGAAGTTCTTTAAGTACGGACCACTTTTTCATGTTGATCTCTAACTTACCCCTTTATGGTCTCTGTAAAATAAATGTATTTCTTATATTTGTCACAGATCTTTTTGAAGGTTAAATTAAATAATACCTGTGAAGATATTAAATACAAGGCATTATTTAGAACAATGTTATAAATGCTAAATTCAGAATCATTGCAAGACTCTCCAGTGGATCTAGTCTATTTGTTCTTGTTCCCAATCACTGTGAGGATCATATAGGCTTCATTTTTGTGCAATTTTCTGTAGTTGAACTAAACACATAGAAAATAAGCATATAGCTTACCAATCAGGAACAAATAATCTAATAAGAAAAATAGATTATTTTCAAAAATAATCAAGAGGAATAAATTAAGGTTATTGCAAATAAGGGTGGGGAGATGTGATTTGGATGTAAGTAATGATAGTAATGCTCATCTGATGAATTCATGTTGTGATATATGTATTTAAAGAATTAACCTATTCTACTTTTTAACAATCCTTAGAGGAATGGGGGGAATTAAAATAAAATCTCAGAGACATTAGCTAACCTGTCTGTTGACATAGGAGTTGGTGGTAGATCAAGACTATAAACTCAGTAAACTGATCTGAAGGTCCATAATATTGCCTTTACATAGAACAGAGGTAGACACCACACATCTTCTGAAAGTTTTTTATATGCAGATCTTGCTAGCTAAGGAATGAAGAAGGAGGCATGAAGAAAGATAGTCCTGTTTTGGAATTTGAAAGGAAGTGTGATTTACAAATGTGAAAGATTGTGGAACAGCAGACATCAAGTAAGAGACACCTCCTAAAAGCTCCTACTTATCTCAGTTGTATCTTTGGGATCTGGAAGTAGCAGTGTCTCAAATCAAGGTCAGCAAGATGGTGAAATATGCTCTGCAGCTAATTTGAGCCATTTGAGAATTGAACTTATAAGAGGAGTGATACAATCCACTTATTATTTGGGAAAATCCAAAATTAGAGTGTTGGGTAAAGTGAAAAATAGAAACTTAGTTTTATCTGTAATATTTAGATATGATGCAAATAGATGGGCTTTTTAGAAATACTGATAAGCCTTTCCAAAAGGTATCACAACTCACTTTTGAGAAATGTAACTTGAAAATTTTATAGGTAAACAGAGGATGGATTTAGGTGAATAATTCCTAAGTTTCCATAAGGACATTTTTTGCATACCATTTTATCTATAACATACTATTTATTTTTTGTGTCTTTATTAGGAGGGAGAGCATGACTTCTCCATTGACATTAAGCAGCATATATAGAGCAGAGATGAATGCTCAGTTATCCTAATATGTATTCAACTAAACTCTCCTTTTCTCAATTTTCTCTCCCTCATTCACTATCCCCCTCAAATTTCTTTCCAACTCATTTGGTCATTCAAAACACACAAGGTCTTTCAACATTCCACTGAATGTCAACTGTCTTTGTTTAGTCAACTTGACTCTTTTCCTCTCCTCTTCCTATAACAATTTTTAAAATTATCTTTCTTCAAAATACATTTCTTGAAGCTGGTGAGCATAATTAATAAAAACATAAATTATATTTAGCTAAAGTTGTGTCATAGTCTATTTTTTAAGTATGTATAGACAAAGTCTATTAATTCCACACTATGAGGGATTTGTTGAGAAATTATGTGGATAAAATTTGATGAAGCAATGGATTAATGTACATTATGTTGTTAACTTTATAGCTGTAATGCTTATATAAATTCCTCATGTTATTATAGCTATAACTAAATGCACTTATTAATATAAAATAACACATTTTAACTAAGACATTGCTTCAGAGAGATGATGTGGAGGAGCTTGAGCTGACAGTATTCAGAAATAAGTGTCTTGACCACCAATGTGAAACGTTGTTTACTATAGCTTCCTCTCCTAGGAAAGTAAAGGAAATGAGACTTTGTGAGATCGGTTTGCCAAAATAAAAGATCGTGCAATAACGTAACATAACATAACATAACATAACAACATAACATAATATATAATTAATATAATATAATATAACATAATATAATATAATATAATAATATATCATTGTATGTATGCCCACATTGAAGAAATAAGAAACATAAAAAAAAATTCAGGAATATATAGGCAGAACCTCCTTACCTACTACAAAGTAAATTTTACATTTATCTACTGAAAATGGACAACTTAAAACTGTTTCTCATCTCAAATTATTAAAGATTCTTCTAACTGACTTTTATAGAAGCCAGTTAGTTTTGAACAGTTCTAACTATCTCCATTGCAATTCTTCCATTCGTTCCTTTTATGGGCTAAAATTCATGGATTGTTTTCACATAATGACATAATGTGAAGGGGAATAGATTTAAAATGTGATGGAGTTTGTTGTTAACACAGAGATTGTAAAAAGCAGCCATGAGCAAAATAAGATCTAAATATAGAGTCAGGTCCTGTCACTTTCAAATAATGGAGACAAGGAAAGCATAGTGAAAAATTATTACAACACCCCTTTAGCAATTTATTTTTATAAATTACTCCATAGAAATTTGATTTGGAAGTTTGTACATAGAGTGTTAAGGACATTTACTTCCCTAGATAATGCCACCTATGTAAGCTGTATTCAGTCTAGATAGCATTATATGGCCTTGATTAAGCAGAAAGACAAGAAGACAAATGCAGGACAAAGAAAAATCTGGCCCATGGAGTTCTTCAGCCTGTGCAGCTTTCAAGGCACTTCCACTTTCCAAATTTATAGAATTGTTATTTATGCAATTAATGTCCAAATTGGGAATACTGATGAATTTGTTGTTTTGGGTATTATTCCAGGATGCACAATTGATTGAAAGATTACCTATTAAAGGGGAAAAAGTGGCAAATTGTCAGGAAATGACTAGATATATGCTGAATGTTCCATAGGTACTAATATTTATGTTTCAAAACATAAAGAGAGAGACTTTCACCAGGTAAAACAACATGAGCAAACTTGAAGTAGAAAGGATATATTGCTTTTTAGAAGCACAGAAATGATAGTAAACCAAGTGATGTTTTAATTTTCTGTTGGTCAATAAATTTTAATCAGAAGCTTGAAAACTCATGTTATTTTTCAGTAGTAATGTTTGAAGTTTTTTCTGTAGCATGCATAATCACTTTTGAATCACAGTTTGAATAAGGTTAAAAGATTGTGTTAGAAATATTTAATAAACAATTGTGTGTAGAGGAGTGAAAAAGTAAAAATACTTGAAAATTTAAATAGCATGATCTATGCTTATTTACACAGTGTGGGTTGAGTTTCTTGATAAGTATTATAAATATAAGGAATAATGCTAAGAGAATTTATAACTGGTCAGAAATTTAGGATGTATTAAATACCTGAGTTATGATTGAAATATTATATACACTGAATTGTTGAATGCTACAGAGATAAAGAGTTTAGAAGGACCCAAAGTGGTGAAGAAAATGAATATTCATAATCTGTCCAGGGAGTGTTAGGGAAGAAAGAAAGTAAAGAATTTCTTGTCTCTTGGAAAGGGGATAAAGAAGGGAAAAAATGAATATGAAAATAAAGAATTATATGTATGCTATTGTATAGCCAAAGAAATCTTAAAAGGTTTTGCTAAGGACATGGAAGAGATTAATTTTATGTAAGCTAGAATAGTGTGGAGGTAAGTAAGTGTGGTCTCTCTTACTTTTAGTAGTATATATTTATTTTAAAATATATATATCATACAAACTTCACTCCAGATAATATTCACACTTTAAAAATATGATCTAATTTGATTTTAATAACACACTGTAATATAGATATTATAAATATTCAGGTTAATATACTGTAAAATAAAGATTGTAGGAATTAATTGCCTAAAATCACACAGCTGAAGTAATCTGTACCAGACATGCCTTTGCCTTTGTACTCTCCTTTATCCTGTATCTTGAGATCAATACTTGACTGCCTTGTGGACACATGTCACTTTTAGAGATGAGTGAGGAAACGGTATATTTATGAGGAACTATTTACACTATAACCCACCATTATTAGAATAAATATTACATAATGGACATCAGATTGCTGATTTCTCAATCTCTTCTGTTTACCTGACATGTGATTAATCTTGTCTCATTTCCATCAATACATGATTTTCTCTACACTTTGATAGAAATTTTATGCAAAATTTCATGGAAAACAAAAAAGAACCATAAATAAAATCTCATTGACTTCTCAGAAATTTATGTCTTCCATGATCATAAAGTTTTTATGAATGGATAATCTACACTACGCATATGAGCTGACTAGTTTCTCTAACCTCATTATATGACTTGAGAAAGTTCTCATATTTTTATTTTTTTAATGTTTATTTATTTTTGAGACAGAGACAGAGACTGAGCAGGGGAGGGGCAGAGAGAGAGGGAGACACAGAATCCGAAACAGGCTCCAGGCTCTGAGCTGTCAGCACAGAGCCTGACACCGGGCTGGAACCCACAAACTGTGAGATCCTGACCTGAGCTGAAGTCGGATGCTTAACTGACTGAGCCACCCAGGTGCCCTGAGAAAACTCTCATATTTTTAACATGTAACTTACTATGTCTGTGAACCACACATTCTTCATTAACAACAAACTTGAATTTAAATAAATAAATTTTTAAACGAAAATAATTCATCTAACATAAAATAATCATATCAAGATAAAACAATGCTTTAATATATCCAGTCTAAAAATGAAATTATGACCAGAGAAACAATTGCCTCTTGCTTAGGCAATTTGGTAGAAGTGGTGACTTAGGGAAGGAAGTGCTTGATGTTTCTATAGCACAATCACAGCCATTTGTCACTTCTTGTATTCCTTGCAGTAAACATTTATCATGGCATGGGAGAATCAGACCTTCAACTCAGACTTTATCCTGGTAGGAATCTTCAATGACAGCCCCACTCACATCTTCCTTTTCTCACTGGTCTTGGGCATCTTCACAGTGGCCTTCATGGGAAACACTGTTATGGTTCTCCTCATCTGCCTTGACAACCAACTCCACACCCCCATGTACTTCCTTCTCAGCCAACTCTCCCTCATGGACCTCATGCTCATCTGCACCACTGTACCCAAGATGGTTTTCAACTACTTGTCTGGCAGGAAGTCTATCTCTCTGGCTGGTTGTGGAGCCCAGATATTCTTATATGTGTCTCTGCTTGGAGCAGAATGTTTCCTGTTGGCTTCAATGGCTTATGACCGTTATGTTGCCATTTGCCACCCATTAAGATACTCAATTCTCATGAACCAGAAAATATGTGGTCTCATGGCAGCTTTTTCATGGATTCTTGGCTCACTTGATGGTATAATTGAAGCTGCAGTTGCATTGTCTTTCTCATATTGTGGTGCCCGAGAAATACCCCACTTTTTCTGTGATGTCCCTGCCCTTCTCACTCTCTCATGCACTAACACATTGTTATTTGAAAGGATGGTATTTATATGCTGTATTATTATGCTTCTTTTCCCTGTAGCAGTAATCATTGCTTCCTATGTTCATGTTATTGTGGCTGTCATTCACATGGGATCTGGAGAGGGCCCATGTAAAGCTTTTGGCACCTGTTCTTCTCACCTCATGGTAGTAGGAATGTATTACGGAGCAGCCATGTTCATATACATGAGGCCCAGTTCAGATCGTACCCCCACCCAGGACAAATTCGTGTCTGTCTTCTACACTATCCTTACTCCCATGCTGAATCCTCTCATCTATAGCCTCCGCAACAAGGATGTGGCCAGAGCATTCATGAAGGTGTTAGGAAGGGGTAAGTCTGGAGAGCAAATTGCCTGGTAATCTTTACGCTTTGTTTTTTCCCAGTACCTTCTTTGCTTTATGCTTAAATTTATGTATTCAATCAATCCAATTAAGTAACTAATATTTCCTGATCTTTGTAGATTTATAGGCAACAACAAAGATTTTAGAAATTGAAAAATTGTTTTCATTTTTTCTTCAAATAGTTTACATTTTTATGGTAGTTTGAAGCTATGGCTATAAGGAAATTATTTAGTACAAAAAAATCCGCAATTTATTCCATTGTATTATACCAATTTAAAAATTTTTTGCCATGACTACATCCCATTGTTTGGTTGCATTGATTAAAATTATGTTTTTATAACATGTCATAAGCTTAACCTTGGAGAAAAAATGCTTTTTATGAAATCCAAAAATCTTAATTTGGAGTGATCAATTTTTTAAAAAAAGTGAATGACGAAGCAATTTATGGGAATGAATATAAGATTATTATGTAAATGAATTTGTCATAACTGGATGGGAAATAAGGGGTATTGTATTGTGATATAGCCACATCGAGATTTAATTTTTCTATAAATTGTCCTTCTTAGGGGCGCATGGGTGGCTTGGTCGGTTGAGCGTCCGACTTTGGCTCAGGTCATGATCTCAGGGTCCGTGAGTTCGAGCCCCGCATCGGGCTCTGTGCTGACAGCTCAGAGCCTGGAGCCTGTTTCAGATTCTGTGTCTCCCTCTCTCTCTGCCCCTCCCCTGTTCATGCTCTGTCTCTCTCTGTCTCAAAAATAAATAAACGTTAAAAAAAAATTAAAAAAAAAAAGAAATTGTCCTTCTTCGGGATAGTAGATAACTGGGGTGTTATCATTTATTTTATTTTCCTATAGAAATCAAACAGTCCTATACATGGGAAACTAAAATGTAAATATGAATCCTAAAACATGGTTTTTCTCATTCTTAGATATTTTCCTCTTTATATGGATTGTGTACTGTTATTGTATGAAAACATAATAATTTTTGTTTAATGAAGAAGTATTGGTTTTCTTTAGGCTGCATATTTTCCTTAAATCTCATGTGTAACATCCCCAAATATAAGTTCATAATGATATTTTTATCTATCTAGATATATGTATAAAATACGTATATGTAGATCATCATTTAGATATAGATGATATAGATATATAATTCTGGAGATTCTTGTGGCTTAAACAGAAAAATCTTTATACCATAATATGAATATGAACTGTTTCATTAAAACTGTGTGGTAACATCCCCACTGTATACAACAAATTAACACAAATTTAGCAGCTGTGAATAGCAACCGTTTATGTCAGAGTTTATATTTGTCAGTTTCCAGCGTGGCTAACATAGATATTCTGCTTCTGATATCAGAATGTAAGATCCATGTGTTGGTTGGAGCTGCGGTTTTATCTGAAACTTAAGGTCACCTTCAAAGCTCATGCGTTTGTTGAAATGAGTAATTTTTTAAATAATATATTGCTTTTATTTTTTTAACTTTATTTTTTTTAATTTACATGCAAATTAGTTAGCATATAGTGCAACAATGATTTCAGGAGTAGATTCCTTAGTGCCCCTTACCCATTTAGCCCATCCCTCTCCCACAATCCCTCCCATAACCCTCAGTTTGTTCTCTATGAGTCTCTTATATTTTGTCCCCCTCCCTGTTTTTATATTATTTTTGTTTCACTTCCATTATTCTCATATGTTTTGTCTCTTAAAGTCCTCATATGAGTGAAGTCATGAGTTTTGTCTTTCTCTGACTAATTTCACTTAGCATAATAATACCCTCCAGTTCCATCCATGTATTTGCAAATAGCAAGATTTCACTCTTTTTGATTCACTCCATTATGTGTGTATGTGTGTGTGTATGTATATACATATATATATAATCACTTCTTCTTTACCCATTCATCCATCGATGGACATTTGGGCTCTTTCCATACTTTGGCTATTGTTGATAGTGCTGCTATAAACATGGGGGTGCATGTGTCCCTTCGAAACAGCACACCTGTATCCCATGGATAAATGCCTAGTAGTGCGATGGCTGGGTCGTAGGATAGTTCTATTTTTAGTTTTTTGGGGAACCTCCATACTTTTTTCAAGAGTGGCTGCATCAGCTTGCATTCCCACCAACAATGCAAAGAGGTCCTCTTTCTCCACATCCTCACCAACATCTGTTATTGCCTGAGTTGTTAATGTTAGCCATTCTGACAGGGGTAAGGTGGTATCTCATTGTGGTTTTGATTTGCATTTCTCTGATGATGAGTGATGTTGAGCATTTTTTCATGTGTCGATTGGCCATTTGGGTGTCTTCTTGGTGAAGTGTCTATTCATGTTTTGCCCATTTCTTCACTGAATTATTTGTTTTTTGGGTGTTGAGTTTGATAAGTTCTTTATAGATTTTGGATACTAACCCTTTATCTGATGTGTCATTTGCAAATATCTTCTCCCATTCTGTTGGTTGCCTTTTAGTTTTGCTGATTGTTCCCTTCACTGTGCAGAAGCTTTTTGTTTTGATGAGGTCCCGGTAGTTCATTTTTTACTTTTGTTTCCCTTGCCTCTGGAGACATGTTGAGTAAGAAGTTGCTGTGGCCAAGATCAAAGAGGTTTTTGTGTGCTTTCTCCTCGAGGATTTTGGTGAATTCCTGTCTTACATTTAGGTCTTTCATCCATTTTGAGTTTATTTTGTGTATGGTGTAAGAAAGTGGTCCAAGTTCATTGTTCTGCATGTCGCTGTCCAGTTTTCCCAGCACCACTTGCTGAACAGACTGTATTTTTTCCGTTGGATATTCTTTCCTACTTTGTCAAAGATTAGTTGGCCATACGTTTGTAGGTCAATTTCTGAGTTCTCTATTCTATTCCATTGATCAGAGTGTCTTTTCTTGTGCCAGTACCATACTGTCTTGATGATTACAGCTTTGTAGTATAGCTGGAAGTCTGGGATTGTGATGCCTTTTCCTTTCGTTTTCTTTTTCAAGATTGTTTTGACTATTCAGGATCTCTTCTGATTCCATACAAATTTTAGGATTATTTGTTCCAGCTCTGTGAAGAATGCTAGTGTTACTTTGATAGGTATTGCATTGAATATGTAGATTTCTTTGGGTAGTATCAACATTTTAATAATATTTGTTCTTCCTACCCAGGAGCATGGAATATTTTCCATTTGTTTGTGTCTTCTTCAATTTCTTTCATAAGCTTTCTATAGTTTTCAGTGTACAGATTTTTCACCGCTTTGGTTGGATTTATTCCTAGGTATTTTATGGTTTTTTGTGTAACTGTAAATGGGATCAATTCCTTGATTTGTCTTTCTGTCACTTCATTGTTGGTGTGTACGAATGCAACCTATTTCTATGCATTGATTTTATATCTCTTTACTTTGCTGAATTAATTAATCATTTCTAGCTGTTTTTGGTGGAATATTTTGAGTTTTCTATACAGAGTATCATGTCATCTGTGAAGAGTAAAAGTTGGACCTGCTCCTTGCTGATTTGGATGCCTTTTATTTCCTTGTGTTGTCTGATTGCAAAGGCTACGACTTCCAATACTATGTTGAATAACAGTGGTGAGAGTGGATATCCCTGTCTTGTTCCTGACCTTAGGGGGAAAGCTCTCAGTTTTTCCCCATTGAGGATGATATTAGCGTTGGGTCATTCATATGTGGCTTTTATGATCTTGAGTTATGCTCCCTCTATCCCTAATTTCTTGAGGGTTTTTATAAAGAAAAGATGGTGTATTTTGTCAAATACTTTCTCTGCACCTATTGAGTGAATCATATGGTTCTTTTATGTTTCCTTTCTTTTAATGATATGATGAATCACGTTATTGTTTTGCAGATATTGAACCAGCCCTGCATCCCAGGTATAAATCCTGCTTGGTCGTGGTGAATAATTTTCTTAATGTATTCTTGGATCCAGTTGGCTAATATCTTGTTGAGAATTTTTGCATCCATGGTCATCAGGTATATGGGTCTATAGTTCTGCTTTTTAGTGTGGTCTCTGTCTGGTTTTGGAATCAGGATAATGCTGGCTTCATAGAAAGAGTTTGTAAGTTTTCCTTACATTTCTGGAACAGTTTTTGGAACAGTTTCAAGGGAATAGGTGTTACATCTTCTTAGTGTTTGGTAGAATTACCCTGGAAAGATATCTGGCCCTGGACTCTTGTTTTTGGGCAGATTTTTGATTACTAATTCAATGTCGTTACTGGTTATGGGTCTGTTCAAATTTTCTATTTCTTTCTGTTTCAGTTTTGGTAGTGTATATGTTTCTAGGAATTTTTTCCATTTCTTCCAGATTGCCCATTTTATTGGCATATAATTGCTCATAATATTCTCTTATTATTCAGTACTCACTCAGAACATCAATGGACTCAATGTTCCAATCAAAAGGGTAACAGAATGTACAAGAAAACAAGATCCATCTATATGCTGTTTACAAGAGACCCAATTTAGACCTAAAGACACCTTCATATTGAAAATAAGGGGATGGAGAACAATCTATCATGTTAATGGTCAACAAAAGAAACCCAGAGTAGCCATACTTATATCAGACAATCTAGACTTTAAAATAAAGACTGTATCAACAGATGCAGAAGGGCATTATATCACAATTGAGGGGCCTATCCACCAAGAAGAGCTAACAATTGTAAACATTTATGTGCCAAATGTGAGAGCACCCAAATATATAAGTCAAGTAATTACAAACATAAAGAAACTCATTGAAAGTAATACATAATAGTAGGAGATGTCAACACCCCACTCACAGCAATGGACAGATCATCTACTCAAAAAATCAACAAGGAAACAATGGCTTTGAATGACACACTGGACCAGATGGACTTAAGAGATATATTCAAAACATTTCATCCTAAAGCAGCAGAATATATTCTTCTCCAGTGCACATGGAACATTCTCCAGAATAGACCATATACTGGGACACAAATCAGCCCTAACTCCAAAAAGATCAAGATCATACAGTGTGTATTTTTATACCACAACACTATGAAACTCGAAATCAAGCACAAGAAAAAATTTGGAAAGGTAACAATTATTTGGAGACTAAACAACATCTTACTAAAGAATGAATGGACTAACCAAGAAGTTAAAGAGGAAATTAAAAAGTATATGGAAGTCAATGAAAATGATAGCACCACAACCCAAAACCTCTGGGATGCAGCAAAGGTGGTCATAAGAGGAAAGTATATAGCAATCCATGCCTTCCTAAAGAAGGAGGAAAGATCTCAGATACACAACCTAACCTTATGCCTTACGGTGCTGGAAAAAGAACAGCAAATAAAACACAAAACCAGCAGAAGAAAGAAATAATAAAGATTAGAGCAGAAATTAATGCTATCAAAACCAAAACAGCAGTAGAACAGATCAATGAAACCAGAAGCTGGTTCTTTGAAAGAATTAACAAAATTGATAAACCACTAGCCAATGGATCAAAAAGAAAAAAGAAAATGACCCAAATAAATGAAATAAAGAATGAAGGAGTAGAGATCACATCAAACACAGCAGAAATGAGTAATTTTTATAAAGCTGACTAACATATGTTTGCTTTTTTTTAACGTTTATTTATTTTTGAGAGAAAGAGAGAGAGAGAGAGAGAGAGCATGAGAAGATGAGCAGGGCAGAGACAGACTGAAAGAGAATCTCAAGCAGGCTCTGTGACTGTGACAGAAATAGGACTCCATTCTACGAACCCTGAGATCAAGACCTGAGCCGAAATCAAGAGTCAAACACAAGTGACTGAGCCATGAACGTGACCCTCTCTGTATGTTTTTTTTCATGAGAACTTCTGTGATGTAATGCAAACATTAAGTTCTCTTCTGAAAAATGACAACTAGTTAATATAAGCCAATCAAAGTTCATCTTGCTTCAAATTCTTAAATTCTACTGATTTGTGATATTAATTATAGCTGCACAATTTACTCTTATTTTATAATATAACATAATAATGAGAATAACACCAGGGAATAGAGAATATGGAGATGGTTTAGGATTTTTCTGCCAGACACATCCAGATTAATTGCATACTTATATTCACAAAAGACATAAAAATAATATTTCATTTATTGATTCTACCAGTAATCTGAGAGAAACTTGGTAATGCCCAAATGGTTGAGTGAATTAAGACAACTTTTGGAAATTATTTAAATTCATAATATTTCTGCTTATTAGATTAAGAGAATTTATAGAATTGTATTATAGACTTATAATTTGTCCAGAGCACATGTAATGAGTATTCTATTTATTATAACATTTTACACAATGAATAAAGACATAACATTGTCAATCTTGTAAACAATTATGGATGCTGTATTCAATAATTTTCTTTTTCAATTTTCAGTTTTAAATACGATTAAAACAAATACTACACCTCTTGGATTCTCTGCAAAGCAAACAGATATGAAAAAGTTGGTGAGAGCAATAAAATAATATCCATAATGAAATTTTATTTTAATAAAAGAAAGTCTACATTTTAACCAAAATTTCTTGTTCACAATATTGTTTGACATTTTTTTTTACTGAAATTCAATTCAAACATTAGTTAAACAAGTTGTTTTACATTTGGATGAAAGTACATACATATGTGTGTGTGTATGTGCATATAGGTGCAAAATAAGTGTTAGTTGAAGCAGTAGAGAAAAATTTTAAAATAGTTATTTTATAAAAAAATAATGAATTTAATATTGGTAATATAAAATTTTTGTATACAGAAATTACTCAAGACTGAAATTATATCCTAAGCTCTTGATAGGGTGCTTCAAGAATAAAACTATTGCAAAACTAGAGGTCATTCATAGATTATTAGGATTAAAAATACATTAAGTCTGTATATAAAGAAAGCCTAAACCTTCATTATTCTTTAAAAAACAATTAGCAAGGAAAATAATATGATTATAAATTTGCTTAAACTTCCTTAAGTTATGTGTGAAAAAAATTCATAAGCTTCTATTTGAATATATAATATAAAGGAGATGATTTGGAGCAAGATGACTGAATAAGAAATTCCAGCTCTCATAATTTATGGATATAATAATTTTCACAATTATCCATGGATGGCAGTATCTTTGTGGGAACACAAGAGGCAGAGGGGGAATTTCAGAACACTGATCAAGCAAAGAATCCAAGAACAGACACATGGAAGAGGATGAGAAGAATGATAGCACTTTATTCATGACCTTCCCTAAGATATAGCTCAGCATAAAGAGACACACTTGGCTTGCAAATTATCCCAAGGGAGAAAATAAGAACAGAGTGAGGACCTGGCTTCCCCAGCCTCACAAGATATCTCCTAAGAGGTTCATATATATGTCTTGCCTTACCAGATTATTGCAATTTTAGGCCTAGGTGAATAATCTGGAGGTGCTTGGAGTAGAGAAAAGGAGTGGGGGCTTACAGCAACCACCACACAGACCTCCAAAACCCATTACAGATGCTGCTAACTGGCTTTGGGTCTTCACCCATGAACTTTGAAGGTTGACTCATTTGCAGCCTATCAATGAGCTGATGCATGCTCCAACCCTACACACACGCCCCCAATATGGTGCATGTTAACTTCCACAGATACAATGCAATTCCACAAATGGCATGCAGAGTATATGCAATTCAACAGTGGCATACAAACCTCCTCAGACAGCACAAAGATTTCAGTGACCATCCTGACTCTGTGCAATTGAGAGAAGGTATGCAATCTTGAACTCTATAGGGCACTGCCCTGGGAAAAATAAGTGAACAGATTTCAGCACCCAGTCTGATATGAGATTCAGAAAGTGAAGACTGAGAGAATGAGATTGAGAGAAGGCACACAATTCTTGACTTAGCCCAAGAATAAAAAGAAGAATCGTGTAGGTGTATTTGTAGAAAATTACTGAGAGAAGTTTTCCCTATCAGGGCTGACTGGTAAAGATCTTTAAATCTTCAAGCCACTCATCAAGGACTGGAGAAGGAGACTACTTCTTTAAGTGTTAAGCAGTAATTCAAGAGTTTAAGGACAATTAAGTACCATGAAAACATAAGCCCACATAAGGAACAAAATATTCCTTCCGTGGCTGTTCCCACAAAAATAAGGAACTGTGAATTGTCTGACACACAATTCCAAATAATTATCTTACAAGGACATAGACAACTAAACATATAATCAAGACAAATTGCATGACCAAAATATAAAGTTCGATATAGGTAATTAAACCACTGAAAACAAAAACAAAAACAAAATTTTGGAGCCAAAGAATACAATGACTGAACCAAAAACTAAATAGAGAATTTCTGAAGCTGAAACAACAAGCAGAAGATAAAATATGCAGCCAATAATTCTTTATTGAGCAAGAATTTTATTCAGAATAGAAGATATAAAGATAGATAAAGAGAAATAAATAATTTCACAGACAAAACCAAAGGAGTTTATGACAACTAAACCAGCACAGCAAGTATATTAAAAAGGACTCTTTGAGTGGGGACAAAATACCTCAGCTCTTCTTTTTCCTAAATCAGCTCTCTATAGCTCCTACCTTCCAAGATGGGGCAGTTTTTTGACCCCTAGGTGTGTATTTTTATTCTCTCAGTCCTCAGATCAATTTACTGGGTGTTCAAGATGTTTTAATATTTATTTCAAATATCAGTTGGTTAAAATGGCAGAGGAGTAGGGAGTACAGAGACCCTAGGTTTGTCTCCTCACTCAAAAAAGCAGGCAGGGTACGCTGAGCAGAAAATCAACAAGGAAACAATGGCTTTGAATGAAACACTGATCCAGATGGATTTAACAGATACATTCAGAACATTTCATCCTAAAGCAACAGAATACACATTATTTCCAAGTATATATGAAACATTCTCCAACAGGTCACATCCTGTGTCACAAATCAGCCCTCAATGGGTACAAAAAGATTGAGATCATAACATGCATATTTTTGGACCACAATGCTATGAAATTTGAAGTCAACCACAAGAAAAATATTGGAAAGACCACAAATACATGGAAGTTAAAGAACACCATACTAAAGAATGAATGGATTAATCAGAAAACGAAAGAAAAAAGTATATAGAAGCAAATGAAAATTTAAAAAAAACAACAACAACAAAAAAACCCCACGATGGTTCAAAACTTTTGGGATTCAGCAAAAGCTGTCCTAAGAGGGAAACATTTTGAAAAAACGGGTACATCTCAAGAAGCAAGAAAAATCTCAAACACACAACCTAATCTACTCCAAAAGAGACAGAAAAGGAGGAGCACATGAAGCCTAAAGCTAGCTAAAGAAGGGAAATAATAAAGATTAGAGCAGAAATAAACAATATAGAAACCAAAAAAAAAAAAAAGACAAAACAAAACAACAGCAACAGTAGAACAGTAGGACAGATCAAGGACCTCGCTATTTTAAATAATTAATAAAGTTGATAAACACCTAGCTAGATTTATCAAAAAAAAAAAGCGAGAAAGAACCCAAATAAATAAAATCACAAATGAAAGAGATTACAACTAAAACATACATAGAAATACAAACAATTATGAAAATATTATGAAAAATTATATGACGACCAATAGGAGAATCAGAAACAAATGGATATTCCTAGACGATATAATTTATCAAAACTGAAACAGGAAGAACTAGAAAATTTGAACAGACTCATACCCAGCAAAGAACTTGCATCAGTAATCAAAAGTCTCCCAACAAACAAGAGTCCTGGAGATGACATTCCATGGGAATTCTACCAAGGATTTAAGGAAGAGTTAATACTGGTGTGCCTAGGTGGCTTAGTTGGTTAAGCATCCGACTTCAGCCTAGGTCAAGATCTCACTATTCCTGAGTTTGAACCCTGCACTGGGTGAGCCCATTGAGCCCTCCTTCAGGCTCTGCACTTGGGATTCTCTCTGTCTCCCTCTCTTTCTCTCCCTCTCTCTCTACCCCTTGTGGGACTCTCTCCCTCTTTCTGCCCCTCGCTCACTTGTGCCCTCTGTCTCTCAAAAATAAATTTAAAAATAAAAAATAAGAAATAATTAATATCTATTTTTCTCAAACTGTTCCTAAAAAATAAAAATTAAAGGAAAACTTCCAAAATCATTCCACGAGACAAGCATTACCTTGTTTCCAAAACCATATAAAGAACCTGCTAAAAAGGAGAATTACAGGCTAATATCCTGATGAATGTGGACGCTAAAATTCTCAACAATATACCAGCAAATTGAACCCAATAGTACATTAAAAGAATTATTCACCATAATCAAGTGGAGTACATTCCTGGGTTTCAGGGTTTGGCCAATATTCACAAATCAGACAATGTGATACATGAAATTAATAAAAGAAAGGATAAGAGTCATATGACTCTTTCAATTGATGAAGAAAAAGCATTTGACAAAATACAGCACCATTTTTTATTTAAAAAAAGAATGTTTATTTATTTTTAAGAGACAGTGTGAGTGGAGGAGGGGCAGAGAAAGAGGTAAACACAGAATCTGAAGCAGGCTCCAGGGTCTGAGCCTTCTGAAAAGAACCTCTTGCAGGGCTCAAACTCATGAACTGTGAGATTATGACCTGAGCCAAACTGAGACGCTGAACTGACTGAGCTACCCAGGGACCCCAGAAGCATCCATTCTTAATAAAAACCCTCAAAAAGTAGGTATAGATTGAATATGCCTTAATATCATAAAGGTCATATACAAAAGACCTGCAGCTAATATCATCCTAAATGCGGAAAGTCTGAGAGCTTTTCATGTATGTTCAAGAAAAAGGCAGTGATGTCCACTCTCACCATTGTTCTTTAACATACTATTGGAAGCTTTAGCCTCAGCAATCAGACAATAGAAAGAAATAAAAGGCATCCACATTGGCAAGGAAGAAGTCAAACTTTCACTATTAGCAGATGACATGATACTCTATATAGAACACCCAAAATCTAACAAAAATCTGCTAGAACTAATACATGAATTCCACAGTCACAGGATAAAAAATCAATGTAAAGAAATCTGTTTCATTTATGTACACAAGTACTGAAGAAGCAGAAAAAGAAATCAAGGAATTGATCTCATTTGAAATGCACAATAAGATAAAAGGAAGAATAAGATACATAGGAATAAAACTAACCAAAGAGGAAAAAGTTCTCTACTCTGAAAACTATAAAACAATTATGAAAAAAATTGAAAAGGACACGAAGAAATGGTAAAACATTTCATGCTCAGGGAACAGACAAATATTGTTAAAATGTTTATACTACCCAAAGAATCTACATATTTAATGCAATCTATATCATAATATGTTTTTTTTATGTTTTAACCTAATTTTTTACAGGGTTAGAACAGACAAACCTAAAATCTGTATGGAACCACAAGAGACCCCAAATAACCAAAGCAATCTTGAAAAAAGCAAAGTAAAAATGGAGGCATCCTGATTCCAGATTTCAAACTATAATACAAAGCTTTAGGCATCAAGATAGCATGGTACTGCCACAGAAACTGGCACATGGATCAATGGAACAAATAGAAAACCCAGAAATTGACTAAAACTATATGGTCAACTACTCTTCAACAAAATAGGAAATAATATCCAACGGAAGAAAATCTCTTCAACAAATGGTGTTGGGAAAACCGAACATCAACATGCAGAAGAAACTGAACAACTTTCTTACACCATACACAAAAATAAATTCAAACGTATGAAAGACCCAAATGTGAGACAAGGAAACCATCAAAATCCTAGAGGATAACACAAGCAGCAACCTGTTTGTTCTCGGACATAGCAACATTTTTCTAGATACATCACCGGAGTCAAGGAAAACAAAGCAAACATGAACTATTGGGACATCATCAAGATAAAAACTTCTGTACAGTGAAGGAAACAATCAACAAAACTAAAAGACAGTTTAAAGAATGGGAGAAGATATTTGTCAATGACATATCTGATAAAGGGCTAGTATCCAAAATCTATAAAGAACTTATCAAACTCAAAACCCCCACAATACAAATAATCCATGGGCAGAATACATGAATAGACATTTTTCCAGAGAATACATCCAGATAGCTAACAGACAAATGAAAGAAAATATGTTCAACATCACTCATCCTCAGAGAAATACAAATCAAAACCATAATGAGATACTACTCAATAACCTGTCAGACTGGCTAAAATTAACACTAGATACAACAAGTATTGGTGAGGATGCAGAGAATGGGGAACACTCTTGCACTGTTGGAGTGAATAGAAACTGGTGTAGCCACTGTGGAAAACAGTGTGGCAGGTCCTCAACAATTTAAAAATAGAACTACCCTTCAATCTAACAATTGCACTACAATGTATTTACCCAAAAGATACAAAAATACAGATTCAAAGGGGTACACGTATCCCAACGTTTATAGAAGCTAAACTATGGAAAGAGTCCTAATGTCCATCAACCGATGATTGGATATAGATGATATAGTATATATCATCTACATCCATCAAAAGGAATGGAATCTTGCCATTTGCAATGAGATCAATGGAGGTAGAGTGTACTATGCTAAGAAAAAAGTCAGATAAAGAAAGACACATGCCATATAATTTCACTCATTTGGAATTCAAGAAAAAAACAAATGAACGTATGAGAAGGTGAAAAGAGAGGGAAACAAACCATAAGAGAGTCTGTGTTAGTGTGGGGTGGGCTAAATGGTGATTTGTTTTAATGATTTTTATTAACAAGGGCACTTGTCATCTTGAGCACTGGGTGTTTTACATAAGTGATGAATTACTAAAACCTACTCTTCAAAACAATATTACACAATATGATAAGTAACTAGAATTTAAATTAAAATTTGAAGAAAACCCCACCTATTATTTCTTGTCTTTTTGATGTTAGTTGTTCTGAATTTGTGACATAATACCACATTATGGAGTTCAAAAGGATATATGCACTCCTATGTTTATCCCAGATTATTTACAATAGCCAAGATATGGAAGAAAACTAAATGTACAATGATAGATGAAGATATACATGTCAGATAAAATCGTGTCACTAGTGACAACATGAATGAACCTAGAGTTGATTACGCTAAGTGAAATAAGACAGAGAAAGTCAAATCCGAAATGATCTCACTTATATGTGAAATCTAAAATAAAAACAGAGAGAGAGAGAGAGAGATGAACAAATAACAGAAAAAGATTCATAAATAGAGAACAAACGAATGGCTGCAGAAGAGATGGGGTGAGGGAGTAAGCAAAATTGGTGAATGGGGATTCAGATATATAAACTCCTCTTTATAAATAAGTTATAAGGATGAAAAGCACAGTGTAGAAAATATAATAAATTATTTTGCAATAATTTTTGGATAGTGACAAATGGTATGTACATTTACCATACTCAGCTTTGTGTAAGGCATAGAATTGTCAAATTGTGCTTTATACCTGTAACTAATATAACATTGTATGTCTACTGTAATTAAAAAAAGATAACAAAGGAACAGACACGAATGGCATAAAATTCAGGGATCCAACAGACATATATGGAACATTCCATCCAAGAGCAGCAGAACACATTTTCTTCACAAGTGCACATGGACTACTCTCCAGGATAGATAATATGGCAGGCCATGCAGTGAGTCTAAAAAAAAAAAATAAGAAAATTGAAATAGTATGTTTCTTTTCCACCCACAATGGTATAAAACTAGAAAGGATTATTAACAGGAATAATAGGATAAATTTACAAATTTAGCAGACATAAACATAGACATTATAGCAGTTTTCTTATAGTAGATAAAATGCAATACAGATTATAAAAGCCAATAGAGATTATTAAAAAATAGAGATTATAAATAATCAACACAATATAGAAATGTTTTTGAAAAGGTAAAAAAATTGACAAATCTTCAGCTAGACTAATTTAAATAGAAAGGACTGAAATTAGTGACATTATCAGTGAAAGAGATATTGCAACTGGTACCACAGAATAACAAACGATCATAAGAAGAATGAAAAACTATATGCGTGGAAATTCGCTAACCAAGAGGAAAAGGATACACTTCTGTAAATTTACAACCTACCAAGACTGAATTATGATGAAATGGAAAATCCAGGGAGACAATTAACAAGTAAGAGATGAAACCACTAACCAAAACCTCACAATACAAGAATTCCAGGAGCAGATGGCATCATTAGTGAATTCTAGCAAACATTTAATCATGAGTTAATAAGTATCCCTCTCACACTCCTTAAAAAATGAATAGCAGGGAATGCTTCCAAACTCATTTTATAAGAAAAGTGTTAATATAATACTAAAGGCAGTGAACTCTAACCAAAACAAAACAAAACGAAACTATAGGCCTGCATTCATGATGACCACAGATGTAAAATTCTTCAAAAACATATTAGCAACTTGAATTCAACAGCACATTACAATTATTACACACATACATAAGGACTTCTTTATAAGGCACAAATATATTTCAACATTCATAAATCAATTATTATGATACATTAGCTAAACAAAATAAAGAATAAAAAATAATGCAATCCAGAGAAAAAGTATGACAAAATTCTGAGAAATTTTGTCCAGAGAAAAAAGTATGACAAAATTCTGAATTCTTTTATGAGTGAAAACTCTCAACAAAGTGGATTTAGAGGGAAGGTAGCTCAACATAATAAAGGTTATATGTGACAAGCCCATGGCTGACATTACACTCAATGGCAGAAGACTGAAAGCTTTCTTTCTAAAACCAAGAACAAGCAAGGATGTCCACTCTCCCTCCTCTATTTAGCTGAGTACAGAAAGGCCTAGCCAGAATATTAACAAATATAAATAAATTAAAAGTCACCTAATTTGAAAAGAAAGTAAGATTTTCTCTACTTGCAGACTGCATGATTATTATAGAGAAAACTAAAGACTCCATTATCCTGAGAAACTTAACAGAAGACCATGAGGGAGGGGAAGGAAAAAAAAAGTTGGAGAGCGAGGGAGCCAAACCATAAGAGACTCTTAAAAAACTGAGAATAAATTGAGGTTTGATGGAGCATAGGGGGGAGGGGAGGATGGGTGATGGGTATTGAGGAGGGCACCTATTGGGACGAGCACTGGGTATTGTATGGAAACCAATTTGACAATAAATTTCATATTAATAAAAAAAGAAAAAAAATAATGGTAGGGGTGCCTGGGTGGCTCAGTCAGATAAGTGTCCAACTTTGGCTCAGGTCTTGAACTCACATGAACTCGCGGTTTGTGAGTTCAAGCCCTGCATCAGTCTCTGTGCTGACATCTCAGAGCTCAGAGCCTGGAGCCTGCTTCAGATTCTGTCTCCCTCTCTCTCTGCCCCTCCCCTGCTCATGCTCTGTATCTGTGTCTCAAAAATAAATAAATGTTAAAAAAATTAAAAAAAATACTGATAGAACAAGGGGTGACTGGCTGGCTCAGTCAGAAGAGCATGTGAGTTTTTATCTCAGGATTGTGACTTTGAGCCCCACATTAGGTGTAGAGATTATTAAAAATAAACTAACAAACAAACTAAAAAAATCCTGGTAGAATGAATAAATTTACCCTGTTAAATTTAACTAGAGAAATCAACATACAAAATCAGTTGTTTTTATATATTAACAAATATATGAAATTGAAATAAAGAAAACAATACCATTTTCATTAAACAATCCCATTTACAGCACCAAAACGAATTAAATACTTAAGAGTAAATTTTACCATAGAGGTAAAAAACCTTTGTACTGAAACTATAAAACATTAATGAAATCAGTTGGAAAAGACACACACACACACACACACACACACACACACACACACACACAAATGGAAAGATATGTGCTCATGAATTGGAAGAATAGCATTGTTAAAATGGCCACACTATCCAAAGTTATCTACAGACTCAATTCAATCACTTCCTACATTCCAATGCTTTGTATATCTAAAGAAATTCTAAGAAAAAAAGAACAAAGCTGAAAGTGTGACATGTACTGATTTCAAATTATATTGTAAAGGTATAAAAATCCAAACAATACAATATACATAAAGACACAGAGATCAACAGAACACAACAGAGGCCATAAATAAGCCCAAACATATATGTTCGATTAATATTCAAAAAAGGCACTGAAAGCGGGAGGAAGGGGGACTCTCTTAGAGAAATGATGTTGGGAAAACTGATCTAATTCAATTAGATCCTTATCTTACATCATACCAAAAATTAAAAACAAAATAATTAAAGATTTAACATAAAATCTGAAAGACTTTCAGCACTATTTTAAATAATAATGATTAGAACAGGTATCCTTGTTTCTGACCATAGGAGAAAGGCTCTCTGTTTTTCCCCATTAAGGATGATAATAGCCATGTGTCTTCATATATGGCCTTTATGATATTGAGGTATGTTGCATCTATTCCTAATTTGTTGAGAGTTTTTATCAAGAAAGGATGCTCTATTTTGCCAAGTGCCTTTTCTGCATCCATTGACGTGATCATATGGTTGTTATCCTCTCTTTTATTAATGTGGTGTACCACATTGACTGATTCATGAATATTGAACAATATCCCTCCATCCCAGGAATAAATCCCACTTGATCATGTTGAATAATTATTTTAATGTACTGTTGAATTCTATTTGCTAGTATGTTATTGCGAATTTTTGCATCAGTGTTCATCAAAGATATTAACTTTTAGTTCTCCTTTTTAATGGGGTCTTTGGTTTGAAATCAAGGTAATGGTGGCCTTGTGAAATGAGTTTGGAAGTTTTCCTTCCATTTCTATTTTTTTTTTTTTTTTGGAATAGGCAGAGAAGTATAAATATGTATCTTCTTTGAACATCTGATATAATTCCCCTAGAAAGCCATCTGGCCCAGGAATTTTATTTGTTGGGAGATTTTTGATTACTGATACATTTTCTTTGCAGTATGGGTTTGTTAAAATTTTCTATTGCTTCCTGTTTCAGTTTTGGTAGTTTTTAGGTCGAGGAATTTGTCCATTTCTTTCAGATTGTCCAGGGTTTTGGCATATAATTTTAATAGTATTCTCTTAAACTGTTTGTGTTTCTGGGGAGTTGGTTGTGCTCTCTCCTCTTTCATTCATGATTTTATCTATTTGGGTTCTTTATCATTTCTTTGTGATAAGCCTGTCTAGAGGTTTGTCAATTTTATTCATTCTATTGAATAAATATCTCTTAGTTTGATTGATCTGTTCTACTTTTGTTGTTGTTCTTGTTTGTATATTGTTTATTTCTGCTCTAATATTTATTATTTCCCTTCCGCTGGCTGTAAGCTAATTCTTTTCAGTGTAAGGTTAGCTTGTGTATTTGAGATATTTCTTCATTTTTGATATGGGCATAAATTGCAATATACTTCCCACTTAGATGTGCCTTTGCTGCATCCCAAAAGTTTAGGACTGTCATGTTTCAATTTTAGTTTTCTTCCATTTATTTGTTTAAAAAATATTTTTTAATGTTCATTTATTTTTGAGAGACAGAGCATGAGTAGGGGAGGGGCAGAGAGAGACAGACAGACAGACAGAATCTGAAGCAGGCTCCAGGCTCTGAGCTGTCAGCACAAAGCCTGACACAGGGCTTAAACCCACAAGCTGTGAGATCATGACCTGAGACAAAATCAGAGTCTTAACCAACTGAGCCACCCAGGTGCCCCTTCCATTTTTTTAAATCCTCTTTAATATCCTTGTTAACCCATTCATTCTTTAGTAGGAGTTTCTTCAACCTCCATGTATTTGAGGGCTTCCCATTTTTTTTTCTTGATGTTCACTTCAAGTTTCATAGCATTGTCTAAAAATATGCATGGCATATTGGGATGATTTGCAACCCAGGATGTGATCTATTCTGGAGAGTGTTCCATGTGCATTCCAACAGAATGTGTACTCTTCTGCTTTAGGATGAAATATTACGAATATATCTGTTAAGTCCATCTGGTCCAGTGTATCACCCAAAGCCATTGTTTCCTTAGTGGTTTTCTGCTTCAATGATCTGTCCATTGTTGTAAGTGAGGTGTTAAAGTCCCCTACTATTATTGTATTATCAATGTGCTTTTTTACATTTATCATTAATTCATTTATGTATTTGGGTTCTCTGAAGGTGGGGGCATAAATATTTATAATTGTTAGACTTCTTGATAGATAGGTCCTTTAATTATGATATGTTGTCCTTCGTTGTCTCTTGCTATAGTCTGGTTTAAAAATAGTTGATGTAAGTATAGCAACTCCAGCTTTCTTTTGACATAAATTAGCATGATAAGCGGTTCTCTATCCCCTCGCTTTTTTTTAATTTTCAAAATTTAGTTATTTATTGAGAGACAGAGAAAAAGAGAGAGAGAGGGAGTCAGTGGGGGAGGGACAGACACAGAAGGAAATAAAGAGAATCCCAGGCATGGTATACACTGTCAGCACAGAGCCCGATACAACACTCAAACCCGCAAACTGTGAGATCATGACCCTAGCTGAAATCAAGAGTCAGACATTTAACTGACTGACCCACACAGGTGCCTCTCCCCTCACTTTCAGTATGCGGATGACTTAAGGTCTAAAATGGGTATCCTGTAGGCAGCATAGAGATGGATATTTTTTATCCATTATCACACCCTATATCTTTTGATTGGATCATTTAAGCCATTTATATTCACAGTGATTATTGAATGCATGAATTTAGTTCCATTATGTTGTCTATAGAGCTGGAGTTTCTGGTGATGTTCTTTGGTCCTTGTTAGTCTTTGTTGCTTTGGTCTATTTTCCTCCACTTAAAGAGTCCCCCTTAAAAATTTTTGCAGGGCTGTTTTAGTGGTCATTAACTACTTTAGATTTTCTTTGGGAAAATCTTTACCTCTCCTTCTTTTCTGAAAGACAGCCTTTCTGGATAAAGAATTCTTGGCTGTATATTTTTCCCATTCAGAATATATATATCCTGAATATATCCTGCCACTTCTTTCTGACGTGCCAAGTTTCTTTAGACAGATCTGCTGTGAATCTGATTTGTCTTCTCTTGTATTTTATGGCTTTTATTCTCTTGCTGCTTTCAGAATTCTTTCTTTGTGTACTTTGTGAATTTGACTATATGTATTGGCATGTTTAGCTTTTTTTTTTTAATTTAATGGAAGTACTCTGTGCTTCTTATATTTTGATTCAGTTTCCTTCCTCAGTTGAGAGATGTTTTATGATATAATTTACTGAGCTAAATATTCTTCCCCTTTTTCTCTCTCTTCATCTTCTGGTACTCTTATTATATGAATTTTATTTCATTTTAATAAGCTGCTGAGTTCCCTCAGTCTACCTTCATCTCCCCATATGTTTATTTCTCTCTTCTTTTAAGCTTCATTATTTTCCATAATTTTATCTTCTATATCAGTGATTTATTCCTCTGTTTCATCCATCCTCATTTTTATGGACTCCATATGGGCTTGAATCTCAGTTTTATAATTTTTAACTTCAGTCAGACTCGATTTTAGAGTTTTTATCTCTGCAGAAAGGGATTCTCTAGAGTCTTCTCTACATTTTTCAAGTCCAGCTGGTATCCTTATAGTTCTTGCTTTAAATTCTAGTTTAGACATCTTTCTTATATCTGTATTGACGATGGCCATGATATCTCCTTCCTGATCTTTCTTTTCACATGAATTTTTCCCTCTGTCCAAAAATTAAAAGAAGAAAGGGGAAAAAAAAACAATGACAAAACACTAAAACTAGATTCTGGGTGTGTTTTGATATGCTTGTTAAAAGAATCTAGATCCAAAAAGAAAAGGAAAAAAAAAGGAAAAAAAAAGAAAAGAAAAAAAGTTAAAGATAAATGATATACATGAATTAAAATTAAAATAATAAAAATTTTAAAAGGAATTAAAAAGATAAAACACATGACAAATAAGGAAATAAAAAAGAATAAATATAGCAAGGAGGCTAGTTCCTATTTCCCTTAGAGCTGAAGCTTTGCAGTACTTTATGATCAGTGAGTTGTTTATGCTGGTCTTCCAGGGGAGCATCCTGTTGCACTGATTCTCAGTTGGTTTTTCTTGTGGTTGTGAAAATATCCAGGGTGCTGAGTGGCGTGGCTTGATGTAGGTGGCTCTTTCCTCCACTCGGTAGTGTTCTTTTGCTCTTTGAAGGCTTTCAGTGCTGATGAGTAGGATGTATATGGTGGTGCTCCTCTCTCCTGTCCAGGAACTGACTGTTTCCCCACTATTCAGGGAACCTTTACAGAAGACCAATAAATCACCCCTATTGTGTCCCCGTTTTCCATAAGAAACCTGTATCCACCCTTTCTATACCCAGCCTTTATTACCACAAAACAGAATTTGAAAACTCCAGATTTTAGGGAATCCAGTGACATGGACTCATGCTGTTCCTCTTGAGGAGGAGCTTCTCAAGCTTTTGCTGTCTGATGATATTGCCTTTGGTGCAATTTTAAATGGGACTGATTTCTTAATTTCTTTTTCTGGTATTTCACATTGGTGTATAGATATGCAACGGATTTATGTATATTGATTTTATATACTATGACTTACTGAACTCATTTATCAATTTTAGCAATTTTTTGGTGGAGTCTCTCAGGTTCTCAACATAATCTATTATGTTATATGTCAATAGTTAAAGTTTGACTTCTTCCTTGCTGATTTGGATGTCTTTTATTTCTTTTTGTTTTGTTATTGCTGTGCCTATGACATCCAGTACTATGCTAAATAACAGTGGTGATAGGGGACATCCTTGTCTTGTTCCTGACCATAAAGTAAACCTCTCAGTTTTCCACCATTGAGAATGATATAAGCCTTGGGTTTTTTATGTATGCCTTCTATTATTTTGAGGTATGTTCCATCTAATGCTACTTTGTTGAGGGATTTTGTCAATAATAGATGTTATACTTTGTCAAATGCTTTTTCTATATTTACTAAAATGATCATATGTTTCTTATCCTTTCTTTTAATAATGTGGTGTACTGATAATATTGAGTCAGGTTTGGCTGAAAAGAATGTATACTTTTCTGTTTTATAATGGAATGTTCTGAATATATCTGTTAAGTCCATCTATCTAGTGTGCCATTCAAAGGCATTGTTTCCTTGTTGATTTTCTGTTCAATCAGTCCATTGATATAAGTGTGGTGTGAAACTCTCCTATTATTGTATTATAATCAGTTTCTTTATGTTTGTTACTAGCTGATATATTGAGGAATTCCCATGTTGGTTGCATAAATATCCAGTTGTTAGATATGCTTGTTGGATTGCTTCCTTTAAAATGATGTAGTGTCTTTTTTTACATCTTGTGACAATCTTTGCATTAAGGTCTAGTTTTCCTGACATAGGTATTGCTGCTCCAGCTTTCATTTGAAACCATTTCTATGATAAATATTTCTCCATTCCCTCACTTTCAATATACAGTTGTGCTTGGCTCTGAATGGATTCTTCTGTAGGTAACATATAGATGGGTCTTTCTTTTTTTGTTTGTTTGCTTTTCATCCATTCTAACACATTAAGTATTTTCATTGGAGCATTTAAGCAATTTACATTCAAAGTAACTATTGATAGATATGTATTTCTTGTCATTATATGGATTTTTTTCATTGTTTCTGGAGGTTTTCTCTGAACATTTCTTGTCTTTTTAACTTGACTCTGCTTTGTACTCAGAGTCCACTTTAATATTCTTGTGGTGCTGGTCATACAAGAGTAGTGGTCACAAACTCTTTGGTTTTGTTTTTCTGGTAACTTTTTACCTTTATTGTTATTCTGAATGACAGCCTTTCTGGATAGATCATTTTTGACTGCAGATTTTCCCCCTCTAGCACTTTGAATATATCATGCCAATCCCTTCTGGCTTGCCAATTTTCTGTTGAGAAATCTGCAACTACTTTTATGGGTCATCCATTGCAAGTTAAGGACTACTTTTGTCTTTATTTACTTATTTATTTTTAGGATTTTATCCTTATCAGTATATCTTGTAAATGTAATTACAATATGTATTAGTGTTGACCTGCTTTTGTTGATTTTGTTGGGAGTTCTCTATGCCTCCTGACTTTGGATGTCTGTTTCCTTTCCCAGATTATGGAAATTTTCAGCTATTATTTCTTCATATAAATTTTCTGCTCCCTTTTCTCTCTCTTCTTCTTCTGGGATTCCTATAATACAAATGTTATTACATTTGATGGAATCACTGAGTTCCCTAAAACTATTCTTCTGTTCCATAATTCTTTCTGCTCTCTTTTGTTCAGCAACATTATTTTTCATTATTTTGTCTTCTATGTCATTAATTCATTCCCTTGCTTCTTCCAGCCTGATGCTCATTGCAACAAGTCTGTTTCCAATATCATTTGTTGCATTCTTCATCTCTCATTAAAACTTTCTAACTCATATCTCTATAGTAAGTGTTTCTCTAATGTCTTCTATTGTTTTTTCAAGCCTACTTAGTATATTTTATTGCTTTAAATTCTCCATCAGGCATGTTACTTATATCATTTTTGCCTAGATCTCTGTTTATGGTTTTATCGTGTTGATTCACTTGGGATTAATTCCTCTTTTGGCATTTTTTTCTAAGTCTCGGTATTCTTTTCTGTTAGAAAATCCAGTTATATCTCCTGTTCCTGAAACGAATGGTCTTAGGAAGAAGTCATGCAGTGACCAGGGACTGGAACTTTAGAAACTGTCTCTGGTGTGTGCTCCATGGAATTTGACGTTGTATTTTGACTGATCTATTCCACATTATCAGCCATCTGCAGAAGATCTCCTTGCTTATTATGGACAGTGTTTGGTCCCTCGCATGAATGTGGCAAGTTTTAACTATGTATGTTCTGGTCCTTTTGTGAAATAAGACCTGAAACACACTCACCAGAACTGAGGTCCTGACTAACTCTTGTAAGGAGACATGGTGTGGCCAGGGCTTTGTTTTGGTTTACTGGGAATGGGCTGCCATACTCATACTGAGGTACACTTGACTGAGAAGGACAGCCCAGCCAGAGGGCAGGTGAGTGAGGTTTAGTGTAAACAAGTTAGGCAGCCAGTGTGGGTGCTAAGCACTTTCCCAAAGGTGTGCTGTGTTTATGGTGAGAGGCTGGGGGAGCAAGAATAGCACCAGCCACCTCCTTTGTTTCTAAAGAGGCATCTGTGTGAATGCTGACTCACAGGGAAGCACTCTGAAAAGCGTGAATAATCTCCTTGTGTGCTCCAGGCATTCTTCAGATTACTGGTTCCATGCCCTGTGCCCAGGCAGATTTGCCTGCCTTCTCTCCAGGATCAGGGCAGTACCCTCAGGAGTCTACCCAAGCTAAACCTAAGACCTTTAATATTTCAGGCTTTAAGTCTTGCTGGTTGCAAGAACTCACAAATATTAGACCTTATCATTTTCCAAGCCAATGGCTTTGGAGAAAGATTCATTTTGTGCATTCTTATGTGTGGTCCTCTCACTCTTGCCCTCATCCAAGATGATGACTTCCTCCCCTCTGTAACAACCATGATCTATTTCTCCACTATACCACATCTCCACACTTCCTACCTTTTAAACTGTGGCCTCATCTCTCCCTTTAGTAGTGGGATTTGTTCCGTCAGCGTTTAGGTTGATTTGTTGGAAATTTAGGATGATTTTATAGTTATTCAGTTCTGTTTGTGGGAGGAGACAAGTCTAGGTTCCTCCTACTTTGAATTCGTTTTCCAGACTCCTCTGCATTCATCTTTAATCAAAAGTGTGTTTGTTTTAAATAACATATTGTTGGGTATTTATTTTCCTCTTTTTATTCATTCCCCTTTTGATCTTTGATTGAAACATTCAGACCACGTACCTTTAAATTAATTATTGAAAACATTTAATTAGTTATTGATAGGTGTGTACCTATTGCCATTTTGTGTATTGATTTATGATCCTTTTCATAGTCTTTCTTTTTTTCCATTCTTCTTTTCCTCTATTTCATTGTAATTTGGGGAATTTTTAATCTTACAATTGGCTTTCTTTCTCTTTGTTTTGTCTATGTATTATAGTTTTTTGGTTTGTTTTACCATGAGGATGATATACAATTTTATAAGTATATAACAGTCTATATTAAGTTCATGGTCACTTAAGTTTGGACACATTCTAGAAGAACGTTGTAAATTCGTTCTTCAATTTTTTAATATATGCTGTTATTTTACATTAAAAATTTTTTTTTAATGTTCATTTATTTTTGAGACAGAGAGACAAAGCATGAGCAGGGGAGGGGTAGAGAGAGAGGGAGACACAGAATCCGAAACAGCTCCAGGTTCTGAGCTGTCAGCACAGAGCCTGATGTGGGGCTCGAACTCACAGACCGCGAGATCATGACCTGAGCTGAAGTCGGACGTTCAACCAACTGAGCCACCCAGGAGCCCCATTATTTTACATTTTTATTCATAATTTTATTACTTCTATTTATATTTTCATAGTCTTAAGTAAATCTCTTTAATACATCCTGTAATACCAGTTTTTTTGTAATAAACTCTTTTAACTTTTGCTTGTCTGGAAAATAATTTATGTCATCTTCATTTCTAAGTCATAACATTGCTAGGGAGAGTATTACTGGTGATAGGTTTTATTTTCAGCACCAGGATCAAGGGCGAAATGTAGAAACCCATAGTGCACAAGTGGATATTAATCCAGATATATCAATAATTGATTTAAATGTCCATGGTCAGAGACTGGGAAGAAGATGGTGGCATAGGAGGACTCTGGGCTCACCTCGCGTCCTGCTGATCACTTAGATTCCACCTACACCTGCCTAAATAACCCAGAAATCTGCCAGAGGATTAGCAGAATGGAGTCTCCGGAGCCATGCGCAGACGAGAGGCCCACGGAAGAGGGTAGGAAGGGAGGCAAGGCGGTGCGTGCTCCACGGATTGGCGGGAGGGAGCCGGGGCGGAGGGGCGGCTCTCCAGCCAAGCAGAGCCCCAGAGTCTGGCTTGCAAAACCGGAGGGGCCTGACTGACGGAGTGTGTTCTGACAGCAAGCGCGACTTAGCCTCTGGGAGGTCATAAGTAAACAGCTCTGCTCCGAAAGCGGGAAGGCTGGAGGACAAAGGGAGGGAGAGCTGCTGAGCCCCCAGACGACAGAGCTCAGTTTGGTGGGGAACAAAGGCGCTCGCCAGCGCCATCTCGCTCACCCATCCCCCAGCCAAAATCCAAAAGGGAACCAGTTCCTGCCAGGGAACTTGCTTGCTCCACTCAAACACCCAACTCTGTGCTTCTGCAGAGTCAAACCTCCCGCAGCGGATCTGACTCCCTCCCGCTGCCACAGGGCCCCTCCTGAAGTGGGTCACCTAAGGAGAAGTGAGCTAAGCCTGCCCCTCCTGCCCCCGTGCACCTTGCCTACCCACCAGGCTACTATGCCAGATCCCCAGCACCACAAGCCTGGCAGTGTGCAAGTAGCCCACACGGGCCAAGCCACCCCACAGTGAATCCCTCACCTAGGAGAGGGGAAGAGAAGGCACACACCAGTCTGACTGTGGCCCCTTATTGATAAGAATGTGGTAATTGCAGGGGACTTTAATACTCCACTTACAACATTGGATAGATCATCTAGACACAGGATCAATAAAGAAACAAGGGCCCTGAATGATATATTGGATCAGATGGACTTGACAGATATATTTAGTATTCTGCACCCCAAAGCAACAGAATATACTTTCTTCTGGAGTGCACATGGAACATTCTCCAAATTAGATCATATACTGGGTCACAAAACAGCACTTCATAAGTTTACAAGAATTGAAATTATACCATGCATACTTTCAGACCACAATTCTATGAAGCTTGACACCAACCACAGGAAAAAGTCTGGAAAACCTCCAAAAGCATGGAGGTTAAAGAACACCCTACTAAAGAATGAGTGGGTCAACCAGGCAATTAGAGAAGAAATTAAAAAATATATGGAAACAAATGAAAATGAAGATACAACAATCCAAACGCTTTGGGACGCAGCGAAAGCAGTCCTGAGAGGAAAATACATTGCAATCCAGGCCTATCTCAAGAAACAAGAAAAATGCCAAATACAAAATCTAACAGCACACCTAAAGGAACTAGAGCAGAACAGCAAAGGCAGCCTAAACCCAGCAGAAGAAGAGAAATAATAAAGATCAGAGCAGAAATGAACAATACAGAATTTAAAAAAAACTGTAGAGCAGATCAACGAAACCAAGAGTTGGTTTTTTGAAAAAATAAACAAAATTGACAAACCTCTAGCCAGGCTTCTCAAAAAGAAAAGGGAGATGACCCAAATAGATAAAATCATGAATGAAAATGGAATGATTACAACCAATCCTTCAGAGATACAACCAATTATCAGGGAATACTATGAAAAATTATATGCCAACAAATTGGACAACCTGGATGAAATGGACAAATTCCTAAACACCCATACTCTTCCAAAACTCAATCAGGAGGAAATAGAAAGCTTGAACAGACCCATAACCAGAGAAGAAATTGAATCGGTTATCAAAAATCTCCCAACAAATAAGAGTCCAGGACCAGATGGCTTCCCAGGGGAGTTCTACCAGACGTTTAAAGCAGAGATAATACCTATCCTTCTCAAGCTATTCCAAGAAAAAGAAAGGGAATGAAAACTTCCAGAGTCATTCTATGAAGCCAGTATTACTTTGATTCCTAAACCAGACAGAGACCCAGTAAAAAAAGAGAACTACAGGCCAATATCCCTGATTAATATGGATGCAAAAATACTCAATAAGATACTAGCAAGTCGAATTCAACGCCATATAAAAAGAATTATTCACCATGATCAAGTGGGATTCATTCCTGGGATGCAGGGCTGGTTCAACATTCGCAAATCAATCAACATGATACATCACATTAACAAAAAAAAAAAAAAAAAAAGAGAGAAGAACCATATGATCCTGTCAATCGATGCAGAAAGGGCCTTTGACAAAATCTAGCACCCTTTCTTAGTAAAAACTCTTGAGAAAGTTGGGATAGAAGGAACATACTTAAACACCATAAAAGTCATTTATGATAAGCCCACAGCTAACCTCATCCTCAACAGGGAAAACCTGAGAACTTTTTCCCTGAGATCAGGAACACGACAGGGATGCCCACACTCACCGCTGGATGCTCTAGCATCAGCAATCAGACAACAAAAGGAAATCAAAGGCATCAAAATTGCCAAAGATGAAGTCAAGCTTTCACTTTTTGCAGATGACATGATACTGTACATGGAAAATCCGATAGACTCCACCAAAAGTCTGCTAGAACTGATACATGAATTCAGCAAATTTGCAGGATACAAAATCAATGTACAGAAATCAGTTGCATTCTTATACACTAACAATGAAGCAACAGAAAGACAAATAAAGAAACTGATCCCATTCACAGTTGCACCAAGAAGCATAAAATACCTAGGAATAAATCTAACGAAAGATGTAAAAGATCTGTATGCTGAAAACTATAGAAAGTTTATGAAGGTAATTGAAGAAGATTTAAAGAAATGGAAAGACATTCCCTGCTCATGGATTGGAAGAATAAATACTGTCAAAATGTCAATACTACCCAAAGCTATCTACACATTCAATGCAATCCAAATCAAAATTGCACCAGCATTCTTCTCAAAACTAGAACAAGCAATCCTAAAATTCATATGGAACCACAAAAGGCCCCGAATAGCCAAAGTAATTTTGAAGAAGAAGACCAAAGCAGGTGGCATCACAAGCCCTGACTTTAGCCTCTACTACAAAGCTGTCATCATCAAGACAGCATGGTATTGGCACAAAAACAGACACATAGACCAATGGAATAGAACGGAAACCCCAGAACTAGACCCACAAACCTATGGCCAACTCATCTTTGACAAAGCAGGAAAGAACATCCAATGGAAAAAAGACAGTCTCTGTAACAAATGGTGCTGGGAGAACTGGACAGCAACTTGCAGAAGGATGAAACTAAACCACTTTCTCACACCATTCACAAAAATAAACTCAAAATGGATAAAGGACCTGAATGTGAGACAGGAAACCATCAAAACCTTAGAGGAGAAAGCAGGAAAAGACCTCTCTGACCTCAGCCGTAGCAATCTCTTACTCGACACATCCCCAAAGGCAAGGGAATTAAAAGCAAAAGTGAATTACTGGGACCTTATGAAGATAAAAACTTCTGCGCAGCAAAGGAAACAACCAACAAAACTAAAAGGCAACCAACGGAATGGGAAAAGATATTTGCAAATGACATATCGGACAAAGGGCTAGTATCCAAAATCTACAAAGAGCTCACCAAACTCCACACCCAAAAAACAAATAACCCAGTGAAGAAATGGACAGAAAACATGAATAGACACTTGTCTAAAGAAGACATCCGGATGGCCAATAGGCACATGAAAAGATTTTCAACGTCGCTCCTTATCAGGGAAATACAAATCAAAACCACACTCAGATATCACCTCACGCCAGTCAGAGTGGCCAATATGAACAAATCAGGAGACTATAGATGCTGGAGAGTATGTGGAGAAATGGGAACCCACTTGCACTGTTGGTTGGAATGCAAATTGGTGCAGCCGCTCTGGAAAGCAGTGTGGAGGTTCCTCAGAAAATTAAAAATAGATCTACCCTATGACCCAGCAATAGCACTGCTAGGAATTTACCCAAGGGATACAGGAGTGCTGACGCATAGGGGCACTTGTACCCCAATGTTTATAGCAGCACTATCAACAATAGCCAAATTATGGAAAGAGCCTAAATGTCCATCAACTGATGAATGGATAAAGAAATTCTGGTTTATATACACAATGGAATACTATGTGGCAATGAGAAAGAATGAAATATGGCCTTTTGTAGCAACGTGGATGGAACTGGAGAGTGTGATGCTAAGTGAAATAAGCCATACAGAGAAATACAGATACCATATGGTTTCACTCTTATGTGGATCCTAAGAAATTTAACAGAAACCCATGGGGGAATGGAAGGAAAAAAACAAAAAGAGGTTAGAGTGGGAGAGAGCCAAAACATAAGAGACTGTTAAAAACTGAGAACAAACTGAGGGTTGATGGGGGGTGGGAGGGAGGGGAGGGTGGGTGATGGGTATTGAGGAGGGCACCTTTTGGGATGAGCACTGGGTGTTGTATGGAAACCAATTTGACAATAAATTTCATATATTAAAAAAAATAAAATGAAAAAAATATATGTCCATGGTCAAAATATACAAATTAAGATACAATAACTGTCAGAGTGGAGTAAAATACAGAACATATTTTCTACAAGAAAACCACTTTGAATATAAGTATACCTAAGCCAACATGGCAGAGAGGTAGGGAGATTAAAACTTCCCACATCTCTCAAACAAGGAAGGGTTTAAGCCAAAGGACATTGAACCCCAAGAGTCTGGGAAGAAAAGAGACTGAGTCTTTACTAGGGAGACACCAGGACAACCTGACCAGCCATAGGTTTGTGACTGACCTGGGAGAGTTCAAACGAGCCATGTAGGCATGGCGGGGAGGGATCCCCCTATGCAGAGAGAAAAAAGGAAGAGAAAGAGTGGTGGGGAAGTTTAGGACTGTATCTGGACAAGAGAAAAACCTCAGACTGGTATGGAGAGGGATCCCATCTCTAACTGCTGGACTATCTCCAGACTGGGGCCAGCTGCTCTGCACACATCTAGGGAGGAGGGGAACCAGCCCCTGGCTTGGTACCTAGTTCAGAGATGCAGTCTGCAGTTGGAGAAATCAATCCCCTCCCTGGAGTGCTGTGGGACAGGACAAAACCAGCCAGGACCACATATCAGATGGCAAGGATAGGTGCTTCCCCAGTACCAGGACACATAGAGTGGTTCTAGCCAAGCTCCTGGGCATGGGAGTCAGTGGAGTGAGACAAACTGCCCCGTCTGCACCCACATCAGACAGAAGATGGCTCAAACCTCGAACAGAGTGATTTGGGATACCGGTCCATGGAGAAGAGACTGGGGGTCGCCATTTTTCTCCCCACCACCACCAGGGTGGGGCCTCAGGGATCAGTCCCTGGGATCCACAGTGCAGGAGGGACCCACCTACACCAAATTATTCCTCCCCGCACCTGGAAACTGTGAATCTACTGGAGCAGGGTAGATGCTGAGGAACCAGATGTCCCCCTCCTCCAGACAGTGCTGCTGCATTGCCTGGATTAATTCTCAGGCAATTCTTGTTATTTAGTGTCATAGACTCTGGATATAAAATTCTCTCTTGTCTAGCAAGAGACTGGGATGCAGGATGAAAATGAGAGATGGCTAATGTCTGGGAAAAGACAAGAGCCCCGAATAAGGGTTCTTGTCCCATATTTATTAAGATCAGAAGGCTTACAAATATGATGGACATACACAGAGACAAAAAAACTGGAAACATTAACTTGGGTCCGTGAGGGAAAAGGGGGGTTGAAGATATACAGTGTTTGAGGTTTGGGTCAATATAAAACAAAATCCTGGTGCCCGGCAGATGGGCAGATAGCTGTTAATGGCAGACAGGAGGCACTCTGTCTGTTTAACTTAGCTAGCCTAGGGGATGAGATAGGTAGGGGGAATAACTTCAGGGTTAGTAAGGCACCTTTTCTTTTGTTAACCATTTCTGCTCTGGGATGCTTTGCCTGTAATACAGAGGTCCATTATCCACTTCAACAATTTGCCTAACTTAGCCCTATCCTCCTGTGAAAGCAGCTTTACTGCTATAGTACTAAATTGGGAGTGCTTCCACCCTGAATATCTAGTATTATTTATTTCACATACTTATGTTTTGGGCACCTTTGCTCCATTTCTATTTTAGGCCATTACCTCTCCCTCTATATTCCGGGGGCTCTACACCCCCTTTCTATTTTGGGGTACTTTTAAGCCTCCCTATTCTTGGGGTGCCAATCTGGTTTACCCAAACTCAGGTGTGAACATTTTATGGCTTTGTATTTCTTTGTGCCTTGTTTA
The DNA here is from genome assembly GCF_027475565.1 of Acinonyx jubatus. Classification (NCBI taxonomy): domain Eukaryota; kingdom Metazoa; phylum Chordata; class Mammalia; order Carnivora; family Felidae; genus Acinonyx; species Acinonyx jubatus. The sequence continues at coordinate 82,236,276 of NC_069380.1, forward strand.
CCCATTGGTGTAAGGCCAGGGGATGCCTAAGCTTATCCCCCATAATTGAGATATATTCTTCCTTCCTTTTCTCCTTCTTATCTCTTTCTTCCTCTAGTCTGGTTACACTGGTGGTTGGTTTGTTTTAGCAGACATATTTAATCTATTTTTTTGATACATGTTCTACACCTCCTTCTTTACTTTCCTTTCCTTCTCTCTGGAATAACCAAGCTGTATAGTTTCTCTGTGTGGGTAACTTTATCTTTGTTTCTTTTTCCCCCACTTGTTTCTTTATTTCCCTTCCTCTCTCTCTCTCTGGATTAAGACATTTACTCTCTCTGCCTGGTCAATGTTTAATTTTTTTTCCTTTTTCCCTACTCCTGTCATTTCTGTCTTTCTATGTGCTCTTCCACCAGCATTGCCTCCACCCAATTTGTTACCTGTTCATGGTGTTTCTGGTTTTTTGCTTTTGGATTTTTAAAAATGTGTGTGTGTGTGTGTGTGTGTGTGTGTGTTGAAATTTTTATCTCCTGTTTGCTTGTCTGTTTTCTTTCCAGGGCTACTTCAAGGAACAAATCAAACCTTGGTGCAAGGTCCAAAATATCACTACATGTAAGGAAATAAAATAATCAAAGTCACAATGGAGAGAAAGTAACAGCCTCCAAAAAAACCTCCTGAAGAGTCAGGCCCTGGAAAGTGTATGTCCCTCCTTTAATATAGCAGTTGCTTTTGCAGGTGCAGAGAAGATAACAAGCTTTTAAAACACATACAAGCCAAAATGATGAAACGGAAGAATTCTCCTCAAAAGAAAACATGGGAAGAAGTGACAGCTAAAGAATTTGTCAAAACAGCTATAATCAATGTAAATAAAAAAATAATTTAGAATAATAGTTATAAGATTAATAGCTGGGCTTGGAAAAAGCATAAAAGACAGCAGAGAATCTATTGCTGCAGATATCAAAGAACTAAAAATAGTCATGATGAATTAAAAAATGCTATAAATGAGGTGCAAAATAAAATGGAGGTGGACACAGTGCGGATTGAAGAGGCAGAGGGGAGAATAGTTGAATTAGAAGATAAAATTATGGAAAAAGAGGAAGCTGAGAAAACGAGAGATTAAAATATAAAAACAGGATCAAGAGGGGAGAATTAGAGAATAAGTGACTCAATCAAATGGAACAATCTATATCATAGGAATTCCAGAAGAAGAAGAAGAGAGAGAAAGGGGTTGAAGGTGTACATGAACAAATCATAACTGAGAATTTCCCCAATCTGGGGAAGGAAACAGACATTGAAATCCAAGAGGCATAGAGAATTCCTTCAGATGTAACTTGATCTTTTGCATGATATATCAGAGTGGAATTGGCAAAATACAAAGATAAAGACAGAATTCTGAAAGCAGCTAGGGATAAACGGGTCTTAAAATACGGGTAGATACGTAAGGATAGTAGCAGACCTATCTACTGAAACTTGGCAGGCCAGAAAGGAATGGCAGGAAACCCTTAAAGTGCTGAATAGGAAAAATATTCAACCAAGAATCCTTTATCCAGCAAGTCTGTCATTCAGAATAGAAAGAGATATAAAAGTTTTCCCAAACAAACAAAAACTAAAGGAAATCGTCACCACTAAACCAGCCTTACAAGAGATCCTAAGGGGGACTCTGTGAGTGAAATTTTGCAACGACCACAAAGTACCACAGACATCACTACAAGCATGAAATTAACAGATAACACAATGACGCTAAACCCATATATTTCAATAATAACACTGAATGTAAATGGACTAAATGCTCCAATCAAAAAACATAGGGTATCAGAATGGAAAAAACAAAACAAAACAATAAGACCCATCTATTTGCTGTCTACAAGAGATTCACGTTACACCTGAGGACACCTTCAGATTGAAAGTGAGGGGATAGAGAAATATCTATCATGCTACTGGAAATCAAAAGAAAGCTGGAGTAGCCATACTTATATCATACAAGCTAGACTTTAAATTAAAGGCTGTAACAAGAGATGAATAATGGCATTATATAGTAAATACAGGGTCTATCCATCAGAAAGAGGTAACAATTATAAATGTCTATGCAATGAATTAGGGAGCACCCAAATATATAAAACAATGAATCACAAACATAAGCAATCTTATTGGTAATAATGTGGTAATTTCAGGGACTTTAATACTCCATTTAGAGCAATGGACAGATCATGTAGACAGAAAATCAGTAAAGAAACAATGGCCCTGAATGATGCACTGGACCAGACGACTTGGGATATATTTAGAACTCTACATCCTGAAGCAGAGGAATATACTTTCTTCTCCAGTGCACATGGAACATTCTCCAAAATAAATCACAAATTGGGTCATAAAACAGCCCTTAATTATATAAAAGAATCGAGATCATACCATGCACACTTTCAAACTACAATGCTATGACTTGAAATCATCTACAGGAAAAAGTCTGGAAAACATCCAAAAGCTTGGAGGTTAAAGAACATCTTACTAAAGAAAGAATGGGTCAACAAGGCAATTAGAGGAGAAATTTAATAATATAGGTAAATAAATGAAAATGAAAACACAACATTTCAAACCCTTAGGTATGCGGCACAGGCAGTCCTGAGAGGAATGCACATTGCAATCCAGGACTATCTCAAGAAATAAGAAAAATCCCAAATACAAAATCTAACAGCACACCTATAGGAACTAGAAGTAAAACAGCAAAGAAATCCAAATCCCAGCAGAAGAGAAATAATAAATAGCAGAGCAGAAAGAAACAATACAGAATCAAAAACAAAGTACAATAGATCAATGAATCTAAGAGTTTGTTTTTTGAGAAAATAAACAAAATTGGTAAACCTGTAGTCAGGCTTCTCAAAAAAGAAAATAGAGATGACCCAGATAGATAATATCACAAATGAAAATTGAATTATTACAAACAATCCCTCAGAAATACAAGCAATTATCAGGGAATAGTATGAAAAATCATATGCCAATAAACTGGGCAACCTGGAAGAAATGGACAATTCCTAAACACCCACACACTACCAAAACTCAAACGTGAAGAAATATAAAATTTGAACAGACCTATAACTAGTGAAGAAATTGAATCAGATATCAAAAATCTCCCAACAAATAAGATTCCTGGACCTTATGGATTCCAAGGAGTATTCTACCAGAAATTTAAAGTGGATTTAATATCTATCTTTCTCAAGCTGTTCCAAAAAGTAGAAATAGAAGGAATACTTCCAGACTCATTTCATGAAACCAGCATTACGTTAATTCCCAAACCAGACAGAGACCCAACAACAAAGGAGAACGAAGGTCACTATGCCTGATGAATATGGATGCAAATTTCTTAGCAAGATAGTAGCAAATCGAATTCAACAGCATATAAAAAGAATTATTCACCATGATCAGGTGGGATTCATTCCCAGGCTGCAGGGCTGATTCAAAATTCACAAATCAATCAATGTGATACATCACATTAATAAAAGAAAAGATAAGAACCATATTATTCTGTCAGTATATGTAGAAGAAGCATTTGTCAAAATACAGCATACTTTCTTAATAAAAACTCTGAAGAAAGGTGGGATAGAAGGAACATAATTAAACATCATAAAAGTTATTTATGAAAATCCCACAGCTAATATCATACTCAATGGGGAAAAACTGAGCTTTCCCCCTGAGATAAGGAACATGACAGGAATGTCGACTCTCATCACTGTTGTTTAACATAGTGTTGGAAATCCTAGCATCAGCAATCAGAAAACAAAATAAAATAAAAGGCATTAACATTGGAAAAGAAGAAGCAAACTCACTTTTCACAGATGACATGATACTCTAATGGAAAACCCTATAGACTCACCCAAAAGTCTGTTAGAACTAAGACATGAATTCAGCAAACTCGCAGGGTACAAAATCAATGTACAGAAATCTGTTGCATTTCTCCACACCAGTAATGAAGCAACAGAAAGAGAAACAAAGAAGCTGATCCTGTTTACAATTACAGCAAGAACCATAAAATAACTAGGAATAAACCTAACCAAAGATGTATAAGATGTATATGCTGAAAACTATAGAAAGCTTATGAAGGAAATTAAATAAGACACAAAGAAATGGAAAAACATTCCGAGCTAATGGATTGGAAGAATAAATATTGTTAATATGTCAATACTACCCAAAGCAATCTACACATTGAATAAAATCCCAGCCAGCATTGAACTGGCATTCTTCTCAAAGCTAGAACAAACAAACCTAAAATTTGTATGGAACCACAAAAGACCCTGAATAGTCAAAGTAATATTGAAGAAAAAGACCAAAGCAGGAGGCATCACAATCCCAGACTTTAGCCTCTACTACAAAGCTATAATCATCAAGGCAGTATGGTATTGGCATGAAAACAGATACATAGACAAATGGAATAGGATAGACACCCCAGAATTGGACCCACAAATGTATGGCCAACTAACTTTTGACAAAGCAGAAAAGAGTATCCAATGGAAAAAGACAGTCTCTTTAACAAATGGTGCTGGGAGAACTGGACAGCTACATGCAGAAGAATGAAACTAGACTACTTTCTTACCCTATACACAAAAATAAACTCAAAATGCTTGAAAGACCTGAATTTGAGACAGCAAACCATCAAAACCCTAGAGGAGAAAGCAGGAAAAAACCTCTTTGACCTCAGTTGCAGCAATTTCTTACTTGATACATCTCTAAATGCAAGGGAATTAAAAGCAACAATGAACTTTTGGGACCTAATCAAGATAAAAAGCTTCTGCACTGTGGAGGAAACAATCGACCAAACTAAAAGGCAACCAACGGAATGGGAAAAGATATTTGCAAATGATATATAGAATAAGGGGTAGTATCCAAAATCTATAAAGAACTCATCAAACTCCACACCCCAGAAAGCAAATAATCCAGTGAAGAAATGAACAGAAGACATGAATAGACATTTTTCCAAAGAAGACATACAGATGACCAACTACACATGAAACGATGCTTAACATCACTCATCATCAGGGAAATAAAAATCAAAGCCACACTGAGATACCACCTCATGCCTGTCAGAGTGGCTAAAATGAACAAATCAGGAGACTATAGATGCTGGTGAGGATATGGAAAAATGGGAACCCTCTTTCTCTATTGGTGGGAATAAAAACAGGTGCAGCCACTCTGGAAAACATTGTGGATATTCCTTAAATAATAAAATATAGAACTACCCTATGACCCAGCAATAGCACTACTAGGAGTTGACCCAATGGATACAAGAGTGCTGATGCATAGGGGCACATGTACCCCAATGTTTATAGCAGTACTTTCAACAATAGCCTCTTAAATACAGAAAACAAACTGAGGGTTTATAGGGGGTGGGGGAGAGGGGAATGTGGGTGATGGGCATTGAGGAGGGCACTTGTTGGGATAAGCACTGGCTGTCATATGGAAGCCAATATGACAACAAAGTATATTAAAAATAAATATAAAGATACATATAAATTGTGATTAAAGAAGATGAAAAAGATATCATGCTAATAATAATTTTAAAAGAGCTGGAGTAGCTTTATCAATTTCAGCCACAGCAGACTTTAGAATAAGGAGATTTATTAGAAAGAGTTTCATTACATAATGGAAGAAGAAGTTCATTCTACAAAAAGGCATAACAACACTTAATGTATAAACATTTAAGAAACTATTATAATATGTGAGGCAAGTCAGATACAATTGCAAGGATAATTAGATGAATATACTATTATAATTAGACAATTTGACTCTTCTATGAGAATGGACAAATCTTGAAGGCAGAGCAATTAGCCAGAGCATAGATAAACTTAAAAATACTGTCAATAAAGGAAATGGAATTGCTATAAAAAAGAGCAGAGTATGCAGTCTTTTCAAGTTCGTGTGGAACATTAACCATGATAGACCACGTTTTCGTTCCATACAACGATTTAAAAACATATAAATTATACAATTTCAGCCCTCAGTATACAATGAAATTAAATAGAAATCAATAAAATAAAGCTGAAAAAGCCAAATATTTAAAGATTAAACAACATACTTGTAAAAGTCAAAGAAGAGTCAAAGTAGTAATGTCAATATATAAAATAGTTTAAACTAAATAAAAATGAAAACAATTTACCAAATTTTCAGGATATAGTGAAAGAAATTCTTAAAGGTAGATTTTCACCTTTAACACATATGTTAGCAAGGAAGAAATTTCTACTGATCTAAACTTCCACTTTAAAAAAAAATTGAAAACTAGAGAAAATTGGCACTAAAATAATCAAAAAGAAAAATAATATATTAAAATAGAGCACAAATCAGTGAAATTAAAAACAGGAAATAGAGGAAGTCAACAAAACCAAGAGCTGATTTTTTGAAAAGATCAATAAAATCAATAAGGCTATTACTAGGCTTATAAAAATTGGAGAGAAACCAAAATAATATCAGAAGTGGAAGAACAAACATTAACAGATTCATTCATATTAAAAGATAAAGGAAAACTATTATTCTTTGCTAAGATATTTGATTAGCTAAGAAAATAAATTTGATAACATAGATGAAATAGATCAATTTCTTTCAGTGTATGTTGCATTAACTCACACAAGAATAGACAATTCTTGGGCACCAGGATGGTTAACTCTTAGTTTTGACTCAGGTCATGATCCGAGAGTCATGGGATTGAGCCCTGCATCAGACTCTGCACTGAGTGTGGAGCCTGCTTGAGATTCTCTCTCTCTCTCTCTCTCTCTCTCTCTCTGCCTCCCTTTGTCCCCCATTCCACATTTAAATTCTCTCTGTAAAAGAGAGAGGAAGAAAGAAAGAAGAAAGAAAGAAAGACAGACAGACAGAAAGAAAGAAAGAAAGAAAGAAAGAAAGAAGAAAGAAAGAAGAAATTAAAAAGGCAATTGTAATTGGCCTATACATATTAAAATTTTGAATTAATTATTTTTTTTAATTTTTTAATGTTTGTTTTTTTTTGTTTTTGTTTTCAATATATGAAATTTATTGTCAAATTGGTTTCCATACAACACCCAGTGCTCATCCCAAAAGGTGCCCTCCTCAATACCCATCACCCACCCTCCCCTCCCTCCAACCCCCCATCAACCCTCAGTTTGTTCTCAGTTTTTAAGAGTCCCTTATGCTTTGGCTCTCTCCCACTCTAACCTCTTTTTCTTTTTTTTTCCTTCCCTCCCCGATGGGTTTCTGTTAAGTTTCTCAGGATCCACAAAAGAATGAAACCATATGGTATCTGTCTTTCTCTGTATGGCTTATTTCACTTAGCATCACACTCTCCAGTTCCACCCATGTTGCTAAGAAGGGCCATATTTCGTTCTTTCTCATTGCCATGTAATACTCCATTCTGTATATAACCACAATTTCTTTATCCATTCATCAGTTGATGGACATTTAGGCTCTTTCCATAATTTGGCTATTGTTGAGAGTGCTGCTATAAACATTGGGGTACAAGTGCCCCTATGCATCAGTACTCCTGTATCCCTTGGGTAAATTCCTAGCAGTGCTACTGCTGGGTCATAAGGTAGATCTATTTTTAATTACTGAGGAACCTCCACAATGTTTTCCAGAATGGCTGCACCAGTTTGCATTCCCACCAACAGTGCAAGAGGGTTCCCGTTTCTCCACATCCTCATCAGCATCTATAGTCTCCTGATTTGTTCATATTGGCCACTCTGACTGGCGTGAGGTGATATCTGAGTGTGGTTTTGATTTGTATTACCCTGATAAGGAGTGACGTTGAGCATCTTTTCATGTGCCTATTGGCCATCCAGATGTCTTCTTTAGACAAGTGTCTTTTCATGTTTTCTGCCCATTTCTTCACTGGGTTATTTGTTTTTTGGGTGTGGAGTTTGGTGAGCTCTTTATAGATTTTGGATACTAGCCCTTTGTCCGATATGTCATTTGCAAATATCTTTTCCCATTCCGTTGGTTGCCTTTTAGTTTTGTTGGTTGTTTCCTTTGCTGCGCAGAAGTTTTTATCTTCATAAGGTCCCAGTAATTCACTTTTGCTTTTAATTCCCTTGCCTTTGGGGATGTGTCGAGTAAGAGATTGCTACGGCTGAGGTCAGAGAGGTCTTTTCCTGCTTTCTCCTCTAAGGTTTTGATGGTTTCCTGTCTCACATTCAGGTCCTTTATCCATTTTGAGTTTATTTTTGTGAATGGTGTGAGAAAGTGGTTTAGTTTCATCCTTCTGCAAGTTGCTGTCCAGTTCTCCCAGCACCATTTGTTACAGAGACTGTCTTTTTTCCATTGGATGTTCTTTCCTGCTTTGTCAAAGATGAGTTGGCCATAGGTTTGTGGGTCTAGTTCTGGGGTTTCCATTCTATTCCATTGGTCTATGTGTCTGTTTTTGTGCCAATACCATGCTGTCTTGATGATGACAGCTTTGTAGTAGAGGCTAAAGTCAGGGCTTGTGATGCCACCTGCTTTGGTCTTCTTCTTCAAAATTACTTTGGCTATTCGGGGCCTTTTGTGGTTCCATATGAATTTTAGGATTGCTTGTTCTAGTTTTGAGAAGAATGCTGGTGCAATTTTGATTTGGATTGCATTGAATGTGTAGATAGCTTTGGGTAGTATTGACATTTTGACAGTATTTATTCTTCCAATCCATGAGCAGGGAATGTCTTTCCATTTCTTTAAATCTTCTTCAATTACCTTCATAAACTTTCTATAGTTTTCAGCATACAGATCTTTTACATCTTTCGTTAGATTTATTCCTAGGTATTTTATGCTTCTTGGTGCAACTGTGAATGGGATCAGTTTCTTTATTTGTCTTTCTGTTGCTTCATTGTTAGTGTATAAGAATGCAACTGATTTCTGTACATTGATTTTGTATCCTGCAAATTTGCTGAATTCATGTATCAGTTCTAGCAGACTTTTGGTGGAGTCTATTGGATTTCCCATGTACAGTATCATGTCATCTGCAAAAAGTGAAAGCTTGACTTCATCTTTGCCAATTTTGATGCCTTTGATTTCCTTTTCTTGTCTGATTGCTGATGCTAGAACTTCCAACACTATGTTAAACAACAGCGGTGTGAGTGGGCATCCCTGTTGTGTTCCTGATCTCAGGGAAAAAGCTCTCAGTTTTTCCCCATTGAGGATGATGTTAGCTGTAGGCTTTTCATAAATGGCTTTTATGATGTTTAAGTATGTTCCTTCTATTCCGACTTTCTTGAGGGTTTTTATTAAGAAAGGATGCTGAATTTTGTCAAAGGCCTTTTCTGCATCGATTGACAGGATCATATGCTTCTTATCTTTTCTATTATTAATGTGATGTATCACGTTGATTGATTTGCGAATGTTGAACCAGGCCTGCATCCCAGGAATGAATCCCACTTGATCATAGTAAATAATTCTTTTTATATGCCTTTGAATTCGATTTGCTAGTATCTTATTGAGAATTTTTGCATCCATATTCATCAGGGATATTGGCCTGTAGTTCTCTTTTTTTACTGGGTCTCTGTCTGGTTTAGGAATCAAAGTAATACTGGCTTCATAGAATGACTCTGGAAGTTTTCCTTCCCTTTCTATTTTTTGGAATAGCTTGAGAAGGATAGGTATTATCTCTGCTTTAAACGTCTGGTAGAACTCCCCTGGGAAGCCATCTGGTCCTCAACTCTTATTTTTTGGGAGGTTTTTGATAACCGATTCAATTTCTTCGCTGGTTATGGGTCTGTTCAAGCTTTCTATTTCCTCCTGATTGAGTTTTAGAAGAGTATGGGTGTTTAGGAATTTGTCCATTTCATCCAGGTTGTCCAATTTGATGGCATATAATTTTTCATAGTATTCCCTGATAATTGTTTGTATCTCTGAGGGATTGGTTGTAATCATTCCATTTTCATTCATGATTTTATCTATTTGGGTCATCTCCCTTTTCTTTTTGAGAAGCCTGGCTAGAGGTTTATCAATTTTATTTTTTCAAAAAACCTACTCTTGTTTTCGTTGATCTGCTCTACAGTTTTTTTAGATTTTATATTGTTTATTTCTGCTCTGGTCCTATTATTTCTCTTCTTCTGCTGGGTTTAGGCTGCCATTGCTGTTCTGCTTCTATTTCCTTTAGGTGTGCTGTTAGATTTTGTATTTGGGATTTTTCTTGTTTCTTGAGACAGGCCTGGATTACAATGTATTTTCCTCTCAGGACTGCCTTCGCTGCATCCCAAAGCGTTTGTATTGTTGCATTTTCATTTTTGTTTGTTTCCATATATTTTTTTAATTTCTTCTCTAATTGCCCGGTTCACCCACTCATCCTTTAGTAGGGTTTTCTTTAACCTCCATACTTTTGGAGGTTTTACAGACTTTTTCCTGTGGTTGATTTCAAGCTTCAACTTATACCATGCATGGTATAATTTCAATTCTTGTATACTTATGAAGGGCTGTTTTGTGACCCAGTATATGATCTATCTTGGAGAATGCTCCATGTGCACTCGAGAAGAAAGTATATTCTGCTGCTTTGGGATGCAGAGTTCTAAATATATCTGTCAAGTCCAACTGATCCAATGTATCATTCAGGGCCCTAGTTTCTTTATTGACCACGCGTCTAGATGATCTATCCATTTCTGTACGTGGAGTGTTAAAGTCCCCTTCAATTACCACATTCTTATCAATAAGGTTACTTATTTTATGAGTAATTGTTTTATATATTTAGGGGCTCCGGTATTCGGCGCATAGACATTTATAATTGTTAGCTCTTCCTGATGGATAGACCCTGTAATTATTATATAATGTCCTTCTTCATCTCTTGTTACAGCCTTTAATTTAAAGTCTAGTTTGTCTGATATAAGTATGGCTACTCCAGCTTTCTTTTGGCTTCCAGTAGCATGATAAATAGTTCTCCATCCCCTCACTCTCAATCTAAAGGTGTCCTCAGGTCTAAAATGAGTCTCTTGTAGACAGCAAATAGATGGGTCTTGTTTTTTATCCATCCGGATACCCTATGTCTTTTGGTTGGCGCATTTAATCCATTTACATTCAGTGTTATTATAGAAAGATATGGGTTTAGAGTCATTGTGATGTCTGTATGATTTATGCTTGTAGTGATGTCTCTGGTACTTGGTCTCACAGGATCCCCCTTAGGATCTCTTGTAGGGCTGGTTTAGTGGTGATGAATTCCTTCAGTTTTTGTTTGTTTGGGAAGACCTTTATCTCTCCTTCTATTGTAAATGACAGACTTGCTGGAAAAAGGATTCTTGGCTGCACATTTTTTCTGTTCATTACATTGAAGATCTCCTACCAATCCTTTCTGGCCTGCCAAGTTTTAAAAGAGAGGTCATTCACGACTCTTATAGGTCTCCCTTTATATGTGAGGGCATGTTTATCCCTTGCTGCTTTCAGAATCCTTGTATTTGCCAGTTTCACTATTGTATGTCGTGCAGAAGATCGATTCAAGTTACATCTGAAGGGAGTTCTCTGTGCCTATTGGATTTCAATGCCTTTTTCCTTCCCCAGTTCAGGGAAGTTCTCAGCTATTATTTCTTCAAGTACACCTTCAGCACCTTTCCCTCCTCTTCCTCCTCTGGGATACCAATTATGCATATATTATTTCTTTTTAGTGTATCACTTAGTTTCTAATTTTCCCCTCATACTCCTGGATTTTTTATCTCTCTTTTTCTCAGCTTCCTCTTTTTCCATATTTTTATCTTCTAGTTCACCTATTCTCTCCTCTGCCTCTTCAATCCAAGCCGTGGTCGTTTCCATTTTATTTTGCATCTTGTTTATAGCGGTTTTCAGCTCCTCCTGACTGTTCCTTTGTCCCTTGATCTCTGTAGCAAGAGATTCTCTGCTGTCCTCTATACTGTTTTCAAGCTCAGTGATTAATTTTATGACTATCATTCTAAATTCACTTTCTATATTATTTAAATCCTTTTTGATCAGCTCATTAGCTGTTGTTATTTCCTGGAGATTCTTCTGAGGGGAATTCTTCCCCCTTGGTCATTTTGGATAGTCCCTGGTGTGGTGAGGACCTGCAGGGCACTTCCCCTGTGCTGTGGTGTATAACTGGAGTTGGTGGGCAGAGCCGCAGTCAGACCTGATGTCTGCCCCCAGCCCACTGCTGGGGCCACAGTCAGACTGGTGTGTGCCTTCTCTTCCCCTCTCCTAGGGGCGGGATTCACTGTGGGGTGGCGTGGCCTGTCTGGGCTACTTGCACACTGCCAAGCTTTTGGTGCTGGGGATCTGGCGTATTAGCTGGGGTGGGTAGGCAAGGTGCACGGGGGCAGGAGGGGCAGGCTTAGCTCGCTTCTCCTTAGGTGATCCATTTCAGGAGGGGCCCTGTGGCAGCGGGAGGCAGTCAGACCTGATGGAGGGGTGGCTCCGCAGAAGCACAGCGTTGGGTGTTTGAGCAGAGCGAGCAAGTTCCCTGGCAGGAACTGGCTCCTTTTGGGATTTTGGCTGGGGGATGGGTGAGGGAGATGGCACTGGCTACCACCTTTGTTCCCCGCCAGACTGAGCTCTGTCCTCCAGGGGCTCAGCAACTCTCCCTCCCTTTGTCCTCCAGCCTTCCCGCTTTCCCAGCAGAGCTGTTAACTTATGATCTCCTGTATGCTAAGTCAGGCTTGCTGTCGGAACACACTCCTTCTGGCCCCTCCACTTTTGCAAGCCAGACTCGGGGGCTCTGCTTGGCCGGCAGGCTGCCCCTCTGCCTGTCTCCCTCCCGCCACTCCTTGAGCCTGCACTGCCTCTCCACCCTTCCTACCCTCTTCCATGGGCCTTCGTCTGCACTTGGCTCAGGAGACTCATTCTGCTAGTCTTCTGGTGGTTTTCTCGGTTATTTAGGCAGGTGTAGGTGGAATCTAAGTGATCAGCAGGACGCATGAGCCCAGCATCCTCCTACGCCACCATTGTCTCCCGAACTCCTTGAATTAATTATTAAAAAATTTTAAAATAGAAAGCAAGACCAAATGGGTTTAATGATGAATGCTGCCAAAAATTTAAGAAAGAAATTATGCTAATAGTTTCAGTCACCTCCAACCTGTTGATACAGAGGGCTTCCTAACTCATCCTATAAATTTAGCATTACCCTAATGTTAAAACCAGACAAAAAATTACAAGAAAAGTAAACTATAGGCCAATATCTCTCATGAATATATTTTATTAATGAAATGTCAAATTCAATTCAACAATGTATACACTTAATTATATACGACAACTTAGTGGGGTTTATTTTAGGCCTGCAAGTCTGGTTCAACATTTAAAAGTAAATTAATATAATTCATCACATCAACAAACTACAATACAAATAACAGGATCATATATGTGCGTGTGTGTGTGTGTGTAAAAGAATTGATAAAACTAAACACCTATTCATGATAAAAACCCACAGCTAAATAGGAATACAGATTATCTTGATTTGATAAGAAAAAATCTACAAAACACATGGAATAACATCATACTAATTGGTGAGAAATTAAAGTTATTTCCACCAAGATCAGGTACAAGGATATTCCCTCTCACTACTCTCACTCAACATTGTACTGGTAGTCCTAGCTAATGAAATAGTATAGGAGTAGGAAATTTAAAAAAAATATAGATTAGGGGGAAAAATTGTAAATCTCCATTTGTTCATGAAGACATATTTGTAGAAAATATCAAAGAATCTGGGCTCCTGGGTGACTAACTTGGTTAAGTGTCCGACTTCAGCTCAGGTCACGATTTCATCATCCTCTGTGCTGACAGCTCAGAGCCTGTAGTCTGCTTTGGATTCTGTGTCTCCCTCTGTCTCTGCCCCTTCCCTGCGCTAGCTCTGTCTCTTTCTCTCAAAAATAAAATGGAAACATTTTTTTAATTAAAAAAGAAAAAAATATATAAAAGAATCAACCAAAAAATCTCCTGGAAAAAATAAGTGATTACAACAAAGTTACATGATTGAAGATTAACATTATTTTCCTATATACTATCACTGAACATTTGTAACTTAATATTAAACACATTACCATTAGCAACACTAAAAACAAAATACTGAGGCATAAATTTAACAAAATATATTAGGAGGAAACTAGAACTATCTGATGAAAGATACAAAAGAAAAAAAACTAAACAAATGGACTGATAGATCATGTTCACGATAGGAGGATTTAAAATTATCAAGATATGGGGGTAGAAGATGGTTGCAGAGTAGGATGAACATTGGCTCCTCTCACCCCAGGAACACAAATAGAAAAATATCAAATCCTTCTAAATATAGCCAAAATCAATCTGAAAACAGGACAAATTCTGCAACTAAAGGGAGGGTAGGATGTGTGGAGACGTGGTTTACTGGAGAAATGGAACATTGTTGCAGCAGATAAGAAGGTACTGTGGTGGCAGAGAAGAGAAAGTAGGAATAGAGCTGCAAGTGGGGAAGGTGCTGTGGTGGCAGATAAGAAGAGAAAGTGGAGTACACAGGTGAACACATAAGGAGAAAGCTTCCCCAAAGCCTTTGACTGGGAAAAGAGACGGGCTAATTTTTAGAAGTTTGTGGAACCAAGAGGGCTTAAAGCTGGGAGTTTTGAAGGTCCTTGGTCCTAAGATATTGCACTGATCCTGGAGAGAATGAAGACAACAAATCTGGCGGCAGACAGAGAAGAAATAAATATCTGAAAACCAACTGAGATACATAGAAGGGAGATTACTTCCTCTTCTCAGAGGGCTTTCCTGAGAGAAAGAATGCACTGGGGATGTATCTCCAGGGAAAAGGAGCTGGCTGGAGTCATTTCCTTCCACCACTCCTAAGCATGAACACAGAGCCAATTATAAGAAGCAGTGTAGCACACAAGGAAACTGCCTAATTTGTTTACACCAAGTCCTACACTCATGAGCTCTGGCTGGACTACCCTTCCCAGTCAAGCTTGTTTTGGCACCAGCAAACTAGGCACCTTACCCAGAAGACCTGCAGACACCCCTTCCCACAGTACATATGCCAACCTGTGTTCTGCAGGGGTTCAGTACCAGGTCTAATTTAAAAAGCAGACCAGGAGCACTTAGGTGACCTTGTCAGTTAAGTGTCCAACTTTGGCTCAGGTTGTGATCTGGTGGTTCATGAGTTTGAGCCCTGCCCTGGGCTCTGTGCTGACAGCTCAGAGCCTGGAGCCTACTTTGGATTCTGTGTCTCCCTCTCTCTGGGTTCCTCCACCACTCACGTTCTGTCTTTTTCTCTCTCAAAAATAAATAAACATTAAAAATTAAAAATAATAAAAAGCAGAACAGAGCACATCATTGAAAACTCACTATATTCAGACAAAGGACCAAAAATTACCCGCTGCAGGCAAGGAGAACCTCTACAAACAAATGACCTGAAGGACAACACAAGCAAAAACAAGATCAGAGCACAGGGAGCACCCAGAGACAATCCTTATGTGCCAGACCCTAGTCGCTACATGATCTCTTCTTGATAAAGCCATTATTCTCAGGAGCATAAAACATAACTGACTTTTCTTACATATAGAAGAACACAGAGACTTAGACAAAATGCTAAGATAAAGGAATTCATTTCAAATGAAACAACAAGACCACGACTGAATATCTAAGTGAACCAGATATAAAGAATATGCTTGATTGAGAATTTAAAGAAACAATGATAAGGATACTCACTGGGCTTGAGAAAAGAGTTGAAAACATCAGGGAGACCCTAACCACAGAGATAAACATTTAAAAAAGAATATCTCAGAGATAGAGAATGCACTAACTGACTTTGGAAACATGCTTGATGAAGTGAACAGTTGGCTGGAAGAAGCAGAGAAAGGAATTAGTGATATAGAAGAAAAAATAATGGAAACAATGAAGCAAACAAAAGAGAAAAAGAATTATTATGGAACGCATAATAATCACTTAGGGAACTTAGTGACTCAATCAAAAGAAATAACACTAACATTATAGGAGTCTTAGAAGAGAAAGAAAATGAGGCAGATTTTTTTTTTTTTTTAGAAAATAACAGTTGAAAACTTCTTTAATCTGGGGAAAGAAACAGACATACAAATCAAGGAGGCAGAGAAAATATCAACAAAATCAACAAAAACGTGCTAACAATAAGATACATTGGAATTAAATTTGCAAAATGTAGCAATAAAGAAAAAAATAATCTTAAAAACAATAAGGCAAATGTAGTCCTTAACTTACAAGTTAAGGCCCACATGGGTAGCGGCATATTTCTCAAAAGAAGCTTGGAAAGCCAGAAGGGATTGGCATGATATATTTAACAAGTTGAATGAAAAAAAAATATATATATATATATCTTCAACCAAGGGTAATCTATCCAATAATTCTACCATTCAGAATAGAAAGAGAGTTAAAGAGTTTCCCAGACAAATGAAAACTAAAGGAATTTGTGAATACTAAAACTACCCTGTAGGTAATAATAAAGGGTGTTCTTTGAATGGAAAGGAAAGTCCCAAAGTGACAAAGACAAGAAAGGAACAGATAAAATTTCCAGAAACAACAAAAAAAGTAATAAAATTGCACTAAATACATATATATCAATAAATACTCGGAATGCAATGGAATAAATGCTCTAATCATGAGACATAATGTGTCAGAATGGATTAAAAAAATCTATATGCTGCCTACAAGAGACTCATTTTGGAATTAACAATACATGAAGATTTAAAGTAAGGGGATGGAGAAATGCTTACCATAAAAATCTGTCAAAATAAGCCAGAGTAGTAATATTTATATCAGAAAAACTAAACGTTAAAACAAAGATTTTAACAAAAACTGAGAAAAGTTACTGTATTATAATAAAGGAGACTATCCAACAAGAAGATCTAACATTTGTAAATATTTATCTACCCAACATGATAGCACCCAAATGTATAAAACAAATAATAATATACTTAAATGAAAAATAATTAATAAATGATACAATAATAGTAGGGGACTTTAATGCCCCACCTACATTAATGGAAAGATCATATAAACAGAGAATCACCAAGGGAACACTGATTTTAAATGACACATATGACCAGATAGACTTAACAGATATATTTAGAATATTCCACACTAATACAGCAGAATATGCAATCTATTTATTTATTCATTTATTTATTTACCTACTTTTAAATGTATCTCTAAGTGTGTTAGCATATAAATTAATAATGATTTCTGAAGTAGAATCCAGTGATACATGCCCTACATATAGCAGCCAGTGCTCAGCCCAACAACTGTCCTCCTTAGTGCCCCTTGCTCATTTAGCCCATCCCTCCACCAACAACCCTTTAGCAACCTTCAATATGTTCTCTGTATTTAAGAGTTTTTTTTTATTTAGTAACACTCCCTGTTTTTATATTATTTATGCTACTCTTCCCTTATAATCATTGCTTTGTATCTTAAATTCCACATATGAGTGAAATAACGTACTTGTTTTTCTCTGACTAATTTTGCTTAGCATAATACCCTCTGGTTCCATCCACATTGTTGTAAATGAAAAGATATCATTCTTTTTGATTGCCAAGTAATATTCCATTGTATATATACACCACATCTTCTTTATCCATTTATCCATCCATGGACATTTGAGCTCTTTCCATAATGTGGCTATTGTCAATAGTACTGCTATAACCATTGGGGTGTGTGTGCCCCTTCTAAACAGCACACCTGTATCCTTTGGATAAATACCTAGTGCAATTGCTGGGTCATAGGGTAGTTCTACTTTTAATTTTTTAAGGAACCTCTATACTGTTTTCCAAAGTGATTGCACCAGTTAGCATTCCCACCAGCAGTGCAAAAGGATTCCTCTTTCTCTCCATCCTCGCCAGCATTTGTTGTTGCTGGAGGTGTTCATTTTAGCCATTTTGACAGTTCTGAAGTAATATCTCATTGTGGGTTTGATTTATATTTCCCTGATGTTGAGCATTTTTTTCACATGTCCATTAGCCATCTGGATGTTTTCTTAGGGGAATGTCTATTCATGTCTTTTGCCCATTTCTTTAATGGGTAATTTTTTGTGTGTGGTTTTTTTTTTTTTTTTTGGAGGGGGGTGTTGAGTTTGATAAGTTTTTTTTATAGATTTTGGATACTAACCCTTTATCTGATATGCCATTTGCAAATATCTTCTCCAATTTTGTGGATTGCCTTTTAGTTTTGGTGATTGTTACCTTCACCGTGAAGAAGCTTTATTATTATTATTATTATTTTCTTGATGAGGTCCCAATAGTTCATGTTTGCTTTTGTTTTCCTTTCCTCCAGAGACATATTGAGTAAGAAGTTGATGCAGCCGACGTTTTTGCAGGCTTTGTCCTCTAGGATTTTCGGCTTTCTGTCTTACCTTTAGGTCTTTGATCCATTTTGAGTTAATTTTTGTGAATGGTGTAAGAAAATGGTCTCGGGGGGTGCCTGGGTGGCTCAGTTAGTTGAGTGTCCTACTTCGGCTCAGGTCATTATCTCACAGTTTGTGAGTTCGAGCCCTGCATCGGGCTCTGTGCTGACAGCTCAGAGCCTGGAGCCTGCTTCAGATTCTGTG
This sequence comes from Acinonyx jubatus, assembly GCF_027475565.1. Lineage (NCBI taxonomy): Eukaryota > Metazoa > Chordata > Mammalia > Carnivora > Felidae > Acinonyx > Acinonyx jubatus. The sequence goes on from NC_069380.1 coordinate 82,254,703, forward strand.
TCTCTTTCTCTCTCTGCCCCTCCCCCACTCATTTTCTCTCTCTCTCTCTCTCTCTCTCTCTCTCTCTCTCTCTCTCTTTCTCTCTCTCTCTCTCTGTAAAAAATAAATAAACATTAAAAAAAAGAAAGAAAATGGTCTTAGTTTATTCTTCTGCATATCGCTGTCCAGTTTTCCCAACACCATATGCTGAAGAGACTTCCTTCATTCCATTGGATAGTGTTTCCTCTTTGTAAAAGATCAGTTAGCAGTATGTTTGTGAGTCCTTTTCTGGGTTCTGTCTATTCTGTTCCATTGATATATGTATCTGTTTTTGTGCCAGTACCATACTTTCTTAATTACTACACCTTAATAATAATCTTGAAGTCTGGGATTGTGATGACTCCAGATTTGTTTTTTTTTTTTTTTCTTTTTTCAGGATTTCTTTAGCTACTCAGGGTCATTTCCGGTTCCATAAAAATTTTAGGATTGTTTGTTCTAGCTCTTTGAAAAATGCAGGTGTTATTTCACAGGAACTGCATTGAATATGTACATTGCTTTGGGTAGTATCTACATTTTAACAATATTTGTTCTTCCAATCCCTGAGCATGGAATGTTGTTTTTTTTTTTTTCCTTTTTTTGTGTGTGTCTTTAATTTTTTTCAGTGTATTGATTTTTTCACTTTTGTTAGGTTTATTCCTAGATATTTTATGGGTTTTGGTGCAATTGTAAATGGGATCGATTTCTTGATTTCTCTTTCTGCTGCTTCATTATTAGTGTTTAAATTGAAACCAATTTCTGTGCATTAATTTTATAACCTGTGAATTTGCTGAATTTGTGGAGTAGTTCTTTTCATAGAAGTTCTTTTCATAGTAGTTTTTTCATAGAATCTCTTGGGTTTTCCATGTAGAATATCATGTTGTCTGGGAAGAATGAATGTTTGACTACCTTCTTCCTGATTTGGATGCATTTTATTTCTTTGTGTTGTCTGATTGCTGAGTCCAGGACTTCCAATCCTATGTTGAATAATAGTGGTGAGACTGGATATCTTGGTCATGCTACTGACCTTAGGTTGAAAGGTCTCAGTTTTTCCTATTGAGGATGGTATTAGCTGTGGATCTTTTGTATATGGCCTTTATGATCTTGAAGCATCATCCTTCTATACCTACTTTCTTGACAGTTTTTATTAAGAAAGGATGCTGTATTTTATCAAATGCTTTTTTATCCATCTATTGGGAGGGTCATATGGTTCTTATTCTTTTGTTACTGTCATATATCACATTGATTTATTTGAGGATATTGAACCAGCCCTGCATGCCATGTATAAATTCCACTTGATCATGGTGAATAATACACTTAATGTACTGTTGGATCTAGTTGGCTAGTATCTTACTGAGAGTTTTTGCATCCATGTTCATCAGGGAAATTGGTCTGTGCTTCTTTTTTATTAGGGTCTTTGCTTTGGGAATCAAGATAATGCTGGCCTTGTAGAATGAGTTTGGATGTTTTCTTTCCTTTTTTTTTTTTTTTTGGAACAACTTCAAAGGAATAGGTGTTAACTCTTCTTTAGATGTTTGGTAGAATTCTCCAGAAAAGCAATCCAGTCCTGGACTCCCATTATTTGGGAGATTTTTGATTATTAATTCAGTTTCATTACTGGTTATGGGTCTGTTCATATTTTTTTATTTATTCTTTTTCAGGTTTGGTAGTTTATATGTTGCTAGGAATTTGTCCAATTCTTCCAGATTGCCCATTTTTTTGGCATATAATTTCTCTTAATATTATTTTATTATTGTTTGTATTTCTACAGTGTTGGTTGTTATCTCTCCTCTTTCATTCTTGTTTTTATTTATTTGATTCCTTCCTTTTTTTTTTTTTTTTTTGCTTTTTGATCAGTCTTGCTAGGGGTTTGTCAATTTTGTTATTACTTTAAAGAACCAGCTCCTGATTTCATTGATCTATTCTACTGTTTTGTTGTTGTTTCTGTTGTTGTGGTTGTTTTCCATATCATTTATTTCTACTTTATTGTTTCCCATCTTCGCCTGATTTGGGGTTTTATTTTCTGTTCTTTTTCCAGTTCACTAAGGTGTAAAGTTAGGTTATGTATCTGAGACCTTTATTCCTTCTTTAGGAAGGCCTGGATTGCTATACACTTCCCTCTTATGAAGGCTTTGGTGCATCGCAGTAGTTTCGGGCTGTTGTCTTATCATTTTCATTGGCTTCCATGTGGTTTTTAATTCACTTTTTAAATTATTGGTTAACCCATTCATTCTTTAGTAGGATGCTATTTAATATTCAAGCATTTGTGGTCTTTGTAAATTTTTTTTTTATTGTGGTTGACTTTTAGTGTCATAGCATTGTGGTCTGAAAATATGCATGGTATGGTATCAATCTTTTTGTACTTGTTGAGGGATGATTTGTGTCCCAGTGTGTGATCTAATATAGAGAATGCTTCATATGCACTCAAGAAGAATGTGTATTCTGTTGCTTTTGGATGAAATTTTCTGAGTATGTTTGTTAAGTCCATCTGGTCTAGTGTGTCATGAAAAGCCACTGTTTCCTTGTTGGCTTTCTGATTAGATGATCTTCCCATTGCTGTAACTGGGGTGTTGAGGTCCCCTACTATTATGGTATGAGTAAAATGAGTTTTTTTATGTTTGTGATAAATTGATTTATATATTTGGGTTCCTTCACATTTGGAGCATACATGTTTACAATTGTTAGGTCTTTGTGGATAGGCCCCTTAATTACGATATAATGCCCTTCTTCATCTCTTGATACAGTCTTTATTTTAAAGTTTAGATTGTCTGCTGTAAGATTGGCTTCTATGGCTTTCTTTTGGTGACTATTAGCATGGTAGATGGTTCTCCATTCCCTTACTTTCAATCTGAAGGTGACTTTAGGTCTCAGATAGGTCTTTTATTAACACCATAGAGATGGATCTTGGCTTCTTTTCCATTCAGTATCCTATGTCTTTTTATTGGAGCATTTACTCAATTGACATTTGAGTGAGTACTGAAGTGTATGAATTTATTACCAGTGTGTTGAATGTAGATTTGGAGTTTCTGGTGATGTTCTCTGGTCCTTTCTAGTCTTTGTTATTTTTGTTATTTTCTGTTTCATTTCATGTTTTTTCCCCTCAGAAAGTTTCCTTTAATCTTTCTTGAAGGGCTGGTTTAGTGGTCACAAACTCCTTTTAGGTATTTTTTTTTTTTTGGTCTGGTAAATTCTTATCTCTCCTTTTATTTTGAATGACAACCTTGCTGGATAAAGAATACTCGGATGCATATTTTTCCAATTCAGCACTGTAAATGTACCCCGCCACTCTTTTCTGGCCTGCCATGTTTCTGTGGATAGGTCTGCTGCAAACCTGTTCTCTCCTCCCTTATAGGATAAGGACTTTTTTTCCCCTTGTTGCTTTAATAATTCTTTCCTTGTCTGTGTTTGTGTGTGTGTGTGTGTGAGTGAATTTGATTATTATATGCCTTGGTGATGGTTGGTTTTTGTTGAATCTAATGGGAGTTCTCTGTGATTCTTGGATTTTGATGTCTGTGTCTTTCCTCAGATTAAGAAAGCTTTCCACTATAATTTGCTAAGATAAACTTTCTACCCCTTTTTTCTCTCTCTTCATCTTCTGGGACTTCTATGATTTGGATGCTATTCCTTTTCAATGTTCACTGTATTCTTTAATTCTTGCATGGTGCTCTTTTGGCTTAGTTTCCCTCTTTTTCTGCTTCATTATTCTCCAAAATTTTGTGTTCTATATCGCTGATTTGCTGTTCTGCGTCATCCAAGCTTGCCATTGTGGTATCTATTCGAGATTGCATCTCAGTTATAGCATTTTTAATTTTGTCCTGACTAGATTTTACTTCTTTTATTTCCACAGAAAAGGAGTCTATACTTTTTACAATTCCAGCCAGTATTTCCATTATCGTGATTCTAAATTCTGTTTCAGACATCTTGCCTATATCTGTGTTGGCTAAGACTGTGGCTGTCATTCATTCCTGTTCTTTCTTGTGGAGTGAATTGCTTTGTTTTGTCATTTTGGACGAAGAAAAAGTATAATAAGTTTTTAAAATAATAAAATTTGAAAAATTAAAAACAACACAAAATATCAAATAAGGGAAACTAGATCCTAGATGTGCTTTTATGTAGTTGTTGAAAGAAGCTTGACAGAATAGAGAAAAAAAGGGAAAGAAAAGAAAAAGGAAATGAAGAAAAAATTAAGAATTAAAAAAATACATTTACAACAAAATAGAATAAAATAAAATGAAGAAAGTGAAGTACACTAAAGTGTTTCAAAACATAACATTGTAAATAGAAGAAAAAAATAACACGGAAAATAAAAATAAAATTTTCTCTTTCTGTATCCATGACAAGAAGGGAAAGGAGAAAAGAAAAAAGAAAGCAATTTAAACAAAAACAAATAACAAACAAACAAATAGATGAACCAGAAAACAGAATGAAAAGCGAATGAAGTTATAACCAGTTTCCCCTAGAACTCGAACTATGAAGCACTTTATAGTCCATACACAAAACTGGTAGAAAGGCTTGTGGTGATCCTCTAGGGCATGTGGTTGGAGGGTGTAGTTAACTGGGCAGGGCTTGGTATAACAGCTCCATTATCCACTTGATAGCTCTGCTTAGCTTAATGGAGTGGATTGGTGTATGTGCATGCATATATTGCACATGTGGGGAAAATGTAAAAATGGCAACACTCAGCTTCCTAGTTTCTGGCACAAGAACTCTGTGCTCTCACCAACCCATGATCAAGCACCCCTCCTTTGTGTCAGGCTTCCTTCCACTCCCTTCTCCTACATTGACTGTGTCCAAGCCATCAGACTGCCAGGAGGCACTTCCCTCCCAAATTTTATATCAGATGAGGCTGTGTTTCCAAACCCTTCACTTATGAAAACCCTGAAGCTTGGATCCACTTCAAATCTCTAGGGGAGGGTCTCATGGAGCAGTAGCCAAGTGCCGACTTTCCCCAGAGAATGTCCATGTGATACTGCTATGGCAGAGGTTCTCAGAGATTGTTGCTGGTTGCTGGCTTATTGCAGAAAAAGTTTGTGCAATTGCATAGTGGCAAAGGTTCAGAGATCATGGCAAATCACAACACACAGTGTCAGGTTCCACTGAACTCTGGTGACTTTGTTCCAATGCCATAAAATGGAGCTATTCTCTGAGGTCTGCTGGGACCTTTGAGAAGTCTGTATGACCTCTATTGAATACCCTCCAAGCAGGAGAACTGCTTCTCCCCATGTGACCCCCAGGCCCCTCAGACCTCTCTGCCTGCTCCTGTGGATTCTACCTTCCTCCCTACCAGAGAGCTGCCAGGTATTGAGCTCCAGAATTTCTGACTCTGTGCTCCCCTGCGTATAGAGCCCTAATGGGTATTGAAACCTTCTCTTTTCTCTCCATCAATGGCTCTGGGGGACAGATTTTTTGTTCAATCCCTTGTATTTCCACTCTTTCTCATTCTCTTCAGCTTTCAGGGGAAGTGCTTTACCTGTACTCTCCTGATGTGCCACACTCTCCCCCTTTTTTTCTGTCATCTCTGCAAAAATAACTCCCTCCCTTATGCAGTTTCTGTATACACTAGTTCACCTCTCTGAACCGCTCACCTGCCAAGTTCTGTTGCTCAGGTTGCGCAGATTGTTGTGTTAATCCTCAGATCATTTTCCTAGGTGTGAAAAATGGTTTGGCCCTAATCTAGCTACATTTCAGGGATTAAAGAAACTTAATTTATATGCTACTCCACCATCTTGGCCCACCCCAGAATATGTATTCTTTTAAGCTGCACATTCTTTTAAGCTGCTCCAAATAGATCACATGTTACATAAATATTAGGCCTCAACAAATATGAAAAGATTGATATGACGCATATTTTCTGACCAGAAAAAACTATGAAAATTGAAGTCAAGAAAGAAAACATTTTGGAAAGACCACAAAACAAGGAGATTAAACACCATACTACTAAACAAAGAATGTATGATCCAGGAAATCAAAGAAGAAATAAAAAAAAATACTTGGAAACAAAAATGAAAGCGCAATGGCACAAAACCTTCAGGATTCAGCAAAAGTGATCCTAAAACTGAATTATATAGGAATGGAAACTTACCTTAAGAAGCAAGAAAAATCTCAAATAAACAACCTAACCTAACACCTAAAGGAGTTAGAAAAGAAGAACAAATGGAGCATAAAATCAGCAGAAGGAGGGAAATAATAAAGATTATGCCAGAACTAAATGATGTAGAAATTAAAACAAACAAACAATAGCAAAACAAAACAAAACAAAATAAACAAACAAAAATATAGAACCAACCAAGATAACCAGAAACTGGTTCTTTATAAAATTAATAAATTTAATAACCTTATGGCAAGATTTATTAAAAAGAAAAGAGGAAGTACCCAAATAAATACCATCACAATGGAGAGAAGTGGAAAAAAAATCAGAAATACTAACAATTATAAGAGAATACTACAAAAACCTATAGGCCAACAAATTAGACAACTTGGAAGAAAGGCACAAATTCTTAGAAACATATACACTATCAAAACTGAAACAGGAAGTGATAAAAAACTTGAACGGATCAAGAAATTGAATCATTGGGGGCGCCTGGAGGCTCAGTCAGTTAAGCATCCGACTTCGGCTCAGGTCATGATCTCCCGGTCTGTGAGTTCAAGCCCCGCGTTGGGCTCTGTGCTGACAGCTCAGAGCCTGGAGCCTTCTTCAGATTCTGTGTCTCCCTCTCTCTCTGGCCCTCCTCTGTTCATGCTCTGTCTCTCTCTGTCTCAAAAATCAATAAACATTAAGAAAATTAAAAAAAAAAAGAAATTGAATCATTAATAAAAAATCCTCCAACAAACGAAATTTCAGGACCAGATGGCTTCAGAGGTGAATTCTACCAAACACTTAAAAAAGAGTTAACACCTATGCATCTCAAACTATTCCAAAAAATAGACAAGGAAAGAAAACTTCCAAATTCATCCTATGAGGCCAGCATTATCTTAATACCCAAGTCAGATAAAGACCACAATAAAAAAGAGAAATGTGGTCCAATATCACTGATGAAATTGGATGCAAAAATTATCAATAAAATACAAGTAAAGGAAATTCAACAGTACATTAAAAGAATCATTCACCAAGCTCAAGGGGGATTTATTCTTGGGCTTGAAGAGTGGTTCAATGTTCCCAAGTCAATCAACATGATACAACACATTAATAAAAGAAAGGATAAGAACCATATTATCCTTTCAATATGTGCAGAAAAGGCATTTGACTTTGCTCATAATCCATCCATCATAAAAACCCTCAATAAAGTAGGGCAAGAGAGTACATAGCTTAAAATAATAAAGGCCATATACATAAAACCAACAACTAATATCATTTTCTATGGGGGAAAACTGAAAAATTTACCTCTATGTTCAGGTGGATAGGGATGTCTGCTGTAACCACTCTTATTTAACTTATTACTTAATGTACTAGCCACAGCAATCAGACAACAAAAAGAAAGAAGAGGCATCCAAATAAGCAAGAAAGGAATCAAACTGTCACTACTTGCAGATGACATGATGCTCTATAGAGAGAACCAGAAATACTTCACAAAACATTGCTTAGAACTGATACATGAATTCAGTAAAGTTCCCAGATAAAAAATCAATAGAAATAAATCTGTTGTATTTCTATATATCCATAATGAAACAGGAGAAAGGGAAATTAAGGAATCAATCCCATTTACAATTGCACACATAATATATCTAGGAACAAACCTAACCAAATAGGTAAAAGAACTAATCCGAAAATTATAAAGCAGTGATAAAAGAAATTGAAGAGGACACATAAAGAAGCTCATGGATTGGAACAAAAACTATTGTCAAAATGCCTATACTACCCAAAGCAACTTACACATTGAATGAAATCTCTATCAAAATAACACTTTGGGGCACCTGGGTGGCTCAGTCGGTTGAACGTCCGACTTTGGCTCAGGTCATGATCTCATGGTTTGTGAGTTCAAACCCACGTCGGGCTCTGTGCTGACAGCTCAGACCCTGGAGCCTGCTTTGGATTCCGTGTCTCTCTCTCTGCCCTGCGCCTGCTCACGCTCTGTCTCAAAAATAAATAAAACATTAGAAAAACTTAAAAATAACGACACTTTTCACAGGCCTAGAACAAACAATCTTAAAATTTGTGCAGAATCAAAAAAGACCCTGAATAGTCTAAGCAATATTGAAAAAGAAAAGCAAAGCTGAAGGCATCACAATTCCAGACTTCATGAGATATATATATATATATATATATATATATATATATATATATATATATAAAACTTTAGTGGGGCACCTGGTTGGTTCAGTCAGTTGAGTGTCTGACTTCAGCTCAGGTCTTGACCTCATGGTCTGTAGTTTTGAACCCCCTGTCAGACTCTGCACTGAGCATGGAGCTTGATTTGGATTCTGTCTCCATCTCTTTCTGCCCCTCTTCTGTCCTCTCTCTCTCTAAAAAAAAATTAATAAACATTAAAAAAACATAAAAACAAAAAACTGTAGCATTCAGAATAGTATGGCACAAATATATGCACACAGAAAAAAAGAACATAATAGAAAGCCCAGAAATGAACCCAAAACTATGTGGTCAATTAATCTTCAAAAAAGAGGAAAGAATATCCATGGGGGGGGGGTGAGATGGTCTCTTCAACAAATGGCATTGAGAAAACTGGACAGAATGGGCATAGGAGTGAAACTGGACCACTTTGCTTCACTATACACACAAGTTTATTCAAAATGTATTAAAAATTATGAAAATTTTGAAGAGAGTGAAGGGAAAACTCAACAAAACTAAAAGGCAACCTGTGTAATTTTAGAATATATTGGCAAATGACTTATCTGATAAAAGTTTAGTATCCAAAGTATATAAAGAATTTATAAAACTCAACACCAAGAAATGAATTGTCCAATTAGAACATGGGCAGAATACGTGAATAGACATTTTTTTCCAAAGAAGCCATCCATGTGGACAACAGACACATAAAAAGATGCTCAACATCACATCACCAGGGAAATATGAGTAAAAAATACAGAGATATCACCTCACAATTGTCAAAATGGCTAATATCAACAATACAAGAAACAACAGGGTTGGGCATGTATGGGAAAAGAAGAGTAACCCTCTTGCACTGTTAGTGGGAATACAAACTTGTGCAGTGACTGCAGAAAACAGTATGGAAGTTGCTCAGAAAGTTAAATAAAGAACCACCCTATGATCCAACAATTGCACTACTAGGCATTTACACATATGATATAAAAATAGTAATTCAAATAAATACATGTACCCCAATGTTTATAGCACCACTATCTGCAATAACCAAATTATGGGAATAGCCTAAGTGCAAATCAATGATAAATGGATAGATATTGCACTACCTTTATGTAAGATGAAACCAGTGGCATTTCCACTTACAGAATGTCAGCATGAGGATATCCACAGACCTGCTCCCCACTGAATCTGGTCAAAATTGTGAAAAATAACAAAATAATTATAGTCTCCCAAAATAGCTTGAAAGAATACAGCCAGTAAAGGTATATTTTAATGAAACCTTCTAAAAGTTAGTAAGATTTGTGAGAATTTGTGACATTTAACCAAGATGTGTCCTTTCCTTTACTTCTTCCAGTTAAGTGAGATAAAAACTCTGTTCTCCACAGGTACAACAAAGAACATGCAATTCCTTTGTCAAGATCCTAGTCAGAGAGATATCTTCCTGAGATGATCACAAAGTCAACAGTTCTCATCCTGCCTCCATGAAAAAAATATATGAGTAGGGACTCCCTTTTCTTTATTTTTTCTTCCACCTGATGTCCAGTTACAAGAAGGAGGCGCTTCTGAAAATACATGGGTTTCAATTTTTCTTGTCCTAGCTTATGGAGCAGGGGTTCCATGATGAAGAAGGCAAACTGAGGAGATTGAACACTGCTTTTCCCACTATCAGCTGAGTGTTCAATTCCTAAAGTAATGGCGTCATAAAGAATTGTACCATTATCTCCACATCAGTCCCAGAGGTCTTGCTTATATTTTTTTTCCAAAGAGAGAAGCATACAATAGAGCTTTAAATTCCTCCCTGAAGGAACTAACATTTGTAATAGAGTATAGAGAACTTAGAGCATAAGGGTACTCTCAAAAACAGTGAAAATTTAAAATATGTTGAAAGTTGTTGTGAATGGTAATTGGAATAACAGTGATCAATTTATTGAAGTTATAAGCTAAATCATAGATAAGTTCAAAAGAAAAGAGGAAAAAACCTTGAAAACAACAAGAGAAAAATGGCCTATAATTTACAAGTTAATGCCAATAAGGTTAATTTGCTGATGTCTCATCAGAAATTATGGTACTACATATTCAAAGTGGTTGAAAAAAATGACCAACTCAATATCTAGAAAAGTATTTTTCAAAATGAATGTAAAATAAAAACATTCTTAGGTAAACAAAAACTGAGATTTTTTTTTTTTCACATGGCTTATACGAAAAAGTGAAAAAGATTTTTCAGGATAAAAGCAAGTGACTCTACACTTAAACACTAAGTAAAAAAAAAAGGACTGGTAAAAGTAATTTTGTAACTATAAAATACAGTATGAATGCACATTTTCTCCTTCTTAACTGATAATAAAAGAAATTTTATAAAACAATAAGTATATAGACTATTCTTGGGCACACATTATGTTGAAATGTAATATATTTGTCAATACCATGGAGGAGGAAGTGACAGGTGGAAAAGCTATATGGGCAAAAGAAATGACTATAATTGCTAATTGAAATAGAATTAAGCAATAACAAAAATAACAACAAAGAAGATAAATAATAAAATAAAACATTAATATAAAAATTTTAAATATATGCTTGATTTCCTTTTTTAACTTCCTTAAAATACATAAAAGGATTATATATTATTGGGTTTTTAATATTGGAGATGTAATTTGGACAAAAATATCACTAAGGGTGGGAAAAAGAACAGAGCTGTATAGGAATAACACTCTTATATCTCACTGGAATTAAGTAAGTATAAATCTGAAACTCTATTGGACATGTAAAAAATGTGTGTATAAAAGCTACTACAACATTAGGAAAAAAACACAAACATAGTGAAAAAAATCACAAAAAAGTTAGAAATCTACGTTAGAATATATTCATTTAATACAGAAGAAAGCAGTAAAAGAATAATAGTGGTGCACAGGGAATCTAGAAAACAAAACTGAAGTGGCAAAGCCTAAATCAATCTATATTCAACAATAACATTATATGTGAATACATTAAACAATTCAATCAAAAGGCAGAAAATATCAGTCTGAATTAAAAACAATTCTAAATATACTCAAACTAATAGAAAAAGGCTTTAAATTCAAGATATACATACATTTTAAGCAAAATGATTAAAAAGATAAGTCTTGAAAACAGCAACGACAAGAAAGCTGAACATTTATACTAATATCAGACAAAATAGACTTTAGTTTCTAACTTTTTAATTTAAATTTCAGTTCATGAACATACAGTGTAATATTAGTTTCACATGTACAATATAGTGATTCTACACTTTCATAAAACACCTTGTGGTAATCACAGCAAGCCCACTCCTTAATTTCTCTTACTTTTTAAATTTAATTAATTAATTAATTAATTAATTCATTTTCAGATAGAGACAGCACTCATGGGAGGGGGATAGAGAGAGGGAGACAGAATCCCAAGCAGGCTCCACATTGTCAACAAGGAACCCGATTTTGGGCTTGAACTCACAAACAATGACATCACGACCTGAGTCAAAACCAAAAGTCAGCTCCTTAACTGACTGAGCCACCCAAGTGCCCCTCCTATCACCTATTTAATCCCTCCCATCTCCTTTCTGTTTTCTACTCTGTTAAGAGTGTCTTTCTTGTTTTGCCTCTATCTTCTCCCACCTTTACTCTTTTGTTTTGTTTCTTAAATTCCATGTATATGAGTGTTTATAGCAGCATTATCCACAATAGCCAAAGTATGAAAACATAATGTCCAATAGACTGATGGATGATTAAAGAAGATGTTGTGTGTGTGTGTGTGTGTGTGTGTGTGTACTCACTATGGGATATTACTTAGCCATAAAAAATGAATCTTGCCATTTGCAATGGCATGGTTGGAGCTAGAAAGTTTTATGTTAACTGAAATAAGTCAGTCAGAGAAAGTCAGAAAAAATAGATTTTAAAGAGAAAAGAAATGACTAGAAATAAAGAAGTATATTTTATAATGATAAAAATAAATTCATCAGGAAGATATACAAAGTTATAAACATATATTCACCTAACATCATAGAACCAAAATATATGAAATAAGTTTATGTGTTAATGAATTAGGTACAAATTAAAAAAAAAAGAGACTCAATATTCCTCACTCAAAAATGGATATAATGAGGCAGAAAATCAAAAGGAAATGGAAGATTGGAATGCCAATGTAAACCAGCTAGACATAAAAGATACCTCCAAGACACTGCATAGAATAATAGTATATTTGAATGGTAAATAATAGAATATAATGTATTTAAAAAAAACAGAATAAATATTCTTTTCAAGTGTCCATGGAATGGGCATCTTGGTGGCTTAGTAAGTTGACGGTCCAACTCTTGATTTTGCCTCAAATCACGATCACAGGGGTGTGAGATTGAGCCCCATGTTTGGCTCCATGTTGAGTGTTGAAATTGCTTGAGATTCTTTCTCTTTTTCTGCCCCTCTCCACCTTTTGTGCTCTCTCTCTCTAAATTAAATTAAAATAGAGCATGATGGAGAAGTAGGAAGACCCAAAGTTCTCTTGTTCCTCAAATACAGCAGTGTTGAGGCCAGATGTCTCTGAATTCCAAGAGTCCAGTATACATTGTGACAGAAACTTCTACAGGGGCCCACAGGGACAATCTGGTGGGCCATAGGTGTGTGATTGTGAACTGGAAGAAATAAAATGGATAGTATAGACAGGGCGGGGAGGAATCCCCTTCTACAGAGAGACAAATGGAAGAGAAAGAATGAAAGTGTAGGACTATATTTGGATAAGAGAAAAACCATGGACTGGAGGATAAGAAAATAAAATTGGAGAAATATCCAATCTTTAACCAAGGGGCCTTCTCCAGACTGGGGTAAACTGCCCTGTTCGCTCACCTGGGGAGGAGGGGAATCAGCCCTGGGCTGAATAACTAGTTCAGAGGCTTAGTCAATAGTGGGAGAAAGCAATCTCCTCCCTGGAGTACTGAGGGAAGAAGGTATATAGCCCTTCAAAGGACAAAGGACCCTGCCTGTACCTGCCAACCAGAGGCCATTTATAGGCAGGGCAGAGAAGTACTTCCCTGGAACACGGTTGCTGTGAGCAAAATCTTTTAAGACATTGGGGTGAATACCAGCCAAGTGGGAGACTATGGAGTAGAAAAAACAAAACAAACAAACTAGCAAAAAAAAAAAAAAAAAAAAAAAAAAGGCCCGCTCTCGCTGTTGCAGCACTATGAAGACAACCTGAACAGAGTGATTTGGGACACTCAGTTCAGGGAAGAGAGAATGAGGTGCCAACATTTTTCTCCCCATCACCAACAAGGTGGGGCTTCAGGGAATTGTAGTGGGCCCACAGTGGAGGCAGAACTGCCTACACCAAACCACACCCCTCCTCCGCTGGTAACTGCATCTACTGGAGCAAGATTGATGCTGGTGAACCAGACAACCCCTCCTCCAGACCAACTATGCCACCAATTCCAAGGCATCCAGGGATTTTGCATTTTCTGATTTAATTCTTGGGACAATTCATATACACACACACACATATATATATATATATACACATATATCCTTTTTAAATTTTTTTTCTTCTTATTTCTTCCCTTTTCTAGTCTGGTTACTCTGGTTGTTGCTTTGTTTAAGCGGATATATTTAATCTATTCTCTTTACACCTGTTCTACATCTCATTCTTTATTTTCCTCTCTGTCTGGATTAAGCCATATAGTTTCACTGCCTGGCCAATTTTCTTTTATTTTCTTTTTTCCCGGCCCTGTATTTCTCTCCTTGTATGGGGTGAGGTCTCTTCCACCACCACTGCCACTTTTTTCCACCACAGTTACTTCAATGAACAAATTAAATCACACCTGATGGAGGGTCCAAAACATCACTACGAGTAGAGAGATAAAACAACCAGAGTCACAACAACACAGAGCACATAGCACACTCAAAATAAAACCTCCAGAAGGGCCAGGCCTTGGACAGTGTATGACCCCTCTTTAATATAGTAGTGCTTACAGGTGCAGGATGTATAACAAGCTTTTAAAAAACATAAGGGGCAGAAAACTAGCCAAAGTGATGAAACAGAAGAATTCTCCACAAAAGAAATGATAGCTACAGAAGTGCTCAAATCAGATATAAACAATATATATGATCAATAATTTAGAATAATAGTTGTAAGATTAATCGTTGGGCTTGCAAAAAAAGCATAGAAGACAGCAGAGAATCTATTACTACAGAGATCAAGGAACTAAAAATAGTCATGACGAATTAAGAAATGTAAATGAGATGCAAAATAAACTAGATGCAGTGACAATGACAGAGGGGAGAATAAGTAATGTAGAAGACAAAATTATGGAAAAAGATGAAGCTGAGGAAAAGAGAGATAAAACAAGGGAGAATTAGAGAACTAAGTGATTCAATGAAATGTAAAAATATCCGTAACATAAGAAGAAGAGAGAGAGAAAGGGGCAGAAGGTTTACTTGAACTAATCATTCCAAGAACTTCCCCACCTTGGAGAAGGAAACAGACATTGAAATCCAGGAGGCACAGAGAACTCCATTCAGATGTGACAGGAATCAATCTTCACAACATGTCAAGTGAAACCAGAAAATACAAAAATAAAGAGAGAATTCTGAAAGCACATAGGGACAAACAAGATTTAACCTACAAGGATTGACATAAATAGTAGTAGCAGACCTATCCACTGAAGGTTGGCTGGCCAGAGGGATTGGCAAAAAAATATTAAATGTGCTAAATAAGAAAAATATGCAGCCAAGAATCCTTTACCCAGCAAGACTATCACTCAGAACAGAAGGAGAGACAAAGAATTACCAAACAAAAACTGAAGGAGTTCATGACCACTAAACCAGCCCTTCAAGAGATTCTAAAGGGGACTCGGTGAGTGGAATGCTGCAAAAACTACAAAGGACCAGAGACACCATCACAAGCATGAAACCTACAGGTAACACAGTGACACTGAATCCATAGCTTTCAACCCTGAATTTAAATGAACTAAATGCTCAAATCAAAAGACATAGTGTATCAAATGGATAAGAAAACCAAGTTCCATCTATATGCTATCTACAAGAGACCAAATTTAGACATGCAGACACCTTCAGATTGAAAGTAAAGGGATGGAGAACCATCTGTCATGCTACTCGAAGTCAAAAGAAAGCTGGAGTAGCCATACTCATGTCAGACAAACTAGATTTTAAAGTAAAGGCTGTAACAAGAGATAGAGAAGGGTATTATATCATAATTATGAGGTCTATCAATTAAAAAACACCTACTAATTGTAAATTCTTATGCTCCCAACATGGAGGAACCAAATACATAAGTCAATTAATCACAAACATAAACAATCTTATTAATAAGAATATGGTAATTGCAGGGAACTTTAATATTCGACTTACATCAATGGACTGATCATCTTGGCACAAATTAATAAAGAAACAATGGCCCTGAATGATACACTGGACCAGATGGACTTAAAAGGTATATTCAGAAATTTTCATCCAAAAGCATCAGAATACACATTGTTCTCAAGACCACATGGAACATTCTCCAAGATAGATCACATACTGGGTCACAGCCCTCAATAAATATAAAAGAATTCAGATCATACCATGCACACTTTCAGATTACAATGTTATCAAACTTGAACTCAACCACATGAAAAGTTTTGGAAAACATCCAACTTCATGGAGGTTAAATAACATCCTGCTAAAGAATGAATGGGCCAACCAGGCAATTAAAGAAGAAATTAAAAAATATATGGAAACAAATAAAAATGAAACCACGACAGTCCAAACACTTTGGGATGCAGAAAAGGCAGTCCTAAAAGGAAAATACATTGCAGTCCAGGCCTATATCAAGAAAAAAGAAAAATCCCAAACACAAAATCTAACAGCACATCTAAAAGAACTAGATGCAGAACACCAAAGAAACTCCAAGGCCAGACAAAGATAAATAATAAAGATCATAGAAATAAACAATATAGAAAACAAACAAAAAAAGCAAGACAAACAAACAAGCAAACAAACAAACAAAAAACAGAACAGATCAATGAAAGTAAGAGCTGTTTTTCTGAAAAAAAAAAATAGATAAAATGATACCCCCCTAGCCAGACTTCTCAAAAAGAAAAGAGAGGACCCAAATAGATAAAATCACAAATGAAAATGGACTTATCACAACTAATCCCTCAGAAATACTAACAATTATCAGAGAATACTATGGCAAATTATATGCCAATAAACTGACAACCTGGAAGAAATGGACAAATTCCTAGACACCCACACACTACCAAAACTCAAAGGGGGAAGAAATAGAAAATTGGAGAACACCCATAATCAGCGAATAAATTGAATGTTATCAAAAATCTTTCAACAAATAAGAGTCTTTGGCCAGATGACTTCCCAGGGTAATTCTACCAGACATTTAAAGCAGAGTTACAACCTGTCCTTCCCAAGCTGTTTCAATAACAGGAATGGAAGAAAAGCTTCCGGACTCATTCTATGAAGCCAGCATTACCTTGATTCCCAAACAAGACATAGACCCCCAAAAAAGAGAATAACAGACCAGTATCCCTGAGGAACCTGTAAAAATTCTCAACAAGATACTAGCAAATCTAAGTCAATAGCATATAAAAAGAATTATTCACCATGATCAACTGGGATTCATTCCTGGGCTGCAGGGCTGGTTCAATATTCACAAATTAATCAATGTGATACATCACATTAATAAAAGAAAGGAAAAGAACCATATGATCCTGTCAATAGATGCAGAAAAAGCATTTGACAAAATACAGCATCCCTTCTTAAAAAAAACCGTCAAGAAAGTTGGGATAGAAGGAACACACCTTAACATCATAAAATCCATACATAAAAAGCCCCTAGCTAATATCATCCTCAATCGGGAAAAACTGAGAGCTTTCCCGCTGAGATCAGGAAAATGACAGGGATGTCCAGTCTCACCATGGTTGTTTGAAATAGTGTTGAAAGGCCTACCATCAGCAATCAGACAACAACATGAAATGAAAGGCATACAAACTGGTGAAGAAGTCAAACTTTCACTTTTCACAGATGATATGATACTCTACATGGAAAACCCAAAAGCCTCCACCAAAGAGCTGCTAGAACTTATAAATAAACTCAGCAAAGTTGCAGGATACAAAATCAATATGCAGTAATCAATTACATTTCTATAAACCAATAATGAAGCAACAGAAAGAGAATCAAGAAATGAATCCCAGGTACAATTGCAACAAGAAACATAAAATACCTAGGACTAAACCTAATCAAAGATGTAAAAGATCTGTATGCTGAAAGCTATATAAAGCTTATGAAGGAAATTGAAAAAGACACAAAGAAATGGAAAAACATTTCATGCTCATGAACCAGAAGAATATATCTTGTTAAATGGCAATATTACTCAAAGCAGTGTACACATTCAATTCTATCCCAATCAAAATTTCACCAGCATTCTTCTCAAAGCTACAACAAACAATCCTAAAATTTGTATAGACCCCGAATAGACAAATTAATGCTGAAAAAGAAAACCAAGCAGGAGGCATGACAATCCATTAGCTTGTATTACAAAGCTGTAATCATGAACACAATGTGGTATTGGCACAAAAACAGACACAAAGACAAATGGAGTAGAATAGAGAACCCACAGATGTATGGGCAACTACTCTTTGACAAAGCAGGAAAGAGTATATAATGGAAAGAATACAGTATCTTTAGCCAGTGGTGCTGGGATAAATGGACAGAAACATGCAGAAGAATGAAACCAGACCACTCTCTTACACCATACACAAAAATAAACTCAAAATGGATGAAGAACCTATATGTGAGACAGGAAGCCATCAAAACCCTAGAGGATAAAGTAGTCAACAACCTCTTTCACTTCAGCCACAGCAATGTCTTGTTCAACACGTCTCCAAAAGCAAGGAATTAAAAGGAAAAATGAACTATAGGTATATCATCAAGATAAAAGGCTTCTGCACTGCAGAGGAAGCAATCAACCAAACTATAAGACAACTGAAGGAATGGAAAAAGATATTCATAAATAATATATCGGATAAAGGGTTAATATCCAAAATCTATAAAGAACTTACCAAACTCAGCATCTGAAAAACAAAAAACTCCAGTGAAGAAATGGGCAGAAGACATAAATAGACACTTTTCTAAAAAAGACATCCAGATGGCCAACAGACACATGAAAAGATGTTCAGCATCATTTAACATCAGGGAAATACAAATCAAAACCATACTGAGACAACATCTCATGCCAGTCAGAGTGGCAAAATGAAGAACTCAGGCAACAACAGATGCTGGTGAGAATGTGGAGAAACAGGAACCCTCTTGCACTGCTGGTGGGAATGAAAACTGGTACAGCCACTCTGGAAAACAGTGTGGAGGTTCCTCAAAAAATTAAAAATACAACTGCACTATGATGCAGAGATAGCATTACTGGTAATTTTTCTAAAGGATACAGGAGTACTGATTCATAGGTGTACATGTACCCAAATGTTTATAGCAGCACTTTCAACAATAGCCAGATTATTGAAAGAGCCTAAATTTCCATCAACTAATGAGTGGATGAAGAATATGTGGTTTATATATACAATGTAATGCTACTTGGCAATGAGAAAGAATGAAATCTTGCCATTTTTAGAAACCTAGATGGAACTGGAGGGTATTATGCTAAGTGAAATAAGTCAGTCAGATATAATTTTTTTTACTGATATGTGGAAGCTGAGAAACTTAACAGAAGACCAGGGGGGAAGGGAAGGGGAAAAATAGTTACAAACAGAGAGGGAGAATGGCAAACCACAAGAGTCTCTTGACTACAGAAAACAAACTGAGGGTGAATGGGACGGATGGGGGAGAGGGGAAAATGAGTGAGGGGAATTGAGGAGGGCACTTGTTGGGATGAGCACTGGGTATTGTATATAAGCAATGAATCATGGGAATCTACCCCTAAAGCCAAGAGCACAGTGTATACACTGTATGTTAGCCTACTTGACAAAATATATTTTAAAAATAAATAAATAAAATAAAATATATTTATCAAAATAAATAAAAATTAAAAAAGATAGACTGTAAACTAGGCTATCACACAAGCCTCTGATCTAGTTAAAATTACAGAAATAATACAAGAATGTTTTTTGATTAGAATGGAATTAAATAAAAACCAATGACATATGAACTGGGAAACTGACTAATAGGTAGAAATTAAACAACCCAAATTTTTTAGTGTATTTATTTATTTTGAGAGAGAGAGTATATGTGAGCAGGGGGAGGGGCATAGAGAGGAGAGAAAGAATCCCAAGCAGGCTCTGCACTGTCAGTTCAGAGATGACACAGGCTTGATCCCATGAACCATGAGATTGTGACCTGAGGTGAAACCAAAAGTAGGACCCTTAACTGACTGAACCATCCAGGCACCCCATAAACTACCCAATTATTAATAATAAAGGTGTCAAAAGATAAAGAAAGGAAATTAAAGATAATTTTATATGAATGACTATGAAAGCTCAACATATCAAGACATATAGTGTGCAGCTAAAGTAGTTCTTGAAGGGAAATTTATAGCTTTTGATGACAGTGCTAAAGAGGAAGAAATATCTGAATCAATAACCAATACTTTAATCTTAAAACAATAAAAAGAAAATAATGTCAAACTTAAGCTGAAGCAAGCAGAAGAAAGGAAATAATAACAAAGTGGAAAACAATGCAATAGAAATTCAAAAATGATAGATAAAGTCAATGAAACCAAAACTGTGAATTTTAAAAGATCAACAAAAATTTGCTAACTTTTCACTAGACTTACCAAAAACTAAAACAGAAAGGGAAATCCAAACCTCAAAGTACTAGTCACAAATGAATAATAGGGCCTTGCTACTCATTTTCCATACATAAAATTTATTATTTACATTTCATTTATTTTTGAGAGACAGAGAGAGACAGAGCACGAGTGGGGCAGGAGCAGATTGAGAAGGAGACACAGAATCTGAAGCAGACTCAAGGCTCTGAACAGTCAGATCAGAGCCCGACATGGGGCACAAACCCACAAGCCATGACCTGAGCTGAAGTCGGACTCTCAACCGACTGAGCCACCCAGGTGCCCTGACATAAAAATTATTATTAAAGAAAATTTAAAGTAATTAAAGTAATTAAAGTAAATTTAATTAAAGTAATTAAAGTAATTAAAGTAAAATTAAAACTGATTTTCACAACTCGACCAAGAGCTGGAATAGGAGTAAAGACTTCTTACCTCGTTCTGCAACACCAATATTCACTGATATCAAAATAATACAAAGACATCACAAGAAGAGTACAGATTGATACCTCTTATGAATGCCAACTTACAACATCATTAACAAAATACTAGAAAACCAATCCAACAACATATAAAAAAATTCTATATCAGAAACCAGATGGAATTTATCCCAAGATTTCAAGGTTGGTTAACATCTTTAAATAAACTGATATTGATCAATCATATTAATAAACTGATGAAAACATATAATCAACAGATCAGATGCAGAAAAAAAACCTAACTCTAAAATGAGCCCTAGATCGGGGAAAGTGGTTTTCTGAATACACAATAAGAAAAGCTAAGAAGCACCCCATTTATACTGGAGATGACACCAAACATTTAAGAACTGGCATATTTCTGAAAAAAGAGTATAAAGACAGAGATAAAAACAGAGGTAGAAGTTAAATGTTTATTTAATACTATTAAGAGCCCCAAATAACCTCAAATCAGCTCAGTAGATGGTTACCTTGTATATTCCTAACCCAACAGATGTCTGGGGACTTCTTCTGAGGAGAAGTCTCTGAACTGAAAGATTCTGGGCATATACCCTAATTCAAAATCTAAATTTAGCTCCCATCTCTAAACTATCCCAACCACAACCCCTAAACACTAACTACTAACTTCTAAAACTAACCCTAAGCCTAATCTTGTCCCTAAATTTAACCTATGAAGTGGTCTCTGAACTGATGAACATGAGGCACATAACCTCACCCTAACCCTAAAACTAGCTCTAAAACTAATCTTAACACAAACACTAGCCCTAACCCTTAACCACTCAGAACTGACCCATAACCCTAAGCATAACAATAACACTAAAACCAAAGTTATTCCTCTGGAGAGGCCTCTGAACTATATGAAAATAGACACATACCCTCATACTGTCCCTAACCCTAACCTTAACCCTAATCCTAACAACTATTTTCAACTTAAACAAAACCCTAATTCTAGATCCAAGGAAACAAAGATTTGGATCCCTCTCTCTCTCCTCTCTCTCTCTCTCTCTCTCTCTCTCTCTCTCTCTTTCACACACACACACACACACACACACACACACACACACAGGAATATTACTCAGCCACGAAGAGGAATACAATCTTGCCATTTGCAATGACATGGATGGAGCTAGAGTGTATTATGCTAAGTAAAATAAGTCCATCAAAGAAAAATACCATATAATTTCACTCATGTGTAATTTAATAAAAAAAACAGTTGAGCAAATGGAAAATAGAAACAGACAAATCAAGAAACAGGCTCTTAACTACACAGGGCATACTGATGGTTACCAAAGGGGAGATGGGAAGGAGTATGTTCTAAATAAATGATGGTGATTAAGCACAGCACTTTTGATGATCACTGAGTGTTTCATGGAAGTGTTGAATCACTATTTTGTACACCAGAATCTAATTTTACACTAAAATTAATCAGCTTGAAATAAAAATTTAAGAAAAAGAAAAAAAAATAACTTGACAAAACCCAACACACTTCCATGATAAAAAAAAAAAAAAAAACTCAGAAAAACTTGGAATATAAAAAAAATTTCTCTCAATTTGGGTTTTTCATATACAGCCTTATGATTTTGAGGAATGTTCCTTCTATTCCTACTTTTTTGAGAGTTTTATCAAGAAAAGATGGTGTATTTGGGGGCATCTGGGTGGCTCGGTTGGTTAAGCGTCTGACTGTGGCTCAGGTCACGATCTCGCAGTTTGTGAGTTTGAGCTCCGTGTCGGGCTCTGTGCTCACAGCTCAGAGCCTGGGCCTGCTTCAGATTCTGTGTCTCCCCCTCTCGCTGCCTCTCCCCTGCTCATGCTCTCTCTCTCTCTCTCTCTCTCTCAATAATAAATAAATGTTAAAAATTTTTTAAAAAGATAGTGTATTTTGTCAAATGTTTATTCTGCATCTATTGAGAGTATCATATGGTTCTTACCCTCCTCTTATTAATGTGGTGTATCACATTTATTGATTTGCAGATACTGAACCAGCCTTGAAGCCCAGGAATAAATGTCTCTTGATCGTGGTAAATAATTTTAAATGTATTGCTGGATTCAATTTGGTTGAGAATTTTTGCCTTCAGTTTCATCAGGGATAGTGACCTTTAATTCTGGTTCTGGAATCATAGTAACGCTGACTTCATAGAATAAGTTTTGAAGCTTTTTTTTTTCCTTTTCTTTTTTTTGGAACAGTTTGAAAAGAATAGGTATTAACTCTTATTTATATGTCTGATAGAATTTCACTGGGAAACCATATGGCCCAGGACTCTGGTTTGTTGGGAGATTTTTATAACTGATTGAATTTATATACTGGTTATGGACCTATTCAAATTTTCTGTGTTTTTTTTTTCTGTTTCAATATTGTTAGTTTGTGAGTTTCTAGGAATTTTTCCATTTCTAAAAGATTGCCCAGTTTGTTAGCACATAATTTTTTATAGTATTCTCTTATAATTGTTTGTATTTCTGTGGTGTTGGTTATGTTCTCTCTTCTTTCATTCATGAATTTATATGGGTCCTCTCTGTTTTCTTTTTGATAATTCTGGCTAAAGATATATCATTTTTTTTATTCTTTCAAGAAAAAAAAACAGCTTTTAGTTTCATTGATCTATTCCACTGTTGTTTTGTTTCCATGTTATTTATTTCTGTTATAATCTTTATTATTTCCCTTCTTTTGTTGATTCTAGGCTTTATTTGCTGGTCCTTTTCTAGTTATTTTCAGTGTAAGGTTAGCTTGTATATTAGGGACCTTTCTTGCTTCCTGAGATAGGCCAGAATTGCAAAGTACTTTCCTCTTTGGAATGCCTTTGCTGCATCCCAAAATGTTTGGACTCTTCTGTTTTCATTTTCATTTGCTGCCATTTATTTATTTTTCTTTTATTTCTTCTTCAATTTCCTGGCTAACCCATTCACTCCTTGGTAGGATATTCTTTAACCTCCATTTATTTGGGGCTTTCCAAATTTTTTCTTGTTGCTGAGTTCAAGTTTCATAGCTTTGTGCTCTGAATATATGCATTGTAAGATCTTGATCTTTTTTATCTGTTGAAAGCTTTTTTGTGACCCAGTATGTGATCTATTCTGGAGACTATTTCATGTGAACTCAAGAAGAATGTGTATTCTGCTGCATTAAGAATGAGATTTTCTGAATGTATCTGTTAAGTCCATCTGGTCCAGTGTCATTCAAAGCCATTGTTTCCTTGGTGACTTTTCACTTAAATATCTTGTCCATTGCTGTGAGCAAGATATTAAAGTCTCCTGCTATAATGGTATTATTATCAGTGAGTTTATTTATGTTTGTGATTAATTGATTTATGTAATCAGGTTCACCAAGTTAGGGGCATAAATATTTACCATTGAAGATCTTCTTGATGGATAAGCCCTTAATTAGACATAATGCCCTTCTTCATCTCTTATTACAGCCTTTGCTTTAAAATCTAGTTTATCTAATGTAATTATGGATAATCCAGCTTTCTTTTGATGTCAATTAGTATGATAGATGGTTCTCTATCACCTCACAATCTGAAGGTGTCTTTAGGTCTAAAATGAGTCTCTTGTAGGACGCATACAGATAGATCTTGTTTTTTTTATCCATTCTGATACCCTACGTTTCTTTTTCTTTTTTTTTTTTTTTTTGATTGGAGCTTTTTGTCCACTTACATTCAGCGTGATTATTGAAAGACATGAATTTAGTGCCATTGTGTTACCTATAGAGTTGTTGTTTCTGGTAATGTTCTCTGGTCATTTATAGTCTTTGTTGCTTTGGTCTTCTTCTTCTTCTTCTTCTTCTTCTTCTTCTTCTTCCTCCTCCTCCGCCTCCCCCTTTTCTTCTTCTTCTTCTTCTTCTTCTTCTTCTTCTTCTTCTTCTTTTTCTTCTTCTTCTTCTCCTCTACACTCAACATTTATTTATGAGCTGGTTTAGTTTTTCATAAACTCCTTTAGTTTTTGCCCATCTGGAAAACTCTTTACATCCTCTTCTATTCTGAATGATAGCATTGCTGGATAAAGGATTCTTCACTGCATATTTTTTTTCCTATTCAACACATTGAATATATCTTGCCTTTCCCTTCTGTCCTGGCAAGTTTCCGTGGACAGTTCTGCTACAACTTTATGTGTCTACCTTTGTAGGTTAAGGACCTTTTGTCTCAATCTGGTAATGGGCATCTATGGAATTCCAGAACTAACCTTTCACTTAATGGTGAAATTTTACATCCTATGATAATAAATCAAAGATGTACACTATTAACATTTTTATTCAACATTATATGGAAAACTCTAGTCAGAAGAGTCATGATAAATAAATAAAAGACCTCAATATTGGAAAAAGTAATTAGTTATTTCTAGTCTCAGGTAGCATTACCTTGTATATGGGAATACATAGAACACACCATAAAAACTATTGAAACTAACAAATTAGTTCATCCAGACTTTAGCCTACATAATCAATATATAAAAATAATCTTACTTCTATATATTGCAATAAAATGGGAAAAAATAAGAAAATAATTTCACTTACAATAGAATAAAAAAAGAATAAAATATTTAGGGAGCTTTGGAAACTAAGTAAACATTTTCAAAACTCAGTGCAACCCATATCCAAGCTCACAATTTTGAGAAGACAGGCATGTGCTCAAGTGAATTCTCACTGACTTGTTCTAGACAACAGACTCATAAGGATATAGGCCTATAGGCTGTGTTGTGGACCCTACCACAACCCTCTGGCCATGGTTTTTCTACTATCACCATTCCCTAAGGGACCTGAGAAGAGTCATACTTGTCTATGCTTTGTGTAAAAGACCCATTAATTTCAGTCCTTGCTGTGAACTCCATAACATCCTACAGCCCAATCCCAAACCCTCTTACCCATGCTCTGAGAAACATCCTGTCTTCCTAGGGACTCACTGGGAGACATCTCTCCATGCATTGAAGACACCACTGATGTCTTTCACATTGTGGATGCTGAAATAGCCTTATAACTCAGTTACAGTCCATCTCAGGCATAGTCCAGAGCAATCCTGTATGCTCATGATTCTGGAAGGAAGTATGCCCATCTATGGTGTTGAGGGCATGCCTGAAGAAAGTGGTTCTACCTTTACACCATGAAGCAACCCTGTGAGTCACTCCCATTACAGTTCAGCTGTCATGTGGGGTCAGCCATGACTGTCCAGGAAATTGCCAAATGACTTGGCAGAAGTCTGTCTGAAATTCAACAATACATTTCTTCAGACCAGACAGAGGCCTGCTATCCTCACACCTAACTGTAGACTCAGAAATGGGTACTATTTCCCAGTACTAGCCCTACTGGCAAAGGTAGGGCTAGAGGAGTTCTCATATTCTTAGGGAACAAAAATAATGAATGCTCACATTAACTCTGATAACAGGTTGAACACTGTGGAGCCCTCTGTGGACTCAGAAGCATGCATATGAACTGACTGTAAGTCCACTTGACTAATATTTCATAAGCAATGTCATCAGACTGGAGACTGGAGCATATGGTCTTTACTTCCTGTGGTAAGTCTTTAAATACTGGAAAAGGGGTTTTATTATTCAACTGTACAGCCACAAATTCAAGTTTCTATTAGTCTCAATGAATTAGACCAACTCGATACCACCAAAGGAGGACAGAAAGAAACAACTAAACGAAATAAGAAAAACAATGTAAGAACAAAATGAGAAGTTTAGTAAATAAATTAAAAGCCATTAAAATGAACCAAGCAGAACTCCTGAGACTAAAAAATGCAATGGTTGAATGAAAAATTCAGCAGAGATCGTCTACAGAACAATTAATCATACAGAAAAAAATGTCCATGAACTCAAACACAGGTCATTTGAAGTTAGTCAGAAACACTGAAAAGTAAAGAATGAAAACAAGTGAAGAAAGCATATAAGACTTATAGGATATCATCAAGTGCATAAATACACAATGTCATGGGACTCCTAGAAAATCAATGAAAGGGACATAAACTTTATTAACAGAAATAATAGCTGACAAATGTTCCAATTATGGAAGGAATATGAATATCAAGACTCCTAAAGCTCAAAAAACCTTGACCCAATAGAAGATCAATTCAAAGACAATAGTCACAAGACACAATATAATCAAACTGTCAAATTCAAAAACAAATTAAAAAATTGAAGCAGCAAAAGAAAAGTGATTAGTAAGAGAGGTTAAATCCCATTAGGTTATCAGTGGCTATCTCAGCAGAAATATTGGAGGCCAGCAGGGAGTGTGAAGATACATTCAAAGAGCAAAAGAAGAAAGAAAGAAAGACAGAAAGAAAGACAGAAAGAAAGAAAGAAAGAAAGAAAGAAAAAACTACCACCAATAAAATTATACCTCAGAAGTAAAGGAGACACAAAGACATTCTTAGGCAAATGTTGAGTTAGTTCATCCATAAAACTGCCCTAGGAGAAATTCTAAATATTTTTTTCCCGTTAAGTGAAAGAAAAGTAAGTATTAACATGAAGGCATATGAAATAATAAAACTCAATGAAATAGATAAACACATACTCAAATGCTGAATAATCTAATATTGTAATGTCATGTGCAAGTCTCAATTATTAGAAGTGACAAAAGCTATAATAATTTGTAATGGACATTATTTTTAAAAATATAAAGTGTGACACTAATAGCATAGAAGAAAAGAAGAAAAAGTGTAGAATTCTTATTTCGGTTGTTAGATTCCAAGTGTATGCAAAATTATATAGTATTTGTCTTTCTGTTATTTCACTTAGACTAATACCTGCTAGTCTATCCATGTTGTTGTTAATTAAAAGATTTTATTCCTTTTCTTATGACTAATGCACATATATACCACATGTTCTTTATCTATTCTACATTGTTGGACACTTGGGTTGCTTACATTTCTTGACTATTAGAAATAATGGTGCAATAAATTTAGGGTACCCTAAAGAGTCAAAGCAATCTTGAAAAAGAAGAAAAAATGGAGGAATCACAATCACAGATTTCAAGATATACTACAAACTTGTATTAATCCAAACAGTATGGTGCTGGTACAACAATAGACACATAGATCAATAGACTAAAACAGAGAGCCCAGAAATAAAGCGATGATTATATGATCAACTAATCTTCAACAAAGCAGGAAAGAATATTAAATGGGAAAAAGGCAGTCTACTCAACAAATGGTGTTGGGAAAAATGTACAGCTATATGGATTCTTACACTGTACACAAAAATAAACTCATAGATTAAGGACCTAAATGTCAGACCTAAAACCATAAAACTCTTAGAAGAGAGAACACACACTAATTTTTCTGACATAAGCCATAGCAAAATTTTTCTAAATATGGTTCCTAAGGTAGAAGAAACAAAAGCAAAAATAAATTATTGGGACTTCATTAAAATAAAAGTCTTTTACACAGTAAAGAAAACAATAACAAAACTAAAACACAACCTACTGAGGTAAAGGAAAGAAGAGTGTGATGTAGGAAGACGCTGGGCTCACATCATCCTGCTGTTCACTTAGATTCCACCCTCATCTGCCTAAAAAACCCAGAAAACCTCCAGAAGACTAGCAGAACAGACTCCCTGGAGCCAAGAGTAGACAAAAGTAACATGGAAGAGGGTAGGAAGGGCTGAGAGGCAGAGTGTGCTACAAGGAGTGGTGGGAGAGAGCCAGGGTAGTGGAGGGACAGCCCACCCAGAAAGGCAGAGTCCCCAAAGTCTGGCTTGCAAAGTGGAGGGCCCGACTCCGTGAGTTCTGACACCCAGTGGGACTTAACATCTGGAATGTTAAAAGTCAACAACTCTGCTCTCAGAGAGCGGAGAGGGTGAAAAGACGCTGGGAGGGAGAGTTGTTGAGCCCTGGAAGAGAGAGCTCAGCTTGGCGAGGGAACAAAGTCACTGGCAAGTGTCATCCCCCATTCCAATCCTCCAGCCAAAATTACAAAGGGAACCAGTTATCATCATCAAACTTGCTTGCACTGTGCAAATGCCCAACATGGTGCTGCTGTGGATCTATCCCTCCAACGGGTCTGTCTCCCTCATGGTGCTGCAGGGCCCCTCCCTTAGGGGACCACTGAAGGCAAAGCAAGCTAAGCCTGCCCCTCCCACCCCTGTGCACCCTACAGATCTGCCCTGGCTAATACACCAGATTGCATCAAAGCAGCATCAGAAGTTGGCAGTGTGCAAATAGCCCAGACAGGAGCCACACCACTCCACAGTGAGTCCTACACCTGGCAGAGGGGAAGATAAGGGACACACCAGTCGGCCTGTGTTGCCAGCGGTGGGCTGGGGGCAGAGATCGGTCTGACTGCGGTCCCGCCAACCAGCACAAGTTATTCAGGACAGCACAGGGGAAGTGCCCTGCCATTTGGAGCTACCTCAGGGACTACCCAAAATGACGAAACAGAAGAATTCTCCTCTAAAGAAAATCCAGGAAGTAGCGACAGCTAACAAATTGATCAAAAACGATTTAAGCAATATAACGAAACAAGAATTTAGAATAATAGTCACAAAATTAATTGCTGAGCTTGAAAAAAGTATAGAGGACAGCAGAGAATCTATTGCTATAGAGATCAAGGGACTAAGAAGTCATGAGAAATTAAAAAATGCTACAAATGAGGTGGAAAAAAAATGGAGGTGGCCATAGGATGGACTGAAAGGCAGAAGAGAGAATAGGTGAATTAGAAGATAAAACTTTTTGAAAAAGAGGAAGCTGAGAAAAAGCGAAATAAAAAAATCCAGAAGTATGAGAGGAGAATTAGAGAACTAATTGATGCAATCAAATGGAACAATAGGCTTATCATAGGAATTCCAGATGAAGAAAAAGAGAGAGAAAGGGGCTAAAGGTCTACTTGAACAAATCATAGCTGAGGACTTCCCTGATCTGGGGAACAAAAAAGACACTGAAATCCAAGAAGCACAGAGAACAGTCTTCGGACATAAATTGAGTCAATCTTCTGCACAAAATATCATAGTGAAACTGGAAAAATACAAGAATAAAGAGAAAGCTTTGAAAGTAGCTAGAGATAAACAGTCTCTAACTTACAAGAGTAGACACATAAGAGTAGTGCCAGACCTATCCACTGAAACTTGACAGGCCAGAAAAGAATGGCAGGAAATCTTCAATGTGATGAACAGAAAAAATATTCAGCCAAGAATCCTTTATCCACCAAGTGTGTCATGAATCCTTTATCCACCAAGTCCTCAGAATAGAAGGAGAGATAAAGGCTTTTCCAAACAAATAAAAACTAAAGGAATTCATCACCACTAAACCAGCCTTACAAGAGATCCTAAGGGGAATTCTGTGGGTGAAATGTTGCAAGGACCAAACAGTACCAGAGACATCACTACAAGCATGAAACCTACAGACATTGCAATGACTCCAAACCATATCTTTCAATAATAACACTGAATGTAAATGGGCTAAACGCTCCAACCAAAATACAAAGGGTATCATATGGATAAAAAAACAAGACCCATCTATTTGCTATCTACAAAAGACTCATTTTAGACCAGAGGACACTTTCAGATTGAAAGTGAGGGGATAGAGAACTATCTATCATGCTACTGGAAGTCAAAAGAGAGCTGGAGTAGTCATATTTATATAAGACAAACCACACTTTAAATTAAAGGTTGTAACAAGAGATGAAGAAGGGCATTATATAATAATCACAGGGTCTATCCATCAGGAAGAGCTAACAATTATAAATGTCTATGTGCCGAATACAGGAGCCCCCAAATATATAAGATAATTCATCACAACATAAGCAACCTTATTGATAAGAATGTGGTCATTGAAGGGGACTTTAATACTCCACTTACAACGATGGATAGATCATCTAGACACAGGATCAATAAAGAAACAAGGACATTGAACGATATATTGGATCAGATGGGCTTGACAGATATATTTAGAACTCTGCATCCCAAAGCAAGAGAATATACTTTCTTCTCGAGTGCACATGGAACATTCTCCAAGATAGATCACATACTGGGTCACAAAACAGCCCTTCATAAGTATACAAGAATTGAGATCACACCATGCATACTTTCAGACCACAATGCGATGAAGCTTGAAATCAACCACAGGAAAAAGTCTGGAAAACCTCCAAAAGCGTGAAGGCTAAAGAACACTCTACTAAGGAATGAGTGGGTCAACCAGACAATTAGAGAAGTAATTAAAAATATATGGAAACAAATGAAAATGAAAATACAACAATCCAAAGGATTTGGAATGCAACAAAGGCAGTCCTGAGAGGAAAATACATTGCAATCCAGGCCTATCTCAAGACACAAGAAAAATCCCAAATACAAACTCTAACAACATACCTAAAGGAAATAGAAGCAGAACAACAAAGACACCCCAAACTCAGAAAAAGAAGAGAAATAGTAAAAATCAGATCAGAAATAAACAATATAGAATCTAAAAAAAAGTGTAGAGCACATAAATGAAACCAAGAGTTGTTTTTTTGAAAAAAAAAATAAAGAAAATTGATAAACCTCTAGCCAGGCTTCTCTAAAAGAAAAGGGAGACGACTCAAAGAGATAAAATAATGAATTAAAATGGAAATATTACAGCCAATCCCTCAGAAATACAAGCAATTATCAGGGAATACTATGGAAAAGTATTTGCCAACAAACTGGACAACCTGGAAGAAATGGACAAATTCCTAAGCACCCACACACTTTCAAAACTGAAACAGGAAGAAATAGAAAGCTTTAACAGACCCATAACCAGTGAAGAAATTGAATCAGTTATCAAAAATCTCTCAACAAATAAGAGTCCAAGACCAGATGGCTTCCCTGAGGAATTCTACCAGACATGTAAAGCAGAGATAATACCTATCCTTCTCAAGCTGTTCCAAAAACTAGAAAGGGAAGGAAAACTTCTGGACTCATTCTATGAAGCCAGCATTACTTTGATTCCCAAACCAGACAGAGAGACCCAGCAAAAAAAGAGAACTACAAGCCAATATCCCTTATGTATACGGATGCAAAAATTCTCAATAAGATAATAGCAAATTGAATTCAACAGCATATAAAAAGAATTATTCACCATGATCAAGTGGGATTCATTCCTGGGCTTCAGGGCTGGTTCAACATTCGCAAATCAATCAATGCAATAGATCACATTAATAAAAGAAAAGATAAGAACCATATGATCCTGTCATTCAATGCAGAAAAAGCATTTGACAAACTCCTGCATTCTTTCTTAATGAAAACCTTCGAGAAAGTTGGGATATCAAGAACATACTTAAACATCATAAAAGCCATTTATGAAAAGCCAACAGCTAATATCAGCCTCAATGGGGAAAAACTGAGAATTTTCCCCCTGAGGTCAGGAACACGACAGGGATGTCCACTCTCCCTGATGTTGTTTAACATACTGTTGGAAGTTCCAGGATCAGCAATCAGACAACAAAAGGAAATCAAAGGCATCAAAATTGGCAAAGATGAAATCAACCACTTGCTTTTTGCAGATGACAGGATACCATACATGGAAAACCCTATAGACTCCACCAAAAGTCTGCTAGAAGTAATACATGAATTTAGCAAAGTTGCAGGATACAAAATTAATGTACAGAAATCAGTTGCATTCTTATACACTTATAATGAAGCAACAGAAAGGCAAATAAAGAAACTGATCCCATTCACAATTGCACCAAGAAGCATAAAATACCTAGGAATAAATCTAACCAAAGGTGTAAAAGATCTGTATGCTGAAAACTATAGAAAGCTTAGAAGGGAAATTGAAGAAGATACAAAGAAATCGAAAAACATTCCATGCTCATGGATTGGAAGAATAAATATTGTTAAAATGTCAATACTACCCAAAGCTATCTACACATTCAATGCAATCCCAATCAAAAATGCACCAGAATTCTTTTCAAAGTTAGAACAAGCAATCCTAGAATGTGTATGGAACCAGAAAAGACCCCGAGTAGCCAAAATAATATTGAAGAAGACCAAAGCTGGAGGCATCACAATCCCAGACTTTAGCCTCTACTACAAAGCTGTAATCATCAAAATAGCATGGTATTGGCACAAAAACAGACACATAGACCACTGGAATAGAATAGAGACTCCAGAATTGGACCCACAAAAGTATTGTCAACTAATCTTTGACAAAGCAGGAAAGAATATCCAATGGAAAAAAGACAGTCTCTTTAACAAATGGTGCTGGGAGAACTGGACAGCAACATGCAGAAGAATGAAACTGGACTACCTTCTTACACCATCTCCAAAAATAAACTCAAAATGGATGAAGGACCTGAATGTGAGACAGGAAACCATCAAAACCCTAGAGGAGAAAGAAGGAAAAAAAACCTCTCTGTCCTCAGCCGCCGCAATTTCTTACCTGACACATCTCAAAGGCAAGGGAATTAAAAGCAAAAATGAACTATTGGGACCTCATAAAGATAAAAAGCTTCTTTACTGCAAAGGAAACAATCAACAAAACTAAAAGGCAACTGATGCAATGGGAAAAGATATTTTCAAATGACATATCAGAAAAAGGGCTAATATCCAAAATGTATATTGAACTCACCAAACTCCACACCTCAAAAACAAATAATCCAGTGAAGAAATGGGCAGAAGGCATGAATAGACACTTCTCTAAAGAAGACATCCAGATGGCCAACAGGCACATGAAAAGATGCTCAACGTCACTCCTCATCAGGGAAATACAAATCAAAACCATACTGAGATACCACCTCACACCAGTCAGAGTGGCTAAAATGAACAAATCAGGAGACTATAGATGCTGTATAGGATGTGGAGAAACAAGGACCCTCTTGCACTCTTGGTGGGAATGCAACCTGGTTCAGCAACACTCTGGAAAACAGTGTGAGGTTCCTCAAAAAATTAAAAATAGATCTACCCTATGAGCCAGCAATAGCACTGCTAGGAATTTACCCAGTGGATACAGAGGTGTGGAGGCATAAGAGGACTTGTACCCTAATGTTTATAGCAGCACTTTCAATAATAGCCAAACTATGGAAAAAGCCTAAATGTCCATCAACTGATGAATGGATAAAGAAATTGTGGTTTATATACACAATGGAAAAGTACTTGGCAGTGAGAAAAAATGAAATATGGTCTTTTGTAGCAACGTGGATGGAACTGGAGAGTGTTATGCTAAGTGAAATAAGTCATACAGAGAAAGACAACATATGTTTCACTCTTTTGTGGATCCTGAGAAACTTAACAGAAGACCATGGGGGAGGGGAAGGAAAAAAAAAGAGAGAGGGACAGAGCCAAACCATAATAGATTCCTAAAAACTGAAAATCAACTGAGGGTTGATGGGGGGTGGGAATGAGGAAAGGATGGGTGATGGGCATTGAGAAGGGCACCTGTTGGGATGAGCACTGGGTGTTAAATGGAAACCAATTTGCCAATGAATTTCATATTAAAAAATTAAAAAAAGACAGCCTACTGAATTGGAGATGATATAAGCAAGTGAGATATCTGATAAAAGATTAGTGTATAAAATGTGTAAAAAATTTATACAAATCAACACACACACACACAAATAATCCGATTTAAAAATGTGCAGAAGAAATAAACAGGCATTTCTCTGAAGACTTACAGATGGCTGACACATAAAAAGCTGCTCAATGTCACTCATCACAGAGAATTATAGATCAAAACTACAGTAAGATGACACTTCACACATGTCAGAATGGCTAAATAAAAAACAAAAAAACAATCGTTGGCGAGGATGTGCAAAAAACCCTTTTTCAACCCTTGGTGGGAATGCAAACTCATTCAACCACTGTGGTAAACAGTATGGAGGTTCCTCAAAAAATTTAATATAAAATTATCATATGATCCCATAATCTTACATCTGTGTGTTTACTCAAAGAATACAGAAACACTAATTTGAAAAGTTATATGTACCTCTATTTTTATTTCAGCATTAGTTACATTAGCCAAATTATGGCAGCCCAAACATCTATGAGAGATGAATGGATAAAAATGGCATGTGTGTATACACACACACACAGACACACACACACAATGGAACATTACTCAGCCATAAAATTGAATGAAATCTTATCATTTGCAACAATATGAATGGATTTAGATAGTATAATGCTAAGTAAAATAAGTCAATTCAAGAAAGACAAATACAATATGATTTCACGTATAGATGCAATCCTAAATAAAATTGTAGAAATCATACTGATGGTTACCAGAAGGGAGGTGGGTGGTGGTGGTCGGTAAAATAGGAGAAAAGGATTAGGGCACACTTATCATAATGAACACTGAGCAATGTATAGAATGTATAGAATTCTTATATGTGTGTTATGTGCTCTTGCTGTTTTGTCCACTTTTCCTTTCAGTTCGGTTGTCTGCAGAGGCTCTCCTTGCCTGTTGTGGGAGTGTTTGCTCCCTGGCAGGGTTGGGCATGCTGTTTCAACAATGTGCATGCTGGTCTGCTTCTAAAATGAGACCTGCCAGTGCAGCTGTATTGACTGGGGCCACATGGGCGGGGCACACACTTTTAGCAAAGGGTTCCTTAGGCTCCTTCAGGTCCCACTGCCACCACTGCCACCGGCACCCAGACTGAGGCCCCACAAAATCTATGGGTCAGAAGACACAGAGTTGGCATTGTTTGCACTGGTCTTCTGAAGGAGGGAACCACAGCATCTGGACTGAAATAAACTTTACTGAAAACTGCAGATCTGCCAAAGTGTGGAGGGGTGAGGCTTTGTGTAAGAAATTTAGGTAGTGAATGTTGATGCCTTGCTGGTTCTTGAAAGTGGTCCTGTGTTTGTGCTGGAAGGGGAGGGAGGGAAATGGTGCCTACAAGTTTCTGTGTTCCTAGAGGAATCTCCTTGTAACCTGTCCTTCTGGGACAAGCTCTGAGATGAGAAAATAGCTCCCCTTTCCTCATTCCCCAGATGTTTTTCAAAGTGCTATTTCTATGCTGTATCTCCCTGGACTGTATGTCATGTTGTCTCTTTAAGAATGAGGACTCAGTTTCCTATTGCTCACTGGGTTATCCCAGAACTGAGCCCATTTGTTTTTAAATTTCCAGTTTTCAAATCACTTTGGTTGTAGGAACTCACAAAATTCAGCCTGTCTAGTTTTGAGACAAATGTTATGGGAATTTGTCTTCATGTGGGTTCCCAATGTGGTAGTCTGTTTCTCACCCTTTCCCTCACTCAGGGCTCCCTCTCAACCAGGTGTATCCATTTCATACCCCAGCACATCTCCACCCCTGGAGAGATATCTCCACACTCTCTGATGTGTCCTCTTTTCTACCTTTAGTTGTGGAGTTAGTTATTTGGGCTGTGTTCTGGGTTATTTATGCTGATGTGAGTGTTACCTAGTTTTTTCCATGGGGTTCTTAGCGTCTTATTACTCCACTATCTTCACAGCCTCCTGATCTGTTTCATTATTTTTTATGGTATCTATCTATTTGTTGAATTTCTCACTTTGTTGAAATACAGTTGTTTGTTTTTTTTTTTCCTAATTCTGAGCCTGAATGACTCAGAATGACTTTAAGAAGATTATTTTTCACTGTTTATCAAGCAATTCATTAATCTTCATTTCAGTTACTGGGCTTTTTTTTTTTTCTTCTGTTGCTGCCATGTTATCTGATCTTTGATGATATCGGTAACTTTGCATCAAAGTGTGACACACATGAAGAATGAATCACTTCTTCCAGTATTTACAAAATTGATCTGGAAGTGGAAGTCCAACACAGTCTGAGGAGCCAGAGATTGTGTGTGGACTGGTGCTTGGAGACCATGACAGGCCTTCTCAATATATGAAGTCAGGGAGATGTGCCACATTTGTTGACAGGAACTGGCTTGGCATCAGGTTCCTTTTGGACTGGTCCAGAACATGATGTTTGTTGATGTTCCATAATCTGTATACATGATGACAACCACGCTGGTATGAGGCAGTACTGAAACAGAATTGAAGCCTTATTCCCTAGAGGTGGGCTTTGAGCCTGGGTTCAGCCTCTTAATAGGGAATATCCTGAGCCCCAAACTACAAAAAACAGCCTGATGCTTGGGTTAGCTTGGAGCCCAGGTCTGCATAGATTGTCCTGTGCTAGGGAAAACTTAGAGCCTTGGTTCTTTAGTACCAACCTTGTGATGGGGAGGCCTGAGTCCTGGCTCTGCAGGAGCCATCTTGGAACTACAGAGCACCTGAAACCTGCACCTAAATATACAGTCTTAACACATATTCACTGAAGCTATTGTGGAACTTTAGTCTCTCACAAACCCCAATGCTCACATTACTCTATTTTTACTGCAGGTGTGCTTCAAGGAAAAGGGATCTCTCTAGCCCTATCCTGGGTGACCTCAGTGGAACAGTGACTTGGGTCAAATTGAAATTATTGTTTATATTCTTCTCAATGTCATTTCTTATTTTTGTGCTTCACTTATGTTCTGTGATCACTCTGTTAGAATTAAGGACTCTGATGAAGGCATTTTTATTTATGGATGGTTATTTCTATCAGTGTTTCTGTGAAAGGAAACATGCTGATATCTCCCACTCTGCCATTTTGCTAACATCCTTGTATAATATTCTTGATTACTGTTGTTTTATAGTAAGATTTAAAGTCAGTGCCAACCTTTTGGCTTCATTCTGCTCTTTCAATATTATGTTTAATATTATATATATTAACTTTAAAACCATTTTCTTGATGTCTAAAATTAACTTTCTGAAATTTTATTTAATTAATTTTTTAATGTTTATGTATTTTTGAGAGAGAAAGACACAGAGCATGAGCAGAAGATGGGGAGAGAGAGAAAGAGAGAGAGAGAGAGAAAGAGAGGTAGACACAGAATCTGAAACAGGCCACAGACTCTGAGCTGTCAGCACAGAACCCCATGTGGGACTGAGACCCACAAACCCCAAAATCATGACCTGAGCTGAAGTCAGACGGTTAACCAACTGAGCCACCCAAGCTCCCCAACTTTCTGGAATTTCAAATCTATAGACTAATGGGCAATAAAACTGTCATTTTGATAATAATGAAGCTTTTTATCTATTATCATGGAATTTTCTTAGTATATACAGTTTTTTTCATACAAATATTATAGATATTTTATAAGCTGTCTATATATTTTAGTTTTTTTATTATATTTTAGTTTTTACTGTTTTTAACTTAAAATTCCAATTTTTCATTGTTCATATAAAATAGTTGATTTTGTACATTAACCCTATATCCTTTAATTTTGCTAGAATTACTTATTATTTTAATGTTTTTGGTTGATTATTTGGATTGTTCCATATAGGCAATACCAACTCCAAACAAAATATATTTATTCACACTTCCAATCTATATCTTTTATTTATTCTTTCTAGGCCTCAAATAGGTAATCCCAGATAATGTTGAAAAAGAATAATGGGAATAATTATTCCTGCTTTTTGCTTGCCTTATCTTGATTTTAGCAGAAAATCATGTTTGCCAACATTAATTATGATGCTACCTCTGTGTATTTAGCAGAAGTTCTATTTTTATTATTTATTTTATTGAACTGTGGATGACACAAAACATTATTGGTTTCCAAGGTATAACATAGTAATTTAATTAATAGATTAGTAAATGTTTAATATAAATGTAGATACAATCTATCATTATACAAAATTATTACAATAATATTGACTGCATCATTTATGTTAAAATTTTCATTGCTATGAATTATTCATTTTATACCTGTAAGTTTATATCTGTTTATCTTTTCCACCTACCTATTTTACCCATTCCTTATACCCCTTGCACTTGCAAACTCTAGTTTTGTTTCTATATTCTGACTTTCCTTTTCTTTTGTTTTCTTTTTCTTTTCTCTCTCTCTCTCTCTGTCTCTTTTTTTTTTTTTTTGGTTTGTTTGCTCATTCATTTGTTTTGTTTTCAGATTACACATATAAGTGAAATAATAAGATATTTTTTTCTGACTTATTTCACGTAGCATAATGCCTTCTAGGTATGTCCATCTTGCCATGAATAGCAATTATTTCTATGGCTAGCATGCCATTATATATATATACATATATATGTATATATATATATATACATATATGTGTATATATATATATATATATATATATATATATATACACCAATCTTCCTTATCCACGTTTATCAGTGGACACTTGGGTAGCTACCATAATCTGGCTATTGCAAATAATGCTGTAATAAACAGAGAGGTTCATGTAGGTTTTCAAATTAGTGTGTTTCTATTCCTTGGGAAAATACCTTATAGTGGAATTACTGGATTATATGTTAGTTCTATTTTTATTTTGTGAGAAATATTTATACTGTCTTCCACATTAGCTGCATAAGTTTGCATTCCCACCAACAGTACAATAGCATTACTTTTCCTCCATATTCTTGCCAACACTTGTTTCTTTTGTTTTTTTTTTTTTTTTTTTTTTATCCATTCTGATAGGTGTAAGGCACTATATCATTGTGGTTTTAATTTGCCTTTCCCTGATGATGAGTGATGTTGAGCTTCTTTTCATGTGTTTATTAGCCATCTGGATGTCTTTTTTGGATAAATGTCTGTTCATGTCTTCTGCCCATTTTTAATTGGATATTTTGTGTGGTCTGTTGGCATTAGGTTGTGTAAGTTCTTTATATATTTTGGATACTAAGCCTTTTCATATGTCATTTGCAAATATGTTCCCCCATTTTGTAGGTTGCCTGTTAATTTTGTTGATTGTTCCTTTTCTTTGCAGAAGTTTTTATTTTGATATAGACCAAATAGTTGATTTTTGCTTTTGGTACCCTTGCCTCAGGATACATATATAGAAAAATGTTACAAAAGCTGATGTCAGAGAAATTACTGCAGAGAAATTACAATTTTTATGGTTTCAGGTCTCACATTTAGGTCAGTCATCATTTAAAATTTATTTTTGTGTATGGAATAAGAACATGGTCAAATTTCATTCTTTGGCATGTAGCTGTACAGTTATTCTAATACCATTTGTTGAAAATACTTTTTTCTCATGGCATATCCCTGCCTCTTTTTTTAAAGTTTAATTAACTATTAAATTATCTTTGGGTTTTCTATTCTGTTCCACTGATGAATGTGAATATTTTTGCCAATGTCATACTGATTTGATTAGTAGAGATTTGTAGTAATCCCTGAAATCTGGGATTATGATACATACAGTTTTATTCTTCTGTATCAAGATTGCATTGGCTATTTGATTTTTGGGGGATTTCAGTAAAATTTTTGGATTCTTTGTTTTAGTTCTGTGAAAAATGCTTTTGGTATATTAATAGGAATTGCATTAAACCTGTTGATTGATTTGAGTAGTATGGACATTTTGTCAATATTTCTGCTTACAAACCATGAGTATGTAATATTTTCCCATTATTTTGTGTAATCAGTTTCTTTCAACAGTGTTTTATAGTTTGTAGAGTACAAGTCTTTGACTTCCTTGGTTAAGTTTATTCCTAAGTATTTTATAATTTTTGGTGCAATTTAAGTGGGATTGTTTTCTTAATTTCTCTTCCTGCTGCTTCATTATTAGTTATATAAATGCAATATATTTCTTTATACTGACTTTGTATTCTGACACCTTAGAATAATTCTTTTAACAATTACAGTAGTTTTTTGGGAGAGTCTTTAGCATTTCCTATATATGGTTTTGTGTAATCTGCAAATAGTGAAAATGTTACTCCTTCCTTACCATGTTGGATGCATTTAATTTTTTTTCTTATTTCTCTGTTGTGGCTGGGACTTGCAGAAGTATGTTGAATAAAAGTGGTAAGAGCGGATACCTTTGTCTTGATATTGATCTTATGGTAAAAACTGTCAGTTTTACTCATGTATGATGATAGCTTTGAGTTTTTCATATTGGTCTTTATAATGTTGACATATGTTCCCTCTAAACCTACTTTGTTGAAGGTTTTATTCTGAATGGATGTTGTACTTTGGCAAATGTTTTTTTTTTTAATTTTCTGCATCTATTGAAATGATTATCTGCTTTTTATCCTTCCTCTTATCTGTGTGATGTGTCACATTGTTTGGCTTGTAAATACTGAACAAACTTTGAAAATTTTCATTCCATTTCTATTTGTTTGGATTTGTTTGAATATATTAGGTATTAATTCTTCTTTAAATGTTTGTAAAAAAGCAGTGTATAAAGTAATATGATCTGGGAAATAGGACAATTTGGTTCCAATTGTTTGGAAAAATATGTAGTATCAGTTGATACAACTTCTTCCCTCCCTTTAGCTGTATGCAAAACACTCTGTAAATTTTATATCAGGCGATCATCAATCAATGTCTGATAGATCATTATTCCCAATTAGAGATGAAAAAGCTGAAGTTGAAAGAAGCACAGTAAATTGTTCCAGGTCACACACAAAGTTGCTACGACTTCTTTTCTGCCCATCTGACTTACGTACTTTGGGCTCCTGAATGCTCATGATCTTGCCTCTGCTTGCACAACTGAGCCTCCTTAGCTGGGGGTAGGCAGATTTCTGCTCCCTAAACACATACCATACTGTATTTATCTTTATTTGTCTGGCTGATTTCACTTAGCATAATGTTCTCCAGCTTCATCCATGTTGTTGCAAATGGCAGGATTTCCGTTTTTGTTTTTGTTTTTGTTTTTTACTTTTTGAGACTCAGTGGTATTCCATTATATGTATATGTCATGTTGTCTTTGTCCATTCATCTGTCAATGGACATTTGGGTTGTTTCTATATCTCGGCTATTGTGAATAATGCTGCAATGAACAAGAGAATGCAGATTTCTCTTCAAGATCCTAGTTTAAAATCATGTACAATAAATATATACAGCTTTTTACTCATCAATTGTATCTCAGTAAAATAGCTTCCAAAATCAAAATAAATAAATGAATGTTTGGTAGAATTCACATGTGAAACCATTTGGCCTGGACTTTGTTTGTTGAGAGATTTTTTATTACTTATTCAATTTCTTTGCTGGTTGTTGGTCTGTTCTAGTTATATATTTCTTCTTTCAGTTTTACATAAACTTTGAATATAATCTTGTATGTTTCTAGGAATTTATCAATTTGTTCCAGGCTGTCCAATTTGTTGGCATATAGTTTTTCATAATCTCATATAATTGTATTTATGTGGTATTGTTATTGCTACTCTCTCAGTGATTTTGAGTCCTTTCTCTTTCCTTTTTGTAAGTCTGGCTAGAGACTTATCAAATTTTTTTTTCACATGACCATCTCCTGGTTTTATTGATTTATTCTATTGTTTCTTTACTTTCTATACCATTTATTTCTGCTCTAATCTATCAACATTAACCACATTATGGAAAGAGCCCAAATGTCCATTGACTGATGAATGTTGTATATATATACCATGGGATACAATATACAATGGAGTACTATTTGCTGATCAAACAGAATGGAAACTTGCCATTTGCAACAACATGGGTGGAACTAGAATGTATTATGCTGAACAAAACAAGTCAGTAGGAGAAAGATAACTATCATATGATTTCACTCATATGTGGAATTTAAGAAATAAAACAGATGAACATAAGGGAAGGGAAGGAAAAATGAGATAAAAACAAAGATGGAGACAAACCATAAGAGACTCTTATAGAGAAGAAACTGAAGGTTGTTGAAGGTGTGATAGTGGGGGATGGATGGGCTAAATGGGTGACGGCCATTAAGGAGGGCACTGTGATGTGCACTGGGAGTTATATGTAAGTGATGAATCACTAAATTCTACTGGTAAAACCATTATAACACTATAAGTTAACTAACTTGGATTTAAATAATATTTAAAAAATTCCAGGTGTTACTCTCTGCTGATTGTAAGAAATCCTGAAATTTGGCTTCACTTGGTTTCAAAGTCAAACATTATGGAGATTTTTGTTTTATATGTAGGTTCCCTGTGGCTTAAGTACTGATTATGAGTGTCTACTTATCCCCATCTCTGCACCTGTAATATCTCCCCATCCCAAGGGCGGTTCTATAGGTCCTGTTAGCTCCTACTAAT
Organism: Acinonyx jubatus; assembly: GCF_027475565.1. Taxonomy (NCBI): domain Eukaryota; kingdom Metazoa; phylum Chordata; class Mammalia; order Carnivora; family Felidae; genus Acinonyx; species Acinonyx jubatus. The sequence goes on from NC_069380.1 coordinate 82,297,185, forward strand.
GTGTATGCCCTTCTTACCCTTTTTTATGTGGCATCTTTTCTACATTTAGCTGTGTCAAGTCTGTTCTGCCAGGCTTTGGGTGTTTTCTGGGTAATTTACACTGATGGGTGTGTTATCTAGTTGTATTAATGGGCTGAGGTGAGCTTAGGGTTCTGCTAATCTGCCATCTTCCTCAGAACTCTATATCGTATCCATTTATTTATTGATAGGGAATTATGTCTCATCCATATCTAGCTATTATAAATAATGCTGCAATAAACATAAGAGTACACATATCTTTTTCTATTAGTATTTTCATTTTCTTTGGGTATTTTTTTATATTTTAATTTTTTAAATGTTTATTCTAGAGAGAGAAAAAGAGAGAGAGAGCAAGCATGAGTGGGGGAGGGGCAGAGAGAGAGGGGCACAGAAATACATATTCTATATAAATATTCTATTTATAGTATTAGTATCAAGTCCTCTGAAAATAGTGAAAGTTTTCATTCTTTCTTGCCAATTTGGAAATTTTTAATGCTTTTTCCTCTCTGATCACTAAAGCTAGGACTTTCCGTACTATGTTAATAAAACTGGTGAGAGTAGCCATTCTTGTCTTGTTCCTGGTATTAAAGGAAAGCATTCTTCCAATGACTATAATGTTAGGTGTGGTTTTGTCATATATGACCTTTATTATTTTGAGGTATGTTTGCCCTAACCCCATCTGGTTGAGAGGTTTTATCATGAATGGATGTCCTATTTTGTTAAAGGATTTTTCTGCATCTATTGAGAAGATCTATGTCTTAGCCTTTATTTTGTTAATGTGGTGTATTGCATAGATTGATTTGCAGATATTGAACCATTCTTGTATCCCTGTAGTATCATTTGATAGTTATAAGCATTTTTAAATGTATTGTTGAATTCACTTTGCTAATATTTTGTTGAGAATATTTGCATTTTTGTTCAACAAACATAATAACATTTTTCCTCTTTTTTGGTAGTCTCTTTGACTTGTTTTGGTAGTAGTAGGTATTCTTTAATAATGAGAGGAATTCTGGGGCACCTGGATAGCTCAGTTGGTTAAGCGTTCTACTCATGGTTTCATCTCATATCCTGATCTCAAGGTTTGTGAGTTTGAGCCCCGCATTGAGCTTTGTCTTAACAGCCTGCTTGGGATTCTTTCTCTTTCCCTCTCTCTGCCTCTCCCCCACTTGTGCTTGCTCACTCTTGCTGTGTCAAAATAAATCAACCTTAAAAATAATCAAAAACAAACAAAAAATATGGAAGAATTCTCACCCTATTTTTATTTTGCTGAGAATGTTCTATCTTAGATTGTTGGATATTGTCAATTTTTCTTGAATCTATTGGTATGATTTTATGATTTCTTTTTACTGTTAATGTAATGAATTATATTAATTGATTTAAAACGTAAAATAGCCTTGTATAGGTGGAATAAATGCCCATTTGATCCTGGTGGATGATTTTTATACATTATATTTTTCATGTCTTAATATTTTGTTGCTGAGGTTTAGATTTTTATTCATTATAGTAATTGATATTTAGGGGCACCTGGCTGATTTCGTTGGTAGAGTGTGCAACCCTTGATCTAAGGATTGTGAGTTTGAGTACCATATGGGAGTACAGCTTACTGTAAAAAAAAAAAATGACCTATAGTTTTCTTTCTTAAAATCTCTTTCTCTGGTTTGGTATTAGGGTAAGAGCAGCATCATAAAATAAAGAATATTAACTTTATTATTTTTCTGGAAGAGATTATAGATATTAGGTATAATTTCTTCCCTAGATGCTTGATCTTATTCACTAGTGAATCCATCTTGGCTTTATGCTTTTTGTTTAACAAAATTCTCAATTATTGGGGTGCTGGGATGGCTCAGTCAGTTAAGTGTCTGACTTGATTTCAGCCCAGGTCATGATCTCATAGGTTAGTCAGTTAAATCCTATATCTGGCTCTGCCATGACCGTGAAAAGACTACTTGGGATTTTCTGCCACCCTGTCTCTTTATCCTTCCCCTGCTTATGATCTCTTTCAAAAATAAACAATTAAAAAATGATCAATTATCAATTTACATTTTATACTAAAATAGATTATTTCTTTCTCCTTGCAGAAGTTGTAGTAGATTGTTACTTAATTTTTTTTAAGTCTATTTATTTTGAGTGTGAGAAAGATCGTACTTGGGAGGGACAGAAAGGGGGAGAGAGAGAGAATCCCAAGCCGACTCTGCACCATAGAGTCCTACGCTTGGCTCAAACTCAGGAACCATGAGATCATGACCTGAGCCGATATCAAGAGTCAGATCCCTAACCAAATGAGCCACCCAGGTGCCCCAAATAGATTGTATCTTTCAATGAATAAGTGCATTTCATCTGTTTTTTTCTAATCTGTAAGAATGGACTTTTCATAATATTTCCTTATTATTATTTCAATGTCTATTGATTCAATAATAGGGGTCATCTTTCAATTCTGATATTAGTAAATTGTGTCTTTTCTCTTTTTATTATTATTCTTTTTTTATAAGGTAACCTGGATAAAATTTATTAGTTGTATTGATTAGAAAACAGGTTTGGGTTCCGTTAATTCTCTGTTTTAGTGTTTTCTATTTTAGTGTTATTAAGTACTCCTCAAATTTTATAATTATTTTTTCTCTCTCTAATTTGGATTAAATTTTGTTTTCATTTTCTACTTTCTTATGGTGGATAATTAAGTTATTCATTTTAGATTATGCTTCTCTTTTAATATATCCACTCAATGATACAAAATCCAATTACTACTTTCACTACATCTTCAAGTATTTTAAGGTTTTCCAACTTTGTTTATATTATTGATTTATAGTTTAATATTGATTTATAGTTTAATTCCTCTTTGGCTTGAGAAAATATTTTGCATGATGTGTCTTGTTTTAAATTCATTAAATTGTATTTATAGCCCAGAATGTGGTCTATCTTGGTGAATGTTTCGGGTGAGCTAGCATCAGAATGTTAGATGAAGAATTCTATAGATGTCAATTAAAACCAATTCATTAATGTTACTATTAATTTAAACTAAGTTTTAACTGATTTTTTGCCTTCAGTTTTTGTCAGTACTGATTGAGGAATGAAGTCTCAAAATATAAGTGTGGATTTGTCTACTTCACTTTGTAGTTCTGCCAGATCCTTGCCCCATGCATTTTTATTCTTTGTAGGTGCATACACATTCAGAAGAGCTATGTCTAATTGGATAATAATCAATCTATTGCCCCCCTCTTTTGATTTCTTAATAATTTTCTTTGCTGTAATGTCTGCTTTGGCTGAAATCAATAAGCTTGTTCAGTTTTCTTTTGATTAGTATTAGCATCATATAGTCTCTCCATCACTTTATCTTTAATTTAACAATTTCTTTACCTTTAAAAAGTTTTTTTAATCGACAACATATCAATTTGTCTTTGTTGTGTTTATCCACTTAGACATTCTCTTTTATTTATTTTTTCTATGTTTTTTAAATAGGTAAGTTGTACCATTAGTATTTTAAGTGTCTACTTATATGTTTGGATTAATAGCTACCATGTGTTGTTATTTTATATTTACTGTATTTTTAATTAGTTTCTTTGTTATTTTTGTCTTCCCTTCAGTTTTGTCTCTGTTCATTTTCTAATATAGCTGACCTACAATGTTACAACAGATTTGGGTATATGACATAGTGATTCAATAACTCTATATGTTTTGCTCTGCTCACCACAATTATAGGTATCATCTATCTGGTTTTAATTTACACTTCATAATTCTTTGTCTCATAACTTAGGATATCAGCTTTTACTGTTTTGTTTTGTTTTGTGTGTGTGTGTGTGTGTGTGTGTGTGTGTGATTGGTTACCCTAGAGTTTGCAATATGCATTGACAACTAATTCAAGTCCACATTCCAATAACAATAAACAAGTTCACAGTTCAATTACCTTATAACAGAGTGTTCTCAATTATTTCCTTGTATTTATTACTACATTTCTGTCATTCATTAAACTTATCTATAAAGTATATACACTAAATACATTGCTATTTCTTCTAGTGTCTTTGATTTTATTCCTCCTTTATCTCTGGGTTTTCAAAAATACATCTTTAATAAAGCCTGAAACATGTAGTATTTTAATTTTTAAAATGCAATTTTTATTTGAGTTCTATTGTTGTAGAGGAAAGTTGAGTGGCAAAGATGAAGTATTCCATAGTCTTACTATTGGTTCTTGGTCTCTAATGAGCCTGTGTGCCTAATCTGTGAGCTTCACAAATTATCTCATTTTCTACTCACTTAGGTGATGCAGAAAATAGAGACAGGGTATGAAATTGGTATTTTGTTTTCTTTGTTGAAGTCAGAAAATGCTAGGTTTGGCTATTTCCCTTCCTTATCATGATAAAAAAAATACAAGTGGCTGTAATTAGGTATTTCTCTTGCTCCAGGCTTGTTAGGTTCTCATAAAACCCTAGATGACTTGGATGTCTGATTACTTTTAAGATTTTACTTTTAATTTTATTTTTCAGCAATAAGACTATGATGGGCATGATTTTTTTTTGGCATTTGTACTGTTGGATATTTTTGAGATTCTTCTGCATTGATGACTTTTATCAACCTTGAAAATATATGGACAATATATTTTAAATATTATTTGTGCCTTTTTGTATGTATATTTTTTGAGAATCTCATTAAACATATATTAGAATCCACAGCCATATCCCATATGTATTCCTTCTTTTACCAGCTGTCCTATGTTTGCATTTCACAAAATTCAGAATCTGTTCTAGGAGAAAATGCTTATACATTTGGGTTACTTACTTTTCATTTGTTATGCAGCATCACACAAATGCCCCAAATCAGTCTGTTTTTCCCCCTTTCCTCTACAATTTTTTTTTTTTACTCAACATTTCTCCTGTCTTTCAAATGATGAAAAATTATTTCCTCTTGGTCATCCTTAATCCTAAAACTGTGTCCAGATTAGCAGATGCTTTTGAAGATACAAAAGTAAGCAATCATCAGCTCATTTAGGAAAACCTCTCCCTCTGGATTTTCAATGAATCTAGTCTTGGTTGTTCCCATAGCTATTTGATATCTTTAAAATATATTTTTAATTATTTATTATTTTTCTCTACTTTTGCAGTGGAATTATTTATCTGCCAAAGTCTTCTACATCCTACCTGGAAAATTAAGTCCATAATATGTGTTACTTATAGTGTATTAATTCATAACTTTGAACATTTAAGTATTTGTAATTTCTTTTGATATTTTTATACAGAACAGATTTATTCTTTAAAATAACTTTTAGAGATTTTAATGGATGTTATTAATTAATCAGAATTATTAACACCTCCAAGTTTATTAATCTTCAAGTTAAAGAGTTTTTTTTTATTAATAAGCCCATGGAGAAGTGCTGTCTCTAATTTTATTATTGATAGAACTCTAAATAATATTACATATAAGAGGTATAATTGCATTTCATTTGTTTTATTAGTTCTGCAAACATATTGAAAAAATTCAAATAAGACAATAAAACAGAGATGTTTCACCTTTTGCAGGCTTTTGCAATTTCACAACTTTGTAACTTGCCTTCTGGGATGATCTTTATATATTTTGAATACTAATCCCTTATTGGATATGTCATTTGCAAATATCTTCTTCATTCAATAGGTTGTCTTTTAGTTTTGTGGTTGTTTCCTTTGCTGTGTAGAAGCTTTTTATATTGAGGTACTGTCAATAGCTTATTTTTGTTTTTGTTCCCATGTTTCTGGAGACCTATCTAGAAAAATATTTCTTATGGCCAATGCCAGATGCATACTGCCTATTCTGTCTTCTAGCATCTTTATGGTTTTAGGTCTCACATTTAGGTCTTTCATCAAATTTCAGTTTATTTTTGTGTGTGGTGTAAGAAAGTAGTCCAGTTTCTTTTATATGTAGCTGTGGAAAAAGGGAAGAAAAACAAAAGGAGAGACATACCAAAAAATAGACTCTTACCAGTAGAGAACAAACAGATGCCTACCAGAGGGAATGGGTGAAGTAGATGAAGGGGATTAAGATAGTGTTGGAAATGTGGACATTTAAGTATAATAGAAACTTTTTTTTTTAACATTTGACTATTAAATCATAAAAAAACAATAGCAATTCCTCCATTAAACAAGTGCAATGAATTCAGGTTAAGGATATTTTTAAAGAAAAACTACTTGTTTTCTTGTTAAAATAAATACAAAATTTAATTAATATAAAAAAGAGCAAAGAAAATCTTACTAATATAATTAGTGGTTCTCTCTTTAGTATAAACATATATAACATTAGAAATAAAATGACAAGAAAGAAGGAAGAAAGGGGCAGATGGAAATAAGGAGAAAGGACAAAAGTAAGAAAAGGTATAGAAAATAAGGAAGGCATATAAAAGAACCTTTAAATTCCATATCTTACTACTATACTTAAATAAAAAATATGTTGAATAAGAATATGTGACAGTAACAAATAAAAGTAGAATGCAAATAATTTAGAAATGTGTAAGCTAATTTTATATATCTCTTATGATTAAGTCACTACATTATAAAATGATTAATTAAAATAATTGTGTTTGTTACATTTCCATCTAGGTATTTCAAATTTACTCCTAAATATTATTTGAACATTATGAAATATACAGCATTTTATTTCTAAATTTTTAAATTAATTTTAAAGATTAGTCTTTTTATTCATCAGACTGGTTTAATATGCAACACCAGAATCTTTCTAATATTATAGGAAATAGCTCCATCAATGTATGTATGTTTGTATGCATTTTATTTATTTATTTATTTATTTATTTACTTATATGGAGATATAATTGACATATAATGCTATAGCCATTTTAGTTGTACAATATAAAAATTTGCTTTATGCAAATACTATGAAGAAATAACCACATTATCTTTAATTAACATCTATTATCAACTCATTTCATGATCTCAAGGTAGTGAGATTGAGACCCGCATTGGGCTTGTGCTGAATGTGCAGCTTGCTTGGGATTCTTTCACCTCCTCTCTCTCTGGACGCCCCCCCACCTCATCTCTCTCAAATTGAAAGAAAGAAAGAAAGAAAGAGAAAGAAGAAAAAGAAAACTAAAACAAGCAAGCAAGCAAACAAACAAACAAAAAACTTAGGATAGAAGTGAATGTTACGTACAGAATCCCCTGGATTAGGAATCAAAGCTGCTTCTCTGTTTCAAAGTGACCAAGGTACTCTGTACAGGAAGGGAATTTTATTCTTATTGTTAAAATCTCAAGAGAAAAATATTTGATAGTCTAGATAATTAATGATATGGTCTTCTCAATGAGTAAGAAAGCAGCAGTCACTCACAGTAGGGTGCTGGCATGACACCTTATAGTTGCGGACTGTATTTGGAAAGAGATGGTGCTTTCTATTAACTCTATATTTGGCCTTGTCTATTATCTCAACACGATCAAAGGTCAGGAAGAAACTTACATTTTCAGCACTTAAGATTTTTAAAGAGAGGAAGGGCCAGCAAGGAGAATTAGGGGGATCTGAAGTTCGCTCCTCTCTCAAACAAAGCAGTGTTGAAGACAAAGGACTTTGAACCCCAAGAGTCTGGGAGGCAAAGACACAGAGTGGCTCCCAGGGACTCACCAGGACCACCTGATGGTCCATAGGTGTGTAATTGCAAACTGGGAGAGATAAAACCGAACAGAGGGGAGGGATTCCCTTCTGCTGAGAGACAAAGGTAAGAGAAATAGAGGCTGGGGAAGCATAGGACTATATCTGGACAAGAGAAAAACCTCAAACCAAGACAGAGAAAGATCCAATCTCTAACTGAGGGGCTTTATCCAGACTTGGGACAGCTGCCCTCCACTCACCTGTGGAGGAGGGGAGCCGCCCCAGGCTAGGTGGCTAGGTCAGGAACTCAGTCCATAGTAGGAGAAAGTGATCCCCTCCCTGGAGTGCTGTGGGAATGGAAAAGTGTGCCTACATCCGCCAGACAGAGACCACATATCCAGTGGCATGAATCAGCTCTTCCCCAGTACCGAGGCCCACAGAGCAAGAGTTTGAATCCTAGCTAAGCGCCAGGGCATGAGAGTTGGCTGAGTGAGACAAACCACCTCATTTGTACCCATGGCACAGTAAGGATGGCTTGAACAGAGTGGTTTGGGACATCTAGTCAGTGGAGAAGAGACTGTTGCCATTTTTCTTCCTACCATCAAGATGGGCCTCAGGGATCGGACAGCAGGGCCCACAGTAGAGGGGGGGGACCCGTCTACGCCAACCCATGCCCCTCTGTGCATGGTAAATGTCTCTCTACTGGAGTGGGATTGACACTGATAAACCAGACAGTCCCTACTCCAGACCAGCACTATTGCATTGCCTGGTTTAATTCTTGGAAAATTCTTATTATATAGATATATTCTTCCTTCCTTTCCTCCTTCTTATCTCCTCCCACCTCTAGTCTCATTACTCTGGTTGTTAGTTTGTTTAAGCAGACATATTTAATCCATTCTTTTGATACATATTCTACACCTCCTCATTTTCCTTTCTCTCCCTCTGGAATAATTAAGCCTTATAGTTTCTCTGTCTGGACAACTTTTTCTTTTCTTTCCCCCACTTCCTTCTTTATTTCCCTTTATCTCTCTCTGGATTAAACCATATAGTTTCTCTGACTGGTATTTTTTTTTTCTTATTTCATGCCCTTGTCATTTCTCTCTTTGCATGGCATAAGTCCTCTTCTGTCAGCACCACTTCAACCCTGTTGTTTATTTGTAGCTGGTGTTTCTGTTTGTGTGTGTGTGTGTGTGGTTTTGTTTTCTGTTTGTTTTTGGTTTGTTTGTTTTTATTTCCAGAGCTTCTTCAACCAACAAATCAAAACACACCTGGTGGAGGGTCTAAAACATCAACCACCAGTAAGGAGATAAAGTATCAAAACTCAAAACAAGAGGGACCAAGTAACATTCTCAAAAAAAAAAAAAAAAAACCTCCTGAAGGGCTAGGACTGAGACAGTGTATGACCAGTGTATGCTCGCAGGTGTACAGCACATAACAAGCTTTTAAAACATGTAAGGGACAGAAAACTAGTCAGAATTATGAAACAAAAGAATTCTTATAAAAAGAAATTCCAGTAAGAAATGAAAACTAAAGATTTTCTCGAAAAGGATACACGAATATAGTTGAAATCATTGTTGCACTATATGCAAACTAACTTGGATGTAAATTTTTTAAAAAAATTAAAAAATATGTACCTGAACAAGAATTTAAAATAACAGTCATAAGATTAATGGCTGGACTTGAAAAAGCATAGAAGAGACCAGAGAATCTATTGCACAAATCAAGGAACTAAAAAACAGTCATGATGAATTAAAAAATGCTATAAATGAGGTGCAAAATAAACTAGAGGCAGTTGTAGGGAGATTGAAGAGGCAGAAGGGAGAATAGGTGAATTAGAAGATAAAACTATGGAAAAAGATGAAATTGAGAAAAAGAGATAAAAAAAAATTCTGGATCACAAGGAGAGAATTAGAGAACTAAGATATTCAATGACAGAATGATATCTGTATCATAGGTGTTCCAGAAGAAGAATAAGGAGTGAGAAAGGGGCTTAAGGCATACTTGAACAAATCATAGCTGAACATTTCCCCAATCTGTGGAAGGAAACAGGTATTGAAATCCAAGAGGCACAGAGAACTCCCTTCAGACATAACTTGAATCAATCTTCTGCACAACATATCATAGTGAAACTGGAAAAACACAAGGATAAAGAGAAAATTCTGAAAGCAGCTAGGGATAAACAGGATCTAACTTATAAAGGGAGACCAGTATGACTAGTGACAAACCTATCTACTGAAACTTGGCAGGCCAGAAAGGAATGGCAGGAAATCTTCAATGTGATGAATAGAAAAATTATGCAGCTGAGAATCCTTTATCCAACAAGTCTGTCATTCAGAATAGAAGGAGAGATAAAGGTCTTCCCAAACAAACACATACTGAAGGAATTTATCACCACTAAACCACCCCTACAAGAGATCCTAAGGGGAACTCTGAGTGAAATATGGCAAGGACCACAAAGTACCAGAGACATCACTACAAGCATGAAACTTATAGACATCACAACGACTCTAAACCCATATCTTTCTATAATAACACTGAATATAAGTGTTCTTAATGGTCCAGTCAAAAGACATAGGATATAAGATTGGATAGAAAAAAGAAGATCCATCTATTTGCTGTCTAGAAGAAACCCATTTTAAACCTGAGGACACTGTCAGCTTGAAAGTGAGGTGATGGAGTATCATCTATCATGCTACCTGAAGTCCAAATAAAGCTGGAGTAGCCATACTTATAACCAACAAACTAGATTTTAAAATAAAGGCTGTAGCAAGAGATGAAGAAGGACATTGGATAATAATTACAGGGTCTATACATCAAGAAGAGCTAAGAATTATAAATGTCTATTCACCCAATTTGGAGCACCCAAATATATAAAACGGTCACAAGCATAAGCAATCATATTGGTAAGAATGTGGTAATTGCAGAGGACTTTAATACTCTACTTATAGCAATGGACAGATCATCTTGGCAGATAATCAATAACAAAACAATGGCCCTGAATGATACACTGGACCAGATGGATTTCACAGGTATATTTAGAACTTTTCACTCTAAAGCAGCAGAATATACATTCTTCTCGAGTGTACATGGATCATTCTCCAAGATAGATCACATACTGAATCACTAAACAGCCCCCAATACATACCAAAGAATTGAGATCATACCATGCACACTTCAGATCACAATGGTATGAAACTGAAATCAACCACAGGAATAAGTTTGGAAAATTTCCAAGTTCATGGAAGTTAAAGAACATCCTACTAAAAAACAAATGGGTCAATTGAGAAATTAAAGAAGAAATTTAAAAAAAATATGGAAATAAGTGAAAATGAAAACACAAGAATCCAAACCTTTTGGGATGTGCCAATGGCGGTCCTAAAATAAAATACATTGCAATCCAGGCCTATCTGAAGAAACAAGAAAAATTCCAAATAGAAAAATCTAACAGCACATCTAAAGGAACTAGAAGTAGAAAAACAAAGAAACCCCAAACCCAGCAGAAGAAGAGAAATAATAAATATTAGAGGAGAAATGAACAATATAGAATAAAAAAAAACAGAATAAATCAATGAAACTAAGGTTTGGTTTTTTGAAAAAATAAACAAAATTGATCAATCTCTAGCTAGACTTCTGAAAAAGAAAAGAGACAGGACACAAATAGATAAAATCACAAATGAAAATGCACTTAATCAATCCCTCAGAAATACAAGCAATTATAAGGGAATAGTATGAAAAAACAACAACATACAAACTGGACAACCTGGAAGAAATTGAGAACTTCTTAGACACCCACACACTACCAAAACTCAAACGGGAAGAAAGAAAACATTTGACCAGACCCATAACTAGTGAAGAAATTTAATCAGTTATCAAAAATCTCCAAACAAGTAAGAGTCCTGGACCTTATGGATTCTCAAGAGTATTCTACCAGCCATTTAAAGCAGAGTTAATACCTATCCTCCTCAAGCTGTTCCAAAAAATAGAAGTGGAAGGGAAACTTCTTGACCCATTCTACGAAGCCAACATTACTTTGGTTCCCAAACCAGAGACCCCCAAAAGAGGACTATAGCCAAATATCCCTGATGAATATGGATACAAAAATTCTTAACAAGATACTAGCAAATCTAACTCAATACCATATAAAAAGAATTATTCACCATGAATAGGTGGGACACATTCCCAGGCTGCAGAGCTGGTTCGATATTCACAAATCAATCAATATGATACATCATGTTAATAAAAGAAAGACTAAGAACCATATTATCCTGTAAATAAATGCAGAAAAAGCATTTTACAAAATACAACATCCTTTCCTAATAAAAACCCTCAAGAAAGACGGGAGAGAAAGAACATACTTAAACATCATAAAAGCCATTTATAAAAAGCTCACAGCTAATATCATCCTCAATGGGGAAAAACTGAGAGATTTCCCCCTGAGATCAGAAACATGACAGGGATGTCCACTCTCACCACTGTTGTATAATATAGTGTTGGAAATCCTAGCATCAGCCGTCAGACAACAAAATGAAATAAAAAGCATCAAAATTGGCAAACAAGCAGTCAAACTTTCACTTTTTGCAGACGACATGATACTTTACATGGAAAAGCCAAAAGACTCCACCAAAAGACTGCTAGAACTGATACATGAATTCTGGAAAGTCGCAGGGTACAAAATCAATGTACAGAAACCGTTTGGTTTTTTTTTATACACAAATAATGAAGCAACAGACAGAGATGTAAAGAAATTGATCCCATTCACAATTGCACCAAGAACCATAAAATACCTAGTAATAAACCTAACCGAATATGTAAAAGGTCTGTATGCTGAAAAGTATAGAAAGCTTATGAACCAAATTGAAGAAGACACAAAGAAATGAAAAAAAAAAACATTCCATGCTCTTGGATTGGAAGAATAAATATTGTTAAAATGTCAATACCACCCAATGCAATCTACACATTCAATGCAATCCCAATCGAAATTGTACCAGCTTTCTTCTCAAAGTTAGAACAAACAATCCTAAAATCTGTATGGAACCAGAAATACCCCAAATAGCCAAAGTAATATTGCAGATGGAAACCAAAGTGGTAGGCATCACAATTCCAGAGTTTAGCCTCTACTACAAAGATGTAATCAAGACAGTATGGTATTGGCACAAAAATAGACACGTAGACCAATGGAATAGAATAGAGAACCCAGAATTGGACCCACAAAAGTATGACCAACTAATCTTTGACAAAGTAGGAAAGAGAATCCCATAGGAAAAAAAACAAAACAAAACAAATAGTCTCTTTAGCTAATAGTACTGGGAGAACTGGACAGCAACATGCAGAAGAATAAAACCGTACCACTTTCTTACACTGTACATAAAAATAAACTCAAAATGGATGAAAGACTTCAATGTGAGACAGGAAACTGTTAAAATCCTACAGGAGAAAGCAGGCAAAAACCTCTTCAACCTCACCTGCAGAAGTTTATTACTTGACACATCTCCAAAGGCAAGGGAATTAAAAGCAAAAATGAACTATCTGGATCTCATCAAGATAAAAAGTTTCTCTAGTGCAAAGGAAATGATCAACCAAACTAAAAGGAAACCTAAAGAATGAGAAAAGATATTCACAAATGATATAGTGGAAAAAGGGCTAGTATCCAAAATCTATAAAGAACTTACCAAACTCCACACCTGGGAAACAAATAATCTAGTGAAGAAATGGGCAGAAGATATGAATCAACACTTTTCCAAAGAAGACATTCAGATGGTCAATAGACACATGAAACGAAGCTCAACATCACTCATCATCAAGGAAATAAAATGAAAGCCACACTGAGATACCGCCTAACAATGATCAGAGTGGCTAAAGTGAACAAATCTGGAGACTATAGATGGTGGTGACAATGTGGAGAAACAGGAACACTCTTGCACTGTTGGTGGGAATGCAAACTGGTGCAGCTGTTCTGGAAAACATTGTGGAGGTTTCTCAAAAAATTACCAAATAGAACTACCCTATGACCCAGCAATAGTACTACTAGGAATTTACCCAAGGTATACAGGAGTGCTGATGCATAGGAGCACATGTACACCGATGTTTATAGCAGAGCTTTCAACAATAGCCAAATTATGCAAAGAGCCTAAATGTCCATCAACTGATGAATGGATAAAGAAGACGTGGCTTATGTATACAATGGAATACTACTTGGCATTGAGAAAGAATAAAATGATTCCATTTTGAGCAACGTGGATGGAACTGGAAGGTATTATGCTGAATGAAATAAGTCAGTCAGAGAAGGATAGATATCATATGTTTTCTCTCATATGTGGATATTGTGAAACTTAGCAGAAGTCAGTGGGGGAAGGGAAGGGGAAGTTACAGAGAGGGAGGGAGGCAAACCCCAAGACTCTTAAATACAGAGAACAAACTGAGAGGGGATGGGGGAATGGGGGAGAAGGGAAAATGGGCAATGGGCATTGAGGAGGGCATGTGTTGGGATGAGCACTGGGTGTTGTATGTAAGCCAATTTGATAATAAATTATATTAAAATACAATAATGAACAAAAAATGCAATTTTATTTTAAGTGAGTTAACAGTAGGAGGAATTATTTGTTAATATTTATGAGAAAAAGGTATCCTTTATGAATACTCTCATTCATAAATTGTTTATGATTGTTATAATGTAAGTTTCTGCATACACACACACTATATCTATGTATCTATCTATGTATCTATGTATGTATTTATGTATCTATCATCCATCTATATAAGCATACATAACACAATACATTGTTGCCATTACCATTGTGAATAAACTGTTAACTATTCAAGCAAACAATACTATGAAAAGTAGAAATTTTATTATACCTTTTTATTATACCTTGCCTTATTCCTTCTTTGATTCTCTTCCTTATTTCAGGTAGAAGCAAGTTTTTGACCTATATTATCTTCCTTATATCTAAATAACACATTAATTATTTTTACAAGATAGGTATTCTCTTAACAACTTTTCTCTATTTATGTTTTCTGATAAATTATTTATTTTACCTTCAATTTTGAAGAATTATTTCTCAGGAGACATACTTCTGGTTTGGTGTTTTCTTAACACATTAAATATATCACTCAATTCTTTTGTTTGCATGGTTTCTCAGGTGAAGTCAAATATTCTTTTTTAAAAAATTTATTTTAATTTGAGTATTGTTAACATAGAGTGTTATATTAGTTTTAAGTGTACAATATAGTGACTCAACATTCCATGCATCACCCAGTGCTTATCACAAGTGCATGTCTTAATCCCCATCACCTATTTCACCCATTCCCTCACACACCTCCCCTATGGTAATCATCAGTTTGTTCTCCACAGTTTAGAGTCTGTTTTTTTGTTTGTCTCTTTATCTTTTTTTTTCTTTTTCTGTCTTTTGTTTTCTTAAATTCCATATGTGAATGAAATTATATGGGATTTGGCTTTCTCTGACTGACTTATTTTGCTCATTCCTATAAAGATGAGGTATATTTTCCATGTTGCTTATTTTTTTAATGTTTAATTATTTGGGAGAGAGAAAGAGAGAGACAGAGAGAGAGAGAGAGAGAGAGAGAGAGACAATGAACCAGGGAGGGGCAGAGAGAAAAGGCGACAGAGGAGGATCCAAAGCAGTCTCTATGCTGACAGCAGAGAGCCTGAGCCCAATGCAGAGCTTGAACTAATGAACTGTGAGATCATAACCTGAGCCTAAATTGGATGCTTAACAGACTGAGACACCAGTCTGATTCTTTCAGAATCATTTTAAAATTAAGATATAACTTACATATAACATTGCATAAGTTTAAGGTCCACAACTTCTTGACCTAATACATTTATGTATTATAATATGATTAACATGGTAGTGGTAACTAACAGTTGTATCACATCACATAACTATCATTTTTTGTAAGATGAAAACAGGTATGGTTACAAGAGTCTGAAATAAAAGGTACCATTTACCACTATACATTTTCCCCTTCAACTTAAAACAAGCATGTATTTAAAACATAACTGCCCCCCCAAAAAAATATTTATCTTTCTTTATTTGTAAATTTGAATGATATGCCTAGATGTAGTTCTGTTTTGTTTGGCATTTTATAGTCCTTATTATTCCTAGCTTTCTGGATCTGCAGTTTGTTGTCTCACATTAAAATATAGAGACTCAGGAACATGGTAGTGTAGGAGAATACTGAACTCACTTTGTCCCAAGGACACACTGAATAAACAATTACACCTATGTGACCATTTCTGATAATGATCTGGTGAGACTGGCAAAACAGAACTTACACACCGAGGCATAGAGGCCATATCAAACAGTGTAGAGGCACAGAAACATGGTATGAAACTAATGCCCTGGAACAAAAATAAAAAACAAACAAACAAACAAAAACACAAATGGAAGGGACATCACAATCATTGGGAAATAAGGCCAGACTCCCATTAGGCATTATTGCTTCTGGAGACTTATACTGGGAGGACAAATATTGATAATGTCTGCCTTTGAAAATCAGTGGAGCTTAACTACAAGGGCTTTAAAAATTGCAAAGGCCTAACTCTGGGGGAGTCAGAGGAAAATAGGAAGCTGAGTCCCTTATCTTAAAGTTTGAAAAATACCCAGAGTATATGTGAAGGAGATTTATTGACTGACCTTATATAGAAGAACAGGGATTTGCAGGAAAATTTTCTGGGAACAAAAATGCTGGTAGGTGCCATTTCTCCTGCCCTCCTTAGCCTAGATAGTTGTACACTTGTGAAAGCAATTTCTAACACTATCCATTTACCTTGATAGCATTTTTGTGCTCTGCCTCAGTATTTCCTTGCAAAACCACCCCACCCAACTCATCAAACTTGGCAGGCATTCTTGAAAGTGCCTGTCTTGCCACACCTTGCACAAAGCCACAGCTGGGAATAGTGCTACTCCAAAGTGATTCCTACCTGGGGGTGAGGGTAGGTAACCCTGGAAACTAACACACCTATGGTTGCTGCAGACAAGCTTTTTTGATGGCCATACAAAGGGTGTTCCCATCTGTGGCTGAAGCTAATTGCCAACTAGTAGCATGCATTCCACCCCACCACCAGTAAGCACACATCAGCTGTATCCAGAATTCTCAGGGGAAAAAAAAAACTGTTACACACAAGAAAAACAAAGCCCATAAGTTTATCAACTGATTTTTGCAGCAGACACTTTGCAAGCAATAAAGGAATGGCATGATATATTCAAAGTCATAAGAAGAACAACAACAACAACCACCAAGAATATTCTACATGGCAAGATTGTCAGAGATGAAGAGGAAGAAAATTTTTTTTCCAGATAAAGAAAAGCTAAAAGAGTTCATCACTAGTAAACCAGCCTCACAATAAATATTAAAGGAAATTATTTAGGAGGAAAGAAAAATACATAACTAGAAAAAAGAAAATTAGGAAAGGAAAACTTCATAGGTTAAAACAAACATATAGTGAAAATCTTAGAGTAATCAGGTATAAAGCCAATATGGAGGGTAAAAATGCAAAAATAATAAAATAAATTATATCTACAAAATTGACAAAATGGGTAGACAAAATTGAAGATATAAAATATGACATTATATACCTAAAAGAGAGGGAAAGTAAAAAATTAGTGCTTTTAGAATGTGTTTGACTCTAAGCCACCATCAATATAATATAGAAGGTTATACATATAGAAGGCTATACATATAGGATGTTATATATGAATGCAATGGTAACCACAAATTAAAAACCCATAATCCCATAATATATATACAAAAATATAGAGAAGTGGATTCAAACATAATACTAAAGAATGCTATCAAACCATAAGAGAAAAAAGATAACAGGACCAGAGAAAAAATACAAACAAAACAAAAGTAAACTAAACTAAAACAAACAAACAAATAAAAAACAATGACAGGGGTGCCTGGGTAGCTCAGTCAGCTGACCTTCTGACTTCAGCTTAGGTCATGATCTCATGGCTCCTGAATTTGAGCCCCCATCGGGCTCTGCACTGATAGTGAGGAGCCTGATTGGGATTCTCTCTCTCTCTCTCCCTTTCTTCTGTCTCTTTGTCTCTCCCTCTCTGCCCCTCCCCTGGACGTGCTTTCTGTCTCAAAATAAATTTAAAAAGTATTTAAAAATAAAGAAAAAAAATGACAAAAATTTAACAAAATGTCAATAAGTACACACCTATCAAAAATTACTTTAATGTAAATGAACTAAAGACTCCAATCAATAGACGTATGGTGTACCTCTCTATCTTTTTTACCCCCATGTTTATTTATTTTGTTTTTTTTAATTACACATAGGAGTGAAATCATATGATATTTGTATTTCTATGGCTAGCTTACTGCATTTAGCGTAATACTCTTTAGTTCCATTCACATCATTGCAAATGGAAAAATTTCATTTTTAATGGCTGAGTAATATTACATTGTGTATATATACCACTTCTTCATTATCCATTCATCCAGTAATGGGCATTTGGGCTCTTTCCCATAATTTGGCTATTGTATATAATGCCACTGTAAAAATCAGGATGCATGTATCCTTTCTAATCAGTAATTTTCCATTCTTTGGGTAAATACCTAATAGTGCAATTTCTGAATCATAGGGTAGTTATATTTTTAACATTAAAAAAATGATTTACTTATTTTGAGAGAGAGAACGAGACTGCACTTGTGAGCAGTAGAGTGGCAGAGAGAGAGGGGAATATAGAATCCCAATCAGTCTCCACATTATCACATTATTGAAGCACATTAGTGGGGCACATTATTGAGCCCCACGTGGGGTTCAATCTCATGAGTGCTGAGATCATGACCTGCGCTGAAATCAAGAGTTGGACTCAACCGACTGAACCACCCAGACACCATTTTTTTAGTTTATTTATTTATTTTGAGAGATAAGGAGTTATTTTTAACTTTTCGAAGAAACTCCATACTGTTTTTCCAGAGTGGCTGCACTAGTTTGCATTCCCACCAACAGTACAAGAGGGTTCCCCTTTCTCTGCATCCTCGCCAACACTGCTTATTTCCACTGTTGTTGATTTTAGCCATTCTGACATATGTGAGGTGATATTTCATTGTAATTTTGATTTGTGTTTCCCTGATAATGTGTGATATTGAGCATCTTTTTATACGTATAGTAGTGCTCTGTATGTCTTTGGAAAAATATCTGTTTATGGTTTCTGCCCATTTTAACTGGATTATTCACTTTTTGGGTGTTGAGTTTTGTAAGTTCTTTATATATTTTGGATACTAACCATTTATCATATATGTTATTTGCCAATATCTTCTTCCATTCCATAGGTTGACTCTTACTTTTGTTGTTTCTTTTGCCGTGAAGAAACTTTTTTTTATTTTGATAAAATATCATTAGTTTATTTTTGCTTTTGTTTCTCTTCCAGCAGGAGACATATCAGGTAAGATTTTTCTAAGCTTATGTGAAGGAGGTTACTATCTGTGTTATCCTCTAGGATGCTGATGGTTTCCTGTCTCATATTTCAGTCTTTAATCCATTTTGAATTTATTTTTGTGTATGGTGTAAGAAAGTGGTCCATTTTCATTCATTTGTGTCTTGCTGTCTAGTCATCTCAACACCATTTGATGAAAAAACTATATTTTTCCATTGGATAATCTTTCATGAGTTTTCAAAGATTAGTTGACCAGATTGCTGTGGGTTCATTTCCGAATTTTCTATTCTTTTCAATTGATTTATGTGTCTCTTTTTGTGGTAGTCCCATGCTGTATTGATCAATACAGATTTGTAATATAGCTTGAAGTCTGGAATTGCGATGCTTCCAGATTTGCTTTTATTTTTAAATATTGTTTAGGATATTCATGGTGTTTTATGATTCTATACAAATTATAGGATTGTTTGTTCTAGCTCTGTGAAAAATGCTGGTGATATTTTGATAGGGATTGCATTTAATCTGTAGATTGCTTTGAGAAGTATAGATATTTTAATAATATTTGTATTCCAATCCATGAAAATGGAATGTCTTTCCACTTCTTTGTGTAATAGCCAATGTCTTTGATAAGTGTTTTATAGTTTTCAGAGTACAGATCTCTTACATCTTTGGTTAGGTTTATTCCTACTTATCTTATTGGCTTTGTTGGAATTTCAAATGGTATTGATTACTTCATTTCTCTTTCTGCTGATTCACTATTGGTGTTTAGAAATGTAAGAGATTTCTATACATTGAGTTTTGTATTCTGCATCAGTTCCAGCAATTCTTTGTAGTGTCTCTTGGGTTTTCTATATAGAGTATCATGCCATCTGCAAATAACAAAAGTTCTACTTCTTTTTGCTGATTTTGATAACTTTTATTTATTTGGGTTATCTGATTGCTGTGGCTGCAACTTCCATACTTGTTACATAACAGGGGTAAGGGCGGACATTTCTGCCTTGTTCCCGACCATACAGGAAAATATCCAGTTTTTCCCCATTATGGATGATAGTAATTGTGGGTTTTTCATAGATGGACTTTATTATGTTGAAGTATACTTACTCTATCCATACTTTGTTGAGGGATATTTTTTAAATCATAAATGCATGTTGTACTTTGGGAAATGCTTTCTTCTGTGTCTATTGAAAGGATCATATGGTTCTTACCCTTTCATTTATTAATGTGGTATATCATATTGAATGATTCACAAATATTGAACCATCTTTTATGCCCAGGAAAAATCCCACTTGATTATGGTGTATGTTTCTTTTAATGTAACATTAAAGAAATTTGCTATCATGGATTCAATTTGCTAGCATGTTGTTGAAAAGTTTTTCCTCCATGTTCATCAGGGATATTGACTTGTAGTTCTCATTTTTAGTGGAGTCTTTGGTTTTGGAATCATGTTAGTACTATCCTCTTAGAATGAATTTGGAAGTTTCAATTCCTTTTCTATTTTTTGGTGTAGTTTAAGAATAATGGGTATTAGCTCTTCTTTAAGTGTGTGGTAGAATTCCCCTGTGAAGCCCTCTAGCCCTGGACTTTTGTTTGTTGGGATATTTTTATTACTAATTCAATTTCTTTGCTGGGTATCAGTCTCTTCAACTTTTCTACTCCCTCCTGTTTCAGTTTTGGTAGGTTATATGCTTCTAGGAATTTTACCCATTTCTGCCACGTTTTCCAAGTTGTTGGAATATAATTTTTCATAATATTCTCTAATAATTATTTGTCTTTCTGTTGTGTTGTTTGTTATTTCTCCCCTTTCTTTTGTGACTTTATTTGTTTGGTTTGTTTCTCATTTATTTTTGATAAGTCTGGCAAGGGGTTTATCCATTTTATTATTATTTTTTTCAAATGACTATCTCCTGGTTTCATTGATCTGTTTATTGTGTTGTTGTTGCTGTTGTTTCTATATCACTTATTTCTGCTCCAATTTTTATTATTTCCCTTCTGCTGGCTTTAGGTTTTGTTTGGTGTTCTTTGTTTTCATAACTCCTTATTTAAAGTTGGATTGTTTATTTAAGATTCTTCTTGCTTCTTGTGGTAGGCTTCTATTGCTATATACTTCCCTGTTATGATCACTTGCTGCATCCCAATGTTTTAGGCCCATAGTGTTCATTTTCATTTGTTTCCACTTATTTTGTTTTATTTTTTCTTTGGTTTCCTGGTTGACCCATTTATTTTTTAGTAGCATGAGATTTAAAATCCACGTATTGTTCTTTTTTTTCTTTCTTGTGGTTGACCTCAAGTTTCATATCATTGTGCTCAGAAAATATGTCTGGTCTGATCTCAATCTTTTTATACTTGTAGAGGCCTAAATTGTGACCTAGCATGTGATCTATTCTGTAGAATGTCCATGTGAACTTGAAAGGAATGTGTACTCTGCTGATTTAGGATTAAATGTTCTGAATATAATTATTTAGTCCATCTAGTCTAGTATGTCACTAAAGTCATCGTTTTCTTATGGTTTTCTGCTTCAATGATCTGTCCATTGAGGTAAGTGAGGTGTTAAATTTCCCTAACATTATTGTATTTTTATCAGTGCGTTCCTTCATATTTGTTAGTCTTTTTTATATCTGGGTGTTTCTGTGTTGGGGTCATAAGTATTTACAATTATTTAATCTTCTTGTTGGAAAGCTCCATTTATTATGATATATTGCCCTTCACCTATTGTTACAGTCTTTGGCTTAAAGTCAAGTTTGTCTCATATAAGTATTGCTATGCTGGCTTTCCTTTGACAACAATTTGCATGATTACTATTTCCCCATCATCTCACTTTCAATCTGCAGGTGATTTTATGTCTAAAATGAGCCTCTTATTGGCACATATAGATGGGTCTTGCTTTATACATTCTGACACCCTATGTCTTTTGATTGGAGCATTTATTTCATTTACATTCAGAGTAAATATTTATAGGTACGTATTTAGTGCCATTTTTGTTATTCATTTTTTACTTGTTTATGGAGATTTTCTCTGTCATTTTCTAGTCTTTGTCAATTTTGGTCTTTCCTACTCACTCATAGAGTCCTCTTAATATTTCTTGCAAGGTTGGTTTAAGTAGTCATGACCCATTTTAGTTTTTGTTTGTCTTGGAAACTCTATTTTTCTATTTTGAATGATAAACTTCCTGGATATTCTTGCTGCAGATTTTTCTCATTCAGCATGTTGAATATATCATGTCATTCAATTCTGGTTTGCCAGGTTTTTGTGGAAAGAGCTGTGGCTATCTCTATGGGTCTTCTTATATTATAAGTTAGAGACTTCTTTTATCTGGTCACTTTTAGCATTTTTCTTTATCACTGTATTGCAAATTTAATTATAATATGTTTTAACATAAGCATGATTTTGTTGCTTTTAGTGGTAGATCTTTGTGCATCCTGGATCTGGATGTCTGTTTCCTTCCCCAGATTAGGAAAGTTTTCAGCTATTATTTCCTAAAATAAATTTCATGCTCCCCCGTTTCTCTTCTTCTCATAATTCTATGATATGAATGTTATTATGTTTGATTGAGTCACTGAGTTCCCTAAGTCTATTCTTTTGACCCATAATTCTCCTTTATCTATTTTGTTCAGTTTCGCTATTTTTCATTATTCTATCTTCTTTATCATGTATTCATTCCTTTGCTTCTTACATCCTTGTGGTCATTACATACAGTCTGTTTTGAATCTCAGTTATAGCATTTTTTTTCACTCTGACTGATGGTTTTTTAAAGTATTTTATCTCTGTGGTAAGGGTCTCCCTCATGCTTTCCATGCTTTTCTCAATCCAACCTACTATCTTATTATTATTATTATTATTATTGCTTTAAATTCTCAATCTGTCATGCTACTTTTATCTATTTCAATTAGCTCTCTGGTGGTGTCCTTTTCATGTTATTTCTTTTGGGATGAATTCCTCTGCCTTGACATTTTTTGTAAGTCCCTGTTTTCTTCTCTGTGTTAGAAAAGCCTATTATGTTTTATGGTCCTGATAGTAATGGCTTTATGAAGAAGAGATCATATAATATCCAGGACCTAGTGCTTCACGGAGTATCTCTGATGTGTGCTGTGTGCACTCTGCTGCTATACTTTGGCTGTTCTACCCCTTATTCCAGTCATCTGCAGACGGCCTGCAGTGGGAAATGCTTGGACCTGGGCCAGGTTGTGGTGAGTTTTAACTAGGTGTGCTGTGGTTGGCTTGTTCAATGAGACCTGGTGCTAGATTCCACTAGAACTGAAGGATTGCAGGACTCTATGGTTGGTAAACATAGTGTGTATGTGTGGTTTTATGCTGGTCTTCTTGGGAAGGGGTCTTCTTGAGCTGGTCCTACAAGACACTTTACCAAGAAAAGCAGTAACAGTGGAGCACAGTGGGGTGAGACTTGGTGTAAGCAGGTTAGGCAGGCTGTGTTGGCATTGCCCTGTTTACTGAAGTTGTTTAAGCTGAGGTGCAGAGGAGGGAATGGTGCCACCCAATTCCTTTGTCCCCAGAGAAGGGTCTATGTGGTTGCTACTCTCAGGGTAGTACACCCAGAAGAGTAAATAATTTCCCCTGTGCATCCCAGGTGTTTTTCTGATGGCCATTTTCATGCTGTCTGTCTCTGGGTTGCTTGCCTACCTGGAGAAACACAGTGCGCTTTGGGCTTTACCACTAAAAATCAACTGACTTAAAACCCTAACCTTAGGAAGTGACTTAAAACTCTAAACCTTAGGAAGTGCTGTGGCAGTGACCTGTGCTGATCTGGGGACAGATCTAACTGGATGGATGCAGTTTTGACTGAGAAGGACACCAGAGTGCAGAGTTGTGGGATTTGGAGTAAAACAGGCTAAATATCTAGTGTCTAGTTTAGGCACCCTGAAAAAGTGTCTCTGAGCACATGTTCAGTGACAGAGGAGAGAGATGGCCTCCATTGGTTCTTTTGTCCTTGGAGAAGTATCTTAGTGAGGCTGCTTCTCACAAATGTCTTACAAGAAGAGAGAAGAATCTCTCTCCCTTTGCCTTAGGAGATATTCAGATTATGCCATCGGTCCCAGGGTTGTTTGCCTGCCTTCTCTCGAGGAATAGGACAGCTTCCTCAGGGTTCTACCTCAACAAGCCCTTGGACCTCTAGAACTCCAGTCTTTGTGGTTGGTTGGTTACACAATGTGATGAAAATCAGCCTTTCTCACTTTCCCAGACAATCAATGGCTTTGGAGAATTGTTCTCCTTGTTCATTCCACTGTACTTTCTTCTCTCTTTCATCTTTCTCTGCAACTAGGGTTTCCAACCCTCTGCAGCACCTGTGACTTGTTTCTCGCCCATACCATGTCTCCACAAATCCTATCTTCTTTGATGTGACCTCTTCTCTCCCTCTAGTTGTGCCGTTTGTTCTGTGAGTCCTCAGATCAGTTTTTTAGGTATTCAGAATGATTTGATAGTTATCTAGTTGTGTTTGTGGGAGACAAACCTAGGGTACTCCTACTATGCAATCATTTTTTTAATGAAATTTATTGTCAAATTGATTTCCAATCAACACCCAGTGCTCATCCCAACAGGTGCCCTTCTCAATGTCCATCACCCACTTTCCCCTCCTTCCCATTCCCCATAAACCCTCAGTTTATTCTCAGTTTTTAAGATTCTCTTATGGTTTGGTTCCGTCCCTAACTTTTTCTTTTCTTTTTTTTTCCTTCCCCTCCCCGATGGTCTTCTGTTAACTTTCTCAGGATCCACATAAGAGTGAAAACATATGGTGTCTGTCTTTCTCAGTATGACTTATTCACTTAGTATAACACTCTCCAGTTCAATCCACATTGCTACAAAAGCCATATTTCATTCTTTCTCATTGCCAAGTACTATTCCATTGTGTATATAAACCACAATTTCTTTATCCATCCATCAGTTGATGGACATTTAGGCTCTTTCCATAATTTGGCTATTGTTGAAAGTGCTGCTATAAACATTGGGGTATAAGTGCCCTAATGCCTCCACACTCCTGTATCCCTTGGGTAAATTCCTAGCAGTGCTATTGCTGGGTCATAGGGTAGATCTATTTTTAATTTTTTGAGGAACCTCCACCCTGATTTTCAGAGTGGCTGCACCAGTTTGCATTCCCACCAACAGCGAAAGAGGGTTCCCATTTCTCCACATCCTCATCAGCATCTATAGTCTCCTGATTTGTTCATTTTAGCCACTCTGACTGGTGTGAGGTGGTATCTCAGTGTGGTTTTTATTTGTATTTCCCTGATGAGGAGTGATGTTGAGCATCTTTTCATGTGCCTGTGGCCATATGGATGTCTTCTTTAGAGAAGTATCTATTCATATCTTCTGCCATTTCTTCACTGGATTACTTGTTTTTCGGGTGTGGAGTTTGGTGAGTTCTTTATACATTTTGGATACTAGCCCTTTGTCTGACATGTCATTTGCAAATATCTTTTCCCATTCCATTGGTTGTCTTTTAGTTTTATTGATTGTTTCCTTTGCAGTGCAGAAGCTGTATATCTTCATGAGGTCCCAATAGTTCATTTTTGCTTTTAATTCCCTTGCCTTTGAGGATGTGTCAAGTAAGAAATTGCTCTGGCTGAGGTCTGAGAGGTTTTTTCCTGCTTTCTCCTCTATGGTTTTGATGGTTTCCTGTCTCACATTCAGGTCCTTCATCCATTTTGAGTTTATTTTTGTGAATGATGTGAGAAAGTGGTCTAGTTTCATCCTTCTGCATGTTGCTGTCCAGTTCTCCCAGTGGCATTTGTTAAATAAACTTTTTATCCATTGGATATTCTTTCCTGCTTTGTCAAAGATTAGTTGCCACACTTTTGTGGGTCCAATTGTGAAGTCTCTACTATATTGCTTTGTTCTATGTGTTTGTGTTTGTGCCAATACCATGCTGTGGTGATGATTACAGCTATGTAGTAGAGGCTAAACTCTGGGACTGTGATGCCTCCCACTTTGGTCTTCTTCAATACTAGTTTAGCTGTTCAGGGTCTTTGGGGTTCCATACAAATTTTAGGATTGCTTTTACTAGCTTCGAGAGGAATGCTGGTGCAATTTTGATTGGGATTTCATTGAATGTGTAGATTGCTTTGAGTAGTATTGACATTTTAACAATATTTATTCTTCCAATCAATAAGTACAGAATGTTGTTCCATTTCTTTGTGTCTTCTTCAATTTCCTTCATAAGCTTTCTATAGTTTTCAGCATACAAATCTTTTACATCTTTGGTTAGGTTTATTCCTAGGCATTTTATGCTTCTTGGTACAATTGTTAATGGGATCAGTTTCTTTATTTGTCCTCCTGTTGCTTCATTATTAGTGTATAAGAATGCAACTGATTTCTGTACATTAATTTTGTATCCTGCAACTTTGCTGTAACTGCCCCTCCCACCCCTGTGCACCTTGCAGATCTACCCCTGCTAATATGCTCTTGGCCAGATCCTATAGAAGCAGCACCACAAGCTTGTCAGTGTGCAAGTAGTCCAGACAGGGGCCACACCAGTCCACAGTGAGTCCTGCTCCTGGTAGAGGGGAAGAAAATGCACACACCAGTCTGACTGTGATGCCAACAGTGGGCTTGCGGCAGACATCTGGTCTGACTATAGCCCTGCCCACCAAGACAGATTTCTCCAGACAACACAGGGGAAATGCCCTGCCATTTGGAACTACCTCAGGGACTACCCAAAATGACAAAATGGAAGAATTCGCCTCAAAAGAAACTCCAGGAAATAGTGACAGCTAATGAATTCATCAAAAACGATTTAAGCAATATAATGGAATAAGAATTTAGAATAATAGTCATAAAATTAATCGCTGCACTTGAAAAAAGCATAGAGGACAACAGAGAATCTATTGCTAGAGATCAAGGGACTAAGAAATAGTCATGAGGAGCTAAAAATGCTATAAATGAGGTGCAAAATAAAATGGAGGCAACCATAGCACAGATTGAAGATGCAGATGAGAGAATAGGTGAATTAGAATATAAAATTATGGAAAAAGAGGAAGCTGAGAAAAAGAGAGATAAAAAATCCAGGAGTATGAGGGGAGAATTAGAGAACTAAGTGATGTGTTCAAACGGAACAATAGCAGTACCATAGGAATTCCAGAAGAAGAAGAGAGAGAAAGGGGCAGGAGGTGTACTTGAACAAATCATAGGTGAGAACTTCCCTGATCTGGGGAAGGAACAAGGCATTGAAATCCAAGAGGCACAGAGAACTCCCTTCAGACATAACTTGAATCCATCTTCTGCACAACATATCATAGTGAAACTGGAAAAATACAAGGATAAAGAGAGAATTCTGAAAGCACCTAGGGATAAACAGGACCTAACTTACAAAGGTAGACACATAAGAGTAGTAGCAGACCTAAATACTGAAACTTGGCAAGGCAGAACGGAATGGCAGGAAATCTTCAATATGATGAACAGAAAAACATATGCAGCCGAGAATCCTTTATCTACCAAGTCTGTCATTCAGAACAGATGAAGAGATAAACGTTTTCCCAAACAAAAACTGAAGCGATTCATCACCGCTAACCATACCTACAAGAGATCCTAAGGGGGATTCTGTGAGTGAAATGTTTCAAGGACCGCAAAGGACCAGACAGCACTACAAGCATGAAACCTACAGACATCACAATGACTCTAAACCATATCTTTCAATAATAACACTGAATGGAAATGGACTAAATGCTCCAACCAAAAGACATAGGGTATAAGAATGGAAAAAAGGAAAAAAAGACCCATCTGTATGCTGTCTACAAGAGACTCATTTTAGGCCTGAGGACACCTTCAGATTGAAAGTGAGGGGATAGAGAACTATCTATCATGCTACTGGAAGTCACAAGAAAGCTGGAGTAGCCACACTTATATCAGACAAACTAGACTTTAAATTAAAGGCTGTAACAAGAGATGAAGAAGGGCATTATATAATAATCACAGGGTCTATCCATCAGGAAGAGCTAACAATTATAAATGTCTATGCACTGAATACAGGACCCCCCAAATATATAAAACAATCACAAACAAAAGCAACCTTATTGAGAAGAATGTGGTAATTGCAGGGGACTTTAATACCCCACTGACAACAATGGATAGATTATCTAGGCACAGGATCAATAAAGAAACAAGGGCCCTGAATGATACATTGGATCAGATGGAATTGACAGGTATATTTAGAACTCTGCATCCCAAAGCAGCAGAATATACTTTCTTCTCAAGTGCACGTGGAATATTCTCCAAGATAGATCATATACTGGGTCACAAAACTGCCCTTAATACGTATAAAAGAATTGAGATCATACCATGCACACTTTCAGACCACAATGCTATGAAACTTGAACTCAACCATAGGAAAAAGTCTAGAGAACCTCCAAAAGCTGAGAAAAGAAGAAGGAAGAAAGCAGAAGAAGAGAAATAATAAAGATCAGAGCAGAAATAAACAATATCGAATCTAAAAAAAACCAACACAACAACTGTAGGGCAGATAAATGAAACCGAGTGTTGGTTTTTTGAGAAAATAAACAAAATTGCTAAACTCTAGCCAGGCTTCTCAAGAAGAAAAGGGAGATGACCCAAATAGATAAAATCATGAATGAAAATGGAATTATTACAGCCAATCTCTCAGAAACACAAAGAATTATCAGGGAATACAAGAACCATTATATGCCAACAAACTGGACAACCTGGAAGAAATGGACAAATTCCTAAGCACCCACACACTTCCCAAACTGAAACAGGAAGAAATAGGAAACTTGAACAGACCTGTAACCAGTGAAGAAATTGAACAAGTTATCAAAAATCTCCCAACAAATAAGAGTGCAGGACCATATGGCTTCCCTATGGAATTCTAGCAGACATTTAAAGCAGAGATAATACCTATCCTTCTCAAGCTGTTCCAAAAAATAGAAAGGGAAGGAAAACTTCCAGACTCATTCTATGAAGCCAGCATTACTTTGATTCCCAAACCATACAAAGACCCAGCAAAAAAAGAGAACTACAGGCCAATATCCCTAATGAATATGGATGCAAAAATTCTCCATAATATACTAGCAAATCGAATTCAACAGCTTATAAAAAGAATTATTCATCATGATCAAGTGGGATTCGTTCCTGCGCTGCAGGGCTGGTTGAACATTCACAAATCAATCAATGTGATACATCACATTAATGAAAGAAAAGGTAAGAATCATATGATCCTGTCAATCGATGCAGAAAAAGCATTTGACAAAATTCGGTATCCTTTCTTAATCAAATCCCTCAAGAAATTCGGGATAGCAGGAACATACTTAAACATCATAAAAGCCATTTATGAAAAGCCCACAGCTAATATCATCCTCAATGTTGAAAACTGAGAGCTTTCCCCCTGAGATCAGGAACACGACAGGGATGTCCACTTTCAACGCTGTTGGTTACCATAGTGTTGGAAATCTAGCATCAGCAATCAGACAACAAAAGGAAACCAAAGGCATCAAAATTGGCAAAGATGAAGTCAAGCTTTCACTTTTTGCAGATGACATATTATATACATGGAGATCCTGATAGACTCCACCAAAGTCTTCTAGAACTACTATGCAATCTTACCTCTATCTTCTGTCATTTTTTTGTCACTATTGCTAAAATTTGTCAATTTCATTGATGTTGAAAAATCTGTTTCTTACATTGTTCTTTTTCATTGTTTTGCTGTGTTCAATTTCAATAGTTTCAGTCTTATCTCTATTTTTCCTACCTTATCTTGTTTTATTTTTCTCTTACTTTTGTAAATTCTAGAAGTTGGCACTTTAACTTCAGTTTGATCAGTTTGATCTCTAATGGAAGCATTTAATGGTAAAATTGCTGTAGCTATATCACAAATTTTCATACCCATACAAGGAGGTTCTCAGCCATAGTTTGTTTAAGTATACTTCTTACCTTTTTCTCCTTTTTTTTTTCCTTCTGGGACTCCTATGATATGGGTAGTGTTTCATTTCACGGGCATAGAAGCTAAGTCACCCCTCATGATCTACTAATTTTCTTCCTTTTTTTCCCCAGCATCACTATAGTCCACATTTTTTTCTTTTATTTTAACTATCTATTCTTTACTCTCTCTGATGCATAGGGGTACTTGTACCCCAATGTTTATAGCAGCACTCTCAACAATAGGTAAATTATGGAAAGAGCCTAAATGTCCATCAACTGATGAATGGATAAATAAATTGTGGTTTATATACACAGTGGAGTACTACGTGACAATGAGAAAGAATGAAATATGGCCTTTTGTAGCAACATGGATGGAACTGGAGAGTGTTATGCTAAGTGAAATAAGTCATACAGAGAAGGACAGATTCCATATGTTTTCACTCCTATGTGGATCCTGAGAAACTTAACAGAAGACCATGGGGGAAGGGAAGAAAAAAATGTTAGAGAGGGAGGGAGCCAAAACATAAGAGACTCTTAAAAACTGAAAAGAAACTGAGGGTTTATTGGGGTGGGAGGGAGGGGTGGGTTGGTGATGGGTATTGAGGGCACCTGTTGGGATGAGCACTGGGTGTTGTATGGAAACCAATTTGACAATAAATTCCATAATAAAAAATAATAAAAAATAAATAAAAGGAAGGATAATAACCATATGATGCTCTCAATAAATGCAGTAAAAAATATTTCACAAAGTACAACATCCATTCTTGATATAAAGTCCTCAAAGAAGTAGGGTTAGAGGGAAGATACCTCAACATAATAAAGACCATATGTGAAAGCCAGTAGCTAATAACATCCTCAATAGGGGGAAAAATGACAGTTTTTTCCTTCAAGATCAGGAGACACAGGGATGTCCTCTCTCAGGACTGTTACTTAACATAATACTGGAAGTCCTAGCCTCAGAGAGAAGAGGCATTCAGACAACAAAAAGAAATAAAATACATCCAAATTTTTAAAGAAGTCAAGCTTTCTTTGCAGATGACATAATACTTTATATAGAAAACTAAAAAGACTCCAACAAAAAATTACTAGACCTGAAACATGAATTCAGTATAGTCACAGGATACAAAATCAACCTATAGAAACCAGTTACATTTCTATAAACCAACAATAAAGTAGTAGAGAAAATTAAGGAATCAATTACATTTACAATTGCACCAAAAACCATAAGATACCTAGGAATAAACCTAACCAAAGAGGTGAAAGATCTGTACTCTGAAAACTATAAAACACTGATGAAAGAAATTGAAGAGGACACAAAGTAATAGAAAAAATATTTTGTGTTCATGGATTGGAAAAAAATGTTTTTTAAATGTCTGTATTACCCAAAATGATCTACATGTTTAATGCAATGCCTATCAAAATCTATCAACAACACCTTTCAGAGAACTGGAACAAACAATCCTAAAATTCGTATGGAACCAAAAAAGACTCCAAATATCCAAAGCAACTTTAAAAAAGAAAAGCAAAACTGGAAGCATCACACTACCAGACTTCAACTTATATTACAAAACTGCAGTGATCAAAATAGTCGGTACTGGCACAACAACAACAACAACAACAACAAATAGGTCAATGGAACAAAACAGAAAACCCACAAAATGAGCCCACAACTACACAATGACATGGTCAATTCATCTTTCTCATAACAAGAAAGAATATATATTGGGAAAAAAGAGTCTCTTCAACAAATAGTTTTGGGACAACTGGACAACAAAAGGCAAATTAATGAAACTGGATTACTTTCTTACACCACACACAAAAATAAATTAAAAATGCATTAAAGACCTAAATGTGAGACAGGAAACCCTTAAAATATGAATGAAGAAAACAGGCAGTAACCCATTTGACATTGTCCATAACAACTTCTTACCAGTTCTGTCTTCTGAGGCTAAGGAAACAAAAGCAAATATAAATGATTTAGACTTCATCAAAATAAGAAGCTTCTGCACAGTGAAGTAAATAATCAACAAAAGTAAAAGGTAACTTATAGAATGGGAGAAGATATTTGAAAATCACATATCTGATAGAGGGTTAGTATCCAAAATCCATAAAAAAATTACAAAATTTAACACCCAAAAAACCCCAAATAATCCAGTTTAAAAAAATGGGGAAAAGACATCTAGATGGCCAAAACACACATGAAACAATACTCAATATCACTCATATCAGGGAAATACAGATCAAAACTACAATTAGATGTCACCTCACAAATGTCAGAATGGCTAAAATTAACAACACAAGAAATAAGTGTTGGTGAGGATTCAAAGAAAAGGGAACCCTCTTACACTGTTGGTAGGAATTGAAACTGGTGCACTCTGGAAAACAATATAGATGTTCCTCAAAAAGTTAAAAAGAGAACCACCCTATGATACAGCAATTGTACTACTAGGTATTTACCCAAATGATACAAAAATGCAACTTCTAAGGTGGACATGCACCCTGATGTTTGCAGGATCATTCTCTACAATAGCCAAACTACGGAAAGAGTTCAAACATCCATCAACTGATGGATGGATAAAGAATACGAGGCATATATATGCAATGGAATATTACTCAGCCACAAAAAACAATGATATCTTACCATTTGCAAGGACAGGGATGGAGTTTACGCCAAGCAAAATAAGTTAGACAAATAAAAGTACCATATGATTTCACTCACATATGGAAGAAACAAAACAAATAGGTGGGAAAAAAAAGAGGAAAACCAAGGAAAAGACTTTTAACTAGGGGAGCAAAATGATGGTTACCAGAGAGGAGGTGGGGGGGTGGCTTAAATAGGTGATGGCTTCAATGGGGATTAAGAAATGCACTTGTTACGAGCACTGGCTGTTGTATGAAACTATTGAATAACAATACTCTACATTGAAACTAATATTACACTGCATGTTGGCTGACTGAAATTTCAATAAAAACTCAAAAAAAAACTGGAGCAAGGGAGTGATATCCTTACTTTCACAGATTAAATAATATAAGTCTAACATGATAGTGTA
Source organism: Acinonyx jubatus (assembly GCF_027475565.1). Lineage (NCBI taxonomy): Eukaryota > Metazoa > Chordata > Mammalia > Carnivora > Felidae > Acinonyx > Acinonyx jubatus. Next base: position 82,330,090 of record NC_069380.1, read on the forward strand.
TTGCATTGATAAATGAAACATAACTAAAATATATGAAGAAAATAAGTACAAGAGAATCATCTGAAGTTTTCAAATTAGCAGATTTTAGAAATATGGACACATGCAGAGAAGTTACATGAAAACCTTTTCACACTTAATACTTATTACATATTCTTAAATGAAGTAATATTATTTTTAAAATGCTAATAAAACAAAAAATAATCTTTGAAAAATTTCAACAATAACTGCAGAGAATTGTATAAGAAACCTTAAAAGTTAGGTTTATCTTCTAGATAAACAAACAATTTGAATAACCTGTGATACCTATCATGTTTCTCATAGAAACTCTCAACATTTAGCAGTATCAATTATTTCTAAATGTATTTTGATTATTTTCTAACCAAAATTATAAACAAAATGTTTAAAAATCAGCTATTTACAAAATTAAACTTCTAATCATTTGTACATTTTGAAGATAAACATACTGTGACCAAAATAATTAATTGCTAAAAATTAAGCTGAATCAAACAAAAAGAAGTAATTCAGTAATAGATCAACAGAGTAAAGGAATTATATGGAAACAACCTTATCTATACAATCCTCTAATAAAAAATAATGGTCACACCTTTTGTCCCATTGCTTTTTCTATACACTGTTCATCTCTAAACCCATATCTTCAAACCTTTCCTCCTCATTAATGACTCAAAACTCTAGTGGTCCTGCATTATCTCCGCTACATGTGTCCTAGGCAATTCAAGACCCAAACTCTTAGTTTCAAGTTTCCTGTAACCAGCACAACTCCCAATATCCTGAGCGCATCCATAGCACTACAACTTCACCTCCTCCATTATCACCTCCTTGCCCAGCCCCCACATTTCTCACCAGGACTCTTGTTGAAACCCCTTCTTGCAATTTGTCTCTCTGGATTTATTCTCCACTATGCCTCCAATGATAGTCACACAGCTAAGTCCTATCATCTCTTTTCTTTCAATCTTCCAATGATATCTTATAGTGGGGTTTAACAATAGTTAGGAAGAGCTTAAGTTCTAAGGGCCCTCATTCTCTGGTGGCTGTGCCAATACTGACAGTTTCAGGGAGTTCTAGAATATAAAGGTAAGGAGAGGAAATCATTCTGAATTAAGGATACAAGACAATGTGAGCAGGTCTGGTAACTGTTTTAGAAGATATGGATCACTACTGACCAATACTTGAATATTATTTCCTTTCTTTTCTAAACGCACATCCACTCTTGTGTGTTTTGTACATGGACATTTTTATTCCATTCCATTCCTTAAACATGATTTGATTATTCTTGGTCCTTCCGAAACCCCTCACAATTTTCTTTTTTACTTTTTTCATGTTTTTTGTTTGTTTGTTCTGCTTTCCAATTGTGTGTGTGTGTGTGTGTGTGTGTATAATGATTCAGTATTTGTGTACATTTGAAATTATCACCACAATAAGTCCAATTAACATCAATCACCATGAAGAGTGACAGTCTTTCCTTGTGATGAGTACTTTTAAGATCTGCTCTCTTAGCAACTTCCAACTATGCAATGCATTATCATTAACTATAGTTACCATGCTGTACATTACAACCCTAGGACTTATTTATTTTATAATTGTAATTTTGTACCTTTTTACCACCTTTACCCATTTCACCCCCCTGCTCCACTCTTCCTACCAACCCTGCCCTGCTTGTGTTCTTTGTATCTATGTTTTTTGTTAGTTTGGATTGTTTTGTTTCATTTTGTTTTAGATTCCACATATAAGTAAGATTATATGGTATATATCTTTTTCTGAGTTATTTCATTTAGCATAATACCCTCAAGGTCCATCCATATTATTGGAACTGGAAGGATTTCCTTCTTCATAATGGCAGATAAGTATTCCATTGTATTATATACTGCCTCTTCCTTATCCATTCATCCATCTATGAACACTCCGGTTGTTTCCATGTCTTAGCTACTGTAAACTAATGCTGCAATGAACATGAAGGTGTTCATTAATAATTAGTGATCTAATTAATAATTTCTTTTTGAATTAGTGCTTTTAGCACCTTTGACTATATTCCCAGAAGTGGAATTGCTGGATCATTTGGTAGTTCTATTTTTAATTTTGAGGAGAACTTTGGAAAAAATTGGAAAAAATACTGTTTTCCATAGCAGCTAAATCAGTTCACATTCACACGAATAGTGAACAAGAGCTCTCTTTTCTCTATATCAATGCCAACACTTGTTATTTCTTGCCTTTTTTTTCTTTTCAAAATTTTTACTTAAATTCTAGTTAGTTAATATACAGGGAAATATTAGTTGCAGGAGTAGAATTCAGTGATTCATCACTTATATACAACACCCAGGGCTCATCATAACAAGTGCCCTCCTTAGGACCCATCACCTACCTAGCCCATCCCTCACCCACTTCTCTCTATCAACCTTCAGTTCTCTATCTTTAAGAGTTCTTATGATTTGTTTCCCTCTCTCCCCCACATCCTGATATGTTCATCTGTTTTATTTCTTAAATTCCACATGAATGAAATTATATGGTATTTGTTTTTCTCTAATTGACTTATTTTGCTTGGCATAATACTTTCAAGCTCCATCCACATCGTTGAAAATGGAAAATTTCATTCTTTCTGATGGTTGAGTAATATTCCATTGTATGTATACCACATCTTCTTTATCCATTCATCTGTCAGTGGACATTGGCTGTCTATAGTTTGGCTATTGTTGATAATGCTGTTATAAAATCAGGAGGCATATACCCTTATGGGTCTGCATATTTTTATAACTTAGCTCCTCATTATTAATGTTAATGTATCAAGCAGAATAAAAAATACTTCACCAAAATATCAAAGCCAAAAAATGTGCTTTTTACTAGTCAAAGTAATTGTACTTTATGCAGAATATATATACACAAACTCTGAAAAGAAATAAAATATACAAATATGTAAAAGGAGATTTCACAGAATTACTAGTTATAAAGATAAACATGAAAAATCATATAAACGTGTAAATAATCAAGAAAAGCAAATTAAACAACGGCATATCTATCAAATTGGCTGAGGTGAAAAAACACAAAATTCAGTGCTAGTGCAGGTAAAGTTTGATGCACAATTTCCGATTGATTTTGAAAAATAATTCAATTTTGGATATTAAGAACCTTTCAAATTTTTATACCTTATAATAAATTATCTTAGTAAAAATTGCATTCAGAAAAATTTTTCCATATAAACTATTTCAGCACAATTGTTAATTTAGAAAGTTGGTCAGAGATTAATTATTTAATATTAGAGGTGTTGTAATGTGGTATAATTTATTTCATGGATATCAACCTGTGGGGGGCCGGGCCCCAGTGCCAGGCTGAGACCAGGTTGAGCAATGTTCCCTGTTGACTCAGCCAACCCGGTGGTTCCTCCTCCCATTCCCCCACTTTCAAGGGCATACAAAAGCCTTGTCAAGGCTGAGAAAGTTAATTCCTGAGGCCTGTGGTCTGCAGGTGTTGGCAGTCATGCTACCTCCCCTTTTTCTACCCCGAGTCAGATAGAAACAAACATGGGAATTGTGTTTTGCTAGCAATCTTATCAACAAGGTCTTGTTGTGACCCGTCTAGAAAATGCACAAGGAACACAGAACTAAATGTTTTGGTTGGCAGCGATTATGTGAAACCTGTTTATTCTTAGAATGGCCTGACCCATAAGAGTCTGGATATAAAAGATTGTGTATAGCAACAATAAAGCCGTCACTTGGGCCATCAGCCCAGGGGACCCTCCTGTTCCCAAACTTTCTTCTCTGTCTTTTTTCTTGCATTCCCCTACCCTCAGGACCCTGACCTCGGTGTTTGTTGCACCGGTCGCGATATCAACCTCGTTGGTGAGAGTCCAGTCACATACAACAACTTTACACATCTGAAACTGAAGATATTTAATGCAAAACATTGGTGACAGAGAAGGCAAAGCACTGAGGTGGATTGGGAAGCTGGGAGGGGAGTATTGTCATCAAAAGCAAGGAGTGCTCACCTGCCACTGGAAACCCATGTTTTCCTTACTGCTGAGCTGATGAAGACCGTATTCTGGGGATACTTTAGTGACCCTTCCCTTCTAATGCATAGAAGATCAGATGCTGAGGTATTGGAGTCCAAAGTTTGAATCCTCTAGTTAATATACAGTGTAATATTAGTTTTACATGTAGGATTTGGTGATTCATCACCTAAATACAACACTCAGTGCTCATCACAACAAATGCCTTCCTTAATACCCATCACACATTCAACCCATCCTCCACCCACCTCCCCTCCAGCAACCTTCAGTTTGCTTTCTTTCTTAAAGTCTGTTTTATGGCTTCCCTTTATGTTATCAGAACTTTAAAATATACAATACAAAATTATTAACTATAGTCGCCATACTCACATTAAATCCTAAGTATTTATTAATTTATTTTATAAATAGAAGTTTTACTTTTTGACCATCTTTACCTTTTACCCACTCTTAGTCCCCCATTTCTGGCAACCACCAATATTTTCTGTGTATCTATGAGTTTATTTATTTATTTATTTTTAATATGAAATTTATTGTCAAATTGGTTTCCATACAACACTCAGTGCTTATTAATTTAATTGCTGCTGCTGTTGCTGTTGTTTTAGGTGAGATCATATAGTATTTTTCTTTATCTTTCTGACTTATTTCACTTATAATGCCCTCAAGTCCCATCTATGTTGTCCTAAATGGCAGGATTTATGTGTGTGTGTGTGTGTGTGTGTGTGTGTGTGTGTGTATGTAAACTACCTTAACATACTACAAGTAATATATGCAAAATTCACAGTGAACATCATGCAGAATAATGAAAGTTTTCCTCTAAGATCTAAAGTAGTACAAGGATGTCATGTTCACCACTTTTATTAAACATAGTACTGGAAAATTGAACCAGAGTAATTAGACAAGACAAAGAAATAAATGCATCTACTTTGTTAAGAAATATATAACATTACCTTTATACACAGATGATAAGTTCTTATATGCAGAAAAGCTTAAAGGATACATAAATAATTTTAGCTAATAGAAATCCAAAAAAGTAAAATGATTCAAATTCAATACACAAAACTAAGTACATCTCTATAACCATGATCAATCCCAAAGCAATTTAAAAATTTTTAATATTTATTTTTGAGAGAGAGAGAGAGGGAGAGAGAGAGAGAGCTCATGAGCGGGGAGGGGCAGAGAGAGAGGGAGACAGAATCAGAAGCAGGCTCCAGGCTGTCAGCAGAGAGCCCCATGCGGGGCTGGAACTCACTAACTGTGAGATTATGACCTAAGCAGAAGTCAGATGCTTAACAGACTGAGCCACCCAGGCACCCCCAAAAAGGATTTAAAAAAATCCATTTACAATAGAATCAAAAATAACAAAATACTTAGGTTTTAATATAATTAATGAGGTGAATACTTTGTACAATAAAAATGACAAAATATTTCTGGAAGATATTAAAAAGGGCATAGTGAAATAAAACCTATTTTCATGGGTTGCAACACTTATTAAGATGGTGATACTAACTGCAAATTCAATGCAATTCTATAAAAATATTAATGATGATTTTCATACAAATAGAAGACCCACTCTAAAATTCTTCTAAAATTTCAAATGACTCCAAGTAGACTAAATAATCCCAGAGAGGAACAAAGCAGGAAGACCCACACTTCCTGATTCAAATTACTACAAACCTACTTCAATAAATTTTGATACTGACATAACGCCAGACACATATGCCACTGGAATGGAGTAGAGAGCCCAGAAATAAATTCTTACATAAATGTTAAAATTATTTTTCAAGGAAACAAAGATCATTCAATGGGGAAAAGGGAGTGTTTTCAACAAATGTTGTTGGAACAATGGCCATCCACAAGCAAAATAATGAGGTTGGACCCTTGTGTAACGTCATATGCTAAAAAATAATGCAAAATTAAGCAAATACCTAAATATAAAATTTAAAACTACACAACTTTTAGAAAAAAAAAACAGAAAAATAACTAGGAAAACAGACATTGGATTTGACAATGTTTCTTGAAATGACACCAGACATAGACAACAAAAGAAAACTAGAAAAAATGAATTTTTAAAAATTTGCTTTGGGGGCACCTGAGTGATAGCTGGGCATCTGACTTCTGCTTAGGCCATGATTTCATGGTTCGTGAAGTTGAGCCCTGAAGTGGGCTCACTGCTGTCACTGCAGACCCAGCATTGGATCCTCTGTCCCCTTCTCTCTGCCCCCCCTCACATCCTCTCTCTCTCTTTCTCTCTCTCTCAAAAATAAATAAACATTTTTTGTTTTAAGTTTTTTTTCAACGTTTATTTATTTTTGGGACAGAGAGAGACAGAGCTTGAACGGGGGAGGGGCAGAGAGAGAGGGAGACACAGAATCGGAAACAGGCTCCAGGCTCCAGGCCATCAGCCCAGAGCCTGACACGGGGCTCGAACTCCCGGACCGCGAGATCATGACCTGACTGAAGTCGGACGCTTAAACGACTGCGCCACCCAGGCGCCCCAAATAAACATTTTTTAAAGTGTACTTTAATAGTGAATACAAAAAAATTAAATAACAACCCACCAAACTGGAGAAAATAATTTAAAATCACATACCTGATTAAAGACTAATATTCAGAAGTTACAGTGTAATGCTAAAATACAGCAATACAAACACAAACAACCTGATTTTTTAATGTTTACTTATTTTTGAGAGAGAGAGAGACAGACAGAGAGAATGAAAGTGGGAGAGGGGCAGAGAGAGAGGGAGACACAGAATCCAAAGCAGGCTCCAACCTCTGAGCTGTCAGCACATAGCCTGACGTGGGCTGGAACTCATGAACGGTGAGATCATGACCTGAGCTGCAGTTGGATGATTAACCAAGTGAGCCACCCAGACCCCCCAACCTGATTTTTAAGATAAGCAAGGACTTTCATGGATATGTCTCTAAAGAAGATATGCAAATGGGCAAAAGCACATTGAAAGATGCTTATTAAAGATAGAATTAAAGATAGAATTACAATGTGATTCTACATTCCACTTATAGCTCTATGCCATAAAATAGTGAAAGCAGGGTCTTGAAGAGATATTTATATACACATGTTTATAGCAACATTATATTTAATATTTAAAACATGGATATAAGTTTCCATTGATAGATTAATGTATATACATACAACTGAATATTAACCTTAAAATGAAGGAATTTCTGTAATATGCTGAAGCATGGATGAACTTTGACAACATGCTAAGTGAAATGAGCCAGTCATAAAAATCCAAACCTGTATTATTTCACTTATTATGAAGCAATTAGAGTATTCAAATATATAAAGCATAATGGTGATTGCCAGGGTGTGGGGGAAAGGAGGAATTGGGAGTTATTACTTAATGGGTATTGAATTACAAACCTACAAGATGAAGAGTTCTGGAGATAGTGCTGAACGTAGAACAACAAATGGAATATACTCAATACCATCAAACTGTATGCTTTAAAATGGTTGAGATGATATATTTTCTGTTATGTATATTTTATCAAAATAAAAATGGAGAAAATATTTCCCTTGGAAGGAGGGCCAACATGGCAGAGAAGGAGGATCCGCACTTCCCCTGTCTCTCAAAGAAGAGCTGAAGCCAAAGGACTTTGAACCCTAGGAGTGTGGGAGAAAAAAAAGACCGAGTTTATCAGGGAGACACCTGGACAACCTGAGGACCATAGGTGGGTGATTGTGAACTGGGAGATGTGAAATGGGCCCGTAGGCACGGAGGGGAGGGATCCCCTTCTGCCAAGAGACAAAGAGAAGAGAAAGAGTGGCTGGGAAAGCATAGGACTGGATCTGAACAAGAGAAAAAAACTTTGGGCCTGGACAGAGAGTGATCCCATCTCTAACTGCAGGTTAGAGGATCTCTAACTGCAAATCCCATCTTGGTACTGGGGGTGGCTGCCCTGTTTACACACCTGGGGAGCAGGGGAGCCACCTCCGGATTCAGTGGTAGATCAGGGACGCACTCCGCAGCAGCAGAAACAAGTAGCTTCCCCTGAAGTGCTGTGTCACAGGACAAAACCAGCCAGGACACATACCAGGAGGGCCTTCCCTGGTACTAGGGAGCACAGCACAGGAGTTTAAATCCCAGCCAAGTTCTGGGGCAAAGGAGTTGGTGGAGCGAGACAGACAGCAACACAGTGAGGATGGATCCAAAGGAGAGATTTGGGACACCATGTCATGGAGAAGAGACTTGGGGGGGTCGCCATTTTTCTCACCACCACCACCAAAGCGGGGCCTCAGGGATTGGCCCACAGTACCCAGAGTAGAAGCAGGACCAGCCTACACCAAATGACACCCCTCTGCACCAGGTAACTGTGTATCTACTGGAGCAGGATAGATGCTGTGGAACTAGATCAACTCCTCCTCCAGATCCGCACTGCTGCATGCCTGGATTAATTCTAGGACAATTCTTGGTATATAGATATATTCTCCCCCCTTTCTCCTTATCTCTTCCCTCCTCTAAGCTGGTTACTCTGCTTATTGCTTTGTTTAAACAGACACATTTAATCCATTCTCTTGATACTTTTTCTACATCTCCTTCTTGCATTCCTTTTTCTTCTCTCTGGAATAATCAAGCAGTATAGTTTATCTGTCTAGGTAAAATTATCCTCCTTTCTTTTTCCCTGCCTCCTTCCTTATTTTCCTTTCTTTCTGTCTGGATTAAGGCTTTTAGTCTCTCTGCCTGCTCAATGTTTATTTTTTTCTTTTACCCAAGCCCTGTAATTCGTCTCTTTGTATGTGCTCTTCCATCAGCACTGCCTCCACCCTGTTATTTACTTGTATCTGGTGTTTCTGGTTTTTTGCTTTTGGATTGTTTCTAGTTTTTAGTTTTTGTTTGTTTCTTTGTTTTATTTGTTTGTGTGTTTGCGTGCTTTTGTTTCCTATTTATCTGTCCATTTGTGTTACTTTCCAGGATGACTTTAAGAAAAAAATCAAAGCACACCTCATGGAAGGTCCAAAACATCACTATCAGTAGGGAAATAAAATAATCAAAGTAACAAAATGACAACAGAGAGCAAGTAACACTCCCCAAAAAACACCTCCTGAAGGGCAAGGCCTTGAACGGTGTATATATCCGTCACCCCCCCCGCTTTAATATAGCAGTGCTCAGAGGTGCAGAGCACATAACAAACTTTAAAACTCATAAGGGACAGAAAACTCGCCAAAATGATGAAACGGAAGAATTATCCTCACAAGAAATTCCAGGAAGAGGTGACAGGTAAAGAATTGTTCAAAACAGATTTAAGCAAGTGAACTGAACAAGAATTTAGAATAATGATCATAAAATTAATCACTAGGCTTGAAAAAAAAGCATAGAAGACAGCAGAGAATCTATTACTGCAGAGATCAAGGAACTAAAAAATAGTCATGATGAATTAACAAATGTTATAAATGGGATGCAAAATGAAATGGAGGAGACCACAGCATGGATTGAAGAGGCAAAGGGGAAAATAGGCGAATTAGAAGATAAAATTATGGAAAAAGAGGAAGCTGAGAAAAAGAGATAACAAAATCCAAGATCAAGAGGGAAGAATTTAGAGAACTAAATTATGTAATTAAACAGAACAATATCTGTATCATAGGAATTCCAAAAGAAGAAGAGAGAGGGAAAGAGGCTGAAGGTGTCCATGAACAAATCATAGCTGAGAACTTCCCCAATCTGGGGAAGGAAACAGGCAGTAAATCCAAGAAGCACAGAGAACTCCCTTCAGATGTAACTACTGCTAGAAATCTACCTGAAGGATACAGGAAAGTGGATGCATAGGGGTACAGGTACCCTAATGTTTATAGCAGTACTTTCAACAATAGCTAAATTATGGAAAGAGCCTAAATGTTCATCAACTGATGAATGGATAAATAAGATGTGGTATATATGTGTATATACATATATATATATATATATATATATATATATATATATATATAATATATATATATATATACACACACACACACAATGGTATACTACTTGGCAATAAGAATGAAATCTGCCCTTTTGCAGCAATGTGGATGGAACTGGAAGGTATTAGGCTATGTGAAAAAATCCAGCAGAGAAAGACAGATACTATATATTTCCACTCATATGTAGATCTTGAGAAACAACAGAAGACCATGGGGGAGGAGAAGGAGAAAAAAAATTACAGAGAGGGAGGGATGCAAACCATAAGAGACTCTTGGATACCCAGAACAAACTGAGGGGGGATGGGGGAGAGGGGAAAGTGGGTATTGGGCACTGAGGAAAGCTCTTGTTGGGATGAGCACTTAGTGTTGTATGGAAACCAATTTGGCAATAAACTACATTTAAAACAATCCATAAAAGTAAACAAAAAAATAAAAATGGAGAAAGGAAAAAATTAAATGCAACATTACAGTAGCATAAATTGTGTGCTAATGACAGAAAAAAAGTGAAATCAATAAACTCATGAAGATTGATAGAGAAAAAGATGTGAAAGGAGCACACCCTCAGTTTTAATCTCCACCACAATACTGATAAGTGGTATTGTCTTTTGATAAATTAATTGATCTCTAAGCTTCAGATTCTGTAACTGTGAAAGATAAAAACACAAAAGAAAAATAAATTTCATCAATTTTTGAGGATTAAATGATTACACATATACATATTTATTACATATATAAAATAAATTTTGTAAAGCAAAAAGGCTACAAAAATTAATATATTTTACAAAGAAGAATTAATAATGGTGAGATTTGAGATTATTTTAAATGTTGGTTAATATTTTGAGGCATATTACATTTAATAATAAAAGGAGAGGGAAGATGGTGGCACAGGAGGGCGCTGTGTTCACCTTGTCCTGCTGATCACTTAGATTCCACCCACATCTGCCTAAATAACCCAGAAAACCACCAGAAGACTAGCAGAATGGACTCTCCAGAGCCAAGTGTAGACAAAAGGCCCAAGGAAGAGGGTAGGAAGGGCAGAGAGGCAGTGCATGCTACACGGACTGGTGGGAGGGAGCTGGGGTGGTGGAGGGGCAGCCCACCCAACAAGGTGGAACCCCCGAGTCTGGCTAGCAAAAGTGGAGGGGCCAGACTGCGTGAGTTCTGACAGCCAGTGGGACTTAACATCTGGAATGTTATAAGTCAACAGTGCTGTTCGGAGAGCGGAAGGGCAGGAGGACACCAGGAGGGAGAGGTGTTGAGCCATGGAAGACAGAGCTCAGCTCCATGGGGAACAAAGGCGCTGGCAAGCACCATCTCCCTCTCCCATCCCCCAGCTGAAATCCCAAAGGAAACCAGTTCCCATCACGGAAATTGCTTGCACCTCACAAACACCCAGTACTGTGCTTCTGTGGATCCATCCCTCTGACGGGTCTTCCTCCCTCCTGGTGCTGCAGGGCCCCTTCCCCAGGGGACCACCAAGGGCAAAGTAAGCTAAGCCTGCCCCTCCCATCCCTGTGCACCTTGCAGATCCACTGTAGCTAATACACCAGATCCCATCGAAGCAGCAACACAAGCCTGGCAGTGTGCATGCAGCCCAGACAGGGGCCACACCACTCCACAGTGAGTCCTGCCCCTGGGAGAGGGGAAGATAAGGTACACACCAGTCTGACTGTGGCCCCAGTGGTGGGCTAGGGGCAGACATCTGGTCTGACTGAAGCCCCGCCCACCAACACAAGTTACTCCAGACAGCACAGGGGAAGTGCCCTGCAGTTTGGCGCCACCCCAGGGACTACCCAAAATGACAAAACGGAAGAACTCTCCTCAAAAGAAACTCCAGGAAGTAGCAACAGCTAACGAATTGATCAAAAACGATTTAAGTAATGTAACAGAACAAGAATTTAGAATAATAGTCATAAAATTATTTATTGAGCTTGAAAAAAGCATAGAGGATAGCAGAGAATCTATGGCTACAGAGACCAACGGACTATGAAATAAGTCAAGAGGAGGTTAAAAAAGCCAAAAATGAGGTGCAAAATACAATGGAGGTGACCACAGCATGAATTGAAGAGGCAGAGGAGAGAATAGGTGAATTAGAAGATAAATGGAAAAAAGAGGAAGCTGAGAAAAAGAGAGATAAAAATAGCCAGGAGTATGAGGGGAGAAATAGAGAACTAAGTGATGCTATCAAGTGCAACAATATCCGTATAATAGGAATTCCAGAAGAGGAAGAGAGAAAGAAAGGGGCTGAAGTGTACTTGAACAAATCATAGGTGAGAACTTCCCTGATCTGGGGAAGGAAAAAGGCATTGAAATCCAAGAGGCACAGAGAACTCCCTTCAGACATAACTTGAATCCATCTTCTGCACAACATATCATAGTGAAACTGGAAAAATACAAAGATAAGGAGAGAATTCTGAAAGCACCTAGGGATAAACAGGACCTAACATACAAAGGTAGACACATAAGAGTAGTAGCAGACCTAAATACTGAAACTTGGCAAGGCAGAACGGAATGGCAGAAAATCTTCAATGTGATGAACAGAAAAACATACGCAGCCGAGAATCCTTTATCTACCAAGTCTGTCATTCAGAACAGATGAAGAGATAAACGTTTTCCCAAACAAAAACTGAAGGAATTCACCACCGCTGAACCATTCCTACAAGAGATCCTAAGGGGGATTCTGTGAGTGAAATGTTGCAAGGACCACAAAGGACCAGAGACATCACTACAAGCATGAAGCCTACAGACATCACAATGACTCTAAACCCTTGTCTTTCAATAATAACACTGAATGGAAATGGCCTAAATGCTCCAAACAAAAGACGTAGGGTGTCAGAATGGATTAAAAAAAAGAAGAAGAATAAGACCCATCTATTTGCTGTCTACAAGAGACTCATTTTAGGCCTGAGAACACCTTCAGATTGAAAGTGAGAGGAGGCAGAACTATCTATCATGCTACTGGAAGTCACAAGAAAGCTGGGGTAGCCATACTTATATCACAGAAACTAGACTTTAAATTAAAGGCTGTAACAAGAGATGAAGAAGGGCATTATATAATAATTACAGGGTCTATACATCAGGAAGAGCTAACAATTATAAATGTCTATGCGCCGAATATGGGAGCCCCCAAATATGTAAAATAATTAATCACAAACATAAGCAACCTTATTGATAAGAATGTGGTAATTGCAGGGGATGTTAATACCCCACTTACAACAATGGATAGATCATCTAGACACAGGATCAATAAAGAAACAAGGGCCCTGAATGATAACATAGGATCAGATGGACTTGACAGATATATTTATAACTCTGCATTCCAAAGCAGCAGAATATACTTTCTTCTCAAGTGCACATGAAATATTCCCCAAGATAGATCACATACTGGGTCACAAAACTGCCCTTAATACGTATAAAAGAATTGAGACCATACCATGCACACTTTCAGACCACAAGGCTATGAAACTTGAACTCAACCACCGGAAAAAGACTGGAAAACCTCCAAAAGCATGAAGGTTAAAGAACACCCTCCTACATAATGAATGGGTCAACCAGGGAATTAGAGAAGATATTAAAAAAATTGGGGCGCCTGGGTGGCTCAGTTGGTTAAGCCTCCGACTTCAGCTCAGGTCACAATCTCATGGTTCGTGAGTTCAAGCCCCGCGTTGGGCTCTGGGCTGATGGCTCAGAGCCTGGAGCCTGCTTCCGATTCTGTGTCTCCCTCTCTCTCTGCCCCTCCCCCGTTCATGCTCTGTCTCTCTCTGTCTCAAAAATAAATAAACGTTAAAAAAAATTTAAAAAAATATATGGAAACAAATGAAAATGAAAATACAACAATCCAAATGCTTTGGGTTGCAGCAAAGGCAGTCCTGAGAGGAAAATACATTGCAGTCCAGGCCTATCTCAAGAAATGAGAAAAAATCCCAAATACAAAACCTCGCAGCACACCAAAAGGAAATAGAGGCAGAACAGTTAAGACACCCCAAATCCCAGCAGAAGAAGAGAAATCTTAAGGTTCAGAGCAGAAATAATATAGAATCTAAAAAATACTGTAGAGCAGATCAACTTGGAAACAAGTTTTGGTTTTTTGAAAAAAAACCAAAATTGTTAAAACTCTAGCCAGGCTTCTCAAAAAGAAAATGGAGATGACCAAAATATATAAAATCATGAATTAAAATGGAACTTTTACAACCAATCTTTCAGAAATACAAGCAATTTTCAGGGAATAATATGAAAATTATATGCAAACTGAAACGGGAAGAAATAGGAAACTGAACAGACCCATAACCAGCAAAGAAATTGACTAAGTTATCAAACATCTCCCAACAAATCAGAGTCCAAGACCAGATGGCTTCCCTGAGGAATTCTACCACACATTTAAAGCAGAGATAATACCTACCCTCCTCAAGCTATTCCAAATAATAGAAAGGGAAGGAAAACTTCTGGACTCATTCTATGAAGCCAGCATTACTTTGATTCCTAAACCAGAGACCCAGAAAAAAAAAAAAAAGAACTACAGGCCAATATCCCTAATGAATACAGATGCAAAAATTCTCAATAAGATACTAGCAAATCAAATTCAACAGCATATAAATAGAATTATTCACCATGATCAAGAGGGATTCATTCCTGGGATGCAGGGCTGGTTCAACATTCACAAATCAATCAACGTGATACATCACATTAGTGAAAGAAAAGGTAAGAATCATATGACCCTGTCAATCGATGCAGAAAAGGCATTTGACAAAATTCAGCATCCTTTCTTAATAAAAACCCTCAAGAAAGTCGGAATAGAAGGAACATACTTAAACATCATAAAAGCCATTTATGAAAAACCCACAGCTAATATCATCCTCAATGGGGAAAAACTGAGAGGTTTCCCCCTGAGATCAGGAACACAACAGGGATGTTCACTCTCACCACTATTGCTTAACATAGTGTTGGAATTTTTAGCATCAGCAATAAGACAACAAAAGAAAATCAAAGGCATCAAAATTGGCAAAGAAAAAGTAAAGCTTTCATTTTTTTGCAGATGACATGATATAATACATGGAAAACCTGATAGACTCCACCAAAAGTCTGCTAGAACTGATACATGAATTCAGCAAACTCGTAGGATACAAAATCAATGTACAGAAGTCAGTTGCACTCTGACACACTAATAACGAAGCAACAGAAAGAAAAATAAAGAAACTGATCCCATTCACAATTGTACCAAGAAGCATAAAATGCCTAGGAATAAACCTAACCAAAGATGTAAAAGATCTGTATAGTGAAAACTATAGAAAGCTTATGAAAGAAATTGAAGAAGATATAACAAAATGGAAAACATTCCATGCAAATAGATTGGAAGAATAAATGTTAAAATGTCAATACTACCCAAAGCTATCTACACATTCGATGCAATCTATATCAAAATTGCACCAGTATTCTTCTTGAAGCTAGAACACACAATCCTAAAATTTGTATGGAACCACAAAAGACCCCGAATATCCAAAGAAATGTTGAAGAAGACCAAAGCGGGCAGCATCACAGTCCCAGACTTTAGCCTCTACTACAAAGCTGTAATCATCAAGACGGTATGGTATTGGCACAAAAACAAACACATAGACCAATGGGATAGAATAGAGACTCCAGAATTAGACCCACAAAAGTATGGCCAACTCATCTTTGACAAAGCAGGAAAGAATATCCAATAGAAAAAAGACAGCCTCTTTAACAAATGGTGCTGGGAGAGCTGGACAGCAACATGTAGAACAATGAAACTAGACCACTTTCTTACACCATTCACAAAAATAAACTCAAAATGGATAAAGGACCTGAATGTGAGACAGGAAACAATCAAGAGGAGATGGAAGAGAAAGCAGAAAAAAACACCTCTGGCCTCAGCTGCAGCAATTTCTTACTTGACACGTCCCCAAAGGCAAGGGAATTAAACACAAAAAGGAACTATAGGGATCTCATGAAGATAAAAAGGTTCTGCACTGCAAGGGAAACAATCAACAAATCTAAAAGGTAACTGATGCAAAGGGCAAAGATATTTGCAAATGACATATCAGACAAAGGGTTAGTATCCAAAATCTATAAAGAACTCACCAAACTCCACACCTGAAAAACAAATAATCCTGTGAATGGGAAGAAAACATGAATACACTTCTCTAAAGAAGACATCCAGATGGCCAACAGGCACATTAAATGATGCTCAACGTCGCTACTCATCAGGGAGCTACAAATCAAAACCACGCTCAGATACCACCTCACGCCAGTCAGAGTGGCTACAATGAACAAATCAGGAGACTATGGATGCTGGCGAGGATGTGGAGAAACGGGAACCCTCTTGCACTGTTGGTGGGAATGCAAACTGGTGCACCCGCTCTGGAAAACAGTGTGGAGGTTCCTCAAAAAATTAAAAATAGATCTTCCCTATGACCCAGCAATAGCACTTCTGGGAATTCACCCAAGGGATACCAAGGTGCTGATGCATAGGGGCACTTTTACCCCAATGTTTATAGAAGCACTCTCAACAATAGCCAAATTGTGGAAAGCGCCTAAATGTCCATCAACTGACGAATGGATAGAGAAATTGTGGTTTATATACTCAATGGAATACTATGTGGCAATGAGAAAGAATGAAATATGGCCTTTTGTAGCAACATGGATGGAACTGGAGAGTGTTATGCTAAGTGAAATAAGTCATACAGAGAACCTGAGAAACTTAAGACCATGAGGGAGGAGAAGGAAAAAAAAAAGGTTAGGGAGGGAGGAAGCCAAAACATAAGAGACTCTGAAAAACTGAGAACAATCTGAGGATTGATGGGGGGTGGGAGGGAGGGGAGGTTGGATGATGGGTTTTGAGGAGGGCACCTGTTGGGATGAGCACTGGGTGTTGTATGGAAACCAGTTTGACAATAAATTTCATATTAAAAAAATAATAATAAAAGGATACTTTTTAAAGCATGAGAAGAAAACCAAAATAGTGCAAATAAAATGTTAATGATATTTTTTAGCTGTTTCTAGCTGAATTAGTCTTTAAAATCTCAAGGGGATTTATCAACAGACCTCTTAACCCTCTCCTCGAAGAGGCATATTAAAATCAAGAATGATGTCATTTATCTGCTTCTGTTATAAACCTAACCTGGTCATATTTCATTGCCCATCTGGATGAAGCTTACAGTTGCATCTGATGATTGATTCAGTCAGAGAAGTGATAAACCATGAAAAAGCCAAGGGGGTGATTATTGTCCTTGACTTGTTCTGCTTCTGACCATTCTATTAGCTATTGAAACTATTTCTACGATTATTTTACCTATCATCTATTTTTTTGTTATTTTTTAAATATTTATGTATTTTGGGAAGCAGAGAGAGAGAGAGAGAGTTTCTGTGGGGGCATGGAAGGGGCAGAGAGAGAGAGAGAGAGAGAATTCTAAATAGGCTCGGTACTCTCAGTGTAGAGTCCAAAGCAGAACTTGATCTCATGAACCATGAGATCAGGACCCGAGCTGAAATCAAGGGTTGGATGGTTAACCAACTGAGTCATCCAGGCACAACATCTATCATCTATTTTTATTGAGAAAAGGAAATGTACTTTTCCATGTAAAGCTTTTTATATAATTCATATTTACTGTAACATATTTGGAAATGGATAAAATAATGAATATTATTTGTATACTATTGGATAACATGTTTATTTTTGTGAGGCAAAATTTTTTCAGAGGAAGAGTGGCTATATTTACCTTGAGGGGTATTATTTGGGGTAGTTAGACCACTGAAACAAATGTCTTAAACATATTGATATTTCCTTGTTTAAACTTACAATGCATTACCTAAAACCCAAATTAAAACTGTGGAGAGGGGGTTGTGTCTCCAACCAATCTAAAGTAGATTTAGAGAATATTGGTCTCATTCTTGCTGAGATAGAGTTTGTTATATTACACTTACCACAAGAACTTGAATTTTTTTAATATGTAAAGGAGAAAATATGTATGTCATATACTGTTGGACAAGATTTAAGTGTGGTGCACGATTAAATAATTGGTTTGATGTTTCAAATAAAGATTCAATATTATTTTGCCATCACTATCAATGATTCTCCAAGTTGGACATGCACAAAGTTGTTTAAATTAATCTCAAGCAACTGGATAAAGGTAAGAATCAACCTGGAGGCTAGTTGCCCTGCCTAGTACAAACAGCATTCCTTGGTCTGTCAGGTGTCTTGGTTAGGCTATTCAGTGTGGCTTGATCACAGTCATCCTTATTTATCAAATTGCATCAGTGATTTGTGCAGCACCCCTGGCCGCCCTCTTTCTTTCCCTCCATCAACTCAGCAAACAGCTTCAAGTCTTCAATGTTTTAGACACAGTACCGGTCATTGCTTCACTTTGATGATAAATATAGACTAGGTCTGTGGATGATTTTGCAGTTCACTGGACTATTTTTAAATGGTGCACAGAGCTCAGCTTTCATCTGCCAGTTAGGGTAAGATTTAATAGAGAGATTATTAATCTTTTTGCATTGTATTCTCGACTTGTTGGATATTTTTTTCAATATATGAAGTTTATTGTCAAATAGGTTTCCATACAACACCCAGTGCTCATCCCAAAAGGTGCCCTCCTCAATACCCATCACCCACCCTCCCCTCCCTCCCACCCCCCATCAGCCCTCAGTTTGTTCTCAGTTTCTAAGAGTCTCTTATGCTTTTGCTCTCTCCCACTCTAACCTCCTTTTTTTTTCCCTTCCCCTCCCCCATGGGTTTCTGTTAAGTTTCTCAGGATCCACATAAGAGTGAAACCATATGGTATCTGTCTTTCTCTGTATGGCTTATTTCACTTAGCATCACACTCTCCAGTTCCATCCATGTTGCTACAGAGGGCCATATTTCATTCTTTCTCATTGCCACGTAGTACTCCATTGTGTATATAAACCACAATTTCTTTACCCATTCATCAGTTGATGGACATATAGGCTCTTTCCATAATTTGGCTATTGTTGAGGGTGCTGCTATAAACATTGGGGTACAAGCGCCCCTATGTGTCAGGACTCCTGTATCCCTTGGGTAAATTCCTAGCAGTGCTATTGTTGGATATTTTTTGAGAAAGAGAGGGGGAACATGTATGGGGCAGGGACAGAATGAGAGGGAGAAATACCAAGCGGCCTCCACACTTAGCACAGAGGCTGGCTTGGGCCTTGATCTCATGACCTTGAGATCATAATCTGAGCTGAAATCAAGAATCAAATGTTTAACCAACTGAGCCACCCAGGTGCCCTTTGACTTTATGGACATTTTTATTAAGGCTTCAGAATCATGTTCAGAGTTGTCTACCATTTCAGCATCCCAAAACAAGGGATTGTAATAAATTGAAAATTACAATTAACCTCTGGATTATCACAAAATGCATTTGAAATTTAAAGATGCTTCTTGAAATATCCTTGCATCATACTACTTGTAAACTTTTCCCAGAAAGAGAATCCAATATTTCCTTCCTATTTGCAAAGGGTTTTACAATGTAACATTTAATATATCAGAAATTTTAAAGAGTTACAAAGCTTTAATCTCCATAAGAGAAAATGTGGAAGAATTATTACTAATTGTATTCATAATGGTCAGAGATAATTTATGTTTACTAATCTTATTTATTTTGTATCTATTTTTAGATTCTAGTTGAAATCACATTTATATAACATTCGTCTCTGAGTAGGCAACTGTTACCTCCTTAAGTGTAACCAATTTTAATTTCACTTTGATTTGTCTTCAGAGTCTAAATGACTCAGGCTGCAAGCAGCAAGATAGAGAAGTCATCAGTGAGTTTCCGTCAGTGACATCTCAGTGGTATGCAGTTTCTCTCTATGCATTTTAGTTTCCATTAAAAATTAATTTTATGTGCATAGAGCATATGACATTTGGATACATAACTAAAGCCTTATCTACTAAATAGCAGTGACCTTCTAGAGCCGAGTTTCTCCCTCACACACAGAGTTATGAAGAAATTCATTTCATCTTGGAGTAGCATGTACTAGATAGAAACAAGATGAGATGCTGCATAGAGGTATGAACCAGTTTGAAATAATACATATTTATGTTTATAATTATATTTTATTTACACATCCATTATATATTCATTTAAATTAAATATTCATGTAAAATTAGTATATGTATATCAGTTATTAGTTATCATATACATATAAATACACATAATTAGTATATATACTGTGTTAATATTCATACACAAATCTATGTGTGTCTGTCAAAGAGAGTCAAGGTAGCAATACTTATATCCGAGAAACCAGATTTTAAACAAAGATTCTGACAAGAGACAAACAAGGGCACAATATCATAATAAAGTGGTGTATTTACCAAGATTTAACAATTGTAAATATTTATGTGCTCATCTGGAGAGCACCCAAATACATAAATTAATAACAAACATAAAGAAACTCATTGATACTAATACAATAACAGCTATTATTTCCTCAAATAAATTATACAGATTTTTCCCCCTTTCATTTCCTGGGACTCCTATATGAATATTTTTAAATTTGATGTAGTCACTGAGTTCCCTAAGTCTGTTCTTGTGTTGCATAATTTTTCTCTCTTTTATTCAGCTTCATTATTTTGCATTATTTTGTCTTCTATATTGCATATTCATTCTTCTGCTTCTTCCAGCCTTGTGTGGATTGTGTCAAATCTGGTCCTACTCAATTATTATATTTTTCATTTTTTAAGTATATAAATTTATTTTGAGAAAACTAGAAAAAGAGAGAGAGAGATGGAGAGAGAGAGAGAGAAAGAGACAGAGACAGAGATAAGGGACAGGTAGAGAGGGAGAAAGAGAATCATAAACAAGCTCCACACTATCAGCATGGAACCTGACGTGGGGCTAGAACTCATGATCTGGGAGATCATGACCTGAACTGAAATCAAGAGGTGGATGCTTACCTGACTGAGTCACCCAAGAGCCTCTGTATTTTTCATTTCTGATTGTTTTAAAGCCCTTTCTTTCTTCAATAAGTGCCTTCCCAAAGTATTCCATTATTTTCTCAAGCCCAGGAAGTGTCCTTATGATTGTTACTTTAAATTCTCTCTCAGGCATATTAGTTTTTCCTGTTTTGATTGTCTCACTCTGTGACCTTTCATAGGTTCTTTTGGGTTGATTTCCTCCATCTTAACATTTTATCTAACTCTCTGTCTTTTTCTCTGTGTTAGAAAAGTATGTTATGTTTCCTGATCTTACAAGTAATGGCATTGTGAAGAGGGGGTCATACAACATCCAGGGCCTAGTGCTTTAGAAAATGTGTGTGCTCTGTGCCCTCTGCTGCTGTGTTTTAGCTGCCCTAGGCTTCACTTTTCTTTGTGATTTTTTTTAAAATAACATTTTCTTTCTCTATCTTAATTTATTGTAAAAATGCAATATATAATACATTTAATGTACAAATTATGTTGACTTTTGATGTTGCCAGCAAAAGTTTTGGCCAACATAGTCTATTAGTAGTTAAGCTTTTGGAGAGCCAAAAGTTATACATAAATTTTTAATTGCACATGTGCTCAGCCCACCTAACACTTGCCTTCTTTAGAATCAATTACAATATTTTATTAAATGGATTATACATCATTATTTTCCCTTTATCAGTTGATGGATATTTTGTTTGTTTCCACCTTTTGAATATTCTGAATAATGTTGCTTTGTATAATCTTTCTTTGAACATGTGGTTTTATCTTTCTGGGGTAATATTTAACAATTGATTTGTAGGATTATATGGTAATTCTTTGTTTGCATAACTACTAGACAGGTGTCCAAAGCAACTGCAAAACTGGGATTTTACATTCCCAACAGTAGTGAATGAGATTTTCAATATCAGTACACCTGTAAAACACTTGTTATTATTCTACAATTTCATTCTATCTGGCCAATTTTATTCTAACCACACATTCTAGTGTGCCAATGGCTATCTCATTGTGGTTTCAATTTGTATTTTCCTGACAAATAATATATTGAGCATCTTTTCACATGCACATTCATCATTTATATAACTTCTTGGATTACTGTGTATTCAATTAGTAACCCATTTAAAAAATCACTTTTCTCTTAATAGTTTGTTAGAGAGATGTAATAGATATAGTAGATAGATATAGACATAGGTATAGATACAGATATAGATATAGATATAGATATAGATATAGATATAGATAGATATAGATGATATAGATATATGATATACTAGATATTTACCAGATATGTGATTTATGAATATTCATTCCAATTTTATATTTTGGAATTACAATTTCTTAATTTTGTCATTTGAAACAGAAGTTCTTAATTTTGATGAAGTCCAAATTTTACAGTTTTGCTGTTGTTGTTACTCATAGTATTGGTGCTATATTTACAGCCCTTTAAAAATCTAAGGTCTTCCAATAATTTTTCATAGAAGTTATACTTCTGTTTTTAATTTAGGTCTTTGATTAATTTTTAGTTAATTTGGTATGAAGTGTGAGGTAAAGGTTAAAATTCACTTTTTTTTTTCTTTTTGCAGTGGTTACCTATTGTTTAATTCCACATTTTGGACTGATTTTTTTTTTCCCATTAAAAGATTTTGGCACTATGCTTAATATCAACTAACTATACTCACATGGCTT
Organism: Acinonyx jubatus; assembly: GCF_027475565.1. Classification (NCBI taxonomy): domain Eukaryota; kingdom Metazoa; phylum Chordata; class Mammalia; order Carnivora; family Felidae; genus Acinonyx; species Acinonyx jubatus. The sequence continues at coordinate 82,352,653 of NC_069380.1, forward strand.
TATTTTCTCTTCTTAATTCTATTCCTTTAATCCATGTGTCTATTTTTCACCAGTATTGCATCATTTTTATTATTGTTGCTTTGTAGTAAATTTTGAATTTTGGAAGAATGAGTCCTCTTATATAGTGTTTTCTAAATCATTTGACTATACATGCCATTACAGATGCATTTTAGAATCAGATTGTCAGTTTGTACAAGAAGTCAGTTGGGATTATGATAGAATCAATCAATGCTATATTAATAAGGGTTTATACATTGTCCAGGGCCTAGTGCTTCAGTAAGTGTCTCTGGTATGTGCTATGTGAATTCAACTGTTGAGATTTGGCTGCTCTTTCCCCCACACCAGTCCTCTGCAGAATTCCTCTTTGCCTATAGTGGGGACTGTCTGGAATCTTAACTAGGTGAGCTTTTTATTTCTTTGTTAAAATAAGCCTTCTGTGTTCTCTCTCTTTCATATTATACATAATATTCTCTTAATACCAGATCAATTGCCTAGATTTTCAAAATTAGATGTTGATTTAGCTGTGTGTAAGAGATGAGACTGGTCCACGGTACCCCTACTGCACCACCATCTTAACACCTCCCACCCAAATGTGAGGATATAGAACAAAGTTTTAATAATGAAAACAATTTTTTACTGGCACAGAAAGAACAATGGAACATACCAGATAGCCAAGAAATAAACATGTTTATATGGTCAATTAATCTATGAAAAAGGAGGCAAGAATACACAATGGGAAAAGACAATTTGTCCAATAAATGGTGCTGGGGAAAGTGGACAGAAATTTGGTAAAGAATAAAACTGAATCACTTTCTGCTACCACACACAAAATATACTCAAAATGGACTAAATATCTAAACATGAGACCAGAAATGATAAACGTTTTAGAAGATAAACACGCAGGAGTTTATTTTACTTCAGCTGTGGCAACATTATTTTACATGTCTCTTAAGACAAGAACAAAACAAACAAACTGTAATGTTATTCATTTTGGAGAAAACTGGAATGCAGACTCCATATATCAGGGAAAATATTCAGAGGTTATCAGAAACAAACACATCAAAGTATGCATGGTGTGTTCTAAAAACTAAATTAAACTATGATTTGAAAATAAAGTTTGATTTTAATATTGTATCAGAGAACACCAATAAAAATAAATAACTAAAAACAACCAAAGGGAATTCTGATGTTGAAAACTACAATAACAATTTTTTAAAAAAAATCATGAGTAAACTTGAAATTGATGTCTGAATCAATCAATGCGATACACCACATTACTAAAATAAAGCCTAGGAACCATATTATCATGTCAAGAGATGCAGGGAAATCATTTGACAACACACAGCATCCTTTATGGATAAAAACAGTCAACCAAGTAGGGAGTGAAAGAACATACCTAAACATCATAAAGTCCATATACAAAATACCTACAGCTGATATCATTCTCAATAGGGAAAAACTGAGAACTTTCCATTTAATGTCAGGAACACGACAAGGCTTTCCACTCTGACCATTGTTGTTCAGCATAAGCCTCAGCAATCAGACAACAACAACAACAACAAAGAAAATTCATCCAAATTGGCGAGGAAGAAATCTAACTTTCACTTTTAATAGATGACATGATACTCTACATGGAAAACCAAAAAACGCCTCCACCAAATAAATACTAGAACTGACAAATGAAATCAGAAAATTCACATGATATAAAATCAATGTACATAAATCTGTAGCATTTCTAAACATCAATAATGAAGCAGCAAAAAGAAATCAAATAATTGATCCCATTTACCATTGTGCCAAAAACCATATGATACCTAGGAGTAAATCAAAGCAGAGAGGTAGGGGCGCCTGGGTGGCGCAGTCGGTTGAGCGTCTGACTTCAGCCAGGTCACGATCTCACGGTCCGTGAGTTCGAGCCCCGCGTCAGGCTCTGGGCTGATGGCTCAGAGCCTGGAGCCTGTTTCCGATTCTGTGTCTCCCTCTCTCTCTGCCCCTCCCCGTTCATGCTCTGTCTCTCTCTGTCCCAAAAATAAAATAAACGTTGAAAAAAAATTAAAAAAAAAAAGCAGAGAGGTAAAAGATCTGTGTTCTGAAAACTATAGAATACTTATGGAAGAAATTGAAGACAGCACAAAGAAATGGGAAAACTTTCCATGCTCATGGATTGGAAGAAACATTGTAAATGTCTGTACTACCCAAGGGAATCTACAAATTCAATGCACATTCAATTCACAGAGCTAGAACAAAAAACACTTAAATTTGTATAGAACCAGAAAAGACCCCAAACAGCCGTTGTAGTGTTGAAAAAGAAAACCAGAGCTGGTGGCATTACAATTCCTGACTTTAAGCTGTTTTACAAAGAGGTAATCCTCAAGACAGTTAGGTACTGGCACAAAAACAACACATAGATCAATGGAACAGAATAGAGGATCCAGAAATGCACCCACAACTTTATGGTCAACTCACCTTCAACAAAGCGAGAAAGAATATCCATTCGGAAAAAAGACTCTCTCTTCAACAAATGGTGTTGGCAAAACTGGATGCAACATTCAGAAGAACGAAAGAAGAACTTTCTTACACCATACACAAAAATAAATCCAAAGTGGATGAAAGACCTAAACGTGAGACAGGGAAATATCAAAATGTTAGAGGAGAACACAGGCAGCATGTAGTTGATTTCTAGCTTCATACAATTGTGTTCAGAAAAGATGTATGTATACTTTTAATCTTCTTAATTTCATTGAGATATTTTTTGCCTAACGTGATTTATTTTGGAGACTGTTTCATGTGACTTGAAAATAATGTGTTTTCTGTTGTTTTTGGATGGAATGTTCTGAATATATCTGTTATGTACATCTAGTCCAATGTGCCACACAATGACACTGTTTGCTTATTGATTTGCTGCCTAATATATCTACTGATTTAAGTGGGGTACTAAAACCCCTACTATTAGTTACTACCATTATTTTCCCTCTTTGTGTCTTAACATTTGCTTCACACATTTAGGTGTTCCAAAATTGAGTACATAAATATTTACAAGTATATCCTGCTGTTGGATAGATTATTATTTTGTAATGTCTTAGTCTCTTGCTACATTTTATTTTTTAAATGTTTATTAATTTATTTTGAGAGCGAAAGAAGGCAGGAAGAGGGACAGAAAGAGAGGGGAGAGAGAAATCCAAGCAATCTCTGTGCCAATAGCACAGAGCTGGACGTGGGTCTTGAAGTCATGAATTGTGAGATCATGGCCTGATCTGAAATTGAGAGTTGGACTCTTAACCAACTGAGCCACCCAGGCACCTCTCTTGTTATGTTTTAATGTCTATTTTGTGATATAATCATTGCTATCCTGTCTTTTTTTAACCTTACATTAGCATGGTAAATGTTTTTCCATCTCTTCACTTTCATTAATATGTATTTTTTTAAACATTGATGATATATTAATCATATGGAACCATATGGTATCATCAAGATAAAAAGCTTCTGCACACTGAAGAAATCAGTAAACAAAATTAAAAGGAAGGCTATAGAATGGGAGAAGATATTTTCAAATGACATATTGGACAAAGGGCTAGTATCCAAAATCTATAAAGAGCTTATAAAAATCAACACCCCAAAAATAAAAATTCTAGTTAAGAAATGGACAGAAGAAATGAAGAGACACTTCTTCGAAGAGGATATACAAATGGCTAACCAACACATGAGAAAACGTTCAAAATAACCTATCATCAAGGAAATACAAATCAAAACCACAATGAAATATCATCTCACACCTGTCAGGATGGCTAAAATTAGCTACTCAGGAAACAACAGATAATGGCAAAGATGAGGAGAAAGGGGAACCCACTTATTCTGTTTGTGGGAATGCAAACTGCTGTAGCCACTCTGGAAAACAGTGTGGAGGTTCCTCAGAAAGTTAATTACAAAAATATACTATAATGCAGAAATTGCACTACTAGGTATTTATTCAAAGGATACAAAAATACTGATTTGAAGGTGCATAGGCGCCCTAATGTTTGTAACAGCACTATCAACAATATCCAAATTATGGAAAGAGCCCAAATGTCCATCAAATGATGAGTGGAGAAAAAAGAGGTGGTATATCCATACAATGGAATATTAATCAGCCATCAAAAACAATGGAATCTTGCCATTTGCAACAAGGGTGGAACTGGAGTGTATTATGGTAAACAAAATAAGTCAGAGAAAGAAAAATACCACATGGTTTCCCTCAGATGTGGAATTTAAGAAACAAAACATAAAACATTAGGTGAAGATAAGGAAAAATAATATAAAAACAAAGAAGGAGGCAAACCATAAAAGGCTCTTAACTGTAGTGAACAAACAGGGTTGCTGGAGGGAAGGTGGGTAGGGGGTGGGCTAAATGGGTGATGGGCATTAAGGAAGGCATTGTTGTCATGAGCACTGTTATGTGTAAGTGATGAATCACTAAATTCTACTCAAATCAATACTAAACTGTATGTTAACTGACTTGAATTTGAAAAAAATCTTGGAAGAAAAAAGAAATTTGAACTATACAACTCGGGTTTTCTAGCCATAACATTAGAGGATTACATTTTAGAACCATGTGTCAAGCAGATAGAGAAACCACTTGTTTATATAACAATATTAAGGAGGGAAAGGCAACAATGTTTAATGTCAGGGTCAATGCATATAGTTTTGTTTATTTGTATCTATTTCTTGAGCCATCCCTAGAAAATAATTTTTAAATTTTTATGTCTTCAAATTTTATACTTTCAACTAATTTAAAATGTTTAAAATATATAAAATAATGCAAGTTTCTCTACCTAGTCCATGTTGACTTATTCTTAAATTATGGTAAACAATTACAGTCTGTATACTTAATGCATTTTTGAGATTTTAGAAATTCTGAGACCTTGTTACCATAGGGTACAAGTGATACACCTGGCCAAATGGTAGTGGCATCACAAACTCAAAATTATGAATCCATTTTGTAGTTTAAAAATTTTAAACTACTCTGTTAACAGATACTTATTTTGAATTGTAAACAAGTGTAATTGAGTATCAAAAACTCTTTCAATTAAATTTTTTAAGTTTATTTATTTTGAAAGACAGAACCAGCAGGGAAGTGGCAGAGAGGGAGAGAGGGGAACAGAGGATCCGAAGTGGGCTCCACACTGAAAGCAGAGAGCCTAATGTGGGTCTAAAACTCACCAACCACAAGATCATGACCCGAGACAAAGTCAGTCAGTTAACCAACTAAACCACCAAGATATCTCTCTTTCATTTAAAATTTTAATCCCATATTCAAGAAATTTGGACTAACAATTGTTCCTCCATGTCTAGGAATTCTAAATATCAGATATAATATATAATTTTACAGAGAAATTCCAAACAGTATAGTTATTTTAATATCTAATTAGTAGAGATTATGAAAAAAATGTTTTTTGAACACATTCTTTAAAAAAGATAACTCATTATAGACACTTCTCCAAAGACATACAGATGACCAAACGACATATGAAAAAATACTCAACATCACTCATCATCAGGGAAAACAAATCAAAACCACAATGAGATAGCACCTCACACCTGTAAGAATGGCTAACGTTAACAACTCAGGCAACAACAGATGTTGGCGAGGATGCAGAGAAAGAGGATCTCTTTTGCACTGCTGGTGGGAATGCAAACTGGTGCAGCCACTCTGGAAAACAGTATGGAAGTTCCTCAAAAAATTAAAAATAGAATTACCCTACAACTCAACAGTTGCACTGCTAGGTATTTATCCATGGGATAGAGGTAGGCTGTTTTGAAGGGGCAAGTGAACCCCAATGTTTATAGCAGCACTATCAACAATAGCCAAAGTATGGAAAGAGCCCAAATGTCCATCGATGGATGAATGGATAAAGAAGATGTAGTGTGTGTGCATGTGTGTGTATATATATATATATATATATATATATATATATATATATATATAATAGAATATTACTCGGCAATCAAAAATAATGAAATCTTGGGGCGCCTGGGTGGCTCAGTTGGTTGAGCGTCCGACTTCAGCTCAGGTCATGATCTCGCAGTCCATGAGTTCGAGCCCCGCGTCAGGCTCTGGGCTGATGGCTCAGAGCCTGGAGCCTGCTTCCATTCTGTGTCTCCCTCTCTCTCTGCCCCTCCCCCATTCATGCTCTGTCTCTCTCTGTCTCAAAAATAAATAAAACGTTAAAAAATTTTAAAAAAATGAAATCTTACCATTTACGACTACATGGAAGGAACTAGAGGATGTTATGTGAAGCAAAATTAGTCAGAGAAAGACAAATATCATATGACTTCACTCACATGAGGATTTTAGGATACAAAACAGATCAACATAAGGGAAGGGAAGCGAAAATAATATAAAAACGGGGGGGTGGGGACAAAACATGAGACTCTTAAATATGGGGAACAGAGGGCTACTGGAGAGGTAGGTTGTGGAAGGGAGATTAACTAAATGGGTAAGGGGCATTAAGGAATCTACTCCTGAAATCATTGTTGCACTATAGGCTAACTAACTTGGATGTAAATTAAAAAAAAATAATTAAGAGATCTCATTGTTTTATAATATTTTTTTAGAGTTTTATTTATTTTGGGAGAAAGAGGTGGAGAGCACAAGCAGGGGAGGGGCAGAGAGGGGGATAGAAGCAGGCTCTGCACTGACAGTGGGCAGCCTGATGTGGGGCTTAAACTCACAAACTGTGAAATCATGACCTCAGTTGAAGCCAGATGCTCAACTGACTGAAGCACCCAGGTGCGCCATATTTTATCATATTTTTAAATAAAACTTTTTGATTTAAGATACAGTAAAAAATAAAGCCAAATTTTGTAGAAAATGTTTCCACTCCACATTTTGTTTCTTTTCATTATATTTGTCTTCCATTTCTAGGGTGTTACAAATGGAAACATCAAATATGTGTATGATACAGTCCAAAAAATTGAGAGGTGATGCATTATCCTTCTCAATTCTTTTTGAAAGTGAAAGAATGTGTATATTTTATTCATTCATTTTGAAGCAAAAATATTGGAAATTGGTTTTCTAATCTGAAATCTCAAATATTGCAAGATCCTTATTTTATGGTCATGATAATTACTGTGTCAAAGAAAATAGGATTTGTATGTTTGAACCAACTGGTAATTCTCAATTTAGACACAGTCATTTGGAAAATGTTAGACAGGAAACTATGTCTGTGGTTTTATGGAACAAGTTCAACAGTGTTACACTTACCCTAAATATCTTTCCTGGTTAAAGCATGGGATAGTTCAGTTAGATTAACGGTATTTTGTTCACCATCCTTAATCACCTGGACTTCATCCCTCCAAGCTTACCCTTTTCCAGTTGGTGAACACTGGTTTAACATTTCTAAAATACAAGTCTGAGAACTTAATTACTTCCTGTAAAACTCTGAGTTAAGGAAAGGCAAGAGATGAGTATCTAAAATATCCCCCTAAATAAATAAATAAATAAATAAATAAATAAATAAATAAAATGAGTTTCCGTTGGAATATTTATTGTTCTGTTTGTTCAACCATCTACTTTGCTCACGTTGTATATATGAGATACAGTGTATCTATTTCCTTTCAGACTCTATGTGAACTTGAGGAGAATGTGTATTCTGCTGCTTTATGGTGAAATTTTCTGAATAAATCTGTTAACTACATTTGGTCCAGTGTGTCGTTCAAAGCCATTGTTTCCGTGCTGATTTTCTACTTAAACAATCTGTCCACTGGTGTAAGTAAAATGTTGAAGTCCCCTAAAGTTATTGTATTATTCTCAATGTGTCTCTTTATGTTTTAATTAACTGGTTTATATGTTTAAGTGTGCCACATGGGGGGCAAAATTATTTACAATTAACTGTTAGATCTTCTCAGTGGATAGACCCCTTAATTATGATCTAATGCCTTTCTTCATCTCTTGTTACAGTCTTTATTTTATAATCTAGCCTATCTGATATAAGTATGGCTACTTCAGCTTTGTTTTGATGTCCTTTATCCTCATAGATGGGTTTCCATCCCCTCGCTTTCAATCTGCAGGTGTCTTTAGATCTAAAATGAGTCTTTTGTAGGCAGCATATAGATGGGTCTTGTATTTTTTTCAAATCCATTCTGATACGCTATTTCTTTTTTATTTGAGCATTTAGAACATTTTCATTCAGAGTGATTATTGAAAGATATGAATTCAGTTCTATTGTGTTGCTTGTAGAGTTGGTGCTTCTGGTGATATTCCCTGGTCTTTTCTAGGTTTCATTGCTTTTGGTCTGTTTCGCTTTTGTTTTTGTTTTTGTTTTTGTTTCAACACTCAGATAGCCCCTCTTAACATTTATTGCAGGACTAGTTTAGGGTTTACAACTCCTTTAGTTTTTATTTTTCTGGGAATCTCATATCTCTCCTTCTAATCTGAATGACAGCCTTGTTGGATAAAGAATTTTTGGCTATGGGGCACATGGATCAGTTAGTTGAACATCTGACTTTGGCTCAGGTCATGATCTCATAGTTCGTGGGTTCAAGCCCTGCATCAGGCTCTGTGCTTACAGCTTGGAGCCAGGAGACCTACTTCAGATTCTGTGTCTTCCTCTCTCTCTCTGCCCTCCCCCACTCATGCTCTCTCTCATTTTTAAATACAAATAAATGTCTAAAATATTAAAGAATTTTTGATACATATTTTTCACATTCAGCACTTTCAATATATCCTGCCATCCCTTTCTGACCTGTCCATTTCTCTGTGGATGGATCGGCTGTGAACCTGATATATCTTCCCATGGGAAGGCTAAGGACTTTTTTTCCCCTTGCTGCTTTCATGATTTTTCCCTGTCTGTGTATTTTGTGTATTATGTCTTGGTCACGGTCCTTCTCTTGAATCTAATGGAACTTCTATGTGCTTCTTGGATTATGAGGTCTTACTCTTCCTCAGATTTGGGAAGTTTTCAGCTATAATATGCTCACATAAACATTCTGCTCACTTTTCTCTCTTTGTCTTCTGGTAGTCCTATGATATGAATATTATTCCTATTTAATAAGTCACTGAGTTCTCTCCATCTTGTATTGTGATCTTCTGTCTCTGTTTCCCTCTTTTTTTCAGATATTTTCATAATTTCATCTTCTATATCACTGATAACTATTCTGCTTCTCCCATCCTTGCCATCATCACATCCATTGGAGACTGCCTTTCAGTTTTGGATTTTTAATTTCAGACTTACTAGATTTTAGTTATTTTACTTCTGCAGATTGGGGTTCTCTGATGTGTTGTATGGTTCTTTCAACTCCAGCTACTATTATTATAACTATGGTTTTAAATTTTAGTTCAGACATCTTACTTCTATCAGTATTGATTAAATTCCTGGTCATTTCTTCCTGTTCTCTCTTTTGGGGTGAATCCTTCCATTGCCAAGTTCTCTCACTCAAATTATGCAGATTGATATATGAATTGTCAGCTCAATTTCCTAGGTGTTCAAAACAGTTTGATGCATATATACCTGTGTTTAGGAGATGAGACAAGCCCAGGGTTCCCATACCATTCAACCTTCTTAACTTCTCCCTCTGTAGTTGTTGAATCACTATATTGTACATCTGAAACTAATAGAAAACTGTATGTTAACTAATAGTAATTAAAATAAAAACTTAAAATAATAAATGTAAATATATAGGCAGCTAGGTGTCTTGTCTGTTAAACATCTGACATTTGATTTTGGCTCATGTCATGATTTCATGGTTTGTGAATTTGAGCCCTGTATCAGTCTCTGTGCTGATAGTACAGGGGCTCCTTGAAATTCTATCTCTTCTTCTCTCTCAGCCCCTTCCCCTTCTCAAAATAAATAAATAAATATAGTTATAAAATGAAAATATAAAGAGTAAGCAGTCAGACATGAAGAAATCCATAAGTGAAATAAAGATATGGTAGTATTAAACAATAGCATATGACAGAAAGTAGAAGAACAAATCAGAACAATACAGGCTAATATAGAGCAAAGAAGCAGAACAAAGAAAAATAATAATAACTTTAAAATAATAATATATTAAGGGAACTAAACAAAATCAAATGTTATAACGTTAGCATTATAAGGATACCAGATGAAGAAGAATGAAAGAAAGGGGCAGAAAATTTATTTTAAGAAATGACAGCTATAAACTTTCCTAACCTGGGGAAGGAAACACACATAAAGGTCTATGCAGCAAAGAAATCCTTCTAAGAAAATTAATACAAAGTGGTCCACACCACAACATACTATATGTATAATGGCAAAAAATACTGATAAAGTAATAATTTTAAAAGCACCAAGAGAAAAAAAAGTTACTTAAGTGGGAAACCTATAAGGCCATCAGCTGAGTTTTCAGCAGAATATTTGCAGGCTTGAAAAAAATGGCATCATATATTCAAAGTGGCAAAAGGAAAAAAAATGCCAGCAATAAAAAGTACTCTACAGAAAGACTATATTCAGAATATAACAGATAAGTTGTTTCCCATACAGTTAAAAGTTTAAGGATATTATCACCACTAAACTCTCATTAAAAGAATGTTTGGTTATGCATCCAACTCTTAATTTTGGTTTAGGTCACGATCTCATGGTTTGTGGGATTGAGTGCCATGTTAGATTCCATGCTCACAGCATGGAATCTGCTTGGGATTCTCTCTCTACCTTTCTCTATGTCACTTCCCCACTTGTATGTTCTGTCTCTCCTCAAATTAAAAAAAAAGAAAAAAAGAAAAGAAAAGAAAAGAAATGTTACAAGAATTTTCTTTGATAGGAAAAGTCCATGATAAGGAGTGAGAAATTTATCAGAGAAAACAATTTTACAAGTAATGCAAACATATAATTAAAGTAGTAAATAAATCACTTATAAACTAGTATCAAGGTTAAAGTAAAAAAAAATCAAGAAATTATATTATGTCTATAAAAGTTACTCAAGGCATTCACAAAATGAAAGGATGTAAATGATGGTATTATATAATACTAAACTATCAACTTAATATAGACTGCTATGTGCATAAAATGTTATTTATGGATGTAGAGTTAACCACAAATTAAAACTTATAGTAGATGCCCAAAAAATAGACAATTAAAGCATCATACTATAGAATGCATCAACCCATAAGGGAAGAGTTAGCAAAGAAGGAAAAAACAGAGAACTACAAAAACAATACCAAAACAAGTAATAAAATGGAACTAAGTACTTATCTATCAATAATACCTTGAATATAAGTGGGCCAAATGGTCCAATCAAAATACATGGGGTGACTGAATGTACAAAAATGCATCATTTATCTATATGCTGCATATAAGATAGTCACTTCAGACCTAAAGCCACATACAGACCAAAAGTGAAAAAATGGAAAAACATTTACCATGTAAATGGAACTGAAAAGAAAACAGGAGTAGCAATACTTATATCAGACAATATAGAAATTAAAACAAAGCTTGTAACAATAGACAAAGGACACTACATAATTATGAAAGGGTATAACAATTGTAAATGTTCATGCACTCAACATAAGAGCATATAAATGCATAAATCAAATATTAATAGACATAAAGGAATAAATAAACAATAATACAATAATAGTAGGGGACTTTTTCACTCCACTTACATCAATGCATAGATTATCCAGAAAGAAAATCAATGAGGCGACATTGCTTTTGAATGACACATTGGAACAGATGGACTTAACAGATACCTTTGAATCATTGCATCTGGAAACTGTGGAGTATACATTATTTTATAATGCATATGAAATATTCTCCAGAAATTCAATATTTTAGGCCACAAAACAAGTGTTACTAAAATAAAAAAAAGATTGAAATCATATCATACCTAAGACACATGTTGATTGAAAATAAAGGGAGAGAAAACCATTTATCATGCTAATGATAAAAGAACAATATCATGCTAAAGCTAAAAGAACAATACTTATATCAAACAAAAGAGATCTTAAACAAAGAGTGTAGCAAGGACAAAGGAGGACACTACATAATGATAAAGGGAACAATCCACCAAAAGATAACAATAGTAAATATTTATACACCCAGCATGGATACACCCAAATACATAAAACAATTATTAATAAACATGCAATAAGAAGTCAATGGTAATACGATGATAGCAAGGGAATTTATACCCTACTTATATCAATGCATAGATCATCCAAACAGAAAATTACGAAAATAGTGGTTGTGAAAAGCACATTGGATCAGATTGATCTACCAGATAAATTCAGAATATTCTATCCAAAAACAGTGGGATACACATTATTATACACATTAGTTCCAGGGCACATGACATATTCTCAAGAAGAGATTACATGTTGGACAGAAAGTGAGTATCAACATATTCCATGTACTTTTTCCAATGACAACACTATGAAACTAGAAATCAACCATGCAAACACACACACACACACACGCACAAGAAAAAAATCTTCAAAGAACACAAATACATGGAGGTTAAGTAATATGCCACTAAACAATATTGGGTTAAAGAATAAATCCGGGGGTGGCTGGGTGCCTTAGTCAGTTGTATGTCCGACTCTTGGTTTTGGCTCAGGTCAGGGCCTCATGGTTCATGGGTTCAAACTCCTTATTGGGATCTTCACTGTCAGTGCATAGCCTACTTAGGATTCTCTCTCTCTCCCTCTCTCTCTCTCACTCTCCCCCCCTTCTCTCTCAAAATAAATAAATAAATAAACTTAAAAAAAGACATACAAGAGGAAATAAAACAATACATGGAGATGAATGGAAATGAAAACCCAATTGTCCAAAATCTTTGGGGTTGAGGAAAAGCTCCTCTAAGAGGGAAGATTAGGAACAGGGAAGATGGCAGCATAGGAGGACACTGGGCTCACCACGCGTCTTGCTGATCACTTAGATTCCACCTACACCTGCTTAAATAACCCAAAAAATAGCCAGAGGATTAGCAGAATGGATTCTCCAGAGCCAAGCGCAGAGGAGAGGCCCACGGAAGAGGGTAGGAAGGGCACCGAGGTGGAGCACGCTGCACAGACTGGCGGGAGGGAGCCGGGCGAGGGGCAGCTTGCCGGCCAAGCAGAGCCCCCGAGTCTGGCTTGCAAAAGCGGAGGGGCCTGACGGACTGTGTTCCCATGGCAAGCGGGACTTAGCATCTGGGAGGTCATAAGTTAACAGCTCTGCTTGGAAGACAGGAAGGCTGGAGGACAAAGGGAGGGAGAGTTGCTGAGCCCCGGGACAACAGAGCTCAGTTTGGCGGGGAACAAAGGAGCTATCCAGCACCATCTCCATCGCCCATCCCCCAGCCAAAATCCCAAAGGGAACCAGTTCCTGCCAGGGAATTTGCTTGCACTGGGCAAACACCCAACACTGTGCTTCTGCGGAGGACCCCTCCAGCAGTGGGTCTGACTCCCTCCCGCTGCCACAGGGCCCCTCCTAAGGTGGATCACCTAAGGAGAAGTGAGCTAAGCCTGCCCCTCCTGTCCCCGTGCACCTTGCCTACCCACCTCAGCTAATACGCCAGATCCCCAGCACCACAAGCCTGGCAGTGTGCAAGTAGCCCAGACGGGCCACGCCACCCCACAGTGATTCCCACCCGGAGGAGAAGGGAAGAGAAGGCACACACCAGTCTGACTGTGGCTCCAGCGGTGGGCTGGGGGCAGACATCAGGTCTGACTGTGGCCCCGCCCACCAACTCCAGGTATACACCACAGCACAGGGGAAGTGCCCTGCAGATCCACACCACTCCAGGGACTATCCAAAATGATGCAACGGAAGAATTCCCCTCAGAAGAATCTCCAGGAAATAACAACAGCTAATGAACTGATCAAAAAGGATTTAATATAACAGAAAGTGAATTTAGAATAATAGTCATAAAATTAATTGCTGGGCTTGAAAACAGTATAGAAGACAGCAGAGAATCTCTTGCTACAGAGATCAAGGGACTAAGGAACAGTCAGGAGGAGCTGAAAACCACATTAAATGAGATGCAAAATAAAATGAAAATGTCCACGGCGCGGATTGAAGAGGCAGAGGAGAGAATAGGTTAACTAGAAGATAAAATTATGGAAAAAGAGGAAGCTGAGAAAAAGAGAGATAAAAAAATCCAGTAGTATGAGGGGAAAATTAGAGAACTAAGTGATACACTAAAAAGAAATAATATACGCATAAATGGTATCCCAGAGGAGGAAGAGAGGGAAAGGTGCTGAAGGTGTACTTGAAGAAATAATAGCTCAGAACTTCCCTGATCTGAGGAAGAGAGGGAAAGGTGCTGAAGGTGTACTTGAAGAAATAATAGCTCAGAACTTCCCTGAACTGGGGAAGGAAAAAGGCATTGAAATCCAAGAGGCACAGAGAACTCCCTTCAGACGTAACGTGAATCAATCTTCTGCACGACATATCATAGTGAAACTGGCAACATACAAGGATAAAGAGAAAATTCTGAAAGCAGCAAGGGATAAACGTGCCCTAACCTATAAAGGGAGACCTATAAGACTCCTGACTAATCTCTCTTTTGAAACTTGGCAGGCCAGAAAGGAATGGCAGGAGATCTTCAATGTGACGAACAGAAAAACTATGCAGCCGAGAATCCTTTATCCAGCAAGTCTGTCATTTAGAATAGAAGGAGAGATAAAGGTCTTCCCAAACAAACAAAAACTGAAGGGATTTGTCACCACTAAACCAGCCCTAAAAGAGATCCTAAGGGGAATCCTGTGAGACAAAGTACCAGAGACATAGCTACAAGCATAAAACATACAGACATCACAATGACTCTAAACCCATATCTTTCTATAATAACAGTGAATGTAAATGGACTAAATGCACCAACCAAAAGACATAGGGTATCAGAATGGATAAAAAAACAAGACCCATCTATTTGCTGTCTACAAGAGACTCATTTTAGACCTGAGGACACCTTTAGATTGAGAGTGAGGGGATGGAGAACTATTTATCATGCTACTGGAAGCCAAAAGAAAGCTGGAGTAGCCATACTTATATCAGACAAACTAGACTTTCAATTAAAGGCTGTAATAAGAGATGAAGAAGGGCATTATATAATAATTACAGGGTCTATCCATCAGGAAGAGCTAACAGTTGTAAATGTCTATGTGCCGAAAACGGGAGCCCGTAAATATATAAAACAATTACTCATAAACATAAGCAACCTTATTGATAAGAATGTGGTAATTGCAGGGGACTTTAACACTCCACTTACAGAAATGGATAGATCATCTAGACACACGGTCAATAAAGAAACAAGGGCCCTGAATGAGACATTGGATCAGATGGACTTGACAGATATATTTAGAACTCTGCATCCCAAAGCAACAGAGTATACTTTGTTCTCGGGTGCACATGGAATATTCTCCAAGGTAGATCATACACTGGGTCACAAAACAAACCTTCATAAGTATACAAGAATTGAAATTATACCATGCATACTTTCAGACCACAATGCTATGAAGCTCGAAATCAACCACAGGAAAAGTCTGGAAAACTTCCAAAAGCATGGAGATTAAAGAAAACCCTACTAAAGAATGAGTGGGTCAACCGGGAAATTAGAGAAGAAATCAAAAAGTATATGGAAACAATCGGAAATGAAAATACAACAATCCAAACGCTTTGGGATGCAGCGAAGGCAGTACTGAGAGGAAAATACATTGCAATCCAGGCCTATCTCAAGAAACAAGAAAAATCCCAAATACAAAATCTAACAGCACACCTAAAGGAAATAGAAGCACAACAGCAAAGGCAGCCTAAACCCAGCAGAAGAAGAGAAATAATAAAGATCAGAGCAGAAATAAACAATATAGAATCTAAAAAAACTGTAGAGCAGATCAACGAAACCAAGAGTTGGTTTTTTGAAAAAATAAACAAAATTGACAAACCTCTAGCCAGGCTTCTCAAAAAGAAAAGGGAGATGACCCAAATAGATAAAATCAGGAATGAAAATGGAATTTTACAACCAATCCCTCAGAGATACAAACAATTATCAGGGAATACTATGAAAAATTATATGCCAACAAATTGGACAACCTGGAAGAAATGGACAAATTCCTAAACACCAACACTCTTCCAAAACTCAATCAGGAGGAAATAGAAAGCTTGAACAGATCCATAACCAGTGAAGAAATTGAATCAGTTATCAAGAATCTCCGAACAAATAAGAGTCCAGGACCAGAAGGCTTCCCACGCAAGTTCTACCAGACGTTTGAAGCAGAGATAATACCTATCCTTCTCAAGCTATTCCAAGAAATACAAAGGGAAGGAAAACTTCCAGACTCATTCTATGAAGCCAGTATTACTTTGATTCCCAAACCAGACAGAGACCCAGTAAAAAAAGAGAACTACAGGCCAATATCCCTGATGAATATGGATGCAAAAATTCTCAATAAGATTCTAGCAAATCGAATACAACAGCATATAAAAAGAATTATTCACCATGATCAAGTGGGATTCATTCCTGGGATGTAGGGCTGGTTCAACATTCACAAATCAATCAACGTGATACATCACATTAATAAAAGAAAAGATAAGAACCATATGATCCTGTCAATGGATGCAGAAAAGGCCTTTGACAAAATTCAGCACCATTTCTTAATAAAAACCCTTGAGAAAGTCGGGATAGAAGGAACATACTTAAAGATCATAAAAGCCATTTATGAAAAGCCCACAGCTAACATCATCCTCAATGGGGAAAAACGGGGATCTTTTTCCCTGAGATCAGGAACACAACAGGGATACCCACTCTAACCGCTGTTGTTTAACATAGTGTGGGAAGTTCTAGAATCAGCAATAAGACAACAAAAGAAAATCAAAGGTATTAAAATTGGCAAAGATGAAGTCAAGCTTTCACTTTTTACAGATGACATGATACTATATATGGAAAATCCGATAGACTCCACCAAAAGTCTGCTAGAACTGATACATGAATTCAGCAAAGTTGCAGGATACAAAATCAATGTACAGAAATCAGTTGCATTGTTATACACTAACAATGAAGCAACAGAAACAAAAATAAAGAGACTGATCCCATTCACAATTGCACCAAGAAGCATAAAATACCTAGGAATAAATCTAACCAAAGCTGTAAAAGATCTGTATGCTGAAAACTATAGAAGCTTATGAAGGAAATTGAAGAAGATACAAAGAAATGGAAAGACATTCCCTGCTCATGGATTGGAAGAATATTGTCAAAAATGTCAATACTACCCAAAGCTATTTACACATTCAATGCAATCCCAATCAAAATTGCACCAGCATTCTTCTCAAAACTAGAACAAGCAATCCTAAAATTCATATGGAACCACAAAAGACCCCGAATATCCAAAGAAATGTTGAAGAAGACCAAAGCGGGCAGCATCACAGTCCCAGACTTTAGCCTCTACTATAAAGCTGTCATCATCAAGACAGCATGGTATTGGCACAAAAACAGACACATAGACCAATGGAATAGAATAGAACCCCAGAACTAGACCCACAAATGTATGGCCAACTAATCTTTGACCAAGCAGGAAACAACATCCAATGGAAAAAAGACAGTCTCTTTAACAAATGGTGCTGGGAGAACTGGACAGCAACATGCAGAAGGTTGAAACTAGACCCCTTTCTCTCACCATTCACAAAAATAAACTCAAAATGGATAAAGGACCTGAATGTGAGACAGGAAACCATCAAAACCCTAGAGGAGAAAGCAGGAAAAGACCTCTCTGACCTCAGCCATAGCTATCTCTTTCTCGACACATCCCCAAAGGCAAGGGAATTAAAGCAAAAATGAATTACTGGGACATTATGAAGATAAAAAGCTTCTGCACAGCAAAGGAAACAACCAACAAAACTAAAAGGCAACCAACGGAATGGGAAAAGATATTTGCAAATGATATATCGGACAAAGGGCTAGTATCCAAAGTCTATAAAGAGCTCACCAAACTCCACACCCGAAAAACAAATAACCCAGTGAAGAAATGGGCAGAAAACATGAATAGACACTTCTCTAAAGAAGACATCCGGATGGCCAACAGGCACATGAAAAAATGCTCAACGTCGCTCCTTATCAGGGAAATACAAATCAAAACCACACTCAGATATCACCTCACGCCAGTCAGAGTGGCCAAAATGAACATATCAGGAGACTGTAGATGCTGGAGAGGATGTGGAGAAATGGCAACCTTCTTGCACTGTTGGTGGGAATGCAAATTGGTGCAGCCACTCTGGAAAACAGTGTGCAAGTTCCTTAGAAAATTAAAAATAGATCTACCCTATTAACCAGCAATAGCACTGCTAGGAATTTACCCAAGGGATACAGGAGTGCTGATGCATAGCGGCACTTGTACCCCAATGTTTATAGCAGCACTCTCAACGATAGCCAAATTATGGGAAGAGCCTAAATGTCCATCAACTGATGAATGGATAAAGAAATTGTGGTGTATATACACAATGGAGTACTACATGGCAATGAGAAAGAATGAAATATGGCCCTTTGTAGCCACTTTGATGGAACTGGAGAGTGTGATGCTAAGTGAAATAAGCCATACAGAGAAAGACAGATACCATATGATTTCACTCTTATGTGGATCCTGAGAAACTTAACAGAAACCCATGGGGGAGGGGAAGGAAAAAAAGAAAAAGAGGTTAGAGTGGGAGAGAGCCAAAGCATAAGAGACTGTAAAAACTGAGAACAAACTGAGGGTTGACGGGGGGTGTGAGGGAGGGGAGGGTGGGTGATGGGTATTGAGGAGGGCACCTTTTGGGATGAGCACTGGGTGTTGTATGGAAACCTATTTGAGAATAAACTTCATATATTGAAAAAAATAAATAAAAAAATAAAATAAAATAAAATTCAGCAGACTTTCAAGTTATGTTCTTCCAGGAGTTATTTTTGCATACATCTGCATTCCCCTCAGGAGATTGATTCTTTATATAAACACTTTGCCATTAATTTATATCTTTGTCCAAACCCCTATGAGCATCTGTATCTATATATCAATATTCATACCATATTTATATCTATCCATTTTTTGTAACTTATGAATAGTTTACATTAAATCATTTAAAGATCTTGAGATTACCTAGATGCCCTGAACAATGTTGATGTTTCTCCTCTTTGGGGATTTGTACCTGCCATTTTTTTAGCTACGTTAATTTGAGAAAACCAACTTTCCCTATCAGTCTGTCTGTTGCCTTATCAGTAATACTGGGATAACAGTACCTTCTGCCCATATCACAGGATGTTATTGAATATTTAAAGCACATTCATGAATGTTTTTGAGTAAGATAACATATTTAAATAAGCTTCTAAAATTCCAGCATGCAAATGCACCATTATTATTGATTTAGAAAAAAATAAATGAAATCACATTATCAAAAAAAAAAAAGAGGGAAGATTATAGCAATACAGGCCTACCTCAATAAGAAAAAAACAAAAGCAACACCCCAAAACAATAATTTAATTTTATACCAAAAGCAACTAGAAATGTAGTAAACAGAGACCAAAGGCAGTAGAAGGAAGGAAATAATAAAGGCTATAGTAGAAACGAATAAAACAGAAAGTCCCCTCCACTCCTCAAAAAATAGAAGAGATCAATTAATCCAGAAGCTGGTTCTTTGAACTATCAATAAAATTGATAAGACTTATTTAAGATTAACCCATAAAACAACAGAAAAAAAAAACCCACAGAGGTAGGGCTCAAATAAAATCAGAAATGAGGGGGCACCTGGGTGACTCTGTCACTTAAACGTCTGAATTTGGCTCAGGTCATGATCTCATGGTTCATCAATTCGAGCCCTGTGTCAGGCTCTGTGCTGACAGCTCAGAGCCTGGAGACTACTTCAGATTCTGTGTCCCCATTTCTCTTCTCTCCTCTCCTCTCCCCTCCCCTCCCTTCTTCTCCTCCTCCTCCTCCTCCCTCTCCTTCTCCTCCTCCTCCTTCTTCTTCTTCTTCTTCTTCTTCTTCTTCTTCTTCTTCTTCTTCTTCTTCTTCTTCTTCTCTGTCTCTCTGTCTCTCTCTCTGTCAAATAAACATTAAAAAATCAGAAATGAAGATTGAAGAATAACAATCAACACATGCATAGAGAAAAGATTATAAGAGAATACAATAACAAAAAAACATCCCAAAACAGTGAACAACCTAGAATTAGATAAATACCTAGAAATACAAAACTCCCAAATCTCTATCAGGAACAAATAGAATTTTTTTCAAAAATGTTTTACTAGCAAATAAGTTGAAATTATAATCAGAAAAATCTCAACAAACAGAAGTTCGGGACAAGATCATTTCACAGGTAGATGACAACACACATTTGAAGAATTAATATTTATTCTTCTCAAACTACTCTAAAAAAATAGAAGCAGAAGGAAAGATTCCAAATTCATCCTGCAAGGCAGAATTGCCATTATATCAAATCCAGATAAAAACACTTTAAAAAGAGAAAGAAAGAAGAAGAAAGAAAGAAAGAAAGAAAGAAAGAAAGAAAGAAAGAAAGAAAGATACAGTCCACTATCTCTAATGAACAAAAATGAAAAAAGTTTCAACAACAACAACAACAACAACAACAACAAAAAAAAACAGAATCCAACAATACATCAAAAACAAAACTCATTACACTTAAGTGAGATTTCCTTCTGGGATGCAAGTGTGGTTCAATATTCATAATTCAATCAGCATGACGCATTAAATCAAGAAAAGAAAGCACAAAAAATGACCATTTCAATAGATGCAGAAAGTAACATTTGACAGCCTACAACATTCTTCTATGATACAACCTCTCAACAAAGTAGTTTGAGCAGATAAGATACTAAAAGCCCCATATGAAAAACACACATGTAATATCATACTCAATGCTCAAAAAACAGGAGCTATTCCTCCAAGATCAAGAACAAAAAAGGTTATCTATTCTCACCACTGGAAGTTATAGCCATGGCAATCATACAAGAAAAAAAAAAAAAAAGAAAGGCATCCAAATTGGTAAGGGAGAAGTAAATCTTTAAATAGTTGTAGATGACATGTGAGTGATATAAAAATCCCTAGAGTCTACCAAAAAACTACTAGAACTAATAAATGATTACAGCAAATTCATAAGATAAAAAAGCAATAGTCAGAAATAAATTGCATTTCTATACACTAATAATGAAGTAGAAGATATAGAAATTTAAAAGAAAAAATCCCATTTATAATTACACCAAAAAATAAAATATCCAGGAATAAACATAGAAATGGAGGCGAGAGATAATATAAATATAAAAATAAATATATGTATGTGTGTGTGAAAAATATAAAGCATAGATAAAATAAATTGAAGGTACATGAACAAATGAAAAGATATCCCATGCTCATGGATAGAACAAACATTCTCATGGGAGAATAAATATTGTTAAAATGTACATACTACCCAAAGCAATCCACATATATAATGTGATTACGATCAAAATACCAACACCCATTTTTTCACAGAACTACAATAAATAAATAATACTAAAAATTGTGTGGAACCACAAAATACCTCAAAATTTCCAAAACAATCTTGAAAATGAACAAAATTGAAGGTATTCCAATCAAAGATTTCAAGACATACTACAAAGCTGTAACACTTTTTGAAACGAACAACAACAAACAAACAAGCAAACAAAATGCAACACTCATTACTTCTTGCTCCCCAGCCTGTGGTCCACAGAGGTTTTCCTCTTGTGCAAACCCAATATTGGACTCTTTCAACTCCTCTCTCTTTCCCTCCTTTTTGTCTCTCCATGGAAATTGTTCCCTTCCCTCTGCAGCACCACCGTTTTTCTCTTCCCCAAATCACTTCCATGCACCTTGCACCTACCACACGGTCTCCCACCAACAGTGAAGATCTTTCTGCCAGTTCTATTTTTAGTTTTTTGAGAAACCTCCATACTGTTTTCCAGAGTGGCTGCACCAGCTTGCATTGCCACCAACAATGCAAAAGAGATCCTCTTTCTCCTCATCCTTGCCAACATCTGTTGTTGCCTAAGTTGTTAATGTTAGCCATTCTGACAGGTGTGAGGTGGTATCTCATTGTGGTTTTGATTTGTATTTCCCTGATGATGAGTGATGTTGAGCATTTTTTCTGTGTCGGTTGGCCATCTGGATGTCTTCTTTGGAGGAGTGTCTCTTCATGTCTTTTGCCCATTTCTTCACTGGATTATTTGTTTGGGTGTTGAGTTTGATAAATTCTTTGTAGATATTGGATTCTAACCCTTTATCTGATATGTCATTTGCAAATATCTTCTCCCATTCAGTCGGTTGCCTTTTAGTTTTGCTGATTGTTTCCTTCAGTGTGCAGAAGCTTTTTATTTTGATGAGGTCCCAATAGTTCATTTTCCTTTTGTTTACCTTGCCTCCGGAGATGTGTTGAGTAAGAAATTGCTGCGGTAAAGATCAAAGAGGTTTTTGGCTGCTTTCTCCTCCAGGATTTGGATGGCTTCCTGTCTTACATTGAGGTCTTTCATCCACTTTGAGTTTATTTTTGTGTATGGTGTAAGAAAGTGGTCCAGGTTCATTCTTCTGCATGTCGCTGTCCAGTTTTCCCAGCACCACTTGCTGAAGAGACTGTCCTTATTCCATTGGATATTCTTTCTTGCTTTGTCAAAGATTAGTTGGCCATATGTTTGTGGGCCCATTTCTGTGTTCTATATTCTATTCCATTGATCTGAGTGTCTGTTCTTGTTCCAGTACCATACTGTATTGATGATTACAGCTTTATAGTATAGCTTGAAGTCTGGTATTCAACATAGTATTGGAAGTCTTAGCCTCTGCAATCAGATAACACAAAGAAATAAAAGGCATCCAAATCAGCCAGGAGGATGTCAAACTTTCACTCTTCGCAGATGACATGATACTCTATGTGAAAAACCCAAAAGATTCCACCAAAAAACCGCTAGAACTGATTCATGAATTCAGCAAAGTTGCAGGATATAAAATCAATGCACATAAATAGTTTGCATTCCTATACACTAACAGTGAAGCAACAGAAAGAGAAATCAAGGAATTGATCCCATTTGCACTTGCACCAAAAACCATAAAAAACCTAGGAATAAATCTAACAAAAGAGGTGAAAAGTCTATACACTGAAAAGTGTAGAAAGCTTATGAAAGAAATTGAAAAAGACACAAAGAAATTGAAAAAGATTCCATGCTCCTGGATAGGAAGAACAAATATTGTTAAGATGTCAATACTACCCAAAGCAATCTACATATTCAACGCGATCCCTATCAAAGTAACACCAGCATTCTTCACAGAGCTAGAACAAATAATCCTAAAATTTGTATGGGACCAGAAAAGACCCCAAATAGCCAAGGCAATCTTGAAAAAGAAAACCAAATCAGGAGGCATCACAATCTTGCCCAGGTTTTGTTGAAAAATCTACAGCTAGCTTTATGAATCTTCCCTTAAAATTTAAAGACTGCTTTCGTCTTGCTGCTTTAAACTATTTTTCTTTATCACTACATTTTGCACATTTAATTATCACATGTCTTAGTGTTGGCTAGCTTTTGCTCATTTCAGTGGGATTTCTGTGTCTCCTGGATCTAGATGTCTGTTTTCTTGAAATTTTCATATTTTCATAAGGGAAACTTTTATAATTTCATAATAATCCTGACATAAATTTTCTGCCTCATTTTCTCTCTCTTGCACTCTCTTTAGTGCAGATCCTTATATTCCATTTTTTTCTCTTCTATATCACTAATTTATTCTGCTGCTTCTTTCAGCCTACTATTCATTAATTACATGAAGCCTGTTTTCAACTTCAGTCATTACAATCTTCATTTCTGACTGATTCTTTTTTAACTCTTTATATCTGTGGAAAGTGAACCCCTATGTCTTCCATTCTTGTTTCTTAAGCCCATAGAGTGTCCCTGTGATTATTGCCTTAAATTATCCATCAGGCATGTTACTCATATCTGTTCACCTTAGATCTTTGGTTGTGGCCTTATCTTGTTCTTTCATTTGTGATGAATTCTTCAGTCTCTGCATTTAGTCTCAGTTTCTGCCTCCTTCTCTGTGTTAGTAAAGCCAGTTATGTTTCCTGCTCCAGGGAGTAATTGCTTTATGAAGAAGAGGTCATATAGTCTCTGGGGCCTGGCATTTCAGGGAGTATTGTTGTGTGCTTTGCTGTTGTGTTTTGGCTCCTGTGTCTTTCAGGCCAGTCATCTAAAGAGTCCGTCCTTGGCTTCAGTGGGTAGTGTTTGGTCCTCGGCAAGGATGTGGCAGATTTTCACCAGGTGTGCTCCAGTGTGTTTGTTAAAATATATCTGATACTACTTCCACTAGAACTGAAGCCCTGAAGAACTCTCTTGTTGTGGGATGTTGTGTGGTCAAGGTTTCTGCTACTTTCTCAGGGAAGGACTCACCATGCGGACACTGAAGCAAGGTTGACTGAGAAGGGCAGTCCTGAAAGAGTGCAGAAGTGTTGGACTTTGTGTAAGCAAGTTAAGCAGGATGTTTGGGCATTGCACTGCTTCCTGCAGGTGGCTTTGTGTTTCTTCTGAGGGGCGAGAGAGGGAAATGATGCCAGCAAGCTTCTTCATCCCCAGAGAGGCATATCCAGATATGCTGCTTCTAAGATAAACACTATGAGAAGTGCAAATAATCTTCCCTTTATGTGTCCCGGGCCTTTTTCAGATCACTGTTTCTAATCTGTCTGCCCCTGAGTTGTTTGCTTTCCATCTCTTCCAGGAGCTGAACAGTGCCCTCTGGTCTCTATCCCAGCCAAGCCTACTAGCCTTTCAACGTCCAGTCTTAGAGACGTAATTTGGGTAGGGGATTGTGCTGGTCTTCTGTGGGAGGGCCCTATCTTTCTCAGACTGAGATCAGCTTGACCAAGGAGGACTGTCCCACCAGAGTACAGGGGTGAGGGGTTTGGTGTAAGCAAGTTAGGCAACTATGCTGTTTCCTGCAGATGGCTGTGTTTATGCTGAGGGTGGGAGAGGAAAATATTCAGGAAATGGCCTGTTATTTTGTCCCCAGAGAGGTATCTTTGTGAATGCTCCCTCTCAGGGATGCATTCCAAATACAGGGAATAATCTCCCCCTGTGTGACCCAGGCATTCTACAAATCGCTACTTCTAAGCCATCTACCACAGGGTTGTTGTCTGCTTTCACTTCAGGAGCAGTGCAGTGTCACATATGTTGACCTTTAAATTCCAGTTATTAAGTTTCACTGAACCTCAAGAACTCACAAAATTCAGCCCCTCTAGTTTTCCCAGGCAATAGCTTTGGGGAAATGTTCTCCTTGGGCATTACCCTGCATGTTCTGCTCCCTCTCACCCTTCTCTGTGACCATGGCTTTCTCCTGTCACCAGCACCTACCATCCATTTCCCTCCTAAACCATGTCTGCACACTTTCTACCCTCTTCAATGTGTCTTCTTCTGTCCCTTTATTTGTGGAGTTTGATTTGTCAGTCTTCAGTTTGATTTATGAGGTATTTAGAAAGATTTGATATTCATTTAGATCTGTTCATGGACCGGGAGCTTACGGTCCCCTACAACAGCATCATAGTCTCTTCCCCTTACTGTCTTCTTCATGATAGGTATTCTAATAGGTGTGAGGAGAAATATTTCTGTGTTTTCTATTTCTATTTTCTAATTTTTAGTGGTGTTGTGCAACCTTTCTTTACCATTACAATGTCTTCTTTGAACAAAAATAATTTAGTTCTTCTGGGTGATTCCATGTTAGTGTACTTCCAGACATTGATGGATGGACTTCTTACTGAAAGCAGCCATCAGACTGTATTTCTTTATGACATTTTATATTCTTATGCACTACTTCTATCATTTGGCTTCTTTCTCCCAGTCACAGAGCAAGAAAAGTGTTACTTCAGCTGTGTTCCACACCACTGGGGAAGATGGGCATTCAATCATTTCTCTTGGTTTATCCTGTGAGAGATGTTTGGCAGATCATACCTGTGTGTTGTTGCCTTAGGCAAGGATGGAGGTTGTCCCATAGAAAGCTCCTATCTCTGTTGCATCCAAACTCACTTTTATATTCTCCATTAGCATGCTGAAATCACCCCTTGAAAAGATTGGACTTGTGAAGTTTCTTTCTTCTCTGTGTATCTGTATATCTGCCCATTTCTGCACTCTCCAGATTTTGCTGATCACAGAGAGAGGATTTGAGGTAAGTTCAGTGTTCACCTGCTTCTGTAATTCCTATAAAGCTCTGCCTGACTATAACTGTATATACAAGTGGGGGAGACTCCTCCTGAATACCTGCTTTTGTTCCTGGATGGATGCCTAATTCTTTGTTACAAAAGGGAGACTAAAAGAAAAATAAATTATGCAGTTGTAATGCTTATATCACTCTTCTTTTGATAAAGTTTAACTTAATCATTTTTACATATTACATTTGTTCTTACTTTTATAAGTTCTTGTTATTTTATCTATTTACCCTGTGTCAATAATCTTTCATTTTCCAAAATTTGTTTCTTTTCTTGAATGATTGAGTTTCAATTGTCTATATACTGTCATTTTTTATTCATTTGATAGATGTCTATATTACTAATAGTCTTATTTGGCATGACAATACAAAATGCATTCATTAAACTTATATTTCTACACATACACACACACACACACACACACACACACACACACACACACTTGTATCTTCCATAAAAACAATTACATTTTGTTAAAGTTTTAATGCTTATTTTCCGTACCTTTTAATTTTCATTTTTGGAATTATATTCATAGACTTCACAAATATATATTAAAATTTATAAAGGTATCCAGGGAGACAGAAAGATGGTATTGGAGTAGTTGAAAACTAGTCTTACCTCATCCCAAGTATACAACTAGATACCAATCAAATCATACTAAATACCAAGAAATTGAACTAAGGACTGACAGAAGGAACTCCACAACTAAAGGGAGAGAAGGAACCATATCATAGAAGATGAAGGGAGGAGCCAAGATGGCAGAACAGCATGGAAGTTTTTTGTGTGTCTCATGTCCATGAAGTACAGCCAGACCAACACTAAACCATCCTGCACACCTAGAAAACTGACCTGAGGATTAACACACCAATCTACACAACCTGAACCACAGAACTCAGCAGGTATGTGGCACAGAGACGTGAACTGGGGGAGAGAGAAGGTGCAGAGGGTAGGGAGCCACTTTTGCAGGCAAAGAGAGGACAGAGACAGGGGGAGAGTATGGGAAAAGCACCTCCATAAAAGCAGCTGGAGAGAAAGTGGAAAAGTGGAAGCAGCTGCAGGAACTGAACTAAAAAGGGAGAAAGGGAAGGGTTTAAATTCCATCAAGACTATAAACAGAGCGAGCGCAGAGTCTGAAACTCTGCAGCTCAATGCCTGGTGGTGCTCTGGTGGGAAGGGTGAATCCCCAGGAACAGAGTGGAGTCTGGAGGCCTTAGGGCCACATGCAGGAGCTG
Organism: Acinonyx jubatus; assembly: GCF_027475565.1. Lineage (NCBI taxonomy): Eukaryota > Metazoa > Chordata > Mammalia > Carnivora > Felidae > Acinonyx > Acinonyx jubatus. The sequence goes on from NC_069380.1 coordinate 82,380,023, forward strand.
GTTACCCTGCTGGGAGGACACCTGTAGAGGCTGTGTGGGTACTCCAATGTCAAGGCCCCAGTGGACCCAGGAGAACAACCACATTCGCTGGTGCTGGAACAAGGTCATTAAGGGTGAAGCCTGGTGCTAGATGTGTGTTGTGATTTTCCATAATCCCTGAAACGCTGCTGCTACACTATCTTGTGAACTTTTTTTGGGGTGGACTGGCACCTGGCATGTCTCCGGGCATCGGCAGCAGCATGGTCCTGCAAATGTCCTGGGTGCGGCTGGCACCTGGGCATTGCTCAGTGAGACCCTCTTGCAGAGGGGCAGAATGGGTCAAAGCTGCAGCCCCTCAGAAGTAAGCAGTTGGGAAAAACAGCCACATCTGAGAAAAAACTCAGGATGGAGGTGCTGCCTGGAGTGTGGTCATGGGCTGTGTAAAAGCAGGGAGTGGACAAAAGTCAAAGACAAAGGACAGGTGTGTGATTGCTGATCAGGAAGAGCAGAGTTCTGATACTAGAGAATGGATAGCTGGGTGATGCCATTCTCACCACTCCTGTGCATGTGCATATGCACCTACAAGCACCACAACAATCCACCCCAGTAAGCTAAGCAGTGCCATATAGTGGAGAACAAAGCTGTTACACTAAGCCCTACCCTACTGGGCCAACTCGCTCTTTAGTAACACAAGTCTCTCTGCCTGCTTAGTTTATGGACTATAAAGTGCTTCATCGTTTGACTTCTAGGGGAAAACAAAGTAATTTCAGTCGTCTTTCAGTCTGTTCACTGGTCCATCTATTCAATTTTCTTTCTTTCTTTTCTTTTTCTTTTTCTTTTTTTTTTTCATTTCTTTTTCTTGAATACAGAAAGAAAAAATCATTTTTATTTTTAATTTTATTAAAAATACATTTTTTAAATTTTTTCTACTATATTTTTTTTACTTTTGTGTAACTTTTTTCAAAATATATTTTACTTCCATCATTTCAATTTAGTCTACTTCCATGTAATCATTTTTTTCAAATTTTCAAAAGGTTTCCTTTTTTTCTTTTTCCCCCTTTTTCCCTCTAATCTGTGAAGCCCCTTTCAATACCCAGACCAAATCACACCTAGGATCTAGCATAATTTATTTGATTGTGGGTGTGTGTTTAATTTTTAAAATTTTAATGTTTTTTAAGTTACTTTATTTTAATTTTAATATTTTTACCTCATTAATTCCTTTTCTTCCTTCAAAATGATGAAATGAAGGAATTCAGCCCAAAAGAAAGAGCAGGAAGAAATGACAGTGACTTCATCAAAACAGATACACGTGAGATGTCTCAACCAGAATTTAGAATCATAATAATAAGAATACTAGCTGGAGTAAAAAATGGATTAGGTTCCCTTTATGCAGAGATACAAGAAGTAAAAGCTAGTCAGGATGAAATACAACATGCTATAACTGAGCTGCAATCTCGAATGGATGCCATGGTGGCAATGGTGGATGAGGCAAAGAGAGAATCAGCGGTATTGAGGACAAACTTATGGAGAATAATGAAGCAAAAAAAAAAAGGAGAATAAGGAAAAAGAGCACGATTTAAGAATTAGAGAAATCAGTGACTCATTAAAAAGGCATAACATCAGAATCCTAGGGGGAGAGAGAAATAGGGGTAGAAGGGTTATGTGAGCAAATCATAGCAGAAAACTTTCCTAACCTGGGGAAAGACACAGACATCAAACTCCAGGAAGCACAGAGGACTCCTATTAGAATCAACAAAAACCGACTATCAACAAGGCATATCATAGTCAAATGCACAAAATACTCAAGCAAGGAGAGAATCATGAAATCAGCAAGGGACAAAAAGTTCTTAACCTACAAGGGAAGACAGATCAGGTTTGCAACAAAATCTATCCACAGAATCTTGGCAGGCCAGAGGGAGTGGCAGGATATATTCAGTGTGCTGAATCAGAAAAATATGTAGGCAAGAAATCTTTATCCAGCAAGGGTTTCATTCAAAATAGATGGAGAAATCAAAAGTTTCCCAGACAAACAAAAATTAAAGGAGTTTGTGACCACTAAACCAGCCCTGCAAGAAATTTTAAGGGGGACTCTCTGAGGGGAAAAATGAAGAAATTAGAAAATAATAAATAAATAAATAAATAAATAAATAAATAAATAAATACCAAAAGCAACAAAGACAAGAAAGGACCAGAGAACACCAGAAACTCCAACTCTACAAGCAACGTAATGGCAATAAATTCATATCTTTCGGTACTCACTCTAAACGTCAATGGACTAAATGCTCCAATGAAAAGACATAGGGTAACAGAATGGATAAGAAAACAAGATTCATCTATATCCTGTTTACAAGAGACCCACTTTAGACCTAAAGACACCTTCAGATTTAAAGTAAAGGGATGGAGAACCATCTATCATGCTAAGGGTCAACAAAAGAAAGCCGGAGTACCCATACTTACATCAGACAGTCTAGACTTTAAAATAAAGACTTTATCAAGAGTTGAAGATCATTATATCATAATTAAGGGGTCTATCCACCAAGAAGACCTAACAATTGTAAACATATATGCGCTAAAAGTGGGAGCACACAAATACATAAATCAATTAATCACAAACATAAAAAAACTCATTGATAATAATACCATAATGTTAGGGGAGTTCAACACCCCACTCACAGCAATGGACAGATCACCTAATCAAAAAAATAAATAAATAAACAAGGTACAATGGCTTTGAATGACACACTGGACCAGATGGACTTAACACATATATTCAGAACATTTCATCCTAAAGCAGCAGAATATACAATCTTCTCCAGTGCACATGGAATGTTATCCAGCATAGACCACATACTGGGACACAAGTCAGCCTTCAGCAAGTAAAAAAATATTGAGATCATACCGTGCATATTTTCATACCACAACACTATGAAACTTGAAATCAACCAAAAAAAAAAAAAACTTGGAAAGGTGAGAAATACATGGGGAATAACGAACATCTGACTAAAGAATAAATGGACTAAGCAAGAAGTTAAAGAGGAAATTAAAAAATATATGGAAGCCAATTAAAATGATAACACCACAACCCAAAACATCTGCAATGCAGCAAAGGCAGGCTTAAGTCAATTGTATATAGAAATCCAGGCCTTCCTAAAGAAAGAGGAAAGATCTCAGATACACAACCTAACCTTATGCCTTAAAGAGCTGGAAAAAGAACAGCAAATAAACCAACACCAGTAGAAGACAGAAAATAATAAAGATTACAGCAGAAATTAATGCTATCAAAAACAAACAAACAAACAAACAACAACAAAACAGTAGAATAGATCAATTAAACCATAAGCTGGTTCTTTGAAAGAATTAACAAAGTTGATAAAACACTAGCCAGTTTGATCAAAAAGAAAAAGTAAAGGGCCCAAAATGAGATTGAGAATGAAAGAGGACAGATCACAGCCAACACAGTAGAAATAAAAATAATAACAAGAGAATATTATGAGCAATTATATGCCAATAAAATGGGCAATCTGGGAGAAATAGACAAATTCCTAGAAACATATACACTACCAAAACTGAAACAGGAAGAAACAGAAAATTTGAACAGACCCATAACCAGTAAGGAAATCGATTAGTAATCAAAAATCTCCCCAAAAAACAAGAGTCCAGGGCCAGATGGCTTTACAGGGGAATTCTACCAGACATTTAAGGAAGAGTTAACATCTATTCACTTAAAGTCGTTCCAAAAAATAGAATAGGAAGGAAAACTTCCAAGCTTTTTCTATGAAGCCAGCATTACTTTGATTCCAAAACCAGACAGAGACCCCACGAAAAAGGAGAACAAAAGACCAATTTCCCTGATGAACAGGGATGCAAAAATCCTCAACAAGATATTAGCCAACTGAATCCAACAATACATTAAAAAAATACTCACCATGATAGGTGAGATTTATACCTGGGATGCAGGCCTGGTTCAGTGTCCACAAAAAAAATCAATGTGATTCATCACATCAATAAAAGAAATTACGAGGACTAGATGATACTTCAATAGATGCAGAGAAAGCATCTGACAAAACACATCCTTTCTTGATAAAAACCCTCAAAAAGTAGGGATTTAAAGATAAAACCTCAAGATCATAAAAGTCATACATGAAAGACCCAATGCTAATATCATCCTCAATGGGAAAAACTCAGATCTTTCACTCTAAGGTCAGGAACAAGACAGGGATGTCCACTCTCGCCACTGTTATTCAACATAGAATTAGAAGTCTTAGCCTCTGCAATCAGATAATATGAAGAAATAAAAGGCATCCAAATCGGCCAGGAGGAGGTCAAACTTTCACTCCTTGCAGAGGACATGATACTCTATATGGGAAACCCAAAAGATTGCACCAAAAAACTTCTAGAACTGATTCATGAATTCAGCAAAGTTGCAGGATATAATATCAATGAACAGAAATAGGTTGCATTCCTATACACCAATATTGAAGCAACAGAAAGAGAAATCAAGGAATTGATCCCATTTACAGTTGCACCAAAACAATAAAATACCGAGGAATAAATCACACCAAAAAAGTGGTGAAAAACCTACACACTGAAAAGTATAGCTTATGAAAGAAATTGAAGAAGACACAAAAAAATGGAAAAAGATTCCATGATCCTTGATATGAAGAACAAATATTGTTAAAATGTCGATATTACCCAAATCAATCTACATATTCAATGCAATCCCTATCAAAATAACAACAGCATTCTTCACACAGAGATAGAACAAATAATCCTAAAATTTGTATGGAACCAGAAAAGATCCTGAATAGCCAAAGCAATCTTGAAAAAGAAAACCAAAGGAGGCATCACAATCCCAGACTTCAAGCTATACTACAAAGCTGTAATCATGAAGACAGTATGGTACTGGTACGAAAACAGACACTCAGATCAATGGAACAGAATAGAAAACTTAGAAGTGGACCCACAAACGTATGGCCAAGTAATCTTTGACAAAGTGGGAAAGAATATCCAATGGAATAAAGATAGTCTCTTCAGCAAGTGGTGCTGGAAAAACTGGACAGTGACATGCAAAAGAATGAAACTGGACCACTTTTCACCACACACACAAATAAACTCAAAATGGATGAAAGACCTCAATGTAAGACAGGAAGCCATCCAAATCCTCGAGGAGAAAGCAGGCAAAACCTCTTTGATTTTGGCTGCAGCAATTTCTTACTCAACTTGTCTCCAGAGGCAATGGAAACAAAAGCAAAAATGAACTGCTGGGACCTCATCAGAGAATTCCCAACAACAACAACAACAACAACAACAACAAGCAGGCCAACTGCAAGACATACTGTAGTTAAATTTAAAATATATTGATACTGAAAATACCTTAAAATCAACCAAACAAAGAAGTCCATAACACTCAAGGGAAAGTCTATAAGGATAGCTGGATATTTATTTACACAAACTAGGCAAACCAGAGGGAGTGACATGATATACTCAAAGTGCTGAAGAGGAAAAATCTGCAGCCAGGAATACTCCATCCAGCATGGCTATCATTCAGAAAATAAGGATAGAGAAAGTTTTCTAACAAACAAAAGGTAAGGGAGTTTATGACCACTAAATCAGACATGCAAGAAATATTAAAGAGGACACTTTTAGTGGAAAGAGAACAAAAATGAGAATGATAAGAAAGGATCAGAGAAAATCTCCAGAAATAATGACAAAAGAGGTGTTAAAATAGCAACAAATACATATGTATCAATGAATACCCTGAATATAAATGGACTATGTGCTTCAATTGAAATATATAGGGTTTCAAATGTACAACGACAATAAAAGACCTATATGCTTCATACAAGACACTCATTTGAGCCCTAAAGGCACTAGAAGATTGAAATGAGGGGATGGAGACATTTATCACTGAAAAGGATGTCAAAAGAAGACTGGAGTAACAATATTTTTTTCAGGAAATTTTCACTTTAACAGAAGAGTGTATGAAGATACAAAGATGGACACTATATCAAATAAAAGGGACATCCAAAAAAGAGATTTAATAAATGTAAATATTTATGTACCAAATATCAGAGTACCAAATACATTTAAAAAATTAATAACAAACAGAAAGGAACTGATTGATAATACAATAATAGTATCAGAATTTTAACACCCCACTTACATCAATGGCGAGATCATATAAAGAGAAAGTAAACAAAGAAGCAATGGCTATGAATTATACACAGGATCTGATGCACTTAACAGATAATCAGAACATTCCATCCTAAACAGCATAATACACTTTCTTTCAAAGTTCATATGGTACAGTCTCCAGAATAAACCACATATTAGGACACAAATCAAGCCTCAATAAATAATAAAAAATATATTGAAATCATACCGGGCATCTCTTCTGACCAAAATGCTATGAAATTTGATATTAAACACAAGAAAAAAATTTGAAAGGTCACAACTACAAGGAGGTTAAACAACATGCTACTAAACAATGAATTGGTCAAACAGGAAATAAAAGAGGATTTTTTTTAATCACATGGAAACAAATGAAAATGAAAACACAATGGGCATTACAAATGGCATGATATTATTTTTATGACTGAGTATGACTGAGTAATATTCCATTGTATTTATATACCACATCTTCTTGTCTATTCATCACTCAGTGGGCATTTGGGCTCTTTCCATAATTTGCCTGTTATTTATAATGCTGCTATAAACACTAGGTTGCATGTGGATAGACCTAGAGTGTATTGTGCTAAGCTAAATCGGACAAAGAGAAATTCTATATGTTTTTCAATCATATGTGGAACTTAAGAAACAAAACAGCTGAATATAGAAGGAAGAAAAATAAAGAAGGCAAACCATAAGAGACTATGAACTTTAGAGAACAATCTGAGGGTTGCTGGAGGGAAGGTGTGTGAGGGATGGGCTAAATGGGTGATGAGTATTAAAAAAGGCACTTGTGATGAGCACTAGATATTATAAGTAAGTGATGAATCACTAAATTATACTCCTGAAACCATAGTGCATATAGATAAACTCATATTTAAACAAAAACTTGAAGAAAACACAATGGGCAAAACAAACAAACAAACAAACAAACAAACAAACATTGGGATGAAACAAAAATGGTCCTGAGAGGAAAGTATATAGTAATGCATGGATAATACAAGAAGTGTGAAAAATCTCACACAAACATCCAAAACTTATATTTAAAGGAGCTAGAAAAAGAAAGAAAGAAAGAAAGAAAGAAAGAAAGAAAGAAAGAAAGAAAGAAAGAAACAACAAATGAAGTCTAAAGTCACCAAAAGGAAGAAAATAATAATGACTCGAGCAGAAATAAGTCATACAGAGATTTAAAAATAAACAATAGAACAGATAAATAAAACTAGGGACTGGTTCTTTGAAAAAGATAATAAAATTGATAAACTTCTTAGCATAACTTATCAAAATCAGAAGAGAAAACACCTAAAAGAACAAAACTACAAATAAAAGAGGAGAAATAAAAACCAACACCAGAGAAACATAAAGAATTATAAGAGAATGTTATGAAAATCTATATGCCAACATTTGGACAAATTGAAAGAAATGAATAAATTCCTAGAAACATATTAACTACCAAGACTAAAACAGGGAGAAATAGAAAACCTGAATAGAAATATAAACAGCAACAAAATGGAATCAGTAATAGAAACACTCACGACCTACAAAAGTCCAGGACCACATGACTTCACAGGCCAGTTCTACCAAATATTTAAAGAAGAGGTAATACTTATTCTTCTCAAACTCTTACAAAAAATAGAAAAAGAATAAAACTTCTAAATTTGTTTTATGAAGCCAGAGTTAACCTGATACAAAAACCAGAGGAAGACTCCACTATATCATCACTCCTGATGAACTTGGTTGCAAAAATTCTCAATAAAATATTAGCAACCTGAATCCAACAGTACATTGAAAGCATCATTCACCATGATCAAGTGGGATTTATTCCTGGGTTTTTAGGGTGGCTCAATATTCACAAATCAATGAACGTGATACACCAAATAAACAAAAGAAGAGTAATAACCATATTGTCTTTTCAGGATGCAGGAAAAATATTTGACAAAGCACAAATCCCTTCATGATAAAAAAACTCTCAAGTATTTGTGGAATTTCTCTCATATGTGGAATTTAAGAAACAAAACACATGAGCAGAGTCCCAAAAGAAGAGGGATGGAGGGCAAACCAATGAATCAACTCTTAACTGTGGAGAACAAACTGATGATTACCAGAAGAGGGAGGGAGAGGGATGGGGTAAATGGTTAAATAGGTGATGGGGATTAAGGAGTGCACATGTTGTGATGAGGATAAGGTGTGGCATTGAAGTGCTAAATCACTACATGGTACACGTGAAACTAATATTACGCTCAATGATAACTAACTGCAATTTAAATGAAAGCTTAAAAAAGCTAACTAGGATAAGTAAAAACTTCAGAAAACTTAAAATGGCAGTTTAGAGAAAAAAAAGTTGAAGGGGTTAGTGTGAGTCATCTGAAGGCTGAAATCCTAGAGGACACAGAATGCTCCAGTCTTCAAGTGTGGGCTTTACAAACGAAAATCATTGTCTGGAGAAACAATGTCATAGATAAAGGAGGGCATAAGAAAATGACCAATAGTTCCAGAACACATATAGAGAAAAGGGTTTAGAAGAATTGCTACTATCTTGTTTCCTGGTTTGTCTGAACTGCCTGGTACATGCTAAATACAACATAGTTGTATTAGTTTGAAAGCTAAAAAGCAACCTTTAAAGCATTATTTTTGTCTGGGAGTGTACTTTATGGTTGATTTTAATTTTTTAAATGCTATTATTTTTATTATTGAAATATAATTGACATACAATGTTATACTAATTTCAGGTGTACAGTATATTAAGTTTTCTTTTTAATAGTTTGTGTTTTTATATTTTTCTATTATTACCATATCCACATTTAAATTATAAAACAATTACCCTAAAATGCAACATTAAAGCAACACTGACTACAGTGGAGTGACTAAAGAAAGAGTACAATCAGTAATCTAATGAAGTGATTGAAAAAAAGATATATAAAGGAGATCCTTCAATTTTATTCTCAACTACAGTACTGATTAGTGGTTGAGAAAGATAACTAAATAGATACCCCTCACAATATTTTTGAAAATTAAATGATATACACATACGTAAGAAAAATATTTTACAATATGAAAAAGTTATGGCCACATATAAATTGACATCTATTTCACACATGAGATTTTATTGGTTATGGGGAAATTTGATATTACTGTTAATATTAGTTAAGATTTCCAGTTTAATAATAAGAAGTTATTTGAAAAAGACATGAGGATAGAACCATAACAGTGTAACAGAGACACCTGTTACCTTTGTTGTTGTTGTTATTAGGTCTCTTAATTGCATTCTTCTTCAAAGTCCCAGAAGGAATTTTTCAACAACAAACCTCATCAACTCCCATGATGGGCATAGTAAAACCAGGATGATGTCACTCTCCTGTTTATCTTTATGTAGTTAATCATGGCCACACTCCATTACCTATATGCATAAAGGCTGCAGCATCATCTCATGCTGAGTTTAATCCTGTAGAAAGAACTACAGGAACAAATGGATAATTATTGTTTTTGATTTGTTCTCCTTCTGTTACAAGTTATTAATTCTTGACCATATTTCCTGTTTTGTTTCCCTGTCATCTATTTTTATGAAGAAAAGCAAATGTGAGTTTAAAAAATTCAATGTAATTAACATAGTGTCATATTAGTTTCAGTTGTAAAATATCATGATTCAACAACTCTATACATTTCTCAGAGCTCACTAAGGTAAGTGTATTCTTAATCATCCTTTTTTGGTTGAATTGTTCATATAACCATTTACTGCAACATATCAGAAAGTGGCTTCTTTATTTTCATTTATTTATGGACACAAGAATATGCATGTCTCCTATATTATTGAATGATGTGTTTGTTTTATTGAAACTGAAATTTTACAGAATAAATGAGACTGATTTTTCTTTAAGTGCAAACTATTTCTGGTAGTTAGAAAACTGAAACATTATCTCAATTATATTTATGTTTCTTATATGAAACCAACAATGACTGATTATTGCTAAATTGTAGACTGTGGAGGGAAGATTGTGTTCGAGAGAGCTAAGGCCATCTTATTGGCTCAGGTGTGAGATACAAATCGTCCCTCAGGTGAATTGTGTGATGATAGGCAGATACTCTGGGAATTTGAATTATTTAATTTGTAAAAGGAGAAAATGAGTTGATGAAGTACCTCATTGACTCCCGGGGAAGATAAAATATGGTGACACAATGAAACATTTCTGAGATGCTGTCAGCTTTAAGTAACAATATGATAGTCTATCACCAGTATTAAAAAAAGTTATAGTTTGAATATTTAAAAATATTTTTAGTAAACACTATGCACAACATGGGGCTCAAAATCATGACTCCAAGATCAAGAGTCACATGTCTACCCACTGAGCCATCCAAGTGTCCCTGCCATGACTATTAATAATTCCCCAATTTAAATATGCACTATTATTTTTACATTAAACTCAAGCAATTGGATAGAAAAAAGTTAGAATGAAGAGGGTGGCCAGTTACTTTGCAAAGTAGAGACATAATTCCATTGTCTTTGGTGTGTCAGGTAGACTGCTGAGTTTGGCTTGATCACAGTGACTCCCATTTACCAAAGTGCAACAGAGATTTGCTACATTTGGCCACATTGACTCAGACAGCAGATATGTTTTGCTTTTATTTGACTGTTTTAAAATTTTGTCCAGAGGTCAGCTTTCTTCTGCCAGTGGGGGAGAAAAGTGACAATTGCTTTAGCACCCCAGAACATGGGACTGTTAATAAGTTGAATATTGTAATTAGCCTTTGGAATCATTACAGGAGTACACAATGTTTTGAAAGTCAGACTTTATTCCTGAAATATCCCTATATCATAACCACTTCTAAACTCTTCCTAGAGATAAAAGCCAATATTTATTTTTTTGTTGTTGGTAAGAACTTTTAAAATCGAAGATTTAACGTGTCAGTACTTAAAAAATTGCAAAGGTTTGATCTCTAGAAGAGAAAATGTAGAGGCTACAACTGATTCTTTTCAGAAACAACGGATCTATTTTACTTTTATTGTTCTTATTTATTTTGAGCTATTTTAAAATTCTACTTTAAATCTCTCTCTCTCTCTCTCCCTCTCTCTCTCTCTCTCTCTCTCTCTCTCTCACACACACACACACACACACAAACTTACACTCACACAGACACTATCTTTGCCTGAACTGTGACCTCTTACAGTGTAATTGATTTTGTTTTACTTTGTCTTCAACATTTAACAGAGATGTAGGCTTTGAATAGTGAGATTTTAGGTGTGGGGGCAGGGAGTTGAATTGTAGTCAGAGACAAACTCAGTTTTGTTCAATTTTTTTGTCTACATCTCAGTTTCCATGAAAAGTTGGTTTTTATAGACAAAAAAGTAGATTGTGTTTGTAAAAACAACTAAAGCCTTGTCTTATGATTGCCAATGATCTTATAAATGCTAGCTCTTCTTCCTGAGATTTAGAACAAATAGTAGGAAATTTAAGTTGATGAAGTTAGAAAACATAGAACTAAGACAGTATTCCCCATAAAGATCTGCTTAACTGGAGTAAAATAATAAATATTGATTATATATTTATTTATATATTCAGGTATATATATGTATATAATATGGGACTACAGAAATCATCAAATCCAAATTCTTATGTGTATGAATAGATACTAAATTGACAAACTTAATAATTCATTTTATATCATAAGATACAAATGGTAACTTCCATCTTTTACACAGATTCTGCATAATAATTACCATAGATATTAACTCTTTAAATTAATGATATATGTGCTTACTCTTCTGTAACTGGTAATGTCTAATCATTTTCATTGTTTTACATCATTTAATCCTGAACATACCCGAGATCTAACATTATTATCCTGTGTTTATGTAAAGTAGACAAAAGGATGGTGGGTAGAGGATAACCTGGATCCACAGTCACAGTCCAACCTCGAAGTTTGGGCTCCTCAGTTGATGACCCTAGGATATCTAAGGGGTTGGTCATTGGTGAGGACTCTGATCTGCTCCTTTGTATGCATGGATCACTCTGCACAACCACAGAGCATCACAGCCTGGCCTGACTGAACAGATAACGATGGTTCAAAATTTGGTATAAGCATTCCCCAAGGTTTGTTTCAGTTACTTTCCAAATCTTTATTATATGGAATATACCTCTAAGAGTTTTTAAGATCCAGTTGGATCCTTAAACCAGAAACATTGATTCAGTTTTGAATTCCATAACAAAAAAACTCTATAAGATATTTTTATTGTCTTTATTTCAATAATTCTCTTTTTTTAAGTTTATTTATTTTGAGATGAGACAGCGTGAGTAGGGAAGGGGCAGAGAGAGAGAGAGAGGGAGAGAGAGAGAGAGAGAGAGAGAGAGAATTCCAAGCAGGCTCTGTGCTATCAGCACAGAGCCAGGCATGAAGCTCAAACTCATGAAATGTGAGATCATCACCTGAGCCAAAACCAAGAGATGGATGCTTAACCAAATGAGCCACTGAGGTGCCCCTTACTTTCTGAGTTTTTATACAGCAGTGATTCTGAAAATTTTCCATACCTATTAGTAAACAACACTATCTATCATCAGGAAATTTCATGACCTTCCACATGAAACTTACTGTAAGTTACCAATATTTAAAAGTGTTTTTATTTTATTTGAGTGTACCTGACCCTAAATGTTATATTACTTTCAGGCATACAACATAACGATTCAATAAGTTATATGTTATGCCATAGTCACAAGTGTAGCTTCCATCTGTCACTATACAATATTATTAAAATATAATTGACTATATTCCTTATGTAGTGCCTTTTTCTTTCCCTGCAACTTATTCATTTCATAACTGGAAGACTGTATCTCTCATTCCCTGTCACCCATTCAACCCAACACCACATAGCTCTCCCCTCTTATAACCATCAGTTTCTTCTATTTCTGGGTTTCATACTGGGTTTTGTTTGTTTGTTTACTCACTCCTGATTTTAGATTCCACATAAGAAAGAAATAAATAATACTTGTCTTTCTATCTGACTTCTATCACTTACCATGGTGGCTCAATCCATGTTGTAAAAAATGGCAGAAACCATCCACTATTATAGTGGCACACTATACACACACACACACACAAACACACACTATTCCTTCCTTACCCATTTGTATATTGATGCACACTTAAGCTGTTTCCATATATTGACTATTGTAAGTTAATGCTGCAATATATGAGTGAATATTAAAATATACAATGGAATATTACTCAGCCACCAAAATGAATGCAATCTTGACATTTATAACGACATAGATGGAGCTGGAGAGTATTACGCTAAGTGAAATAAGTCAGTCAGAGAAAGAGATATATCATATGATTTCATTCATATGTGGAATTTAAGAAACAAAACAAACAAAGGGGGAAAAGTAGAGGCAAACCAAGAAACAGTATCTTTACTATAGAAAACAAACATTTCTACTAGAGTGGAGGTGGGGGGGAGGAATGGGTGAAAAAATAGATGGAGACTAAGGAGTGCACTTGTGATAAGCACCAGTTGTTATATGAAAATGTTGAACATTATATTGTACAGATGAAACTGATATTACACTGTGTGCTAATTACCTGGAATTTAAATAAAAACTTTAAAAAAGTCATATGAAGATTTGGGTGTTGCATATAGCACTTTTGTTTTCTTTGGGGAAATGCATACCCAGTGGAATTATTGAGGTACTGATATTTTTGACCCATGGTTTCAAATTCTTAGATATTTAGTAAATTTGTTCAATTACAAATAATTTATAGTCTTAAAATTTACAAGTCCTTGGAACTTCCCATTATTAGCACACTGGGTTACTGTGGGTAAACATACACACGTGCACACACACACACACACACACACACACAAAATCACTAAACATTTCTTTCTATTAACTCCACAGTTTTCCTTGTGATCCAGACGAAATTCAATGGATAACACCACTTGGGTGGTCAACCATACTGGACTATCAGATTTTGACCTAGTAGGGCTCTTCAGTCAATATAAGTACCCAGCTCTCCTTTGTGTGATCGTCTTTGTGGTTTTCCTGATGGCCATGTCTGGAAATATCATCCTGATCCTTGTGATATACTGTGATGCTCACCTTCATAACCCTATGTACTTTTTTATCACCCAGTTGTCTTTCATGGATGTGATGTACATTTCTGTCACTGTGCCCAAGATGCTCATGGATCAGGTCTTGGGTGTAAATAAGATCTCAGCCCCTGAATGCGGGATGCAGATGTTTCTCTATTTGACATTAGGAGGTTCAGAAGTTTTCCTTCTAGCTGCCATGGCCTATGACCGCTATGTGGCCATCTGTCATCCACTCCTTTATCCTATCCTAATGAACCATAGGGTGTGTCTCCTCTTGGTCTCTTCTTCATGGTTTCTGGGATCTGTGGATGGATTTATGCTCACTCCTGTCACCATGACCTTCCCCTTCTGCAGATCCCGGGTGATCCATCATTTCTTCTGTGAAGTCCCTGCTGTAATGAAGCTTTCCTGCTCAGACACTTCCCTCTATGAGACACTCATGTACTTATGTTGTGTTCTCATGCTCCTCATTCCTGTGACAGTCATTTCAAGCTCCTATTCTTTTATCCTCTTTACCATCCACAGGATGAACTCAGCAGAGGGACAGAAGAAGGCCTTTGCCACTTGTTCTTCCCACATGACTGTGGTCATCCTCTTCTATGGGGCTTCTGTCTATACCTACATGCTCCCCACCTCCTACCACACCCCTGAGAAGGACATGATTGTATCTTTCCTTTATACCATACTCACTCCTGTTCTTAACCCTTTAATTTATAGTCTTAGGAATAAGGATGTCACAAGGGCTCTAAAAAGAATGTTAAATGTGGGTACTCTCAGGAAAATATTAGGTAGGAAATGTTTGTACTAATGTTTTTTTTTCTGTACTCTACATATTAAAATTTTAGGATCCCAAGCCAATATGAGAATGTTTCCTCATATTCTCATACCATGATGTGTAGTCACCCATTCATCCCTTTTGGAGGAATTGTTTCCAAATATCAGAAAATTCTTTATTTGAAATATTTATGCAATTGTATTATATCCATGTTACATTTTTCTGAAACTTCCACTGTGATTCTGTTGAAGAATATTTATAGTCTTAAGAAATATGTAATAAAATATTTAGAAACCAAGATAATAATGTGTGCAACAGATGAGAGAAAGAGAAAGCATAGAGACTGAGAGAGAGAAAGAGAGAGAGAGAGAGGAGAGAGAGGTGGAGAGAGGGAGATATGGAGTGAGAAGTGATTAATTGGGATATAAAATTAATAAGAGAACCTAGGCAAAAGGTGTATGAGTGTTAATTGTACTATTATCATTATCCATACTAATTTTCTGTAAATTTGAAATTATTTAATAATAAAACATAAAGTATCAGACTTCTATTTAAAAAAAAATTTCTTGCTGCATTGTAGCAGTGTAAGTGACAAATCATGCTCAGGTTCACATGGCTGATCATTATTGCAATAATCCAGTTGTTGGCCTGCATTTAATTAGGGCAATTTTGTTCTTTAAGTTACAAATAGTGGCTGTTGTCTCTCTGAAATTATTAGCATATTGTGGTAGAAGGTACTGTGGGTATAAAATTAACCCCAAGGAGGGTTTAGGGAAGTTTTCCAGCATAAGGATGTATCAGACCTTAGATTTGAAGTATGTAACTTATTATAAAAAAAAAAGCAGATGAAGACCACCAAATAATCTGTCAATTATTTTTAAAAAATCTTATCCTATATTATAATAAAAATAATAAGATAATAGCTAAGTGAATTTCCCATATATACCAAATGTCTACTCTCCCTAAAGAATTTTAACTATAAGTGTATTTTGTTCAAATATTTGTAACAAAATACATAAATTGTTTGAGGCACATATGGAAAGTGTACAGCTCATAAGGACACAGCAGTTCTACCTATGACATGTGAGCTTAGCCAAAGAGGCTGAAAAGAGACCCTAGAGCTCAGTGTTGAATGGTAACTAGATGCTACCTTCATATGAGTACGGGAGGCTAGGCCCAGGGATCTTGCTCAAGGACATCCTGCCACAGAAAAGGAACACTATGAGCAAAGGTCAGGTGGTTGACCAAGCACGAGAGAAATGTTCCAATGACACCTCCTTTCCAGGTTCACTTTACAGCCCAATTATTGCCCTTTTGTGACCTAGATATTTACAAATGATAATAAAATGATGAGACATAGATTTAAGCAGAGTGAAATTAGTAGGAATCAATTGAAGAAGAGCAACACTGAAGGTATGGAGACCAGGTGTGTGAGGACGATTGAGCTGAATAGTGTTGATCTAAGTGGAATGGACCATTCCAAGTGGAAATAGCAGCTTTGGTGAATAAGCAGGGCTTTGTTGAATCTGTTCCATAAAACCATAAATCTGGTTGCATGTGTACCAGTTTCCAATTAGCTGTGACAAATTGTGAATTATTAGGTGGTTTCAAAAGTAGAGATCCCTTTTTTTCTGGCACTCTCAATACCTTCATGACTATAAAATAAAGATCTGACAGTATTTTAGGACACAATGTTAGAAAATTAGATATATTACAATTACAACATTATAATTATATTACAAAAATTATAGTATATGTTGCAGTGAAATAGAATGAATAAAATATGTACATTCTTTAACTTCTAAAGTAATTGAGAAGTGTATACATTACCCCTCAATTTATTGGACCATAATAATACACATATTTGATTGTTCCATCGGAAACACTGTAGACATGGGAAACAAAATGGGGTAAAACAAAGCAAAACAAAACAATCTATGGAATCAAATTTTTTTTCCATAATTAAAATTTTACTATATCTCAAGAAAAAAAAAATAAAATGTTTGAGGAAGAAGACCAAAGCAGGAGGCATCACAATCTCAGACTTTAACCTCAACGACAAAGCTGTAATCATCAAGACAGCATGGTATTGGCACAAAAACAGACACACAGACCAATGGAATAGAATACAGGCTCCAGAATTGGAGCCACAAAAGTATGGCCAACTAATCTTTGACAAAGCAGGAAAGAATATCCAATGGAAAGAAGACAGTCACTTTAACAAATGGTGCTGGGAGAACTGGACAGCAACATGCAGAAGAATGAAATTAGACCACTTTCTTACACCATTCTCAAAAATAAACTCAAAATGGATGAAGGACCTGAATGTGAGACAGGAAACCATCAAAACCCTAGATAGAGGAGAAAGCAGGAAAAAACCTCCCAGACCTCAACCACAGCAATTTCTTACTTGACACCTCTCCAAAGGCAAGGGAATTAAAAGCAAAAATGAACTATTGGGACCTCATGAAGGTGAAAAGCTTTGGCACTGCAAAAGAAACAGTGAAAAAAACTAAAAGGCAACCAATGGAATTGGAAAATATATTTGCAAATGACATATCAAAGGGCTAGTATCCAAAATTTATAAAGAACACACCAAACTCCACACCCGAAAAACAAATAATCCAGTGAAGAAATGGGCAGAAAACATGAATAGACACTTCTCTAAAGAAGAAATCCAGATGGCCAACAGGCACATAAAAAGATGCTCAATTTCACTCCTCATCAGAGATACAAATCAAAACCACACTCAGATATCACCTCACACCGGTCAGAGTGGCTAAAATGAACAAATCAGGAAACTATGGGTGCTGGAGAGGATGTGGAGAAATGAGAACCCTCTTTCACTGCTGGTGGGAATGCAAACTGGTGCAGCCACTCTGGAAAACAGTATGGAGGTTCCTCAAAAAATTAGAAATAGATCTACCCTATAAGCCAGCAACAGCACTGCTAAGAATTTCCCCAAGGGATACAGGAGTGCTGATCCATATGGGCACTTTTACCCCAATGTTTATAGCAACACTTTCAACAATAGCCAAATTATGGAAAGAGCCTAAATGTCCACCAACTGATGAATGGATAAAGAAATTGTGGTTTATGTACACAATGCAATACTACATGGCAATGAGAAAGAATGAAATATGGCCTTTTGTAGCAACGTGGATGGAACTGGAGAGCGTTATGCTTAGTGAAATAAGTGCTACAGAGAAGGACAGATTCCATATGTTTTCACTCCTATGTGGATCCTGAGAAACTTAACAGAAGACCATGGGGGAGGGGAAGGAAAAAAAAGTTAGAGAGGGAGGGAGGCAAACCATAAGAAACTCTTAAAAACTGAGAATAAACTGAGGGTCGATGGGAAGTGGGAGGGAGGGAAAGTGGCAATGGGCATTGAGAAGGGCATCTGTTGGAATGAGCACTGGGTGTTGTATGGAAACCAATTTGACAATAAATTTCATATATTAAAAAAATAAAAGGAAAAAAATACTGCTTGCATAATATTCACAGTTACTAGACATGGAAGAACACTTGATGCTCAATTTTTTTTGTATCTAAAATAAAAGCAAGAAATGGACAAATTTCTGGCATTCAGGTTTACTTGCTTACAGTGCCATATGAGTAGATGTGTACTGCAGTATTTAAAATGTTCAAATTTCAGAATGTGTTATGTGTTTGTGCTTGTGCTCATGATGCCACCAGCATTTTGCCAAAGAAATCATTTTTATCCCATGAAAACCAGCCCTCAGTGTTCTTGCATACCCCATAGGTCATTAATGACTATGATTGGGATTATTACAAATTTAGTCATAAACTAACATGGGTTAGGTGGTGAAGCTTGTAGTGTTTTTTTACAAATATTCCACTTTTAATTTCTAATTGTATTCTAACTAGAATATATATTATATAACATAATTAATTATAATATATATAATATAATTAATTATTAAGATGATTAGTATTATATTAATTATATATAATACTATCTTAATAATTATATATTATATTATATTATATTATATTATACTATATTAATTATATTATCACATATGTTTTTCTACAGTATGTCCCAGTCACTGTTATAATGTTGTTACATATATTAACCTATTCAAAAACTTTTTGGAAGCTCCTCAAACCCCATACTATTGGAATTTTACTTTTTTCCATTTTTTAAAATTAATTTTAGTTAATTAACATACAGTGCAATATTGGTTTCAGGAATAGAATTCAGTGATTCATCACTTACATATAACACCTACTGCCCATCACAAGTGCCTTACTTAGTACCTATCACCCATCTAGCCCATCCTCTATCCACCTCCCTCCATCAACCTATAGTTCATTATTTATCATTAAGAGTCTCTTGTGGTTTGTTTCTCTCTTCTCCCACCCCCATATTCATCTGTTTGGTTTCTTAAATTTCACTTATGAGTGAAATCATATGGTAGTTGCCTTTCTCCGACTATTTTGCTTAACATAATACACTGTCTCTGACCATGTTATTGAAAATTTCAAGATTTTATTCATTCTGATGGCTGTGTTATATTCCTTTGTAAATATATACCACATCATTTTACCCATTCATCAGTCTATGAACATTTGGGCTCTTTCCATAATTTGGCTATTATTGATTATGTTGCTATAAACATTGGGGTTCCTGTAACACTTCAAATCTGTATTTCTGCATCCTTTGAGTAAATACCTAATAGCATAATTGCTGTATTGAAGGGTTGTCCTATTTTTAGTTTTTTGAGGAAACTCCATAGTGTTCTCCAGAGTGGATATATCATTATGCATTCCCACCAACAGTGCAAGAGGGTTCCCCTTTCTCTGCATCCTCGCTAATATCCATTGTTTCTTGTGTTGTCAATTTTAGCCATTTGGCCAGGTGTAAGGTGGTATCTCATCATGGTTTTAATTTGTATTTCAATGATGATGAGTGATGTTGAACATCTTCTCATGTATCTGTTATTCATCTGGATGTCTTCTTTGGCAAAGTGTCTACATTGGAATTATTAGAAATTTAGTCATAAACTAACTGGATTAGTTGGAGAAGCTTGCATCGTTTTTACAAGTATTTAAGTTGTTCAAACCTCTTAAACTCTTTAAGGAAGATACGATATTGGGTTCTTGTTGTTGATAAATGTATTTTATTGTGGTAGGAACACCTATCACTAGGTCAACTTTCTTAAGAATTGTTTATGTGTGCAGCACAGTATTGTTGGCTATAGCACAGGTATTGTTTTCTTTTTTAAGTTTATTTGATGCAGGGATCAATCTCATGAACCGTGAGATCATGACCTGAGCCGAAAACAAGAGTCAGATGCTCTACTGACTGAGACTACCAGGCATCCCTAGGGAAGGTATTCTTATTATCTCCATTTTACAGAGAAGAAAACTAAGACACCAACAAGTTAAATAATTTGTTTGAGGCTACTAGGAGGTAATGTACAAATGTATATTTTCTAGTAAGTGTGAACTGAAGAGTTGGTTGGAGTAACTGGGTCTTTCCTCAGTTAAAAGTGGTTTATTTGGGTTAAAGTTGGGTCTGTCATCTTTGCTCTAGACAGAAAACTTGGTGATACTAACTTCTAGAGAAAACCAGTTTCTTGCACTACAGTTTACTCACAGATACTGTATATCTTCCATTACTTGAGGTCTGTATTTTCCACTCCCTTTCACCCATTTTACTCATCACCCACTCCTCTCCTCTATGACAACCATCAGTTTGTTCTCTATATTTAAAACTCTGACCCTGCTTTTTGTTTATTCACTTGTGTTTTTAATTCCACATATGACTGAAGTCATGTGGTGATTGTCTTTCTCAGGCAGACATATTTCACTTAATATATGTCCTCCAGACCCATCCACATAATCACAAATGGCAAATGTCCTTATTTTAAAAATGGTCCTTATTTTTTAAAAGCTGAATAGCATTCTATTGCATACCACATTCCATATTTTGTCACATTGTTTATCTATTTATATTTGATAGTTATTTTTTTCCATATCTTAGTGAATAATATTAGTGACTATTCTTGAATAATATGACAAAATATGAAAGTGCAGATATCTTATTGAGATACAAATTTCAATTCATGTGGATATATACCTAGAAGTGATATTGCTAAATCAAATGGTAATTGTGCATTCAAAAATTTTAAGAACATATAGTTTTTCAAATGTCTATATCAGTTTAAATTCCAACCAAACAGTATACAAAGGTTACCTTTTCTCCACATTCTCACAAGAACTTATTCTTTCCTCTACACCTAGTTAAGAGATTTTTTTTCTTTTTAATCGTAAATGAATGTTGAATTTTGTCAGATGCTTTCTCTACAACTACTGATATGATCATATGATTTTTATGTCTCATTTTATGAATGCAGTTTATCACATTAATTAATTTGCAGAAGATTAACCATCTTTTAATCTCTAGAATAAATCCTACTTGATCATGATTCATCCCACATATGTTGATACGTTATATTTCCATTGTTCTCCACAATTTCATTTTCTTTTTTGATTTTTCTTTGATCCATTGTTTTTCCAGTAAGATATTGTTTCATTTCCACAAACTTGTGAAGTTTTCAGTTTTCGTTTTGTAATTGATTTCCAGTTTTGTACCAAGTGGTCATAAATGATGCTTGATATGATTTTAATCTTCTTAAATTTTGTAAGACTTGTTTGGGTCCTAACATATAACCTATCCTGGAAAATATTCCATGTACACTTGAGAAAAATGTGTACGTTGCTTTTGGTTGAAATGTTCTGTATGTATCTGTTAAGTCAATCTGATCTAATATGTCATTTAAGGCTAAGGTTTCCTTACTGATTTCCCGTGTGGATGATGTAAACACTGATGAAAGTGAGGCTACTAGGGATCCCTGCTATTATTCTATTGTTTATTTCTCACTTTAGTTCTGTTAATATTGTGTGTGTATATATATATATATATATATATATATATATATATATATATATATACATAATTTGCTCCTGTGTTGGATTCACAATTCTGTACAGTGTTTTATTATCATGTTGGATTAATTCCTTTATCATTTGTAATGTACTTTGACTCCTTGTACAGTCTTTTCTTTAGGCTATTTTGTCTCATAGTTATCCCAGCTGTCTTTACTTTCCATTTGCATGAAATATTTTTTATCCTTTTGTTTTCAATCTTTGTGTGCTTACATATGGAGTATCTTTTCCAGCATATAAGTGAATCTTTTTTTGTTTTATGTATTCAACCATTCTGTTTTGGATTTGAGAATTTAGTTTCATTTTTTTTCAATTAGTTTCAAAATTTTAATATTATTTTCACACTGGTTTGTAGTTATACTCTTTTTTGTATGTATGATTTGATTCTTTTGGAGTGGTTTGCTTAGATTCCTTTCCTTTTGTCACTCTTGTGTAAACTGTAAGTCCTGCTTTGCGATTACTGTAAGACTTACAAAAGCAACTTTTATATAGACAGTCTATTTTAAGTTTAACTTAAGTTTTAACACATTCTGAAGCTGTACACTTTTATCCATGTTTGAAACTTTTATGCTTTTGATGTCACAATTTGCATATTTTTATTTTATATCCCTTAACAAATTATTATAGTTATAATTATTTGTTACTATTTTTGGGTTTTAGCATTCAGACTGGCTTACAAATGATTGACTTACGGCTTTTACAGTAGATTATTCTGAAATTTGGTATATATTTATTTTTACCAGCGACGTTACACTTCAAAAGGTTTTCTTTTACTTATTAGTACTCTTATTTTGCTTATAGAATTCCCTTCAATGTTTCTTATAATGTTGGCTTGGGGTAAAGAAGTACTGTAGCCTTTGTTATCTTTTAAGCTTCTCTTTTGTTCAAGTATTTAATCCATTTTGATGTTATTATTGAATATGGCATGAAATAAGGGTCCCATATCATCTTTTGTTATGTGTATAACCAAATTTTCCCAACACATTTAGAGGCAACTATCCTTTCCCTATGTGTATTCTTGACTTTGAAATTAAATAAGATTTATGTGCATGGGAATATATTCCTAGAATCTCTTTTCACTTCCATTCAGCAAAGAGTCTGTTTTTAACCTAATCACATATTGCATTTTTAAATTTTTAATTTAAATTGCAGTTATTTAACATACAGTGTAATATTAGTTTTGGTGTACAATTTACTGATTCAACACATATATAAAACGGACTTTTTAATCCCCATCACTTATTTAACCTATCCACCCCTCCTCTTTGGGAACCATCAGTTTTTTTTCTGTAGGATTAAGAGTACATTTCTTTGTTTTCTCCTCTCTTTTTCCCCCTATGATTGTTTCTTTTGTTTTCTAAATTCCATATATAAGTGAAATCATATGTCATTTGCCTTTCTCTGACTGTCTTATTTTGCTTAGCATAATACTCTCCAGCTCCATCAAGGTCACTGAAAATGGCAAGATTTCACCCTTTTTATGGATGATTAATATCCCAGTGTGTGTGTGTGTGTGTGTGTGTGTGTGTGTGTGTGTGTGTATGCCACTTCTAATCCACTCATCAGTTGATGGGCATTTGGGCTTTTTAAAAATGTTGGCTATTGTTGACAATGATGTATGTTACACTTAAACATTGTATATTAACTTAAAATTTTAATAAAACCTTTAAAAATTAAAATAAATTAATAATATTTTTCATTTCAAAACAAACTAAGGAAGAGGAGCTGTTACACAGGAAATTATTTTCAGGAAAAAAAAATCATGAAGAATTACTTTAAACAATCTCATTTAAAAGAACTGCATTATCAAGAAGAAATGAATAAATTACTAGAAGCATAAAACCTACCAATACTGAATTAAAAATAAGTAGTGAGGCTGAACAAACCAATAACAAGTGGGGAGATTGAAGTGATGATGATGACGATAAATCCTTCAAGAAAGAAATCTCTGGATTAGATGGCTTTGCAGCTGAATTACCAAACTGCAAAGAAAAAAAAACCACAAATCCTTTTTAAATTATTTTAAAACATAGAAGTAGAAAGAATACTTTAAAAATTATTTATGAATCTAGGGTAAGTGTAATACACACACACATACACACACACACACACACACACACACAATGACACCACAGGAAGAAAAAAATTACAGGCCAATATGTCTAAACCAAATGGATGCAAACTTCTCAACAAAATTCTGACAAACTGAATTCAACAACCATCAAAAATATTATACACCAAGAACTAGAGGGATTCATCCTTGGGATGCAAGGATGATTTAATATGTACAAATCAAACAATGAGAAAAACCACACTAAGATAATAAAAATAAAATGTATATGATTATTCGATTAAATGCATAAAAAACTTGACAAAGTTCAAATTCCATTCAGGATAAAAATGCTCTATAAAATATATATAAACATTTTCCTCAGCACAATGAAGGTGATTTATGGAAATCCCGCAACTGAAATCATAATCAATGGAGAAAAGCTAGAAGCTTTTTGTCTTAAATTTTGAACGTGGGGAGGACATTTATTCTCACCACTTTATATGACATTGTATTAAAATACTAAAAAGAGCAATCAGAAAATAAAAGATGTAAAAGACATCCAAAGCAGAAAAGAAGACATAAAATTACCTCTGTGTGCATATGACATAATTCTATATGTATACAATCCTAAATACTCTATAAAAAGCTATTAGTTCTAACCAAATTCAGTAAAGTTACAGATTATAAAGTGAGTATACAAAAACTGTTGCATTTATTTATACTAGCAATGATCTACTCAAAAAGGAAGTCACAAAAACAACCCCATAAAATGAATATTTAGGAATGTATTTAACCAAAGAGTTGAAAGACCTACACTGAGATCTACAGCACATTAATTGAAAGGAATTGAAGAATAGATAAACACATGGAATTATCTCATGTTCATAGGTTGGATGAATTAATAAAGTTAGCATGTCCATAAAACGCAAATCTCTCCATATATTCAATGCAGTCTTTATCAAAGTTCCAATGGCAGTTTACTTAATGGAGAAAATATCTAAAATTTTTATGGAACCACAAAAGATCCTGCATAGTCAATGCCCTTTTGAGAAGGAACAGTTTTAGAGGTATCATGCTTCCTGATTTTAAATTATATTACAAGATTGTACAATACAGGATGGTAAAACAATTTTAAAAAGTGGAAATAAAACAGACCACTCAAAAAGAATAGAAATCCCATAAATAAACCGAAGCATATAAGATCAGTTAACTTTGATAAAAACACAATGGGGATAATCTTTTCTGATAATGGTACTGTGAAAACTGGATATCCATATATAAAATGAGTGGACCCTTACCTTACATGATACAGAAAAATCAACTCAAGCAAAAAAAATCGGTCAGAGAAAGGCAGATATCATAGATTTTCACTCATATGCGGAATTTAAGAAACAAAATAAACAAGCATAGGGATGAAAATACAGAGACAAGCCATGAAATGGACATTTAACTATAGATAACATACTGATGGTCACCAGAGGGAAAGTGAGTGAAAAGATGGATTAAATAGATGATGGGGATTAAGGAGTGCACTTGTAGTGATGAACACCAGGTCTTGCATGGAGGTGTTGAATCAGGAAATTGTACATATGAAACTGATATTACACTATATGTTAACTAGCTGGAATTTAAATACAAACTTAAAAAAAAACCTAAACAGATAATGATTTTAAAATATTATTAATAAATCCTCACATAACAATAACACTAATGTAAATAGATTTAATTCACCAATCAAAAGCACACCATGCCTAGTTGGATGAAAACAAGAAAAAACTATAGGTTTCTTACAAGAGACTCACCTTACTTTTAGAGAAACACACAAGCTGAATGTGAAGTGGTGGAGAAAGATATTCTATACAATTGGAAAGCAAAAGAAAGTGAGGATAGTTATATTTATATGAGACCAAATAGACTTTAAAGCTAAAACAATAACAAAACAAGAAGAAAGTCATTAAACAATGTTAAAGGGGTCAATTCATCAAGAAGATAAATAATTGTAAATATATAAAAAACCAATACAAGAACATCTAAATAATTTAAACAAATACTAACAGATCAGAACAGAGAAATAAACAATAACAGTGCATTTTCAAAATGAATAGATCCTCCAGGCAAAAAAATTAGCAACAAAATGATGGGTAAGAAACATACCTCAAATGAAATGAACCTAACAGATATTTACATAATATTCCATTGAACAGAAACAGAATCCACATCCTTCTCAAGTGCTTACATAACAATCGTCAAGTGCTTACATAACAGTATAGTACTGGCATAAAAATAAACTTGTAGACCTTTCTTGCATATGATAGTATCCAAAACAAGTCTGATTATTTTAAACATTTTTTGTCCAACCACAATGTGACAAACTAAGAAATTAAAAAAAAAGAATAACTGGAAAACCAATAATAAGAAATTTGAACCAGCAATGAATACCCCCCCAACACAGAAAGACTCAGGATAAGATGGTTTCATTGCTGGACACTACTAAACATTTAGAAAGAATTACTGCCAAATCTTCTCAAATTCTACAACAAATTGAAGGGAATGGAAAACTTCTAGTTTTATTTTATGAGGCTGGCTTTATGCTGATATCAAAGCCAGATAAGGACTCTACAAGAAATGTATAGACTGATATCCCTGAGGAATATATGTGCAAATTTTACATTATAATTTCATATATAATATGTTATATTATATATAATAATATGGATATAAGCCAAATTCAAACACACATTAAAATGATCATACATAAGTGAGATTTATCCCTGGAATACAAGGATGGTTTAATATATGCAAACTAATGCATACTGTGTACAATATTCATAGTTTAAAATGATATGAGTATCTCAATTATTCAGAAAAAAAAAAACATTTGACAAATCACAACAACCTACCAAAGGAAAATACTTCACAATAAAGGCCATATGTTGCAAACCCACAGCTAACCTTATACTCAATGGTAATAAAAAAACTGGAAGATTTTCCTCTAAGATCGGGAACAAGACAAGTGTTTACTTTCACCACTTTTATTCAATATAGTACTAGAAGTCATAGCTAGAGCCATTAGGCTAGACAAAGAAATAAAAGGCATCCAAATCAGAAATGAATAGGTAAAAATTTTCCTTTCTTGCAAATGATAAAGAATTATGTGTAAAAAGTCCTAAAGATTCACTCAAAACACCATTGGAACTAATAAAAAATTCAGTAAGCTTGAAGAATATAGAATCAATATGTAGAAATCTGATGTGTTTCTCTACACTAGCAATGAAATGTCTGAACAAGAAAAAAAAGATTCCATTTACTATGGCATCAAAAACAATAAAGTCCTTAGAAATAAATTTAATTAGGTAAGTGGAAGACCTGCACAATAAATATTGTGATGAAAGAACTTGAAGAAGACAAAAATGGAAATACATCTTATGTTCACTGAACAGAATAGTCAATATTTTTTTTTAATTTCTATACTACCCAAAGCCATATATACAGTCAATCCAATCTCTATCAAAACTCCATTTTTGTTTGTTTGTTTTACAGAAATAGGCAAACAACCGACCCTAAATAGTCACAGCGATTATGGAGCAGAACAAACTGAAGACATCACACTTCTAATTTCAACATAAATTGCAAAGCTGTAGTTATTAAACAGTATAGTACTGGCATAAAAATAAACTTGTAGACCAATGGAACAGAATAGAGACCCCAGGATAAATCCCTGTTTATATAGTACCCTAATATTGACAAAAGATCCAAGAATACTCAAAGAGAAAATGAAAGTCTCTGACAAATGATACTGAGAAAACTGCATAACCACATGCAAAAAGTGGAATCAGATCCCTATAATATACTACTCACAAAATTTAACTCAAAATGTGTTATAGACACGGGCACCTGGGTGGGTCATTTGGTTGGGCCTCTGACTTTGGCTTAGGTCATGATCTCACAGTTCGTGGGTTCTAGCCCCACATTGGGCTCTGTGCTGACTGCTTGGTGCCTGGAGCCTGCTTTGGATTCTGTGTCTCCCTCTCTCTCTGTTCCTCCCCTGCTCACAGTATGTCTATCTCTCTCTCAAAAATAAATAAAGATTTAAAAAATTAAAAAAAAATGGATTATAGACTTAAATGTAAGACCTAAAGCCATGAAACTCCTAAAGGAAAACAGGGAGCTGTCAAGGAACTGATATTAGATTGGGCAGTGATTTTTGGAGTGATAAGACATGAAAAACACGAACAAAAGAAGGAAAAAAAGAACAGTAAGTAGTACTACATCAAACCAAAAAGCTATGGCTTTACTTCAACAAAGAAACAATAAAAAAATTGGGATGACAACCTACAGAATGAGAGAAGATATTTGCAATCCTTACACTGGATGAAGAGATAATATACAGAATATTTAGAGTTCTCATACAATTCAATAACAAACAAACAAAAAATAATAAAAATGGGCAGGAGGCTAAATAGACATTTTTACAAAGAAGATATACAAATGACCACTTGTACATAAAAAGATGATCAGCATCATTAGTTATCAGGGAAATGCAAATGAGATATCATCTCACAACTTCCAAAACAGCTATGATGAAGACAAGAGAAAGCAAAGTGTTGGCAGAGATGTGGAGATAGGAGGACACGTATACACAGTTGGAGGGAATTTAGGTTGATTTAGCCTATGGAAAACAGTTTGTAGGTTCCTCAAAAACATAAAAATAAAACTATCATATGGTCCACTAATACTACTTTAGCGCATAAACTCAGAGAAAATGAAAACAAAAGTCTGAAGAGATATATGTAATCTTACACTTATTACATTATTTATAATAGCCCAGATATGGGAAAAACCTGAGGGCCCATTACACAGAAAATATTTATAATTGAGATATCATTGAAATTCTCAGTAATAATACTAAATGTTAAAAGACAAAAAAGAGAAACATAATCATGATGGAAAATCATTTTCAACCTAAAATCTACACTTAGCTGAACTTCCATCAAGTGGGAAGATAAAATAGTGTCATTTTCAGACATGTAAATTATGAAAAAAATGTATCTTGTTTAAGAATTTATTGAAAGCTATGCTCCAGTAAATTGGAGAGTAAATCAAGAAAGAGGAAGGCTTGGGCTTGGGAGACAGACATCAGAGGATCAAGGAAAAAGAGTTAATTGTGAAGAAACATCTCAGGAGGAGCTCTGTGCAGCTAAGCTCTAGGCAAGCAGTGTATGTGGGAACAGGAAGACAGAGGCTACAGAAGACATGGCCCAGGAAGTATAAACTGGGAGAATTCTAAAGTAGTCACATTATGCAGGGGATATTTATCAAGAGGGAACATATACATATGGCAGAAAAACAAATTAAGCAAACAAACCAGCCTGACACCTGATTTATTCTAGGAAAAACAAACAAACAAAAAAAATGTAAAAAACAAAGTGGCATCTTAAAGGAAGTGTAACCACAATGCAAGTAAGGACTTTAATGTAAATATTTGTAGCATTTTAATAATATAAAAATTGAATCTTAGTTTAACAAAATGAGTAGAACTATAATTTTATTGGCGTGATGAGAGAAGTACACGTTTGTGTGTAGAGACTAGGAGAGTGGAAGGGACCTAAATTTACATTATGTCTAGTCAAACTTGTGCTAGTAATTTCCCTATGGACTCAGCTCTTAACATCTATCTGTCTGTGAAAATGCTAGAGAGAATAAGCCATGCAGCCTGCGTGTTTTCCTCATAGCCCTTTAACCCTATTGACACTCTTATATAGTTCTTCTGTGGGATGCCAATGGTGGTGACGGGCTCTGTGGAACTTTCTAAGACTGGTTCTCAGTTGGGCATAGTCTCATCCCAGACTACTAGCTTTCTAATATTGAGACCATAAAACTTGGGGATAGTGATACTTTCTTACCTAAATTTGTACTTAAGTAAAACAATTGGTAAATTACTTTGTAATTTTAAATAGTCATATTATGATTGAAAAATCTTAGGGACAGAATAATAAGATATTTTCTTGTCATGCAATGGAGTGGTGTACATTCATTTAAAATTTAATGTTTAAAAGTACCTTAAATATATGTGTTAGAATAGAAAACATAAAAGTATAGAGAAGACAAAGAAAAATTTATGAAAAATAGCTACAAATAAATTTATTCAACAAATAATTTTCTTCCCCATTGTAGAGGTACTTTGGATAAGTATCTTCTTTTTAGGTATACAAAATAAAAGAAGGGAAATTGCCTTTGAAATGCACTTAAAGCAAAATAAAAAAACAAAACAAAAACAAAATGCTCACACACACAGAACCATCCACTTTTCTTGCATTGATATTTACAGAAGTGTACCTGGAGAAATAAGAAAGAAAGAATTTTTTTTTTGTATCTTCTTAATTGCTTCTAGAGTGATATGGAGTAAAGGTGAGAATATTTTAATACCAGGGATTAATAGAGGGGACAACTGCACACATAAATAGAATATGTTAATAACACTTACACCTGAGGACTGTTATAGAGGATGATGGATATCATGATCAGCCAATTGTTCCTATGAGGAGTTCAAGCACCTGAAAATGGTAAACTGTTCATATCCCATTAGACTCACACTCAGGTTTCTGGCCCTAGAGCGTCACCCTTGATCCAGAATGTACATTGGGTGCTGGGGAGAATAATAATAATGGTGCTGCTAATAATAAAAACTAAAACAAGAACTATAATCAAAGAAAGAGCTCCACTTGTATTACACACATAATGTTCATGAAAATAAAGACACCGAGTCACAAAGAAGTTAAGTAATCTGCCTAAGTCTGTAAGTCATGGAGTTTGGGTTGAGACCCAGCTCATCTGTGCTCTTAAAAACAGAATAATGCCTTTAATATTGATGATGACGTCAACTAAAAATCCTATCAATACTTAATGACAGAAAGAAACACAAAATCAACACCATTTTTCAAAAATACCCTTAACATATTTCATTTTAGCTCCTTTTTGGGGGGTTTGTTTTATTTTCCTAATCATACATAGTGGTTTTCTTTAATTTATAAAAAATATATACTGAAATTCACGTTAATTAACATACAGAGTAGTATTGGTTTCAGGAGTAGAACCCAGTGCTTCATCACTTACATACACATCCAGTTCTCATTTCAACAAGTACCCTCCTTAATGCCTATCATGCATTTAGTCCATACCCCCCACTCAACATCACCCAGTAACCCTCATTTTTTTTTTCTCTGTACCTAAGTCTCCTATGGTTTGCTTCCCTATCTATTTTTATCTTATTTTTCCTTCCCTACATAGTCTTTTAGGGAATACAGCAAAGGCACACAGTGTAGTTTTAAAATAATGTCATGTTGTTAATTATCCACAAGATGGCACATGGATGATGCCAAGTTGGTCCCCTAGTAATACCTACTGGAGGGCTAGAATCTAAAAATAATCCCCTGAGGACTTTAACAAATTTTATAGATTTCTTCTCCCTGTAAACATATATCATTAAGCCAAGGGTTAAAGGGGAGAAATATAAATGTCCCAGATTCAATCACAAATGATTATGATTTTGGTAGTTAAATTATAAGTTATTTAATGAATCAAGAGAGACTGCTGGTGAGAACACTGCCTTGAGAATTCATAGTAAAATGCTAAGTGACCATGTGATAAAAGCAGAACTTCCTTTACTTCAAGAAGCAACAGTTACAGACTCAGAAATCTCTGTTGTAAGGACCTTTTTCCCTTTATTGATCTTTAATAGGAAATTCTTCCTTAAGATGGGAAAATTTGATACAGAAAGTTTAGGTAACATGGCCAAGGATAGAAAATACATTAACTAAAAAGCCAAGATTCAAACACCAGTGAGTTTACGTACAAGCCAATGATCTTAAGCCCACTCTCATTTGCACCTGAAATTGGCACATGGGTTTGAAGTAATTTAGAAATATTTAAACTTGAATCAGGAAAAAAAAGCACAATCAGTTCAAAAGCTGAACAATAAGTTACTAGGGATATGAAAAGGTAGAAGTCTGAACATTTTAATAAAATGTATCAAAACAGAAGACTGTTCACTGAGTACATTAGGTAATCCAACTTGTCATCAGAAAAGGCATCAGAAAGACCAGTTTAAAGACTGGATGTATGGGGGGGGTGTCATTAACTCATAAATTTAAACAATTAGTATGTTGAAGGGGCAGGATTACCTTATGATTCCAAATCAAATCATGTTATACAATAAGTTTCACATGAGCAAGGATATTGGTTAAAAAACCTTTAATTGCACAAAAAAATTAATTCATGAAATGAACCACTCATTATAAACACTTATATGCTGCAAGTTCTAAGCATTAGAAAAACAAATGATTTCAACATATTTTATTCACATAAGAAATGCTAAGTCTGTAAAATACTAATAGCAATTTTTCCTTTTATTTTTATCATTGTTGCCATAATTAATTGTAGGTAATACATTGCATGATTACTATTTGCTAGACACCATGCAGAGTACACTTATTGGACTGACAAACATGCTAAATTCATAAGTCAATCCCAAAACTACCCTGTAATCCTAATATGTCTAACATGTTCATTTACCCAACTGATCTCCAAGATGCTTTTGTTCTTTTTTCAGAGTTTTAACAATAAGTCCTGCCCTTCACAAATAGAAGCTCTCATTGATTCTAATTGCACTGATAAAATAGAAACAATTAGAAGAGAACTTACTTGTATCACATATACACTGCCTTAGTTTCTGCTAGAGGAAATGAAGTGACTATACTAACTCAAAAAATAATCAACTTGTTCACTTATAAATTGGTTTCTATGCTCTCTATCTCTATCAAAGGTCAACCTTCTGGAAGCAGTTCCTTCCATTTTTTTTTTTTTATCCAGTATCAATTCGTTCTTTGTATATATTATTCCCTTTAACATATCTGTAATATATTACAACAAAACACATTGATATCATATCCCTTTCTAGCTACTGCTCCATTTTTCTGTTCTCACTAAAAAAAAAAAAAAAAATGTGTTTATACTGGGCTCACTTATCCACTTTCTCTCCTTATATTTTACCCTGTATCCTCTCTGAGCACTCCACTGGGCTTGTTCTTATTAAGGTCACAAGAGATCTTTGCGTGGACAAATTGAGTGGCCACCTCAAAACTCTCATTGTGATCCAATAAGAAATAGTATCTACTGCAGTTGATTAGAGTCTCCAGTTTCGACGTTTTCTCACTTGTACCTAGATATTACTTCTTCTTACTCCATCAATCATTATCTTTTGTCTCACTTTCTAGCCAGCTGAACACAGTTGCCTAAGTCTCAAACCTTTACTCTTACCTAAGTTTTAACTGATCCTATGTCTTTAAATATTTTCTTCGACTCTTAAGAATAACAATTTAAACCCTCAGCCCTTACCACTAATCTGAATCCCGAATGGCTTCATATATCTAATAGACATTTAAAATTTTTCTCAACAACTGGGGCGCCTGGGTGGCTCAGATCATGATATTGTGGTTTGTGAGTTCAAGCCCCTTGTAGGGCTCTGTGCTGACAGCTCAGAGCCTGGAGCCTGCTTCAGATTCTTGCCTCCCCCCACCTCTCTATCCCTCCTCTGCTCATGCTCTGTGTCTCTCTGTCTCTCAACAATAAATAAACATTAGATTTTTTAAAAAAGTTTCTCAACAACTAAATTATTGTTTTCTCCTACTCAATCCTGCCACTCTAAAAGTTTTCAGAATCTTAGTAAATAGAAACCCTAGTTTCCTTCCACCTGAAGTCAATTGACTTATATTTCATTTCACTTTCTTTCCCAATGGTCATCTTTTCCATGAGCTAAATCCTTTTATGTAGCTACCCTACTCAATCCTTTTCACGCATTTGAAGATTCCTAAGTTGTCTTCCTGCATACAGTCTAGTTCCCTGTTCTATTTCCTACCCTATAGTCATAGTATAGAAGTGTACATAAAATAATGTACATAAAAATGTACATCTTATCAAGTTATATCTATATAGAAAATTCTTCAAGAGCTTTCTGTATCATGCCAAACAAACCTAAATTGCACCCAAGTCCTGTTTATGAATCACATATAATTGGGCAATGTAAAATTTCTTCCATAAATGTCACCATTCTTAGAATTCTATTAAAATAGCATGGAAAAAGTCACAGTAGTGCTCTTTGATATTATATATTACAGTCTCTTTTGAGTAGGTGTGTAATTCTTGGACATTCAATATTCAGTCAATATAGCTAAGCTTATCCACTATTTACTATGGTCTCATATTTGACAGGCAACTATTTTTAGTGTGAATCCTACGAAGATGATCTTAAAGGTTAAAATCTTGAGGCAAAGCCAATAATTAAAGACTTGATTAAAATTGTGTGATTTCTATATTTCATCACTTGTGAATTGGTATTATTTAACTTTATTGATACAAACATAATCACATAATTGTGGCATCAAAATCTGGTAGTTATGGAAGCTATGTCTGGGTTAAGTGTGAAAGTAACCTGCAAATATTTTTTTTTCTTTTTTCAGACTGAGAGACAAAGAACCAGAATCAGATTAATTCTTTAACCTAATAATACCTCATTGTTGATAGCCAAAATGTATCTGCATATCTAATGAAAAATCCCTGGTTCCCTCCCCCAGGAACAGGAAACCAGACATGATAAATTATCTTAATTAATTGTAAGTAGTAATCTTTGACATCTGAGCAAATAGTCTTCTTTAAAACAGGACAACAGAGAATGTTCTCATCTATTCTCAGTTTATTGAATCCCTAAGCATCACTTGTGGATACTTTCTGAGCAGATAAACATCTTGACAATATCTTTTGAAATGCCCCCATGACATCCTTTTTTCTGAGGCTGTAGATAAGAGGATTGAGCATGGGTGTGACAATGGTATAGAAGGCTGAAACTACTTTGTCCTGCTCAGGAGTGTGAAAAGACTGGGGCAAAACATAAGTGTAGAAGGCAGCCCCATAGAAAATGCTGACCACAGTCAAGTGGGAAGAGCAAGTAGTAAAGGCCTTTTTCCGGCCTTCAGCAGACTGCATTCTGTGGACAGTGAACAAAATAAGAGAGTAGGAGATTGAGATGAGAGAGATAGGGATGAGCAACATGAGTACACAGCAGATGTACATCAAGGTTTCATACAAGGATGTGTCAGCACAGGCTAGTCTGAGAACTGCAGGGATCTCACAGAAAAAATGGTTGATATTTCGGGAGTGACAATAGGGAACATTCATGGTGATGGGGGTGAGCAGAAAGCCATCCAGGGACCCCCCAAACCAGGCACCAGCAGCCAGCAGGAGACACACCCTGCGGTTCATCAGGACTGGATACCTAAGAGGGTTACAGACAGCCACATAGCGGTCATAGGCCATGAGGCCCAAGAGGAAGAACTCTGAGCCAATCATGCTCAAGTAGAGGAAGATCTGGATGCCACAACCCACAAAGGAAATGGTCTTCTCTTTAGAAACCATGTCGACCAGAAGTTTTGGGACAGTGGTACAAATGAAAAGAGTATCCATGATGGACAGCTGGCTGAGCAGAAAGTACATAGGAGTATGGAGACGGGAGTCCACCTGAATCAAGAATATCATGACCAAATTTGCAGTTACAGCTACCACAAAAATAGCAAAAATAACAGCAAAGACAATCCCAGTAGTTTTATTGTTCACCAGAAGCCCCAGGAGGATAAAATCAGAAGATAAAGTTATATTCTTCATTTACATTGCCTATGTCAGCTCCAGCAGACCAGAAGCCACAAAGACCAGGAAGTAAAAGGAGAGAAGATCCTTTCAGTATGGGCGAGACTTACAATAGAGATGACACCTCAGAGAGTACTGGTTTGGCTGAAATTTTCCAACACAAAGTGCTAGAGAAAAATGAAGAGACCAAGAGACATCATAAATCAGAAACTGTAGATCTACTCCTCATTGTTGATGAACAACACTTTTCGTATTGTGTTTATGTTCATGCTGCAATACATAGATTATGTGAGTGGCATAATAAAGTTGGTATTTGCTATACTTTGATTAGTTTAGCTATATCTTTCCTATTCACTCTATGCATTTCTGGCACCAGAATGTCCAAACCATAGTAGGGCCAAGTCAACACTGGTTTGAGTAAAGGCCCATTGATTCACTCATTATATGAAAGGCCAAAATTAATGAATAACTTAGGAAGAGAAAAGTATAAAGAAAAAACATTTAAAAATGGATAAAGAAAAGTGTGTCTCCTCTATTCTCAACATTTCACCTCTGACACTTTTGGTCAACAAATGTGTGAGGGTCTCCTCCCCATAATAAGCAATTCTTAACCTTCCAGACAAACAGCTGGGTGTCCTACAACTTAATACAATATTCACACTATCTACATGGAGATAGCTTAATCTCTCACTGGTTAAGAGCTTAGCCCCACAAGACTGTCACCCAAATCAGACGCCAACTGCAAGTAAAGTTTATCACTTGGGCCTCGGTTTCTAGGAGCCCATCCCTGAGCTCAACTAATTTTCTAGAACATTTTATAGAATTAAGAAAAAATATTTTACTAACAACTAGGTAGAAGAGATACATCTGGTAGGTATGCAGGAAAAGGCCAGAAGATTCACTGCCTTGTCTATGTGTACCATCCTCTACAACTCCACATGTGCACCAACCCAGAAGCTCTTGGAAACCCATCCTTTTGTATTTTTATAAATGCTTGATTATTTAAGCATTATTGATCAAATCATTGACCATCAGTGATTAATGAAATCTCTAGACCTCTTCTCCATGGAGATCTAGTGGCGGAGGTTTAAAAGCTGCAAACCTTTAATTATGGTTATTTTCCTGGGAACAAGCCCAATTCTTAGGAGATTTCAATAAATCATCTAATTAACATAAACTCAGGTGTGGTAGGAGGACATTTTATGGATAACAAAAGACATCTACATAGCTATTTCCATTTAGGAAATTCAGAGAGTTTTAAGAAGTCAATGCCAGGAATTTGAAAAAAAGACTAAATATATATTAGTTATGCATCACAATATCACAAAGGTTAGGTTATTTGTTGGCATTTCACAAATGAAATATTCTAGTCATTTCATTTCATCTAGGTTATTCTAGTAGATTCCTGCTATCTCCCTGCTTTCTCTATTGTCTGTGTTGAGTCCAACCTCAGCAGAGCAAAGTGATCTTAAAAAACCTATATCAAAACAGGTCAACTCCTGCTCAAAGCTCTACCATAAAACTTTATATTTCACTTTAAGGCCCACCATATTGTAACAGTTTCACCCTTTGAAGCCATTGCCTGCTTTTTCCAGTGTATTTGCTCTGGTGCTGCAAGTCCCATGTGACCCCCTTGTTGATCCTTTGTCCCCTCTCTGGGGTAGCCTCCAGGCCATAGCTTTTGTCTCTGCTGTCACCCTGGGCTGGATCTCTTCCCTATAGCTGTGACTGACACCCTCATGTCTTTCAGGGCTTTGCCTAAAGCCCACTTTGTTAGGACTAGATGGCTATTGTTTGCACATTCCTTCATACTACTTAACATATATATTCATTACATTTTGTGTTTGTCTCCTGTCACTGACAGAAAGTTCAATATGAGTAAGGCTGTTGCCTATTTTGTTTCCTGAGTGCTTTTAGAATATAAATGAATGACTGGCACCTTGTAAATGTTTGTTGAATATTTAAATAAATAATTGTTAAACATATACAGTTTACTAAAATGCAAATTGCTTTTTTTTTTCTTTTTGCCCTTTAAGTGATTCTTTTCTTTTTCTTAATGTTTATTTATTTTTTGAGAGAGAGAGAGAGAGAGAGAGAGAAAGAGCTAAGGAGGGGCAGAGAGAGAGGGAGAGATAAATTCCAAGCAGGCTTCACACTGTCAGCACAGAGCCTAATGTGGGGCTCAAACTCAGGAACTAGGAGATCACAGCCTGAGCTGAAATCAAGAGTCAGACACTTAACCAACTGAGCCACCCACATGGGTGATTCATTTCTTGTAGAATTTCCTTAAAATCCACCTGAATATGATCTATAAAATGTGCTAAAGGAAAAATAAAAAGAAATTAAATGCCAGGCCCTTTTGTTTATCTTCAATCCAAAATAAAATTGCCATAAGAGAGGATCTACCTACATTCTCTAATAAGAAACAGTTCTAGGAAACCAAAATGTTTCACAAGTTTCTAGGATAAAACAGCAATAGGAATTTTACATCTTAATCATTGAGGTTTCACATATACAAATTTGAGATAAACACTCTTAGTGACTTAAAATCAATATAGTATTTTGGACAAAGTCAGACATCAGCATAATTTTTCAGCAAGCAAAGAACTCACCGCTTTCTATCCTTTTTGAATCTGCCTACGTTGTAACAGTACTTCATTTGATTTTGTACCAATTATTTTGTACAAGATAACTGTAACTGCAGATGTCATTATCCATGCATGGGTTGTATTGTGGATGTTGCTAATTTAATTTGAACTCACCTAGGTTACACAGGCAAAAGGTCAGAAAATCATGAGTGTATTTTTGTAGCAGTAATTTGCACCTGTCTCCTATTATCAGAAAAAAAAACTGTCTTAAAACAGGCTTCTATTAATTTTGTATTTTATTAAACTTAACAATATGATATATTTAACTTACTGTTAAATAAAACCAATTGTACTAGGCAGAATAATGTCCTCACCCCACTCATGGATCCCTATCCTAATTCCCAGACTATGAATATGTTGCTTTATTTGACAAAACATATTTTGCAGATGTGATTAAGGTGAGATTAT
This sequence comes from Acinonyx jubatus, assembly GCF_027475565.1. NCBI lineage: Eukaryota > Metazoa > Chordata > Mammalia > Carnivora > Felidae > Acinonyx > Acinonyx jubatus. The sequence continues at coordinate 82,418,803 of NC_069380.1, forward strand.
TCTGAACGTCCTGTTGTACCCAATGCAAGCACAAGGGTCCTTATACGAGGGAAGGAGAAAAGAGGAAGGAAGAAATTAGAGGAGATGTGATATTATGAATACAGGTCCAAATGATTCAAACACTGGTATTGAAGATGAAGAGGACCATGATGAGAAGGAATGAGTGGTCTCTAGAATCTGAAAAATGCTAGAAAAATGGATTTCCTCTATGGCCTTCAGAAATGAGTGTATCCCTTAGCCTAATGTGACCAAATTTTGACTTGTGACCTCCAGAATTATAAGATTATAAATTTGTGTCATTTAAAGCCACTGAGTTAGTGGTAATTTGATACAGTAGCTACACCAATAAGTAGTTTTATCATCTTTTAAACATAAGTATAATTGAAGCATGTTCCTAATAACAAATTAGCCAGTACTCATGCAGCGTTTACTTTGTGCCAGGCATCTCTCCACATGCTTTAGTGTTTTGATGTAGCCACTTTTCACAACACGTCTATGGAGTCAGTTACTATAATTATCACTATTTTTCAGTTGGAGAAACTGAGGCACGGGAAGTACAACTGGTAGAGGAGCAGGACTTTGTTTTTCATACTCTCCACAGTTATACTCAACTGACCATAAATGCACAATATCCTCTTTATCATATGTTAAATCGACAATTGTCTAAGATAAGTCAAATTAAGATGGGCTGTAAAACCAGAATCACATTCAAAAAGTTTTGAATTTCTGGTCAAAGTTGTCAACAAACTTACAAAATAACAAATAAAATTATTACTTTCAGAAATATAAAGTGCTAACTCCTGGGCAATCTCTAAGCATCACACGTTTGCCTGTAGTTGTCTGATTTCCTATGTTGAGGTACACACACATAAACAAAAGTCCCCAGAGAATGTAAGCCAGGAAAGATCCTCCAAACACCAGATTCATACATTTCACTTCTGAATATTCACTTCTGAGGGTAACTTCTTAGCTCCAAGCAGACATAAAATAATGACCCATCCAATAGTCCTACTCCCAGTCTTTCACCAGTATAACCACTACTACATATACAGCCCTATAAAGATGACACCATATTTCCTTTTGAGGATCCATATTTGAAAGAAATCTTCTATAATGTGTGTCAGAGGGAAGTGGCAGGGTTAACTCAGGAATAAATTACCAGTGAGGACAAGACTATTAAAATTGAATGAAAAATAAACAACAAAGACATTTCAAAAATTACATGGAGATGTGAACCTAATTTAACTCATCGTGGCCTAAACTCAAATGTTACTAAGGAAAGCTTGCCAACGGTTTACAAATCTAAAACCATGAGTTAAATTATCAAGTTTTTAAAATATAATTTTCCTCTTCTACTATATAGATAGAAAGAAAGATAGATGATAGATAGATGATAGATGATAGATAGATAGATAGATATGCTCCTAAATTGAGAGGCATGATCATTCTTTAAAACAACATTTTAGGGGTGCCTGTCTGTCTCAGTTGGTGGAGCATGCCATCCCAGAGTCATGAGTTTGAGCTCCACATAGGGTATGGAGCCTACTTAAGAAAATTGTAAAAACAAAATTAAAAAAAATAATAAAATATTTAAAAAGAGATGTAAAGTAAAATGCAAGCTCTGCAAAAAGACCTCAGTAATGTTTTGGTTATGTCTAACTTAATATATCACTTTCTTAAACCAAAACCTATCTATGGGTGGAGGTACGTTGAGAGCTTCCCCACAGTTGAATTAGGTCATTAGTTCAATAAAAACAGACATTTTCAATATGATTATTCTCTCCTTGAATATGATCAGAGTTAGTTATTAAGCTCAATATCATTGGAATATCAACACGTTCTCAACCTCTGTTTCCCACCAGGTGGTCCCTTCTGGAATTTGTTGGTGAATCCATGAAAACAACTCCCACCACTTCCCCCCTTGAATATATATGACATTGTGCACCTGGTGTTACCTTCCTCTAATTTGTGTGTTGTGTGAGGATATAAAATGTGAAATTTTTGGTCTGATGGTGGACATCTGGGAAGTGGATGCCCAAAGTTATATGGTTAGAACTTAAGCTTGACTCACTATGACTCTTCCTTACAGTATGAGCAGAAGGAAACTTCCTCAACAGGCTAGATGTTCACAGCACTGGCTATATTCTCTTCTGCTGCACGGGCTCCAGAGTGTATAAATGAAGTTTGAGCTTGCAATCTCATTAAATTTTGAGCCTCTAGTTGAAGCTGGTCTGTACTAACATTGAGTATCAAGATGGGGTGCTCATAAATTTCTGCTGAGAGTGGGAGTAGGTATCATCTTTGTTTGAGAAAGCACCAGTCCAATATTAGGATCTTAAAAGTAATGTGTATAAACTATACTTACAGGAAATTTTGTATAGAAATCAAGAGATAAATAGGCAACATTTAAAAGTTTTCATCTTGGTCTTGTTTGCAATAGTAAGAAAGAAGAAGAAATTTAAGCATCTGCAGTTGGACAAATAATTTTGTTTTAATATTAAAATGTGTAATAGAATTTCAAGCAACCATTGGAATGTAAGGTGGATCTATAATCATTAGCATGGTATGACAGTTTTATTGTATTCTTAAGTGAAAAATGTGGCACATTTACAATTTCCTTATCATATATATGTATGTATATGAATCATATATGTGATAAGTAGATATATATATGTATATGCACATATATAGCAATAGTTTATTGTGCATATATGTGTGTATATATTATGCACATATAGCACACATTTATAATATATATATACATATATGTAATTATGAAATAAATCCAAGTTTTCACTGATGGTGCACATTCAAGTGACATCAGTTTTTTCTGGAAAACATTTTTTGTCTTCTTACAAGTAGAGATTATATGTATAAAAAGAGATCCTTTTAAGGATAATTTCAAAGGATGAGCTTCCTAGTCCAAACGTGGGCAATTAATACATATAATTTTCCACATTTCAAACTTTAAATATTTGGAGGATGACTGAGCTACCATAAACTTACACCAGAATCCTGCCCATATCTGCTTCCGAATCTGAAAACAAAATTCATCAGATTATTCTCAACTCTTAAGTCCCATACTACAAGATGCCATCTGAAGCAAATCGTTATGGTCTTAAAATATGTACGTCAGGGGGTGCCTGGGGTGGCTCAGTCAGTTGAGCGTCCGACTTCGGCTCAGGTCATGATCTCGCGGTCCGTGAGTTCGAGCCCCGCATCGGGCTCTGTGCTGACAGCTCAGAGTCTGGAGCCTGTTTCAGATTCTGTGTCTCCCTCTCTCTCTGACCCTCCCCGTTCATGCTCTGTCTCTCTGTCTCAAAAATAAATAAACGTTAAAAAAAAAAAACATTAAAAAAATGTGTATGTTAGTTTTTGTAGGCTACATTCAGAGTGACTCACTAACATGCACATATCAAAAAACTTAGAAAATATAATGTTTAAATACATAATGTATTAGAAAATTTAAAAAATTAACAAAGAGAGGACAAATACATACAAAAGAATGTCCAGAAATAATCTAGACTTAGCATTGGTGTAAACAATTCAAATTTGCTAGTTTAAGTTTCCCAGGTTTCTATGATGACTTCAAACTCTAAGATGCCACTTTACCCATTACTCCTGATGTAGTTTAATCTGATCCTTACACAGAATCTGTACCTCAAATGGCCTGGGCAAAAGACCAGCATCCGCCACTTAATAGCTATGTGACCCCAGGGAAGTCACTCCTCAAGTTCCTCATTGGCCAGCAGAGCGAAAGAGCAGCCCTTGTCCTGAGAATTATTCTGGAGTCTGTGTAAGACTCTTGTAACAGTGCTGGAAAAGTAATAATATTATCAAAGTATTGACTATAAATTGTAGGATCTTCTCTTACTGAAAGCAAATAACTCTCCATTTTGGTAACGGTGAAAAAATAAAACAGGTCTCAGAGTAAGAAAACAATATTAATTTCCGAATTTTAAGATTTCCAGTAGCTAGCCTTGTTTTAGTCACTTAAATCTCTTTACCCTAATTTTCCCTATATTTAAGGCAGATATGATAGTAAAAATTATTATAAATCATGTAAATTTTAGATGATAATTTTAAGATTGTAAGAACCTTTATTTTAAATAAATAATAGTATTGGACAAGTATCTATCTTAATATTCAAGCCATGTATTAAATGCACAGCATATGCTGTAACGTTGTTCTTAAAAATCTCAAAGACTTTTACAATCTTTCAAATTAGAAAAGACCATTGTGTTCAGGCAGCTCTGAGTTCAGTTAAATTTATTAGTCTTTATCTCATGAAAGAAGATTCCCCCATACGTTATCTAGAGAGGCAAGGAAGCAGCTGTCTCTACTGCTGCTTCATCAGTCTTGAAAAACTATGGTCTGAATTTAACTATATTTAAACATGTTTCCTGATTTTATCTTTCTGTGTTTATTAGATACTTATTAAAATTAATACTCATTTCAGTTAAATGCTAGAAATTCAGGAGAAGATCACTTTTGCTATCAACTGAAATATGTAATCCTAAACCTCATTTTAACATCTAAGTTTCCATTAAATGGAAGCATCTTTAGTCTCCACAACTGAGCAAATGCCTACCTATGACACTTAACTCCTGTTTGCTCAAAAGGAAAATGGTTATCTATGACAAATCTAGAAAAAGCCAATTATACTTTCTTTGCAGGAACTACAATTAAAATATTAAATAAAAATAACGTCAGAATTGGTGAAGTTGGAAACAATTTAGGTATAATTCCTTTGCTTCCACCATTACCCTTGACATGTAAACATATGTAAACTACTAAAACACATATAATTCTTTGCACATCTTCAAGACAGTGATTCTCAGGAGAAAGGGAAAATTTAAAAAAAAATTAAAACCCAAGTATTCCCTAGTACTAGTCATTCTGAAATACAATAGTGTTCATTTATTCAAATATTTTTAGCACATTTTCTATATCATGGAAAATTTTGGGAGCTTGGGGTATATCATGGGTCAAAATGAGATCCCTGCTCTTGCTTATGTGATGAATAAAGTCTAGTGTAATAAAACAAGCTTAAAAATCTAATCAAAGAAAATGAAATAAAGCAACATGGAATAATCAAGTGTTGATACTATAGGTATGGATTTATCACCTTTATATTCTTAACTAATGGTGCAAACCAAGGTGATATAGTAGAACAGAAGCTTTAAATATTTTCTTAAAATTTAAGCCTTGTAATTTTAAAAGAGAAATCACTGACATATTTGATAAATATTTGGCAAAATCATGGTAAGTATGCAAGTTTAATATAATCTATATTCAACACAATACAAAATGAAAAGAAAAAACAATGTGTGTATATACACACACATATATAATACTTCACTAACTGTTATGAAGAGGCCTTTTGTTTTAGTTAAATAATATCTCAATGCCATGAAATTATACATTGCAATTGTTCTGCCTCATGAAAATAACTTCTTTACACAGTCCGTATCTGAAGTTTTAAACGTTTTGTTTTCATACTGTTATCAGACCTACTGGCAGGACTTTGTCCAAACTGAGAAGTCTAACTTGTAAGGATGTACCACAGAAGAGGCCTGCATTCATTTCTCCACACTAAATAACTTCTATTTTTTTTTCTCACTCCTTTATGTCTCAAATCTTCCTGGGTATTTAATAAGGCATTGAAAAGTTAAACTTTATACCACCCATTATTTCAATGTTTACATTATATAAATACGTATTTTATTTTTTGTGTAAATAAAATAAGTATGTGGAAGCAAGAGTTCAATTAATTTCATGTTCATATCCCTCACCTGTAGAAAGATATCAAGGAGGGCATAACTGCCCTTCAACATGCATCATCAGGTCCTTGGTAGACAGACTACCTGGTATCTAACAGAAAATGAACATGGGTTTTAACAACATATCACTCTCAGAGGAATTTTCCCCCAGTTTATCATTAGGATTAATGAGCTGGGAGCTGCTCATTGTGCAGCATGCTCCTCTTCTTTGGAAATTGCTTACCAACTAATGGCAAGGTTTGACACCAAAACACAAGGAAAACATCAGAAGACATGGTTCTAAGGCTCCCATCTGTCTCTTGCTAGGAAGAGGGAATAATTTGCTCTGAACATCAGTTTCTCTATCTCACATGGGGTTAATTACTTCTGTAAATACTTGGTAGGACTTAGGGCAAATCAATTAAAACCATATAATACATTTAAATATGATATGGAATTTGGAGAATTTTCCCTTAATATTTAACACATAATCTAGAACAGTACTTGGTATGTGCAAGTATACAGTTGTTAAATTTAAAGTTAATTTTAAATTATAATTTATAATTATATTTCCCAAGTTAATATAATGCATTTTTAATAAATAGGAAAATATAGTTAACACAAATTATTTAATATACTAATTTGTTAACATTACTGGGGGGAAAATGTGTGAGCATATGTTTTAAGTGAGAGCAAAGTATACAGACCATATGTATAATTTTTAATTAAATTACATTTAAATTTCATACAATAGAAAAGTATAAAAATTAGAAGACACATGATTGATGAATCATCACAGAATAAAAACACAAATGTTTACTAATGTGGGGAATTAGCCTTAGGAAATGTTAGTACACCTTTTAAGAAATTAAATACAACATTGGGACGCCTGAGTGGCTCAGTCAGTTAAGCATCTGACGTCGGCTCAGGTCATGATCTTGCAGTTTTTGAGTTCTAGCCCCGCGTCGGGCTCTGTGCTGACAGCTCAGAGCCTGGAGCCTGCTTCAGATTCTGTGTCTCCTCTCTCTGCCTCTCCCATGCTCATGCGCTGTCTCTCTCTGTCTCAATAATAAATAAATATTAGAAAAATTATAAAAAAGAAATTAAATCCAACATTATACTTATTGAAGTGGCAAAGCAGTGAAGACTAGAAGTATCTAGTACTGCAAATGTGAAGACCCTTGTAGACATCAAGGAACATAAAGATTCATAGAATCATCACACTACAATAGGAACATAATAGTTTCCCAGTACAACTTCATAAAAATGGATATCTCTAATTTACCCAATAAATAATTCAAAATAATTTTTATAAAAGTGAGTTAAGGGAAGCACAGAAAGATCATTCAATAAAATCAAGAAAACAATGCACAAAGTGAGCTTTTCAAAGATAGAAATCATAGAAAAGAGCCAAAGAGAAATTGTGGCTCTGAAGAATACAGTAAATGCAATTAAAAATTCAAGTCTGGGATTGTGATGCCTTCTGCTTTGGTTTTCTTTTTGAACATCACTTTGGCTATTCAGGGTCTTTTCTGGTTCCATATAAATTTTAGGATTATTTGTTTTATCTCTGTGAAGAATGCTCATGTTGGTTTGATAGGGATTGCATTGAACATGTAGATTGCTTTGGGTAGTATCGACATTTTATTTATTTTTTTTTTCGATAAATTGGGGTTTTACTTCCCACTTCCATTCCCCATCATTGGAGGTGATGCAACTCCAGGCTGCACAATAGAGAGTTTCAAACCCTCCACATGTGTGCCTCACCGCCCCCATCCTAAATCCTGGACATGCATAAAATCCATTTCTACTTATTGATACCCTCCTTTGCAGTTGCCTCCATTTACCTCCTTCCATTTCTTCTAATGGACTAACTTTTTCTAAATTAAAATATAAATCTGGCCACCAGGTATTTAATGGGGCAGTTCCTAGGGTTTTGTTGTAGATTTCATGAGTCTCTAAGTTAGTAATTTCCCATGTCAAATTATAGGGGGTGTGGGAGTTTGGATTTACAGACAGAATTTGCAGAACAATCAAGAGGAGGGCAAGTACCATAGTTACGGCTCAGTCCGTTGGCGGCGTAGGGTCAATTTTAAAGGATTATCCTTAGTCCGATCAACAGTCCAGGTTGTCTCTGAAGGTCCAATGAGGTCTGAGAACGGGTCCACTGGTTTGGCGTGGGTGTAATGGATCCAGGAGGTGATTCCGTCTACTTTGATGGCCGTAGGCGTTGTCAGGATGACCTGGAAGGGTCCTTTCCACCTGGGTTCCAGAGTCTCCTGCCAATGACGTTTGATGAGGACCCAATCCCCGGGTTAGAATTGATGAGGAATAGGCGGGGGTCCAGCCTCATAAAGTTCTTTTAACTTGGGCCATACATCTTCATGGACCCTCTGCAAGGCTTGTAGGGAGAGCAAGAGTTCAAGACCATTATCGTTCTCAGTTTTGACAAGGTCATCTTTTAGGTTAGGGATGATGGGGGGTGGTTTACCATGCATTATTTCATAGGGTGTGAGTCCCAGTTTGTATGGGGAGTTACGCACCCTGAACAGAGTGTAGGGGAGAAGGACTACCCAATTAGCGCCAGTCTCCATGGTCAATTTGGTTAGGGTCTCTTTTAATGTTCTGTTCATTCTCTCTACCTGTCCTGAGCTTTGGGGTCGGAATGCACAATGTAATTTCCAATCAGCCCCAAGTATGGAAGCCAGTCCCTGACTTACCTTAGAGATGAATGCAGGTCCATTGTCTGACCCTATCATTACTGGAAAACCATACCTGGGCAGGATTTCTTCTAGGATCTTTTTGGCTACAATCTGCGCCATTTCATTCTTGGTTGGAAAGGCTTCAGTCCATCCTGAAAAGGTATCTACAAAAACTAGCAAATACTTTATCCATATTTTCCTGGTTTTACCTCAGTGAAATCTACTTCCCAATAGGTCCCCGGTCTGCTCCCTCCTTGTCTTACCCCTGTTGTCTGAGGATTGCTACTCGCATTGTTGAGTTGGCACACTGTACATTTAGTGACTACTTGATCGACCTTATCAGAGACATTTCTGATTTTTAGTCCAGTCTGTCTCAGTAAGTCCAACATTCGCCAGGAACCTAAGTGGGTGCTGTGATGGATCCGCTCTAGAACTTGCCATCCTTTTTTATCTGGGAGTATAATGCTGCTTTTGGAGTCTCTCCACCAGCCATCTTTGATCCTGGTCATAGGAAGTTTACTCATCCATTGAATGTCGCTTTCTGAATACTCAGGGCTGGGGGGCAATTCCCGGGGTCCGGGGTCTAGCAGCTGTAGGGTCAGCAATTGTGCTGGGGGCCAAGCTATGTTTTTTTTGCAGTCTGATCGGCCAAATTGTTGCCCCGGGAAACTGGGTCGGTTGTCTTCTGGTGTCCTGGGCAATGCACAATCGCTAGCTTTTTGGGTTCCCATAAGGCTGTTAGCAGGGCTAGAATCTCTTCTTTATTTTTGATGTCTTTCCCTTTAGCTGTGAGGAGCCCCCGTTCTCTGTATATCACCCCATGTACATGAGCGGTGGCAAAGGCATATCGGCTATCAGTGTACATGGTTAGCTTTCGGTCTCTTCCTAATTTTAGGGCCTGGGTTAAGGCTATTAGTTCAGCCTTCTGGGCCGAGGTTCGGGGGGGTAGGGCTTCTGCCCAAACCACCTCGGTTTCTGAAGTTACGGCCGCCCCCGCATACCTTTGTCCCTGGTGAAGGAAGCTGCTTCCATCGGTGAACCAGATGGCATCCACATCTGATAATGGTTGGTCCTGCAAGTCCTCCCAGACCCCTTTGCCCTGTCGGGGCGGCTCCCGCTGAGGCCGAGTGGTGCGCGGGGCTGCGCCCCAGGGATGCGTGCCCCAGCAGCTGCCCGCGGGACGCCATGGCGTAGCCCGCTGCTGCGGGAGCCGCGGCCCCGCCCCCGCTCCCCGCTGGCGATCCCCCCGGTTGGAAATGAATTTGGGCCCCCATTTTGGTAAGCAAACCCCTCCCCAACAGGGGGCAGGGGCTGTCGGGAATGACCAGGAAGGAGCGGGTTACCTTCCCAGTTCTTAGGTCCACAGTCCTCTGAGTTGTCCAGGGGTACGTCTTTATTCCGGTGGCCCCTTGTACCCAGGATGGTTTTTCAGATACTTTTCTATGGGGCTTGACCAGAACTGAGTGCTGTGCCCCGGTATCAAGTAGGAACTGGACCGGGGTCGCCTACACTTGCAATGTTACCCTAGGTTTGGGGAGGGGATCTGAACCCTGTCCTCCCTATTCTGTACCTTGGGTAAACAGTATGGGGGCTATTTTAGGCTGCCATTGTCCTTGGCTGGGGCGGGGTTGTTTCTTCTTGGGGCATTCTCCTATCCAATGGCCTTTTTCTTTACAATAGGCGCATTGATCTTTATCTAAGTGCCGCCTGGGAGGGCATGTTGTTTGAGTGCCTTCTGTGGGTGGCTGTTCTTTCTGGACTATAGCAGCCAGGACTTTAGTCATTTTCTCTGTGGCCTTGATCTGTCTCTCTTCTGGGGCGTCCCTGTTGTTGTAGACCCGTTGCGCTATATGGAGCAGATCCTGGATCTGTTTACCTTCTAAATCCTCTAGACTTTGGAGTTTTATTTTAATGTCAAGAGCTGCTTGGTTTACAAAGGACATAACAACAGAAGCCTGGTTCTCAGGGACTTCTGGATTCATGGGGGTAAACTGTCTAAAGGCTTCCATTAATCTCTCTAAGTAAGCAGCTGGACTCTTTGCCTTTCCCTGTACGACCGAATATACCTTAGCCAAATTGGTGGGCTTGTGAGCTGCAGCCCGGAGACCCACCATCAGAGTCTGGTGATAAATGAGTAGCCTTCCCCTACCTTCTGCCGTGTTGTAGTCCCATTCGTCCTGTGGAGGTCTGGTTAGGGGGAAAGTCGCATTAATGAGGTCAGGGTTAGATGTCGGCTGACTGTCGTCTCTGGGAACCAGCTTTCTTGCTTCTAATTGGATCCTCTCTTGCTCCTCTGTAGTGCACAGGATGTGGAGGAGCTGCTGACAGTCGTCCCAGGTGGGCTTAGCGATTATAGGGAAGCAAAAAGTTCCTTCAGTTGGCCATCCAATGCCGAAGTTTGGCCATTCAGAACGGCAGAGGGTTATTAATTTTCCCCTCTGGATGTCTAGACTCAAATTCTGTCCTCTGGTTCTAACATCCCTGAAGTTAGCAATGAGGAGAGAAAGGGGAGTGCTTTGAGATTGGCCCATCTGTATCCGATCGGTCTCAGGGACGACCCATTGACTTGGGGTCTGGTGGGCTTGGGGTGATCCCGGACGAGCCCCCAAATGGTATGCCCCGATTCAAGAGAGCCCCCGAAAACAAACCACCAGAGTCCAGAGTCAAAGCCAAGTGGCAAGGGTCGTTTATTGCAGGTTCGAACCCAGTCCTTCGTGCACTCATTGCCGGTGACACTAAGAGGCCTAGGATCGACATTTTAAAAATATTTGTTCTTCCTACCCAGGAGCATGAAATCTTTTTCCTTTTTTTGTGTCTTCTTCAATTTCTGTCATAAGCTTTCTATAGTTTTCAGCATATAGATTTTTCACCTCTTTGGTTAGATTTATTCCTAGGTATTTTATGGTTTTTGGTGCAACTGTAAATGGGATTGATTCCTTGATTTCTCTTTCTGTTGCTTCATTGTTGGTGTATAGGATTGCAACCGGTTTCTGTGCATTGATTTTATATCCTGCAACTTTGCTGAATTCATGAATCAATTCTAGCAGTTTTTTGGTGGAATCATTTGGGTTTTCCATATAGAGTATCATGTCATCTGAGAAGAGTGAAAGTTTGACCTCCTCATGGCCAATTTGGATGCCTTTTACTTCTTCGTATTGTCTGATTGCAGAGGGTAAGACTTCCAATACTATGTTGAATAACAGTGGTGAGAGTGGACATCCCTGTCCACTCAGTTTTTCCCCATTGAGGATGATATTAGCTCTCAGTTTTTCCCCATTGAGGATGATATTAGCGTTGGGTTGTTCATATGTGGCTTTTATGATCTCAAAGTATGCTCCTTCTATCCCTACTTTCTTGAGCGTTTTTATCAATAAAGGATGCTGTGTTCATCAAGACATACTGGCACAAGAACAGACACTCAGATCAATGGAACAGAATATAGAACCCAGAAATGGACCCACAAATGTATGGGCAACTAATCTTTGACAAAGCAGGAAAGAATATCTAATGGAATAAAGACAGTCTCTTCTGAAAGTGGTGCTGGGAAAACTGGACAGCAGCATGCAGAAGAATGAACCTGGACCACTTTCTTACACCATACACAAAAATAAACTCAAAATGGATGAAAGACCTCATTGTAAGACAGGAAGCCATCAAAATCCTCAAGGAGAAGCAGGAAAAAACCTCTTTGATCTTGGCTGCAGCACCTTCTTACTCAACACGTCTCTGGAGGCAAGGGAAACAAAAGCAAAAATGAACTACTGGGATCTCATCAAAATAAAAGGCTTATGTGCAGTGAAGGAAACAATCAGCAAAACTAAAAGGCAACCAACAGAATGGGAGAAGATATTTGCAAACGACATATTAGATAAAAGGGTTAGTATCCAAAATCTATAAAAAACTTATCAAACTCAACACCCAAAAAACAAATAATCCAGTGAAGGAATGGGCAAAAGACATGAAGAAACACTTCTACAAAGACATCCAGATGGCCAACTGACACATGAAAAAATGCTCAACGTCACTCATCATCAGGGAAATACAAATCAAAACCATAATGAGATACCACCTCACACCTGTCAGAATGGCTAACATTAGCAACTCAGGCAACAACAGATGTTGGCATGGATGCGGAGAAAGAGAATCTCTTTTACATTGTTGGTGGGAATACAAGCTGGTGCAGCCACTCTGGAAAACAGTATGGAGGTTCCTCAAAAACTACAAATAGAACTACCCTACGACCCAGCAATTGCACTACTTGATATTTATCTAAGGGATACAGGTGTGCTATTTTGAAGGGACACATTCAGCCCCAGGTTTATAGCAGCACTATCAACAATAGCCAAAGTATGGAAAGAGCCCAAATGTCCATCGATGGATGAATGGATAAAGATGTGGTATATATATATATATTCCTTGGCAATCAAAAAGAATGAAATCTTGCCATTTGCAACTACCAGGATGGAACTGGAGGGCATTATGCGAAGTGAAATTAGTCAGAGAAAGATAAATATCATATGAATTCACTCATATGAGGACTTTAAGAGACAAAACAGATAAACATAAGAAAAGGGAAACAAAAATAATTTAAAAACAGGGAGAGGGACAAAACAAAGAGACTCATAAATATGGAGAACAAACTGAGGGTTATGGGAGGGTTGTGGAAGGGGGAATGGGCTAAATGGGTAAGGGGCACTAACGAATCTACTCCTGAAATCATTGTTGCACTATATGCTAACTAATTTGGATGTCAGTTAAAAAAAAATAAAGAAATACAAGTTAGAATAAAAAAAAGAAATTACAAATTCAATAGAAAACACTAATATCAGACCTGATCTAACATAGAAAGAACTTGTGAGCCAAAAATAATTTGAAATTATCCAGTGAGAACAGAAAAAAAAAAAAAACAAAAAGAATGACAAAAAATGAAGACATCCTATGTGAGTTATGAGAAATCGTGAAAAAAACAACAAAACAATGTATACATTTTTGGTGATCCCAGAATGAAAATAAAGATAGAGGGGCAGGAAACTTCATCTAAGTTCATGATTATTATGAACCTTCAAACGTTTATTCAGTAACTTAAATAATAAAATATTAATCAATTTATTTTATTTTATTTTTTTAAGTTTATTTATTTTTGAAACAGAGAGAGACAGAGCATGAATGAGGGAGGGTCAGAGAGAGGGAGACACAGAATCCGAAACAGGCTCCAGGCTCTGAGCTGTCAGCACAGAGCCTGACGCAAGGCTCGAACTCATGGACCGTAAGATCATGACCTGAGCTGAAGTCGGCCGCTTAACTGACTGAGCCACCCAGGCGCCCCAATATTAATCAATTTAAAATAAAACTGTTAAAATTGAACAGAGGAAATTTTAAAGCTTGAAGGGAAAAATACATTTACAAGGAATCCTCATAAAGCTGTCAGTGAATATTTCAGCAGAAAACTTGCAGGCCAGATAAAGTTATAAAATATCCAAAGTGCTAAAAGGAAAAAAAAAACTGCTAACCAAGAAAACTGTACCCACCAAATGTATCTTTCAAAAATGACCATGATAAAGACCTAACAAGACAAAAAAAAAAAATGTTCAGGGGCTTATTACCACTACCCCTTCCTTATAAGAAAAGCTAAAAGGACATCTTTAAGTTTAAATAAAAGAACACTAATAAGAAACTTGAAAACATCTGGAAGTATAAAAGTTCTAAAGATAATCATATATTCAAGGTTAAAGTACTCTAATATTGTAGTATAATAGTGTATTATCAATTAATTCTAGTATAAAAGTCAGAGGAATAGTGCCTGGGTGTCTCAGTCAGTTAGGTGTCCAATTCTCAATTTCAACTCAGGTCACGATTTCACCGTTGGTGAGTTTGAGCCCCATATCGGGCTCTGTGCTGATAGCATGGAGCCTGCTTGGGATTCTCTCTCTCGCTCTTTCTCTGCCTCTCCCTTGCTAATGCTCTCTCTGTCTCTGTCTCTGTCTCTCTCACACACACAAAATAAATGCATAAAACTTTAAAATTAAAAAAATAAAGGAAAATTAAAAAAATAAAGGAAAATTAAAAAAATAAATACAACTACTATAATTCAATAATAAATATATAATATAAAAAGAGGTAAATTGTGATATATAAAACATATGAAAAATGGTACTAAAAAACGGTAGAGTATTTCTATGCAAATATAGAAAAGTTTTTATTACCTTAACATAGACTGGTATAACTATAGGATATTTTATATAAGCCTCAAGGTAAACACAAAGCACAAACTTACAAATGATCAATAACAACAACAGCAACAACAAAAGTGAACCAAAGTACACTGAGATGTAAAATCATCATTCACAAAGGAAGACAGAAAGAGAAGAAAGTACAAAATAAGAAAGATCAGGAGAAAAAAATGAATGAGATAGCAGTAGTAAGTTCTTAAGTATAAATACTTATTTTAAATATGAATGTATTAAATTCTTTGATAAAAAAAACATAGAGTCACTAAATGGATTAGATAAAAGATTGAGCTATATGTTGCCTACAAAACACTCACTTCAGCTTTAAGAAAACATGTAGGTTCAAAGTGAATGGAAGGAAAAAGTTATTCCATGCAAATGGAAACCAAAAGAGAATAGGGGAAGCTATAATTATATTAGACAAAATAGATTCTAAGTAAGAAAACCGAATAAAGGCACACAACAGGTCAACATACAATATACAGGAAATAATCATTCAATACTATATAACTGGTAAATATATATGCACCTAACATTGGAGCAACCAAATATAGTAAGTAAATTCTAAGAGAAAAAGGGAGAAATAGACGACAATACAATAATAGTAATAGACTTAAGTAAACCATTCAACAATGGAAACATTGTCAAGACAGAAATTCAATATGGAAATATTGCACTTACACAATGCTTTAGAACAAAAAACTTAGTAGACAAATCCCAGACAATCCAAACACAGTAATACAATACACATTCTTCTCAAACACACACAAAATATTTTCCATAAGCAAGTCTTACTAAAGTTAAGAAGATTAAAATCATAACAAATATTATTTCTGACCACTATGGTTTGAAACAGAAATCAACAATACGAGGAAATCCGGAAAACTTACAAATATGTGAAAACTAAATGACACACACATAAAAACCAATGGGCAAAGGAAGGAATCAATTGTGAAATCAAGGAATATCACAAAACAAGTTAAAATGGGAAAACAACATACCCAAACCTATGGGATGCTGGAAAAGAAACTTAAGGGGAATTTTCTATCAATAAATGCATGTATTAAAACCTTATAGAGAGTGATGTCATTAAGATGGCAACACAAGTTATTTCTAAGTCACTTTCTTTCACAAACACAACAAACAACTATTCATGGAGAAAATACCACTGAGAGAATCTTAAAACATGGGGGTGAAGTTGAAACACCCCCCTGTACCATAAAGACAGAGAAAACTACATTAGAAAGATAAGAGAAGCAGCTACATTCTGACTGCATTGTCCCTCACCCAAGCCAGTGCAGCACTGTACTGAAAGGGCTCTCCTAAATCTATCAGTCACCCAGTGGGAAAAGAAAGTGCACAGTTGACACCCAGCTCCCCAGTCTTTGAAGTTATTTCTTGGGATCCTTTACCCTGGTCTTGCACCACAGGGATTGTAGGGAAATTTATGGGGCTTCATTACTGAAAATCTGGTTGTGATGGAGAAGGGTGGGGGAATAACAACAATCAGCACTCAGATACTAGCACAACAACTTCCTACCTTCTATGCCCAAGTAAAAGTCCCAACCACAAAGTATGTTCATCTGGAGAGATAAAATGGTGGTGCAGTCTAACCAAAGAACTAACTGGATGGGGTTCATGTCTGCCTGATTGAGGCCCTGAGAGAATAGCCTTTCTAGATCTGGAGGCTTGTCATTCCACATCAAAGGAAGGGAGCTGAGTCATAGCCTGGGAATCTTCTGAGTGTAGCTCCCGGCCCCATATGACAAGAAAGCCTGGCTGTAACACCTTGAAATTGTGTAGCCCAGCAACATTCAAGCAGAGAGTATGGTAGGCAGAGATTATTTCTACATAGTAAAGCCAGTGGCACTGTTCAACCAAGGAATTTGGAGAGTGATATGGCTTGAGTCAAGACCATAAACAAAGAGCCTTTGGGGGCTATGGGTCAGTTCCCTCACTCTGCCCAGTGAGGGGAGGTAATTCATAGCCTCACCCATTGTTGAGTATAGCTCTACACTCCTCTGGACAGGTAAGCCTGACTGGGAACATTTGGAAGGTAACTTGGAACTGTTCTTCCCATTCTGCTCTTGTAGAGGAACTAAATCGAGTCCCACTCACCAATCAATTTAGCTCCAGGCTTCACCCAAACAGAGAGATTGTCTAGAACACCTGGAAAACTGTGTAACTCAAAATACTTGCATACAGAGTATAATAGTCCTAGCTTATTATATTCACCACAATTTCAGTTGCCCCATTTGGCCAGGTTATTTAGAGGCATGTGTCAGCTTTATTCAAGACAACAAAGATTCTTGGCAGCCTTGGAGCCAGTTTTCTGCTCTACCTGGCTAGGAATCTAATTTGAAGCCCTACTTTTGAAAAGGGCCTTCAGCCCATCTGAGCAGATGACTTAAGCAAAGTACATGGAAAGTTGCTTAGCCCACCCAATAACCCTGCTTAGAGTGCCAATTGAACTCAAAACACAGCCTATGGCTTTTCACCATCTGTAAGGCAAAACCTTAAGTTCTTTCTGCCAGGAAATTGAGTCTACCATCTTGACTTACTTGACTTCCCAAACAACCATCCATGTAGGCTCTGGGTTCCATTTAAGTGTTTTGCCAGTTAATCATAGCCCTGACTATTATTGAGTGTAGTACCAAGTTCCCAAATCCAGTAATGCTGACCAGAAATGAAGACCAACACTGAACCCATTCTACAGCCTTGCTAGCCTTGCTAAACAGAGATACTATGAACAATTCTATCCAACTATTCTCAGCAGCAGCACACAACCACTGATCTAAAAGTTCAGGCAGCAGCCTTTCCCCAAAATAGATCCTGATAGCAAGCCCTACTTGCCCAGGAACACTACTAGCAGAATTGTTCAAAACCTGAGCGGAGCTAACTGCTGAAAAACTGTCTCTGCCAAAATGAATCTGGAAAGTCTGGAAAAGGAGACTTCTTTCTCACATGTGAAGATAATAACTTAGGAAATCAACTCTAATAAAAAATCAAGAATCGTGAAAAGTCAAGCAACCATTACAACACACACACACACACACACACACACACACACACACACCCTTAACATATCCCTGTAACAGATTATAAAGAAATGGATATCTCTGAATGGCCAAAGAATTAAACATAATCCTTTTAAAGTTTAGTAAACCATAAGAACATACACACAACTAAACACAACAGAAACACAGTGCATTAACAAAAGAAGTTCACCAAAAAAGAGAATTCATAAAAAAAGAAAAATAGAACAGGAAAATACAATCACTGACCTAAAGAATAAAATAATGAACTTCAAAATAATACTTGACCATGTAGAAAAAAGAATCAGTGCCCTAGACAACAGGACATTTTAAATTATCCAGTTAGAGAAACAAAAAGAAAAAAAGAATAAAAAAAAAGTTAAGGAAAGCCTACAGAACTTATGAGACATAGTCAAAAGAAGCAATGTCAACATTATGAGAATTCCACAAGGAAAAGAGTAAGAAAAATGAATATAAAGCATATTTAAAGCAATAAGGATTGAAAATTTCCAAAATATAGGGACAGAAATGGACATTCAGATCCAATAAGCCCAACTAATTTGAATCCAAAGATGGCAACACCATGACAGAAATGAATAAATGGAAAACAAGAAAACAATAGAAAAAATAATGAAACTAACAGACGATTTTTAAATAGATAAAATTGACACGTTTTTAGCTAGATTAAACAAGTACATAAGAGAGATGACCCAAATCTACAAAATAATAAATTGAAGCAGACATTACAACTACCACAAAAATGCAAAACATCATAAGAAACTACCATGTACAGCTACATGCCAACAAACAGGGCAGCCTAGAGGAAATTGAAAATGTATTAGAAACATACAAAATGCCAAGGCTGAATCATAAAGAAATAGAAATTTTGAATGGTGAAGTTATTAGTAAAAGGAGATTAAATGTGTGATAAAAAAAATTCTAATGAAAAAATTCCAGAACCAGATTGTTTCAATAGGTGAATTTTATTAAACATTTAAAGAAGACTCCATGCCAATCCTTATAAAACTTTTCCAAAAAATTGAAGAAGAAGAAGGAATACTCCCAAACTTATTTTGTGAGGCTAGTATTACCCTGATATCAAAGTCAGAAAAGAATATTACAAGAAAACTACAATACAATACAGAAAACTATTTAAAAAACTCATTAAAAAATCATTCACCATGACCAAGTGGGATTCATAACTAGTATTCAAGAATATTGCAGCATATGCAAATCAGTAAGTGTGGCACATCACATTTATAGAATGAAAACAATCACATGATCATTTCAATAGAATAAAAAAGTATAGGACAAAATTCATCGTCCTTTCATAATAAAAACTCTCAATGAGGTAGGTTTAGAAGAAACATACTTCAACATAATAATGGCAATATATGACAAACCCAAAGCTAATATCATACTAAATGGTGAAAGACTGAAAGTTTTTTCTCTAATGAGGAAGAAGGCAAAGATGTCCCCTTTCTTTATTATTTATTATAGTACTGGAGTCCTACACAGTGCATTCAGTAAAAAGATATAAAAGATATCACAATTGGAAAGGAAGAAGCAAAATGGTCTCTTTGCAGATATCATGAGTTTACATACAAAAAACCAGTAAGTCTCCATAGAAAACTGTTAAATCTAATCAATGTGGTGAGGATGCAGAGAAAGGGGAACACTTTTGCACGGTTGGTGGGAATGCAAACTGGTGTAGCCACTCTGGAGAACAGTTTGGAGGTTCCTCAAATAAAAATAGAACTACCCTATGTCCCAGCAATTGTGCTGCTACGTATTTATTCAAAGGATGTGAAAATGCTGATTCATAGGGGCATGTGTACCGCAATGTTTATACCAGCGGTATTAACAATAGTCAAATCATGGAAAGAGCCCAAATGTCTATCAACTGATTAATGGATAAAGAAGATATATAAATACAGATATAGGTGATATATAGATAGATATACATGATATAGATACAGGCATAGATATAAATGTAGATGATATAGATGCAGCTATAGATATTGATATAATGAAATACTACTTCACAATCAAAAAGAATGAAATCTTGTATTTGCAACAATGTGGATAGAACTAGGGTGTATTATTGCTAAGTAAAATTAGTCTGTCAGAGAATGACAAATATCATACGATTTCACTCATATGTAGAATTTAAGGAACACAACAGATGATTATGGAAAGGGAAGGGAAAATAAGATAAAAGCAGATAGGGAGGCAAACCATAAGAGACTCTTAAATACAGAGAAAAAACTGAGGGTTGCTGGAGGGGAGGCGGTTGGGGGGATGTGCTAAATTGGTGATGGGTATTAAGGAGGACACTCATTGGGGCGCCTGGGTGGCTCAGTCGGTTGAGCGTCCGACTTCGGCTCAGGACATGATCTCACAGCTCGTGGGTTCCAGCCCCACGTCCGGCTCTGTGCTGACAGCTCGGAGCCTGGAGCTGCTTCAGATTCTGTGTCTCCCTTTCTCTCTGCCCCTCCCCTGCTCATGATCTGTCTCTCCCTGTCTCTCAAAAATGAATAAACGTTAAAAAAATTAAAAAAAAAAAGAAAAAAAAGGAGGACGCTCATTAGGATGAACACTGGGGGTTGAATGTAAATAATGAATCAGTTTTCTACTCCTGAAACCGATACTACACTGTACATTAACGAACTTTAATTAGAAAGAAGAACTACCACATGATCCAATAATCACATTTCTGGGTATTTACTCAAAGAACACTAAAACTCTAATTCTAAAGGATATATGCAGCCTTATGTTTATTGAAGCATTATTTACAATAGCCAAATTGTGGGAGCAGCTTAAGTGCCCATTGATAGATGAATGAATAACGAAAATGTGGTATATATTTATACAATGGAATATAATTTAGCCATAAAAAGAATTAAAATCTTGAAATCTGCAACAGCGTGTGTGGATCTAGACAGTATAATGCTAAGCAAAATAAGTCAGTCAGGGAAAGACAGATACCATACTGTTTTCCTCACATGTGGAATTTAAAAACACATGCTAAATGGGTAAGGGCACTAAGGAATCTACCCCTAAAATCATTGTTGCACTATATTCTAGCTAATTTGGATATAAATTTTAAAACATAAAAAATAAAATTAAAACAAAAAACAAAGAGGCAAACCAAAAAACAGACACTTAACTTTTGAGAACTAATACATGGTTACCTAATAGATGGGGAGATTCTGGGAGTTGAGGTGAAATTGGTAAAGGGGGTTAAGAGTACACTTATCTCAATGAGCAATGAGTAATATATGGAATTGCTGAATTACTATATTGCACACCTGAAATGAATATAGCAGTGTATGGTAACTAAACGGAAATAAAATTTTAAACAACAAAAAAAAAAGAAAAATGATTAACAAAATGAAAAGACAACTAACGGTATGGGAAAGACTATTTGCAAATCATTTTTCTGACAAGGCTTAATATACAAAATATATAAATAAAGCATAAAATGTAATAGTATGAAACATAATATAAAAAATGAACAGACGTGAATAGTTTTTTTTTTCTTTTCTTAGAAAGGTATATGAATGGGCAACAGGTACATTAAAAAGTGCTGAACATCACTAATCATTACGGAAATAAAATGAAAATCAACCCACAATGAGATATCACCTTGCACCCCTAGAATAGCTATTATCAAAAAGATAATAGATTAAAAAAAGAAAACCTACGGGCAAGGATGTGCAGAAAAGGGAACCGTATTCACCTTTCATGAGATTGCAAATTGATATTGCCACTATGGAAAACAATAAATTGAAAATAGCACTACCATGTAATCTGGCAATCCCACTTCTGGTAATATATTCAAAGGAAATACACTATGTCAAAGAAATACCTGTACCCCTATGTTTATAGCAGGATTATTTACAATAGTCAAAACAGGGAAATAACCAAAGTGCCCATAACAGAAATAGATAAATAGGGAACTGACACACAATAGAAAATATCAACAAAATTAAACGTTCTCTTTTTAAAAGTGGCATACAAACTGGAAAATTTAAATAAGAAAAACTAAGAAAACAGAGGGAAGTCTGAAATAATAAAATCAGAAACAAAAGAGAAACAATTACAACTGATACTTCAAAATAAATAGGATAAAGAGACTACCATAAACAGTTATATGCCAATAATTAAAAAATCTAGAAGAAATGGATAAGTTCAAAGAATCAAACAACCTCTCAAGACTAAACCAGAAATAAATATAAATTATGAACAGAAAAATATCAAGGAGATTAGTTAAATCATTAAAAAAAAAAAAAAAACACAGATACACCCGGAGTAGTTGGCTTCACTGGTAAATTACATAAAACATTTAAAGAAGAATTAATGTCAATCTTTCTCAAATAAATACATGCCCCACAAATTGAAAACAGAAGGAACACTGCCAAATTTATTCTGCTTCACCAGCATAACCCTAATACCAAATCTGGATGAACATACTATAGACAACATAGGCTGATATCCCTAATGAACATAGATGCAAAAATTCTCTACAAAATACTATGAAACATAATTCAAGAATTTATTAAAATGATATACATTGTAATCAAATGGGGCTTATGCCTGTGCTGCAATAATTGTTCAAAACATCCATATAAGTAAATGTGATAGGCCACATTATTAAATCAAATATAAAAGTAATATAATCATCTCAATGGATACAAAGAAACACAACGTTTGACAAAAGCATCATTGCATGATAAAAATCCCTGATAGATTGGGCATAAAAGGAACATACCTCAAAATAATAAAGGGGATACATTACAAACCCCTGCTAACAATATACTTCATGGAGAAGATATAAAAGATTAGAAACGAGAGCAGTGTATCCACTTTGACTACTCTTATTAAACGTTGTAGTGGAAGACAGCTAGAGCTATCAGTCAAATCAATCAATCAATCAATCAATATTGGAAGGGACAAAGTAAATTTTCACTATTTAGTGATACTATGATCTTCATACTGAAAATAAAAGATTCACTAAAACAATTGGACATAATTAACATATTCAGTAAGTTTTCAGGATATAAAATCAATACAAGGAATCAATTGCATTACTATAACTAACAAAACATATGGAAACAAAAATTTTACAGTTCCCATTCACAGTTGCACCAAATTAAAATAAAATACCAAGAAATGTATTTAACCAAGGAAATGAATTTTATGTCTGATGAAAACTAGAAGACTTTGCTAAAAGGCATTGAAGAAGACACCATGTGTTCGTGGAATAGGAAAGGTAATATTGCTAAAATGTCCATGCTACATAAACCCACCTATAGATTCAACAAAATTCCTATGAAAATCATAATTGCATAGAAAAAAACAATGTCAAAATTATATGGAACTACAAAACACCCTGAATAGCAGAAGCAATCATGAATAAGAATAGCAAAACTGGAGGCATCACACTTTCTTATTTCAAAATATATTACAAATCTGTAGTAATTTAAGTAGTATGGCACTGTCATAAAATAAACACACAGACCAAGGGAACATAATAGAGAGCCCAGAATTAAACCCCACAAATAATTTTTTAATTAGTATTGTACAAGTGGCCAAGAATATTCAATGGGAAAAATATAGTCTCTCTAACATATGGTGTTGGGAAAAGTGGATAACCATTTACAGAAAAATAAAATTGGACCTATATCTTATACCACTCACAAAAATTACTTGAAAATTATGAAAGACTTAAACATAAGGCCTGAAATTGTAAAACGTCTGGAAGAAGAAATGAGGAAGAAGATCCTTGGCCTTTGTCTTGGCAATGACCTTTTTAAAATATAAAACCTAAAGCAAAACAACCACAATAATAAATTAACAAGTGGGACTCCATCAATCATAAAACTTCTATACTATAAAATAAATGATCAACAACAACAAAAAAAGGCAATCTAAAACATGGGAGAAAATATTTACAAAATATATATTAGATAATGGTCTAATATCCAAAGTTAATAAAGATGTCATACAACTGAATAACAACCCTCCCCCAATCTGATTAAGAATGGGGAGAGGAATTAAATAGAAATTTTTGTTTTCCAAAGAAAGTATCCAAATGGCCCTCAGGTTCATGAAAAGACACTCAACATCACTAGTCATCACCAAAATGCAAATCAAAACAACTGCGCTATTGGTGGGATTGTATCTAGTTCCCATTTACCATACAATTCAGTAACCCCACTTCTGGGTATATATACGAAGTTAATGAAAACAGGTTATCAAAGAGGTAGATGTACTCCCATGTTTATTGCATCATTATTCCCAATAACCAAAGTGAAAACATCCTAAATTTCAGCCAACAGATGAATGGGTGAAGAGGATGTGGCATATGTAATTAATGGAATACTATTCAGATACCACAATAAAGGAAATCCTGCCATTTGCAACAACATGAATGACTTTAAGAACATTATACTAATGAGATAAGGCTGCTACAGAAAGACAAATATTGTAAGATATCTGTCACATGTTGAAAGACCAAAAACAAGACAAAACAAAATAAACAACAAAAACAACAACAACAAAAGGAAGAAATAGAATGGAATGATGATTATCAGAGGCTATGTGTGGTGGTGGAGGGGTAGAGAATATAAGAGATCCTTAAGGGTATTAACTTGCAAGTAGTAAATAAATAAATTTTGGATATTTAATACATGGTACAGTGATTATAAATAACAGACTATATTATAAACTTTGAACTTAAGAGAATAGATATTGTTTCCACTACTAGAAGAAATAGCGATGTGATGCCACAGGGGTGTTAGCTAATTTTATAACGGGAATATCACAATGTAAATGCATCAAATCAATACATGGTTCCGTTTAAGCTGCACAATGTCATATGCCAATTATATTTCAAAACAAAAATAAAACAATCACATTTACTATACCATTGAAAAATAAATAAATTATAAATAAATCTAACCAAGGACTTGAAAGATGTACATACTTCAAAACGATAAGACATCGGGATGTCTTGCTGGTTCAGTCTATAGAGCATGGAACTCTTTCTTGATCTTAGAGTTGTAATTTCAAGCCCCACATTGGGTGTAGAGATTACTTAAAAATAAAATCTGAAAAAAAACTATAATATATTGATGAAAGAAAGTGAAGAGGCAACTAAATGGAAAGATACCCATGTTCATGAGTTAGATGAGTTAATGGTTTTCAAATGTCCACACTTGGGCTCTTTCCATAATTTAGCTATCATTGATAATGTTGCTATAAATATCAGCATGCCTGTATCCCCTTGAATTAGTATGTTTTGCATTCTTTGGGTAAATACCTAGTAATACAATTGCTGAACTGTACAGTAGTTCTACTTTTAACTTTTTGAGAAACCTCCAATATGTTTGTACTCATACAACTCAATAGTAAAATAATAATAATAATAATAATAATAATAATAATAAAAAATTTGGGCAAAGATGTGAATAGACATTTTTTTTTCCACAGAAGAAATACAAGTGACCAACAGATAAATGAAAAAGTACTCAGCCTTATTTATAAGGTGACTTTTATAAAAAAAATCAACAGATAAATGTTGACAAGGTTGTTGAAAAAAGGATACCCATGTGTGTTGGAATGTAAATTGGTAACCATTATGGAAAATGGTATGAAATTTCCTCAAAAAATAGAACTACCACATGAATCAGTAATCCCTCTTCTGGGTATACATCCAAAGAAATCCAAAGCATTGTCTTGAAGAAATATTTACATGTCCATGTTCATTACATCATTATTCACAATAGCCAAGTTAGGTAAACAACCTATGAATTTTTCTATACATTAATGGATAAAATAGATGTTACATATATATAATGTATAGATATTATATATAGTAGATATTTTATGTACATATGACTATAGAATATATATCAACCATAAGTGTGGAGTTATTTCTAGAGAGTGTATTGTATGCCCTGGGAAAGTGAATGGGGGTGATTTCTGAAACGTCAGCGATGTTCTGGTCTCAAGGCTGTCAAACCTGATAACATGAGAACAGAGACCCATGAACTCCTAGTAGCCAGTTAGGTAACAGACCCACTATAATTGTCTAGCAGACCTTGAAATTGCACATACTTACTGTGTGGTTTCATGTAAACACCAGATGTGTGTTTGGTTTTTGTCTGGAGGCTCTTTCTGTTTTCCTCCCACTCTTAAGCCTTCTTTGATGTTTATATCTGGCAAACATGAAATAAACAACTATGGGTGTTGCTGCTGCTTCTGCTGTTTCATTGGCAGAGGCAGCCCTGCATATCTGCTCAGTCTAAGTGTCTGAGAACTTTTTCTTCAGTGTGCAGCTACATGTAAGAATAATGGAAATTTTACCATTTCCAGAAACATGGATGAACCTAAAAGGATTTTATGTTGATTTACATTAGACAGATGGAAAAAGACAAATAGTATGTGATTTCACTTTTATGTGAAATCTATATAATTGTTCAACTCAGAAACAGTAGAAGGACAGTTATCAGTCACTGAGGGTGGGGTGGAGAAGATGGGCAGACGCTGGTCAAAGGGTACAAGTCTTCATTATAAGATGAACAAGCTCTGAATTCTAATGTAAAGACTGGTGACTTTAAATAATAAAAGTTGTGCAATTAAAACTTGTTAAACAGGAAGATGGCGGCGTAGGAGGACACTGGGCTCACCGCGCATCCTGCTGATCACTTAGATTCCACCTACACCTGCCTAAATAACCCAGAAAACCGCCAGAGGATTAGCAGAACAGAGTCGCAGGAGCCAAGTGCAGATGAGAGGCCCACGGAAGAGGGTAGGAAGGGCAGCGAGGCGGTGCGCACTCCACGGACTGGCAGGAGGGAGCCGGGGCGGAGGGGCGGCTCACCGGCCAAGCAGAGCCCCGGAGTCTGGCTAGCAAAAGCGGAGGGGCCTGACATACTGTGTTCCCACAGCAAGCGCGACTTAGCCTCTGGGAGGTCGTAAGTTAACTGCTCTGCTCGGAAAGCGGGAAGGCTGGAGGACAAAGGGAGGGAGAGCTGCTGAGCCCCCGGACTACAGAGCTCAGTTTGGTGGGGAACAAAGGCGCTCGCCAGCTCCATCTCCCCTGCCCATCCCCCAGCCAAAATCCCAAAGAGAACCAGTTCCTGCCAGGGAACTTGCTCCCTCCACGCAAACACCCAACTCTGCACTTCTATGGAGCCAAACCTCTGGCAGCAGATCTGACTCCCTCCAGCTGCCACAGGGCCCCTCCTGAAGTGGATCACCTAAGGAGAAGCCAGCTAAGCCTGCCCCTCCTGCCCCTGTGCACCTTGCCTACCCACCCCAGCTAATACGCCAGATCCCCAGCATCACAAGCCTGGCAGTGTGCAAGTAGCCCAGACAGGCCACGCCACCACACAGTGAATCCCACCCCTCTGAGAGGGGAAGAGAAGGCACACACCAGTCTGAATGTGGCCCCAGAGGTGGGCTGGGAGCAGACATCAGGTCGGACTGAGGCTCCGCCCACCAACTCCAGTTATACACCACAGCACAGGGGAAGTGCCCTGCAGGTCCTCACCATGCCAGGGACTATCCAAAATGACCAAGCGGAAGAGTTCCCCTCAGAAGAATCTCCAGGAAATAACAACATCTAATGAACTGATCAAAAAGGATTTGAATAATTTAACAGAAAGTGAATTTAGAATAATAGTCATAAAATTAATCGCTGGGCTTGAAAACAGTATAGAGGACAGCAGAGAATCTCTTGCTACAGAGATCAAGGGACTAAGGAACAGTCACGAGGAGCTGAAAAACGCTTTAAACGAAATGCATAACAAAATGGAAACCACGACGGCTCAGATTGAAGAGGCAGAGGAGAGAATAGGTGAACTGGAAGATAAAGTTATGGAAAAAGAGGAAGCTGAGAAAAAGAGAGATAAAAAAATCCAGGAGTATGAGGGGAAAATTAGAGAACTAAGTGATACACTAAAAAGAAATAATATACACATAATTGGTATCCCAGAGGAGGAAGAGAGAGGGAAAGGTGCTGAAGGGGTACTTGAAGAAATAATAGCTGAGAACTTCCCTGAACTGGGGAAGGAAAAAGGCGTTGAAAT
Source organism: Acinonyx jubatus (assembly GCF_027475565.1). Taxonomy (NCBI): domain Eukaryota; kingdom Metazoa; phylum Chordata; class Mammalia; order Carnivora; family Felidae; genus Acinonyx; species Acinonyx jubatus. The sequence continues at coordinate 82,446,629 of NC_069380.1, forward strand.
CCAAGAGGCACAGAGCACTCCCTTCAGACGTAACTTGAATCGATCTTCTGCACGACATATCATAGTGAAACTGGCAAAATACAAGGATAAAGAGAAAATTCTGAAAGCAGCAAGGGGTAAACGTGCCCTCACATATAAAGGGAGACCTATAAGACTCGTGACTGATCTCTCTTTTGAAACTTGGCAGGCTAGAAAGAATTGGCACGAGATTTTCAGTATGCTAGACAGAAAAAATATGCAGCCAAGAATCCTTTATCCAGCAAGTCTGTCATTTAGAATAGAAGGAGAGATAAAGGTCTTCCCAAACAAACAACAACTGAAGGAATTTGTCACCACTAAACCAGCCCTACAAGAGATCCTAAGGGGGACCCTGTGAGACAAAGTACCAGAGACATCACTACAAGCATAAAACATACAGACATCACAATGACTCTAAACCCGTATCTTTCTATAATAACAATGAATGTAAATGGATTAAATGCGCCAACCAAAAGACATAGGGTATCCGAATGGATTAAAAAAACAAGACCCATCTATTTGCTGTCTACAAGAGACTCATTTTAGACCTGAGGACACCTTTAGATTGAGAGTGAGGGGATGGAGAACTATTTATCATGCTACTGGAAGCCAAAAGAAAGCTGGAGTAGCCATACTTATATCAGACAAACTAGACTTTCAATTAAAGGCTGTAACAAGAGATGAAGAAGGACATTATATAATAGTTACAGGGTCTATCCATCAGGAAGAGCTAACAATTATAAATGTCTATGCGCCAAATACCAGAGCCTCCAAATATATAAAACAATTACTCATAAACATAAGCAACCTTATTGATAAGAATGTGGTAATTGCAGGGGACTTTAACACCCCACTTACAGAAATGGATAGATCATCTAGACACACGGTCAATAAAGAAACAAGGGCCCTGAATGAGACATTGGATCAGATGGACTTGACAGATATATTTAGAAGTCTGCATCCCAAAGCAACAGAATATATTTTCTTCTCGAGTGCACATGGAACATTTTCCAAGAGAGATCATATTCTGGGTCACAAAACAGCCCTTCATAAGTTTACAAGAATTGAAATTATACCATGCATACTTTCAGACCATAATGCTATGAAGCTTGAAATCAACCACAGGAAAAAGTCTGGAAAACCTCCAAAAGCATGGAGGTTAAAGAACACCCTACTAAAGAATGAGTGGGTCAACCAGGCAATTAGAGAAGAAATTAAAAAATATATGGAAACAAACGAAAATGAAAATACAACAATCCAAACGCTTTGGGACGCAGCGAAGGCAGTCCTGAGAGGAAAATACATTGCAATCCAGGCCTATCTCAAGAAACAAGAAAAATCCCAAGTACAAAATCTAACAGCACACCTAAAGGAAATAGAAGCACAACAGCAAAGCAGCCTAAACCCAGCAGAAGAAGAGAAATAATAAAGATAAGAGCAGAAATAAACAATATACAATCTAAAAAAACTGTAGAGCAGATCAACGAAACCAAGAGTTGGTTTTTTGAAAAAATAAACAAAATTGACAAACCTCTAGCCAGGCTTCTCAAAAAGAAAAGGGAGATGACCCAAATAGATAAAATCAGGAATGAAAATGGAATTATTACAACCAATCCCTCAGAGATACAAACAATTATCAGGGAATACTATGAAAAATTATATGCCAACAAATTGGACAACCTGGAAGAAATGGACAAATTCCTAAGCACCCACACACTTCCAAAACTGAAATAGGAAGAAATAGAAAGCTTGAACAGACCCATAACCAGCGAAGAAATTGAATCGGTTATCAAAAATCTCCCAAAAAATAAGAGTCCAGGACCAGATGGCTTCCCAGGGGAGTTCTACCAGACGTTTAAAGCAGAGATAATACCTATCCTTCTCAAGCTATTCCAAGAAATAGAAAGGGAAGGAAAACTTCCAGACTCATTCTATGAAGCCAGTATTATTTTGATTCCCAAACCAAACCAGAGACCCAGTAAAAAAAGAGAACTACAGGCCAATATCCCTGATGAATATGGATGCAAAAATTCTCAATAAGATACTAGCAAATCGAATTCAATGGCATACAAAAAGAATTATTCGCCATGATCAAGTGGGATTCATTCCTGGGATTCAGGGCTGGTTCAATATTCGCAAATCAATCAACGTGATACATCACATTAACAAAAAAAAAAAAAAAAAAAAAAAAAAAGAGAACCATATGATCCTGTCAATCGATGCAGAAGAGGCCTTTGACAAAATCCAGCACCCTTTCTTAATAAAAACCCTTGAGAAAGTCGGGATAGAAGGAACATACTTAAAGATCATAAAAGCCATTTATGAAAAGCCCACAGCTAACATCATCCTCAAGGGGGAAAAACTGAGAGCTTTTTCCCTGAGATCAGGAACACGACAGGGATGCCCACTCTCACTGCTGTTGTTTAACATAGTGCTGAGTTCTAGCATCAGCAATGAGACAACAAAAGGAAATCAAAGGCATCTAAGTTGGCAAAGATGAAGTCAAGCTTTCGCTTTTTTCAGATGACATGATCTTATACATGGAAAATCCGATAGACTCCACCAAAAGTCTGCTAGAACTGATACATGAATTCAGCAAAGTTGCAGGATACAAAATCAATGTACAGAAATCAGTTGCATTTTATACACTAACAATGAAGCGACAGAAAGACAAATAAAGAAACTGATCCCATTCACAATTGCACCAAGAAGCATAAAATACCTAGGAATAAATCTAACCAAAGATGTAAAGGATCTGTATGCTGAAAACTATAGAAAGCTTATGAAGGTAATTGAAGAAGATTTAAAGAAATGGAAAGACATTCCCTGCTCATGGATTGGAGGAATAAATATTGTCAAAATGTCAATACTACCCAAAGCTATCTACACATTCAATGCAATCCCAATCAAAATTGCACCAGCATTCTTCTCGAAACTAGAACAAGCAATCCTAAAATTCATATGGAACCACAAAAGGCCCCGAATAGCCAAAGGAATTTTGAAGAAGAAGACCAAAGCAGGAGGCATCACAATCCCAGACTTTAGCCTCTACTACAAAGCTGTCATCATCAAGACAGCATGGTATTGGCACAAAAACAGACACATAGACCAATGGAATAGAATAGAAACCCCAGAACTAGACCCACAAATGTATGGCCAACTCATCTTTGACAAAGCAGGAAGAACATCCCATGGAAAAAAGACAGTCTCTTTAACAAATGGTGCTGGGAGAACTGAACAGCAACATGCAGAAGGTTGAAACTAGACCACTTTCTCACACCATTCACAAAAATAAACTCAAAATGGATAAAGGACCTGAATGTGAGACAGGAAACCATCAAAACCTTAGAGGAGAAAGCAGGAAAAGACCTCTCTGACCTCAGCCGTAGCAATCTCTTACTCGATACATCCCCAAAGGCAAGGGAATTAAAAGCAAAAGTGAATTACTGGGACCTTATGAAGATAAAAAGCTTCTGCACAGCAAAGGAAACAACCAACAAAACTAAAAGGCAACCAACGAAATGGGAAAAGATATTTGCAAATGACATATCAGACAAAGGGCTAGTATCCAAAATCTATAAAGAGCTCACCAAACTCCACACCCGAAAAACAAATAACCCAGTGAAGAAATGGGCAGAAAACATGAATAGACACTTCTCTAAAGAAGACATCCGGATGGCCAACAGGCACATGAAAAGATGTTCACCGTCGCTCCTTATCTGGGAAATACAAATCAAAACCACACTCAGGTATGACGTCACGCCAGTCAGAGTGGCCAAAATGAACAAATCAGGAGACTATAGATGCTGGAGAGGATGTGGAGAAACGGGAACCCTCTTGCACTGTTGGTGGGAATGCAATTTGGTGCAGCCACTCTGGAAAGCAGTGTGGAGGTTCCTCAGAAAATTAAAAATAGACCTCCCCTATGACCCAGCAATAGCACTGCTAGGAATTTATCCAAGGGATACAGGAGTACTGATGCATAGGGGCACTTGTACCCCCAATGCTCATAGCAGCACTCTCAACAATAGCCAAATTATGGAAAGAGACTAAATGTCCATCAACTGATGAATGGATAAAGAAATTGTGGTTTATATACACAATGGAATACTACGTGGCAATGAGAAAAAATGAAATATGGCCTTTGGTAGCAACGTGGATGGAACTGGAGAGTGTGATGCTAAGTGAAATAAGCCATACAGAGAAAGACAGATACCATATGGTTTCACTCTTAGGTGGATCCTGAGAAACTTAACAGGAACCTGTGGGGGAGGGGAAGGAAGAAAAAAAAAAGAGGTTAGAGTGGGAGAGAGCCAAAGCACAGGAGACTGTTAAAAACTGAGAACAAACTGAGGGTTGATGGGGGGTGGGAGGGAGGAGAGGGTGGGTTATGGGTATTGAATAGGGCACCTTTTGGGATGAGCACTGGGTGTTGTATGGAGAACCAATTTGACAATTAATTTCATATATAAAAAAAAAGTAAAACTTGTTAAACCTGTAGACCTTATGTATTTTCATCATACACACACGTACGTACACACACACACACACACACACACCCATACATAGCAGTTGTGAGATGATGGATTAACATGATTGTAATAATTATTTTGCAAAGTAAACATATTTTATTGTGTCATTAGCTATCTGTATGTCTTCTGTGGAAAACTGTCCATTCATGTCTTATGCCCATTGTAAATTGGATTATTCATTGTTTGGCTGTTGAGTTTTATAAATTCTTTGTATAATTTGGATACTAATCTTTATCAGATATGTCATTTGTAAATGTCTTCTCTCATTCCATAGGTCATGATTTAGTTTTATGATTGCTTCCTTCACTGCGCAGAAGATTTTTCTTTTGGTGAAGTCCTAATAGTTCATTTTTGCTTTTGTTTCCCTTGTCTCAAGAGACATATCTAGAAAGAAGTTGCTATGACCAATGTCAAAGAGATTACTGCCTGTATTCTCCTCTAAGATTTTAGTGATTTCCTGTCTCAAATTTAGGTCTTTAATCCATTTTGAAATAGACTTAACTATAGAGAACAAACTGAGGTCTACTCGAAGTGGGAGGTAGGAAGGGGGATGGGTTAAATAGGTCATGGGTATTAAGGAGGGCACTTTGATGAGCACTGGGTGTTGCATGTAAGTGATGAATCACTAAATTGTACACCTAAAACTAATATAACACTCTTTGTTATCTAATTGGAATTTAAATAAAAATTTGGAGGGAGAAAATGTAAACATAAGTTAAATCATCACATTTCACAATTTAAATAAATACAATCTGTCAATTACAGCTTGTTAAAGCTGAAAAATATTTTTTTCTAACTTTTTATTTTTTTCCTTCCCCTCCCCCATGGGTTCCTGTTAAGTTTCTCAGGATCCACCTAAGAGTGAAACCATATGGTATCTGTCTTTCTCTGTATGGCTTATTTCACTTAGCATCACACTCTCCAGTTCCATCCACGTTGCTACCAAAGGCCATATTTCATTTTTTCTCATTGCCACGTAGTATTCCATTGTGTATATAAACCACAATTTCTTTATCCATTCATCAGTTGATGGACATTTAGTCTCTTTCCATAATTTGGCTATTGTTGAGAGTGCTGCTATGAGCATTGGGGGTACAAGTGCCCCTATGCATCAGTACTCCTGTATCCCTTGGATAAATTCCTAGCAGTGCTATTGCTGGGTCACAGGGTAGATCTATTTTTAATTTTTGGAGGAACCTCCACAATGTTTTCCAGAGTGGCTGCACCAAATTGCATTCCCACCAACAGTGCAAGAGGGTCCCCATTTCTCCACATCCTCACCAGCATCTAGTCTCTGATTTGTTCATTTTAGCCACTCTGGCTGGTGTGAGGTGGTATCTGAGTGTTGTTTTGATTTGTATTTCCCTGATGAGGAGCAACGTTGAGCATCTTTACATGTGCCTGTTGGCCATATGGATGTCTTCTTTAGAGAAGTGTCTATTCATGTCTTCTGCCCATTTCTTCATTGGATTGTTTGTTTTTCGGGTGTGGAGTTTAGTGAGTTCTTTATAGATTTTGGATACTAGCCCTTTGTCTGATATGTCATTTGCAAATATCTTTTCCCATTCCGTTGGTTGCCTTTCAGTTTTGTTGATTGTTTCCTTTACTGTGCAGAAGATTTTTATCTCCATGAGGTCCCAATAGTTCATTTTTGCTTTTAATTCCCTTGCCTTTGGAGATGTGTCAAGTAAGAAATTGCTCTGGCTGAGGTCTGAGAGGTTTTTTCCTGCTTTCTCCTCTAGGGTTTTGATAGTTTCCTGTCTCACATCCAGGTCCTTCATCCATTTTGAGTTTATTTTTGTGAATGGTGTAAGAAAGTGGTCTAGTTTCAACCTTCTGCATGTTGCTGTCCAGTTCTCCCAGCACCATTTGTACAAAGCTGTAATCATCAAGACAGCATGGTATTGGCATAAAAACAAAGACATAGACCAATGGAATAGAATAGAGACTCCAGAATTGGACCCACAAAAGTATGGCCAACTAATCTTTGACAAAGCAGGAAAGAATATCCAATGGAAAAAAGACAGCTTCTTTAACAAATGAAAAAGGATTTTAAACATATATTTGTGAAATCTGTAAATAAAATCTTTAAAGGGTCAACATAAAAAGTGTGGAAAAATAGCACAGAAAAATAAAAGACAAAGTATGTACTATTTACTGTAAAAGAAAGAAAAACTTGTGAAATTAAAAATTTTACCCTCTCTGAAATTCACCATATTTGTTATTTTAGTTATTATATTTACATTAAGATATTTTAGAATATTTTATACATAATTATTTTAATCATATACTTATAACAGTGTTTCTATCAACTGATTCCCCAGATTTAATTGTGAGTGCATTGCTCTGCCAAGGAAATTATTATATTAATATTAATATTAATAATTAATGTAAAAGCAAGAAATTCTTGTAAATATTTTTGTGGTGACCGGTTCTCATCCATACCCCCACTTCTATCTCACCTCTAAATCTTCTTGGTTATATAATTATATCCTTGTTTTCAGGATTTGTGATATCTTTATTCCATTATTTTGTCATACTTAAAAATTACCAAAGAATGTATTTTAGAATTACAAAATTTAAAAAAGTATATTGGAGTTAGTCATATCTGAGTACTTATCATCATCATTGTGAAGTTTGGCAAAATTAATTAAATTCTCTGACTATGGATTCCACATCTGACATTGTGTTTTTTTTTTTCTGAGACTTAATGGAATTTATGCATAAAGTGTTTAGTAATATGTCTGGATCATAGCTGGTATTCATCAGAAAATAACTCTTTTTATCCTAAGTGTTGCCTTGATCAAGACTTCTTGGAGGAAGCACAATTAAATAGTTATAAAATTGTGATCATACATTCACCCTAGGTTTTTACTCTCTACATTCTCTGCTAGTTGGAATGAGCACTGGGTGTTGTATGGGAACGAATTTAACAATAAATTATACTTTTAAAAAATCCCTCAGCCAGTTATGCATGGATATTCTTATCCAGGTACTCAAAACTTTTGATTTTTTTAAATGTTCAGAATATGTAATATGTAATTTGTAGGTAAACCAAACTGATTCTTAGTTTATGTTCAGCACATTGCAATAATATATTCTCTGTAACTCTCTTTTAAAAATATCTAAATACTTTAAAATAATGTGTTGTTATAGGTTCTCCAAGTATGTACATACCTATAGTATTGATATCCCATTCTGGTATATGTGCTTAAATTTTTAACATAATTAATAGTAATATTTTGCTCTGTAAATAGTAGGTGAAAGCTGTACTAAAGTTTTACTTCCAGCATCTCATTTATTTCCTTTTTTTCCCCTTGGGGCACCTGGGTGTCTCTGTCAGTTAAGTATGTGACTTCAGCCTGGGTCATAATCTCACAGTTCGTGGGTTTGAGCCTCACATTGGGCTCTGTGCTGACAGTGTGGAGACTGCTTGGGATTCTCACTCTCTTTCTCTCTCTGACCACCCCCCAACTCGTGCTTTTTCTTTCTCTCAAAATAAATAAATGAACTTATTTTTTTTCTTGAATATAGTTGAAACACACTGTTACATTAATTTTAGGTGTACAACATAGTGATTTCACAAGTTTATACATTATTCTATGTCCACCACAAGTATAGCTACTATATGCCAATATATGATGATATTACAGTATCATTGCCTATATTCTTTATGTTGTGGCTTGAAAAAATGTGTATTTATTTACTTTGAGAGAGAGAAGTAGGGAGAGAGAGAGGAGAATACCAAGCAGGCTACATGCTGTCAGTGCAGAGCCTGACATAGGGCTTGAATTCATGAACCGAGAAATCATGACCTAAGCCTAAATCAAGAGTCAGAGGTTTAACCAACTGAGCCACCCAGACAACCTGCTGTGCCTTAATTCCCATGATTTATTCATTGCATAACTGTAAACCTATAACTCCTACTACCCTTTACGCATTTTGCCTACCACCCCCACCCATTTCTCCTCTGGCAACCATCATTTTCTTCTCTGTATATATCTATTCTGCTTTTGTTTGTTTATTCAATACTTTTAAAAAAAAATTCCATATATGAGTGAAATCATATGGTATTTGTCTTTCTCATTCTGAGAAAGATATATATCTATATCAATATCATCTTTTATTATAACTATATCTTACATCTTTCTTACCCAGTTGTCTATTAATGGGCACTTAGTTTGCTTCCATATCTTGGTTATTATAAGTAATTCTGCAATAAACACTAATCATCAGGGAAAAGAAAATCAAAAACACAATCATATATTACCTTATACATATCAGGATGGCTAAAATCAGAAACAGAAAAAAATAACAAATGTGGGAAAAATGTGAAGAAGATGGAAACCTCATACACTGCTGGTGGGAATGTAAATTTGTACAGTCACTGTGGAAAAACATAAGGATGTTCCTCAAAAAATTAAAAATAGAAAAACCATATTATATAATAATTCCAGTACTGGGTGTTTACCCAAAGAAAATGAAAAAAAAAAAGTAATTGAAAATATTCATGCCCTCTTTTGTTTACTGCAGCATTATTTACGATAGGTTAAGTATGGAAGCAATACTTTTATTGATGTAGTCATATGTGAATTAATTTCCTCATGTGCTATTATTAAATGATTTGAATTCTCAGGACCCTCTGCTGGCTCAGTCGGTAAAGCATGTGAATCATGTGAATTTTGAACTTGGGGTTGTGAGTTTAAGCCCCACATGGGATGTAGAGATTATTTAAAAATATAATCTTTTAAATAAATAAATAAATGATTGGAAGTCTCATCACAAACTTTGTTACTATAATTTCCTCACTCATCACTTGGTGGACTGAGATTTGTTCTAAATCAATTTTATCATAAAAGAAATATTGACAATCTGTTTCCTAAAGCATCACATACTTGAAGTTTCTCTTCTTTTCTATTTCTCTTCCCAAACTTGAAAAATGACTTTGCTTATATTAAAACAGTCCACTAATATTTTGATAAATATTGCTTTGTTTTTTTCTATCATTTTATGTTCTTTTTTGTAATATTTATTTCTTTATTTTGAGAGAGCGAGAGAGAGAGAGAGAGCATGAGCAGTGGAGGGGCAGAGAGAGAGGGAGAGAGAGAATCCCAAGCAGGCTCTTCACGAACAGATTTCATGAACCATAAGATAGTGACCTGAGCTGAAATTAGGAGTCGTATGCTCAACCAACTGAGCCCCCAGATGTCCTTATCATTTTATATTCTTAATGGAATTTCAGAGGTCACTTTAATATATCTATATATAAATATATATGGGACATTGTTTTTGCCCAAGAATTTTCCAAGAATTCTCACTTGTATAGTTACAGTTCCATATTTTTTGCAGGATACATTATGATTTGTTATAGAAAATGCAATATAATATTTTGAAAAACACATCAGAGTATTGTTTTCATTTTATTCATTTATAGTTATATTTTTCAAACATCATACATATGATTTACTTGACACTTTTGGTTGGTTTTCAAAACTATCAATAGATTTTTGATGCTCTACTTTTTTTTTCCTGATTTATTTCCTTCAGAAATTTTATGTCTCCTTTTAAGTTCTTAATCACTTTTAGCTATTTCCACTCTTCTTTAGATCTTAACATCACAAAATGGATTTTTAAAATGTAAGAAAATCAAAATCTTACCAAGTGTCTTCTATTTTTAAATATCTTAAAAAATATTTTACTTATTGAGAGAGAGAGAGAGTGACAGGGAAGGGGCAGAGAGAGAGGGAGACACATTACGTGAAGCAGGCTCCAGGCTCTGAGCTGTCAGCACACAGCCCGACACAAAGCTCAAACTCACAAAATGTGAGATCATGACCTGAGCCAAAGTCAGATGATTAACTGACTGAGCCACTCAGGTGCCCTTTACCAGGTGTCTTTTCTGACAGTAATGCAATGAAACTAGGGATCAGTAAAAGTAACACAATAGACAAATACAAAATATGTGAAAATAAAGTAATCCTCTTTAAAAAATAATTGGGCCAAAAAGAAATCAGAAAGGAGTTTTAAATTATTTTGAGATAAAAACAAAGACAACAGTTACCAAAACTTATCATATGCAGCAAAAGTTGTATTAATGCCTCTGATAAAAAGAGAAAAATTTAGGGGCACCTGGGTGGCTCAGTTGGTTGTGTTCAACTTAGCTCAGGTGATGAATTCACGGTTTGTGAGTTTTAGCCCCGCATCAGGTTCTGTGCTGACAACTCAGAGTCTGGAGCCTGCTTCAGATTCTGTGTCTCCCTCTCTTCCTGCCCTTCCTCTGCTCATGCTCTGTCTCTTTATGTCTCTTAAAAATAAATAAAATGTAAAAAAAAAAATTTAAATAAAAAATGAGAAAAATTTAAAATAAGCAATTTACACCTTCAATAAGTAGGAAAAAAAAGAAGACAAACTAAACATAAACTTCCTAGAGGGGAATAAATATTAAATAAATGACAAAATAAAATACAGAATACAAAAAATTAAAATTAAAATTAAAAATTTTTTATCTAAAGAATAAAATAAGCAAACCTTTATTGAAACTATGAAAAAAGAGAAGAGACTAAAACAAATTTAGAATTGAAAGAGGTGATGTTACAATGAATGTTTCCAGAAATAAAAAAAGAATCATATGGTCAGAAGTTAGATCCTGAGCTTACATCCCATGGACACACCAAGATAACAGCCATATCAATACAGTAACTCTTAAAATGACCCAAGATCAGGAGAAATAGCTGATTATCTTCATTTATAGAAACAAACACAGAGAGCTAGACAAAATGAGGAGACAGAAGAGTTGGATCCAAATGAAAGAACAGGACAAAAAGATAACAAAAGAGCTAAATGAAACCAGAAAAGCAATATGCCTGATAAATAATTTAAAGTAATGGACATAAAGATATTCAGCAGCCTTAAGAAAATAGTAGAGGATCTCACTGATACCTTCAGTGAAGAGACAGAAAACATAAAGAAGAACCAAAGGAGAAAAAAATTGAATAACTGAAATAGAAAATACACTAGAGAGAATGAATAACAGATTAGAGGAGTCAGAAGGTAAGATCAGGGGCCTGGAGAACAGGATAATGGAAAGAAAACAAGCTTAACAACAAAAAGAAAAAGGAATAATAAAACATGAGAAGAGGTTAAGAGAACTCAGCAAGATCATCTACTGTAATATCACTGTCATTATAGGTATCAGAGATGGGTAAGTGGGGGGACGGGTGTGCATAAAACATATTTGAAGAAATAAGAGCTGAAAATGTTCCTAATCTGGGGAATGAAATAGACTTTCATATACAGGAGGCATGGAGAACCCTCAACTAGATGGCTTCACAGGTGAATTTTAACAAATATTTAAATTTTTTGAATGTTTATTTATTTTAGAGAGAGAATAAGAGAGCACAAGCTTGGGAGTGGCTGAGAGAGAGGGGGGCAGAGGATCTGAAGTGGGCTTCATGTTGACCAATGCAGGGCTTGAACTCACAAACTGTGAGATGATGCCCTGAGCCAAAGTTGGATGCTTAGACTGAGCCACCCAGGTGCCCCTGAATTTTAACACATTTTTAAAGAAGTGTTAATACTTATTCTTTTCAAACTATTGCAATAACAACAAAAAAAAAAAAAAAAGAAGAGGAAGGAATGCTTGCAAAAATGTTTTACAGGCTGGCATTACTTTAGTACCAAAACCAGATAAAGATACTATGAAAAAAGAAAACTACAGGCCAATATGTCTGTTAGATATAGGTGAAACAATTCTTAACAAAATATTAGCAAACTAAATCCAACAATACCTTTAAAAAATCATTAAACACAATCATGCAGGATTTACTATAGGGATGCAACAGTTCAATATTTGCCAACTAATACAATATATCACATTAACAAAAGAAAGGATTAAAATAATGAAATTATCTCAATCGATGCAGAAAAAAACATTTGGCAAAGTAAGCATCCATTCATGATAAAAACTCTCAACAAAGTAGTTTAGAGGGAACATATCTCAGTATAATAAAGGCTATATGTGAAAAGCCCATAGCTAACATCATATTCAATGGTGAAAAACAGGACTTTCCTTCTAAGATCACAAATAAGAGTAGGATGTCCAAATCAGCACTTTTATTCAACATAGTATCAGAAGTCCTAGCCATAACCATCAGACAAGAAAAAGACAAAGGTTTCCAATTGGTAAGAAAGAAATAAAACTTTCACTATTTACAGATGACATGATACTATATGTAGAAAACCTGAAAACTCGTCCTCCAAACAAAACAAAACAAAACAAAACAAAACAAAACAAAACAAAACAAAAAAACCCTACTAGAATTGATAAATGAATTCAGTAAAGTATTAGGATATAAAATCAATGTGGAGAGATCTGTTGCATTTCTATACACTAATGAAGCAGGAGAAAAAATTAAGAAAGCAATACCATTTACAGTAGTGTCCAAAACAATAAGATAACTAAGAATAAACCTAACCAAAGAGGTGAAAGACTTATGCGCTGAAACTGTAAAACATCCATGAAACAATTGAAGAGGACACAAAGAAATGGAAACATATTCCATACTCATGAATTAAAAGAACACATGTAGTTAAAATGTAGTATAGACCCAAAGCAATCTACACATATAATGTAATTCCAATCAAAATACCAATAGCATTTTTCACAGAGCTAGAACAAACAATCCTAAAATTTGTATGGAACCACAGAGAACCCTGAATAGTGAAAGCAATCTTAAAAAAAAAAAAAAAACATTAAAAAAGGAACAAAGCTGGAAGAATCACAAGATATAATATATCACAAGACATATTACAAAGCTTAAGTAATCAAAATACAATGGAAATGGCACAAAAAAAGACACATACTCAATGGAACTAACTAAAGAGTCCAGAAATAATTCCACATAGCATTATTCACAATAATGATGCAGAGCTGGGGAAAATTGGAGATATGTTGGTCAAGAGTAAAACATTCTAGTTTTGATGTTTCAATAGCCTAGAAATCTAATTGTCTGAATTATGGTTATGATTATGAGTATATAACAATATTGTATTGCATACCATACATTTACCAAGCGAAATTTCAGACGATCTGATCACCAGTAAAAAAAATAAACTTTATTAGGATAAGGGATTTTAATTATTTTGGCTATAGTGATCATTTTACCATTTTAATGCATATTAAATCATGTCTACACGCTACTACATAGTTATTGTTTTAAAAATATTTTATTTATTTATTTATTTATTTATTTATTTATTTATTTATTTTTAAATATTTTAAAATAAAAGCAAAATTAAATTACAAGAAGATCAGGGCGCCTGGGCGCAGTCGGTTGAGCGTCCGACTTCAGCCAGGTCACGATCTTGCGGTCCGTGAGTTCGAGCCCCGCGTCAGGCTCTGGGCTGATGGCTCAGAGCCTGGAGCCTGCTTCCGATTCTGTGTCTCCCTCTCTCTCTGCCCCTCCCCTGTTCATGCTCTGTCTCTCTCTGTCCCAAAAATAAATAAACGTTGAAAAAAAAATTTAAAAACTAAATAAATAAATAAATTACAAGAAGACATTTTCAGAAACAAAAATGAATGCATGATTCTTTGCCACTCATTGAAAGAACAATTATGTTTAAAACATATATATACAAGAAGCAAGGGATTGGAAGTGAAGACACAGTCAAGTTTTAGAAGCTGGAAAGCAGAACAGCTGATATTTAACTATTACATCTAGAATGCCAACAGCTAAGCTGACAATCAGGAAAATTCAGAAACAAGTTAAAGCCTGCCAGAAGAACACCTCCAGTGGCTTGAATTTGGAGTGACCAGTTATGTCTAAACACTATAGGTAATACTGAAACAGAGGCTTGGATAAAAAACCTGTTCGCGTCCAAATATTCTTACATCATCAGGTTGGAAAACTGTTCCATCCCTACTTAGCACAGCACTAGAACTTTACTTAGCGTGATGTGAAACCCAAGGGATCTGGTTTTGGAAAAAATACGCATGATATAGATGTATAATGGAACATTGACATGCCAGATTGTGAGAAACTAGCTCTTTTTAGTTCTGCAGATGCTGGAAGTCCTAAGAGAGACACCTCCCAGGAGAAACAAATCACTGCAAAACAAACAAACAAACAAACATACAGACAAAACCCAGAGATACTGGCATTTGGGGTTTCCAACTCATTGTATTACTGAATCATAGTTTAGTCAAGCTTCCAGTTATTGAGACTTACTTTGGCCCAGACACCTTTGCATCAGCAGAGAGCCAGTGACCACTAGTCTTTTCAGAAGATTTTCTAAAATTAAAAAAAAAAACAAACAGAAATCAAAACAAATAAGTAGGAGAAAAAAGGACATGGAGAATGCAGTGAACAAAGTCACTCAAAATAAATCAAAGAAGGAACAGTGATTAATATGCTCCTAAAGATAATAGGTATTAGCTAGAACCTGATGTTATAAAAACAAAATTAGAGGAATAAAATAACATAATTATAAAATATCATAACATAATATTTAAATTATGGCAGTGGAGACAACAATGCAGAACTAAAAGGCAAATATAAAGACAAGGTGAACATCGGAAATAAAATTAGAGGTTCATTTTGAGAAAAAAAGGCAAATAATAGGAACTTAAGAAGAATAGGAAAAAATTGCTCCAATAAAATGAGGGAGAAAATCAAGAAGGAGGAAAATATAAGACTGAGAGAACAAGGAATCCAGGGAAGTGGGTAGGTGGTGAGGAGAATGAAGGAGCTCTGTGCAGGTAAGCTAGGTCAAGTGGTCTGAGTGGGAGCAGGAAGACCAAGATTGTAGAAAGGTGGTCTGAGTGAGAGCAGGAACACAGAGGTTGTAGAGGTTGTAGAAAAAATTGGGAGAACTCTGAAGTATTCACAATTTCTAGAGAATAATTACCAAGAGGAAATGTATACCTATGGCAGTGAAGCAAATCAAAATTAACCAACCAAAATAAGATCTAATGAATTTTAGGAAGAAAAAAAAAGCATGTCTTTAAGGAAATGCAGCCACAGTGCTAATGACTCACTTGTCAACATGTATACTGTCTTAATAATATAAACGCTGAATTTTAGTTTGACAAAGTCAGTGGAGTTATAACTTTCTTAGGCTGATGGGTGAATAAGTGCGTATGTGTACAGAGTCCAGAAGAAGAGAAAGGAGCTAAATCTACATCACTGGTAGTGAAACTTACACTTTTATGTCCCTATGGACTCTGAAAACAGTGCTAACGAACTAGATGACAAAGGTAGGACTTCCTGTACTGCAAGGAGTAAAACTCACAGACTGCAACCATACTGCATTATAAGCTGTGTGAAGGAAAAGCTTTTTTTTTTTTTTCTCCACTATGCTATAATCTAGCCCCTAGTACAGTATGTAATATCTGTGCATGTGTACCTCACAGACCTCATTGCCACCCACTGTAGTTCTTCAGCAGGACGCTGGTGGTAAAAAACATTGTGCTTAAGTAAAACATATTAGTCTAAGGCAAATTATTTTCAATTTTGAATGTTCATATTACAAGAGAAACCCCTTAGTGACAGCTTAATGAGGTAAGCTCTGTCATGGAATAAAAATGTGCATTCATTTTTAAATTATAAGGAATGTTCAACAATATCTTAAGTGCATATGCTAGAATGGTAAGCAGATAAAAGCATATTAAGCATTCAAAGAAAATTTTATATAAAATAGTTACAAATAAATGTATCAAATAAAGAATTTCTTCCTCTATGTTCTGAAACTTTGGGTAACTAGCTTCCTTTTAGTTTCACAAAATGAAAGGAGAGAAATTGCCTTAGAAAAAATATTTAAAACAATAAACCACTATTAAATTCATAATTACAGAAATATGCATCGATGAAAATAAGAAATACAACATTTTATCTTCTTAATTGTTTTTATAGTAATACAGTATACAAATGAGACAGGACAGGTAAGCCCAGTGTCAGGTAGAGACAGCAGCAGCAGACAAAACTGCAATGGGCTAATGATAGTTCACACCTCAGGACTGTTAACTGACAGGTAACTAAGATTATCAATGTTCCCACCAAACCTACCTCCATATAACGAGGCAGGTTTAATGGTAAGCCAATTTTTATCTATGAAAAGTCCAGGGACCTGAAGATAGTAAACTTCCCTTGTACCATAAGACTCTCATTTAGGTACCTGACTCTCAAGACTGGACCCTTGATCCAGAATGTCTCCTGAGTGCTGGGGACAAAAATGATGGTAAAGGTGCTGCTGATAATAACTAACACAAAAGTTATGAGCCAGGAAAGAACTCCACTCATATAAACATACCTGACGCCTACACACAAAAAGAAAATAAGGCACAAAGAGGCTAAGTAATTTGGCCAAGGTTGTAAGTGGTGTAACAGATTGTGACTCAGCCTATCTGCACAACACAAAATACCTCTGAAGATAATGATAAACATCTGCTCAAGGAAGAAAATGTTTAATGACAAAAGAAAAAGAAAATCAACATTAATCCTTCAAAGTCACCTATAATACCATTCTGTTGTTTTTCATTGTTTTTATTTTATTTCCCTCATGATACACACTGATTTAAGTAATACACCAAGGACATAGAGTGTTTGAGGATAATGTATTGCTATTAATTAACCTACAAGGTGAATGGCTAAAGGCTAATGCCAAGTTGGTCCATAGTAATACCTATTGGAGACATAGATTTGAAAATAATCTTTTGGGAATTTTTATTTATTCATAGATTTCTTCTGTGAATCAGATCAGCAAGCCAAAGCATAAAGGGGAGACATATAGAAGTCTCAGATATAATTGCAAATGGCTATGCATTTAGTACCTAAGCTATCAGCTACTTAATGAACCAAGGGAGACTCCTGTTGAGGTCTGTGCCCTGAGAATACACAGAAGAATGCTAAGTATACAAATGACAAAGACCAAATTTTATTTACCTCAAGGAGCAGTATACTCAGAAAATCTCTATTCTAAAACTCCCTTCCACTCGATTTTTTATTAACTTCTTTCTCTTGTTGAGACTGGTACTGAGAAGTTAGGAAACATACTGAAGGCTACTGATACCAAAAATAACAAAGCCACAGTTAAAACGTCAATTGAGTTTTGCAGGCATACCTTAGAGATATTGCAAGTTCAGTTCTACACCACTTCAAGAAAACAAATATTACCCAAAAAAGTGAGTCCAATATGTTTTTTGTTTCCCAATATACATAAAAGTTATGCTTACTTTATGTCATAGTCTTTTAAGTGTTCAATAGCAATTAATCTAAAAACTTGCACACCTTCAAAAATACTTTATTGCTATTGACTGAGAAAAGAGGCAGAGCTGAAATAAATAGGTATATGCATTTGGGGTCTCAGAATTGCAATTAGGGAAGCAAAGATTTAGGTAGCAACCCAAATTGTGTCCCTCTAGGGAACAAAAGTCAAGGGTTTTAAAAGACAAAAGGAAATGCTTGTGTGCATTATTTATAAAGAATTTTGATTGGTGTTGGTGTCAGAAAACTAATCTTAGCTGAACATAATTGTTTGCTTATCACTAAGCAAAGTCTCTTACCGCAAGGAGTTGTGGGTGTTTAGGCAGAATCCTCATAATATTTGCAGTTTGGCCCAGTTAGTTTAGTTTTATCCAATGAGGATGCACGAAGGACCACTTCCTTAATGACCTCATGTCTCCATTTTATTTTATTTTATTTTATTTTATTTTATTTTATTTTATTTTACTTTATTTTAATGTGTATTTATTTTCAAGAGAGAGAGAAATAGCAAGAAAAGGAGGGGCAAAGAGAGAGAGAGAGGAAGACACAGAATCCAAGGCAGGCTCCAGCTGTCAGCACAGAGCTTGATGTGGGGCTTGAACTCACTAACTGTGAGATCATGACCTGAGCCAAAGTCAGAGGCTTAACCAACAGTAGGGCCCCTAGTGTTTCCATTTTAAAAGCTCCTGACATATGTGTTTGCATTTCATTTTACCTTTCACATTTCTCCCTTTTGATCAAGATTGTTCTCTAAAATTATTGCTGATCAACTATAGATTTATTTAGTCCTGTGTCCCTGGTTAGACCTGCCCCAGAAAGTCATGTCACATGTTGGGGGGAATTTTAATCTCTCTGTCATTTTAAAAAGTCACTGTTACTAGGGTTAGGCCACACTTTGTTTTTTAATTTTTTTTTATATTTGTTTATTTTTGAAAGACAGAATGAGACAGAGCATAAGCAGGAGAGGGGGAGAGAGAGAAGGAGACACAGAATCCAAAGCAGGCTCCAGGCTCCCCACTGAGCCACAGAGGCACCCCATGGTTAGGCCATTCTTCAGTAACAAGGAGGCTGTCAGGAAATAACTTCTAGGCAGTTTCCTCATCTGGGAACTTTAGGACACCCTCTGGATTTCAGATGAATATGTTATATTTATTATTTCAACATATTGTGTGACCATAATCTTGGTGGTTGTAGAGGTTCTAGATCCAAAACTATCAGCTAATTAAGTAGAGTTTTTTTAGAAAGGTGATGGACATAAGCAGTACCAATATCTCAAAAACTTCATGGACAATAAGCATACCAATCTAGGTAACTAGGAAATACTTAAGAATGTTGAATTATTAAGTCTCTAAGGTTCTCAATAAATGTATCAGTACAATAAAACAGATACAAGGAGGTAAACAAACTTTATAACAGTTGTTTACCAAGAATTTAGATTCAGGGTAAATTTATCTCCTACAGTTTATTGGTTGATCAAGGAGATTTTATCTATTATTATGAAAGGCTTTGTACTGCCTTCAAAAAGTGCTTTTTTAGCAAATAATTTGTTTAGGTTTTTTGGACAGGTCAGCAAGGTCAATACTGACATATATATATATATATATATATATATATATATATATATATATATGATTTTTTAAATGTTTATTTATTTTTGAAGGAGAGAGAAACAGAGTGTGAGTGGGGGAGGTGCAGAGAGAGAGGGAGACACAGAATCTGAAGCACGTTCCAGGCTCTGAACTGTCAGCACAGAGCCCAACAGGGGGCTCGAACTCACAAGCTCAGAGATCATGACCTGAGCTGAAGTCCAACGCTTAACCAACTGAGCCACCCAGATGCCCTAATACTGTTATATTTTTAACAAGATGGAGTATACAGTACAAAATGCAGTCATTGTTGATAATTTTTTTAAGTATTAAAAAAATTAATGCTTATGTGTTTTGAGAGAAAGAGAGACAGAGTGCGAGGAGGGAAAGGGCAGAGAGAGAGGGAGACACAGAATCTGAAGCAGGTTCCAGGCTCTGAGCTGTCAGCACAGAGCTTGATGCAGGCAGGGCTCAAGTTCAAGAGCCATGGGTTCAAGACCTGAGCCGAAGTTGGACACAACCAACTGAGCCATCCAGGTGCTCTGACAATTTTTTAATAAAATGCTTAGTTGAGCTAATATGGTTAAGACTGAGGAAAAGTTGAAACAAGATATGGGGACTCCTGGTTATAATAACTTCACCCAATTGGTAATATCTGTAGGCTAAGGGGTATAACTGAGAGTGGCATTTGGGACCAAAGAGAGATTAGGAAAGATCAAGCAGTCTCTGACATTGTGAACAGGTAAGAGTTTTTTTGAGATTTTCCCTCTTGTAATAGACTGAAAGATGTAAATAAGAGCACTATCTCTCTAAGAGAGAGAGGGGGGAAAAACAATGTAAGAAGCAGCAAGATAAGGGTATACAGGCTTGCTCCTCTCATCTTGAGAAAGCTGTCTCCTTTAGCTGTCATCTGCTTTATTTTCTGGAAATCTTTCCTTTTGGGTCACCAGTTAGTTGGTATGTAGGTTCAGTAGGGGTTTGGTGTTTTCTTTAGATGTGATATGTGACTTCAAGCATCTATTTCGTGGAATTTGGACTCCAAAAAGGTTGGGTTAACTGTACCTGATAGTTTTTCCTAATGGGATTGAAAAGAGTTTCTTGAGGCATTTTTTTTTAACCAGATGAAGTCCCCAGGTTGTAACTTGTGATGTGTAAGTTTTTTATCTCCCAGGAGCACGCTGTGAATTCTTCTACCAAAGCATCATTATTTTTAATAAAAGTAAGTAGGCCTTTACAATATTAAAATATTTCTTATGTTATCAACTGTGGATGAAAAGAGCAGGGGCTATGTTCAACATTTATAGTCACACACACAAAAATATTTAACAGTCTCCACCACAAGTCTTCATTTTTTAAAACTTTTTTAAAAAATTAATATTTATTTTTGAGAGAGAGAGAGAGAGAGAGAGAGAGAGAGAGAGAGAGAGAGAGACAGAATGGGGGAAGGGCAAGGAGAAGGAGACACAGAATCAGAAGCAGGCTCCAGGCTCTGAGTTGTCAGCACAGAGCCTGACGTGGGCTCAAACTCATGAACCATGAGATCATGACATAAGCTGAAGTCAGAAGCCCAACTGAATTAGCCACCCCTCCACTGTAACTCTTCAAACATAGGTTTCACAAGAAAAACAGAAAAATAATTACATAAACATTAAATTTGTATTTTCTTTTTTATTTTTTTTAATTTTTTTTAATGCTTATTTATTTTTGAGACAGAGAGAGACAGAGTGCAAGTGGGGGAGGGTCAGAGAGAGAGAGACACAGAATCTGAAACAGGCTCCAGACTTGAGCTGTCAGCACAGAGCCCAATGTGGGGCTCGAACCCACAAACGGTGAGATCATGACCTGAGCCAAAGTCGGACGCTTAACCACCTGAGCCACCCAGGCGCCCCTAAATTTGTATTTTCATGTGTTAAACCTTTTAAAATGAAATGACCTTTGTTCATTCATTCAACTAATAATTTCTTTTTTTAAGTTTATTTATTTATTCTGAGACAGAGAGAGAGAGACCCCTAGAGGTGGGAGTGCAAATGAGGGAGGGGTGGAGATAGAGGGAGAGAATCACAAGCACTCTACACTCAAAAAGTGCAGAGCTCAATGTGGGATTCAAAGTCTCAAACCATGAGATCATGACCTGAGCCGAAATCAAGAGTCAGACGCTTAACCCACTGAACCACCCACGTGCCCCCAACTAATAATTTTTTAACACATATTCTATATCAGGAAGATTTTTTGTGCTTGAGATGCATCAGGGAACAAAATCAAGATTTGTGTCCCTGTTTGTATTGTGCATAAAATCCAATATAATTGGATAAGCAATAAAAAAATGAACTAAACAATGTGGAATAATCAGAATTGATGATCTAGGTATTTATCACCTCTACATGCTTAGCTAGTTGTGCAAACCAAAGTATTATAACAGAAACAGAAATTTTAAATATTTTCTTGAACTTTGAATCTCTGGGCTCTTGAAGGAAGCACTCATTGGGATGTTAGGTAACTGTGACAAGGGCATAGTAGGCATGTTGGTTTAACAAAACGTAGTAGCCAGCACAGTCCCAAGTGGAAAAAAAATTATAAAGGCATCTAGTTTTAGGTATTATATACATATGAATACAACTGTTGTATTAGTTAAATAACCTTTCAATATCATAAAATTAACTATTATTACTGTCTCATGTAAATCATTTCTGTATAGTAAGGATTTCATATCCTTACTTCTAGGCAACAGAGGTCTGAATTCTCTTCTCTAAAATATTTGTCTACATATTTTCACTTTCTCGATCACTCTATTTTAAAATTTGTATTTCATTTTATTTATTTTACAGAGAGAAAGAGAGGAATCAGGGTGAGGGAAAGGGCGGAGAAAGAAGAAAACAGAGAATCCCAAGCAGGCTCCTTGAGGTCAGCACAGAGCTCGTGCAGGGCTCGAACCCACGAACCATGAGATCATGACCGAGCTGAAATCAAGAGTCAGATGCTCAATTGACTGAGCCACCCAGGCACCCCTCTCAATCACTGTTTAATGTCCAATATGTTTTTTGGACATTCATTCAATAAAGTATTTAATAAAGTATGCAAGAAGTAGACTTTATAGTATTAACTATTATAATTTTTATGTTTTGTAAATATACTTTTTAAAATTTACTATATCAATTAAATATGCAGAAACAAGGGTTCAGTTAATTTCCTGTCCAAATCCCTCTCCTGTAGAAAGATCCCACAGGAGTCCTACTGCCTTTCAACAAGGATCATCATGTCCTTGTTGGGCCAGGAGAGATGGTATCCAACACAAAATTAACATATATTTTATTAGCATGTCACCCCAGAAGAACATTTTTTCTGCAGGTCACTCTCAAGATTAACAAGCTGGCAGCTGTATGTTGTGCTACATGTTTCTTTCTTTTCTATCAATTAATAAGATTTGGCATAAAAACACAAGACCAAAAATCAGAAGACATGGTTCTGAAGCTCCCATTTGCCTCCTGCTTGAAAGAAGCAATGATTTTCTCTGAATATCAGCTTCTCTATGTCCCATGAGGTTAATTCTTTCTCTAAATATTCTTAGAATTTTGTGAGGATCAAAATCAGATAATTCAGCAAATATCCTTTGAAAAATAGGGACAGTTTTTGTTGTTGTTGTTGTTGTTGTTGTTCATTTTTGTTCCCCTCCCCATTCCGCCCTCATCTTTCTTCACAATTTAGAATAGTACCTGACTGGGGTGCCTGGGTGGCTCAGTCAGCTAAGTGTCTGACTCTTGATTTTGGTTCAGGTCATGATCTCACAGTTAGTGAGTTTGAGCCCTGCATCAGGCTCCACACTGATAGTACTGAGCCTTCTTGGGATTCTCTCTCTCCCGCTCTCTCTCTCTCTCAAAATAAATAAGTAGACTTAAAAAAATAGTACCTGATATTTTGTGAGAATTCAATTTATATGTTGTTAATAATTAAAAATTATAATTGTCATTTCCAAGTTATATTTTAAGAAACAGGAAACACTGATGACCACAAATTATCATATATAAAAATTTGGTATGATTATTGGGGAAAAACCCTTGATCATCCCTTGTAAAATAGAACTAGTTCTGTGAGTGAGAAGAGAGGATACCCATGATACATATTGTGTGATTTATTAAAAATTTAAAAATTGTATTAAAGTATATCATATAAAAGAGAAGTGCATAAGTCTTATATGGTGAGACTGATAAATTATCACAAAGTGAACACACCCATGCAACCACCAGTAAGGTGGAAAAACATTAAAAAAAATGTTTATTTATTTTTGAGAGAGAGACAGAGTGTGAGCCGGGGAGGAGCAGAGAGAGAGGGAGACACAGAATATGAAGCAGGCTCCAGGCTCTGAACAGTCAGCACAGAGCCCAATATGGGGCTCCAACTCACAAACTGTGAGATCATGACCTGAGCTGAAGTCAGAAACTTAACCAACAGAGCCACGCAGAGCCCCAATAGCTCTTAACAATATCAGAGAGGTCCCCTCCTTCCCTACCCCAGACATGAACTTTTATGACACCTCCCTTACAAGTTGTTTTTAAATAATTTTGAAATATTTATCAAAGTCTGTGTTAAATACCTTTCTTAAAGGTGCAAAAGATTCATCTTGCAAATGTGAAAACGAAAGCTCTATTAGATATTAATTTAAGAACACAGTTCCAGGCAAGACTCTGAGTAAATGAGGGACACAGATGTCCAAAGTAGAGGGGGAATGGAAACTGTGAAATGAAAGATTTTGAGAAAGGAAAAACCAGGAGAGATGCTAACAAAGGCAGGAAGAAGGAGAAAATAGAAAGTATCAGTGCAAAGACTAAAGGGAATTAAACTGAATTGAAACAACATTGAGTATATTTCATAGATGAATCTTAGTCAATTTCTCCACTTGAAGAGATTTAATATGTCCCAGAAATTCTTCCATTGTTTGATATCAGTGTATGATCAGGTTATTAGGAACCTTCTAAAGCAAACATAACCTTGAAAAGCATATTGATGATGGGGGTGCCTGCATGATCTCACAGTTCATGAGTTTAAGCCCCACATTGGGATCTGTGTTGACAGCTCAGAGCCTGGAGCCTGCCTTGGATTCTGTGTCTCCCTCTCTCTCTCTGCCCCTCCTCCACCTATTCTTTGTCTCTCTCTCAAAAATAAATAAGAATTTAAAAAAAAGCATATGAATGAGAATGTTTTACTTGCATCAACATTGTTGAAGAAAACATTTTCTCCTCTATGTTGATATTAGATTAACTTAAGGCTAAGTAACCATTTATTAGTCTTTGTTAATTGTGAAACCACTACAACATGCGTCCAATATTTTCTAAGCAAAATAAGCACCAGATGAATCAAAAGTTATTTTTTATTTGTGATATTTCAGAACCATACATTCAGTAGGAAGTTAAAATTAGGTAAATCAATGAATGCAGTTCAGTCAGGGTGGTTTTTGTTTAGTTAATAGTCTACCAAAGTCTGGAATATATCAAGACACCACACTTAACCAAAAGCTAATTAAAAGAAGAAATATTTGTCTACTAGTATAACACCTCAAGAAGTTGAGAAAAAGTAGAATTGACCATGAGAGCTGAGTTAGCTAATGAAATGTCTTGATTTATTCATTCTATGTTTATCTATACTATATTTTAGGGCATGAATGCAAGTTATTGAAACATCGTATCTGCTGGAAGCGGAGCTATCCCAGCCTGAGTGGCAGGGCCCGGGCTGTGGACGGATTGGTGACTGCAGGGCGGCCCGCCGACAGTGAAGCTTCTTGTACTCCCGCTTTTAGGTAATTTGGCCTTAAAACTACCTGGGGTATTGTCTGTTGGGGAATTGCCCTTGGCAGGCCCCCTGGGAAAAGAACCATTAGGAAGAAAATAAGATTTCTCAAGAATTGTGCAGCCTTACTTTTAGCCCTTGCCATCCCCTATGGAGACTCCTCTACTTATAGGAAGGATAGCCTCATACATTTGCCAGCAAAGAGGGCCTGTAAAGAAGAGACATATGGATTTGAAAGTCTCACTTCGGCAACTAAGGAGTGTATCTCTGGGCACAGGTGACTTCAACCCCTAGGCCCACCTGGCCCCCCGGAGGCATTCCAGATGATGCGTGAACCTAGTCGGTTAAGCTACAGAATGGTTCATTGGTTCCTAGGTGCATTGTCTCTCTGAGAATGTATGAGGCATGGGTTTCTAAGGCTTTTTCAGCCCCTTTCTGGCACCTCGGACTGAGGCAAACACATTGTTCTTCTGGTCTCATGTGATTACCATGTCCCTGTAACTGTTCCACTTCAGGTGTTGAGAAATGGAGGGCTTTTCACGAGAACAGCAAATCAAATGCTTTGTATATTATAGATAAACGCAGATGCATAATGGAATAATGTAAGAAATTAATCTATAATCAAAGGGTATGCGGGAAAGTTAGGGAAAAATAACCATGTTATTTCTTAAAGGTTGTCTATACATAGTAACATTTTCAAAATTAGGTAATGTTAGAAAAACATAGATGGCGTATGTTACAAGGAAATCACTAGCATATATAATGCCATTTTTACTACAATAAATCGGCCAGTTCAACACACTGCTGTTGTCTGTGTCCATTTTTATTTTAGTTTTAGTTTTTTATTTTAGTTTTTTATTTTCCAGTTTTTTATTTTAGTTTTGTTTTATTTTCACCGATGCCGTTCTTCCTTTGGGAACCCCTGGTTGCTGGAGCTTGTCTCCCGCACATATCAATGTTGTTACCTTAAGTATAGAAGTAAGCTTTTAATTAACTAGTAAATGTTGATTTTCAGGCACATATTAAACTCTATGTGAATAAAAGTATGATAACTGCCTACAGTTTAATTTTGGTGGTTAGAGAATACAAGTATTCATAAAAGGTGAACAAGAATGTAGAACCCAAAATATAATTAAATTGTCTTCATAAAATTTTCCTAAATAAAATTTCTACATTATTATTACTAGAAAATATTTAGTTGACACTGAGTGTTTGATATTAAATCCTCGAGGACATGGTGACTGGTCCTTGCAACTTCTATTCAAAAGTTGGTCAATAATATAGACACAGACACATGAACATGTGTAACCTGAAAATACTTATCCAGTACTCTTCAAAGGGGCATTTGGCCTATTTTGGATTGTTTATAGTGTTACTTGAAGAAAATGCTCTCTGGAAAACGTTTTTCAGTGAATCCAGACTAGCCAATGGGCTAATTCTGATGCTTGTGGGCTACAGCTATTGTTTCTAAATGATGCTTGCAAAGAGATGATTTTGCCTGTTGATAACTCAGGATTATTAAAATGGTAGTGAATTTTTTTTTCATAATCAAAACATAGTTTCTTATATGAAAGTGTGCCAGTGGCCATAGCACCAATGATATTTGTACCTGGCCCTGTCTAGTATATCCTGGACAAATCCACCACTCTGGTTTTCTGGGAGGAGGGGCATCTACTCAGCACTTTTCTTAGAGCTGTAGCCACATCTTTATTCCTCAAGCTGTAGATGAGTGGATTGAGCATTGGGGTGAGGATGGTGTAGAAAGCGGATACAATCTTGTCTTTCTCTGGTGTGTGGTAGGAATGTGGCAACACATTGGTGTAGAAGGCTGCCCCATAGAAAATGCTTACTACCATTATATGGGAAGAACAGGTAGCTAAGGCTTTGCGCCGGCCCTCAGCAGAATTCATGTGATGGACAGTGAGCAGGATGCGTGTGTAGGAAACAGAGATTACGGATATAGGAATGAGCAGCATTAGCACGCAGCAGGCGTACATCAGAGTCTCATAGAGAGACGTGTCAACACATGACAGTTTCAGTACAGCTGGGATCTCACAGAAAAAGTGATTGATTTCTCGGGAGCCACAGTAGGGGAAACTCATAGTGAAGGGGGTCAGCATGAACCCATCTAAGGAGCCACCAACCCAGGAACCCACCACCATGAACAAGCAAATCCTGCGATTCATGAGGAGAGGGTACCGAAGGGGTTTGCACACAGCCACGTACCGGTCATAAGCCATGAGACCTAGCAGGAAAAATTCACCTCCAATTAGTGTCAGGTAGAGGAAGATCTGAAGTGTGCATCCAAAGAAAGAGATGATCTTTTCCTTGGACAGAAGGTCTTGCAGCATCTTGGGAACGGTGATACAGATGTAAACTGTGTCCATAATGGAGAGCTGGCTGAGTAAAAAGTACATGGGTGTATTCAGGCGAGAGTCCACATGGATGAGCAGAATCATGACCACATTGGCTGTTACAGACACCAGAAAAATGGAGAAGACTGCTGCAAAGATAAGTCCAGGGAGTTCAGGGTGGGTGATGAGGCCCAAGAGGATGAAATCAGTGGAGTTCTGGAGAATGGCTTCCATGATCATCTCACATGGTGGTTCTTAGGTCTTCAAAGGCAAAATTTTGGTGGGTTAATTAATAATCAATATTTACGCAGAGCCCACCATGTGTAATATATCAGAAGCAGTATGGGATAGAGGAAAGAATATAGACTTCAAATAATTTTGAATTCTAGTTTTAATATTAACAGTCTTTGTGACATTGAACAGATATATTAATCTATAAGTTAATACTTTCATTATCTATGAAAGTTTATCATAAGTCTATATCTCTTTAGGCTGGATGTGAGATGTAAATATAATAGTTCATACAGAACAACTTTTAAAATTTGATTTATTTTTATTTTATTTTGATCTTCCTTATAGTCTTTATAATCATATTACTTTAGGCTAAATATTTCCTGAGGTTGGTATAGTGCCTCGCAACCAATATCCATGAGTTGATTGAATTTGAGTTGTTCTCTGCCATTTAGATGATTATACTGTTAAGATTGTACATAGACATGCATTTGTGATGTAATAAATTGACAGAAAATAAGCATGGGCCCAATAAATCTAGATAAATTTAGCATTTGGAGCTGCTGGATCAGGGTCAAGTGAGCTATAGGCAGATGTGCTGCCAAAAAGTTAATGTTTTAGGCATAGGTAACTTTAAGAAGTCAGGTCTCTTTGTTCTCATGGGATAATTTGGAGTGATAAATCTCTAATAAGGATAGCCATGAACTCTATTCCACAATAAGGGGTTTGGGTTCATCTTCGTGGCAGTCTTTGGTCGCCATAATGGAGTAGGTTGAAATTTTAGGACTTAACATTGGCTCATATTACTCTATGGTGACCTAAACTTTTCTTAAATTATTGGTCAAACAAAACATTAACATAATTTTTCTGATAGGGTGGCATTCTGATTCTATTAATGGATTCCTAAGAATCCATTACTTTGTTGTTGTTGTTTTTTCATTCTTTAACATTTATTTTTGTACTGTGTTATACTGGTCCTTCATGTTTATAAGTAAAGATAACTCCAGATGAGAAAATTATTTCTGAATTTAGATGGAAAAATATACAATAGTATTATTACAACTCCCATGAACTAAATGGAATCAATTGTCATACCTTTTATTCTTGAAGAATATAAGTGTGCATCTTTTAGATATGTTCATGGATATTGAGGAATGAGTTGTTTATTATCATCATCATCATCCTATTGTAGTGTTTCTCTTCTCCTATTTCAGTGACAGAATTACTAAAGAAGTTTATTTCTATAAAATGTATTGGCCACCATAAATATACCCATATTTTTTGGAGAGAAATATGTAGTCTCTGAAGCATTAAAAAGGAATAATTATCTCTTTATGTGGAACCAAAACTAATCAGAGCAACAGAGAGATTTATTTTCCTTTCTAAATATTCATCAAAGATGAATTTACATTATGAGTAATACTCTAAAGAAATAAGTAAAATGTGGAGGGGGAAGTAAAATCAGTTTTGTGTTAACTTAAATTTATCACACCTTATTAGCTAAGCAGGACAAAAACAAATGTCTGGATAATTAACAAATCATATCTGAATATCAACTGTAACTCTCAACAAATTTGATGAGCATCAGCTACTTCTGCCTTCTTTAATATATGAAAGAATTTTTTTATGAGAGATCCAGATCTGACTCATATACAAAAAGACAGAACTTAAGATTTACAAATGAAATTGTGTTTATAGCTCTTCACAATAACTGGTTGAATATTAAAATATTCATCCAGGCAGGCAGTAATTTTATCTTGAGCAGCCATATTTTTTCCACTTAGATACATTGTGGATTTTATATTTCATTTACTAATAGTACCAAATCAACTCCCAATAATAACAATCCCTTTAAAAATACAATGAAAAACTTAAATAGCAAAGAAAATTACCAATCTGAAAACCGCCTAATAACAAATTACTTTTTAATCAAAATACAGACTACATAATTTTATCTTATACAAACACTCATACTGGACTCTACATAGTGTTCACAGGAGTAAATCACTCTTACTTGCTCAAATATCTTTGATTAAGGAATGAAATTTTTCTAACTTCTGGATCCTTTTTTAGTGTTTATCCTATAATAATAGGTTATGCAAGTTGAAGGAAAGATATAATTTTAAACCAAATCCTTTATTGCAAAAATAACCATAGACTCGTTGTGCTAAAAAAAATGGATCTAGCCTGTGTGTGTGTGTGTCTGTGTGTGTTTGTGTTTGTGTGTGTGTGTCAGAAAGAGAGAGAGAAAGACGAAAGAATGTATGTTGGGAACAGAGCATGCTAAAGGAGTAGCACATTAAAGGCTTAACACAAAGAAGCATATTTTACTTTGTCAATGAATCAAATTTATAAAAAAAATAATGTGACACATGGTCAAAATACATAATCACTATTGTAGGATATTTGGAATGGTAATTAAGCCATGACAATATATACATTATGAATACAATGATATTTTATGATTAATATATGTTAACTGATATGATGTAAACTAATGTTTACATCAGCTCCTAATATATAAATTTAACATTAGTGTTCACACTATTGCTGAAAGTAATGTGTTATTTGACTAATTCACACTACAAGATGCCAGATTCCATTCCCCACAAAGTAACCTTTCCTCTACTATCATTTTCTGCTATTCAAGGGTCTAGGTTTTTTTCTGTTTCCTTTCCAAACAAGAGTTTTTTGTTTTTTTTTTAAGAGAAAGGAGAAAACAAACAAACAAACAGACAAACAAACATTTTATCTGCGTGAGACTCAGGCCTTTCTGCTGTTCAAGTCAGAAAATACTCTGACCCACAGACTGGGTTCACTATTACCCAGCCTTGTTAGTTAGGACATGGGAGTGGTGGAAGATCCAGCCAAGGTGTGGAGAGCACTGTGGACAGAAGCTTTGGATCTCTGCTGTGAAAAACAAAAAAGGAAGAATAAGTTTTGTAAGAGGTGTTGATCCTCCTTGTGGTCTCCATATGAAGAGAAGTAAAGAGATGTAGGAGAAGTTCTGTGCAAGGTACTGGCTGGTAGATGTGGCACATTTCAAGACAATGGGGAGTTGTTTGGGGAGAAGCCACAGAAGTCCAGGCAGTTTGTGACCCTCATGGCTTCTTGTAAGGAGAGACTTCCAAATAAGATAAGGCAATATTTTATAAAGTGCTGTCCAAGAAGTTGAGGTCTCGGACCAATCCTTTCTGATAATCTGTATGTAGAAATTTTAAGTTTTCTGTATATTACCATGTTCTGGCATCTTAAAAAAATCTAACTATGGAAGGGCTGGCCCTTCCAGGACTAGCCAAATCTTTAAAAGATAGCAAAGGGCTTAGCTACAAGCATGCCTTTGATATGAAAACTAAAACCAATCTAGGCTCAGACCTCCTCTATCTGGTATGTGCACCCTTACAGAAAATATTTCTCTGCCTTAAATATTTCAGAATTAGGTACCAGGCAACTAGAGACCACTAAAGTCAGACAACATTACCTAAACTAGCCAATCCTAAACAGTTTCCCCTGTCTGGCCTTATATTTCCAGCAGAAACCCCAATAAAAACTGTGTCCTCATTCCTGCCCTTTGCCTCTGACCATCCCAGTAATTTGGCCCTCAGTGTTGTGACATGATTTCTTTCTCTAAGAACAGAACAGTAAGTATAATGAAGGTTTTTGTTGTTTGTTTGTTTTTACTGAGCTTGGTCTCTGTCTCTTCCTGTGTTTATTCAGGACTGACATTTAACATATCTCAATTCCCTCCCAAGCATACAAAAAAACCTTCAACAATACCTAACTACGTATGAAGGAGGTAATCCTTGCCTCAAAAATATTCAGAGGAAAATCCATGCTTCTCCCTTAGTAACTTATATTTGGCACCTACCCACTAATGTTTGAAAACTACTCATAATGAATACTAGGCACTCTCTTTCAATCAATCAGCTCTTAAAAGCCTGTTTCTTCTTCAGTGAACCCATTCATGCCCTTCCAAACTATACCAGATTCTCCTCAATCTCCCATATTTTAAACTGAAGTATCCCTTTTCCAATAATCTAGTTGCCAAAAAGTGAATGTATAAATTCATCCTTGTTAACCTTGAAGAGACTTTCTAAAGTTCCAGAGTGGTGCCTGAAGAAAACATCCCACTCACTGGGGAATGTATTATCTAGCTTCCATGGAAAATCTAAGATCCTACCTCAAAGCAGCTGAGTCCAAGCCTTAGGTAAGGCAACAGTGGAAGACAGGACTTCTTAACTACTTGAATATGGAGGTGGCATTGGCCCAAAATATTTTTCATTAATAATGGGTTTCAGCATCTTGCAGAAGGAATTCCCAGGTTAGCAATTAGTCTAAATTTACAAGATTTACCTTGTGCACTATAGGAAACTCAATCAAACCCCATCCCTTTTAGTGGAGTGTGCATTATTTTCCCAAGTAAAAGATTGTAATTATTCCTGGAAATTTCATCATAGAGCTACTTATCTAATCCTGGCATCATTCTAAAGTAGTTCAAAAGAAATGTGGTCTAGGGGTGACAGTAAGGGTCACTTAAATTTAAAATTAAAACAATAATTCTAAAAGAAGTTATGCAAAACTGGAAATTTCTTTCTTCCATGGGATTGGCCTATTTTGTTTGAATAAAATTATATTAAAATTATGCAAGGTCACCTGGGTGATTCAGTTGGTTAAGCATCCAACTCTTGATTTTGGCTCAAGTACCTCATGGTAGTGAGACGGGGCTCTGTGTCAGGCTCTGCACTGAGCATGGAGCCTACTTAAAATTCGTTCTCTCTCTCTCTTTCTCTCTCCTCCTGACACTTCCCTGCTTGCATGCTCTCTCTCTCCCCTGAAAAAAAATATTTAAATAAAGAAAGAAACAAATAAATAAATATATGCATTTGGCACAGAGTTTGTTTTTCATAATTGTTTAATGATTAGTTGGAATTAAAATTCAGTATGAAATAAAGGACACATGATAAAGAGAAAATAGAAGAGAAGAAAGTATTAAAAGAAGCAAAGAGGGAGGGGGAAAGGGGAAGCAAAGACAAATAAATAGGAGATAAAATAAAACAGAAGTCATACATTTTCTAAAAGTTACTACTAAAAATGAAATTAATTGTATTTCTCTAAAGAGGTAAATTTAAAAAAAGTGGTCTTGTCTGGGGAGGTGAGCAACTTAACTACTGCTACTAAAATACTAATAGTAATAATAATAATAATAATAATAATAATAATAACAACAACAATAATAATAAATATCATGTGAGAATGCATTTCAGGACTACATCTGGTGATGGGCACATTACTCACATGATTTCTAATCCTTACAAATTTATTAGATTTTAGACCTTAAATTTCATAGCCTCTAAATTACAGATGAAAACACATACACACTTTCAGCCACTTAGAATACTATTTAAAAACTATTATTGAAGAATATTTTCTATGTCTCTAATAAATATAAAGTACCCTCAATTAGATGTGCAGTGGATTTTAATAGAATCTACCCTTCACTATGATGTGAAGGGCCACAAATGGGTTACAACCAGATATTGACCTTCTCAGTCCTGGATTGGTCTACACTCCTGAACTGACTACAGCCCGCAGGGAGTTGATCTTTTGTCAACAGCCACCTCAGTTTACCCCAGTTTGTCATATGACTACAATTTATTTTGATATCCATGTCATGAAAATGATTGAGAAGTTCTGATATAACAATTAATTCAAATTTCTATTATTATTATCTAACATGCTAAGGAAAGTAGCACAGCCTGTGAACATCACAACTTTTCATTTAGTGTTGAATTTAGGTATCTTTTAAAAATACAAGAGTTCAAATTATGTACATATGATGGATATGTTGTGCCTTCACAGTCTTGCTTTTCATGTTCTTCCCTCATCTTTGTTTTTTTTAGCTCTCCTCCTCCTATTCTTCCACTCTTTCAGGCCTTTCCAGTAATATGCCTTGCATACAGGTGTAAATAAGCATGTCCCTATATTCAAAACAGCAATTCTCAAAGTCTGGATGTTTACATTCCCAGTGTTTGGTTTGAGTTCAAATAATTCTGTCCACCCACACCATTACAAAGTGCTACTTGGCATTTATAGTGAATTATATTTGATTAAGACTCTGTTATTTATTATGATAATATCTACATCTATATGTTTTTAGAATGTTCTTTCTAAATTTCCAAAGATTTTAACTCTGCCCTTGTCCCAGAAAGACACACATATCAAAGTTTTCTAAATGGGGATTCAGACAAGAAAGAATCAAGCATGAAGACACTCAGATAACTGGAATAAGGAAAATTTCACAGCTGGTAAAATATTGGATCTTAACAATGACTCAGAATTTATATAATTCAACCTTTTACCCTTTGAGGGATGATTAAATTAAAGGGCTCAGAAGAAATGCTAAAAATTCCTGGACTTGGGATGTGGATATCAGGGCTGCAGCTAAAGTTCTGACATTTCCTGTTGGCATGGAATTCCATTCTCATAAGTTTTATTTTATTTTATTATTTTTTTTTAATTTTTTCCCTATTTGGCACAGTCATAACCAAGATTGCTTCAAGTTCCAATGTTCCATGATACAGTATTTCAATATTTCCTTATTTTCTGTTTTAATTCTTGTCTTATTATGTTTACTTCATCTCTAGTAATCCTATAACTATTACCAAAGTGAACATAATGTATTTAATTCCTACAAATAGCTAAGTGAAGACAATCATGTTCAGAGCATTTCTCCCAAAATTATTGAATAAACTCTGGGATATCTATAAACAAACACTAGGAATCACTAAAATCAAAGTCTACACTCTAAAGCAAAATGTGTTGATGTAAACACCAAAGTAGCAGTCATAAAGTGATGAAAGAACCTGACCAGAGCACTCATGAAGGATGTGACACCCAAGACAGAGGGAATGTACAGTCACAAGTTGAGAATCAGCTTTCTTCCCAGAGTAGGAATTTTTTTTTCTACAGTTATCCGCCTTACTCTGGAACAATAGAATCTGTAATGTTGGCGGGTTTTCACCTATTTTAGACTAAAGGTTATTTATATTTATACATCAGAACCAAAGAAGACTACTTAGCATACTATAAAAGTGGGTATAGATTTGCCTATGTTTTCTTTTATATAAACTTTCTGGCTACAACTAAGTGCATATAACCAAGACAAACACATCTGTGTTAAATAAGTTTCCATTACAAATTCCTCTACAGTAGCCATATCTCCTTTCTCCCTCATATCATTCCCAATACACTTCAGAAGACCATTTAAAAAAACACATTGGGGTGCCTGGGTGGCTCAGTCGGTTAAGCGGCTGACTTCAGCCCAGGGCATGATCTCGGGGTCCGTGAGTTCGAGCCCCGCGTCGGGCTCTGTGCTGACCGCTTGGAGCCTGGGGCCTGTTTCACATTCTGTGTCTCCCTCTCTCTGACCCTCCCCCGTTCATGCTCTGTCTCTCTCTGCCTCAAAAATAAATAAACATTAAACAAAATTAAAAAAAAAACACATGGATTTTCCTTTTCTTTGGATATGCTGCTAATCTAGGCTAATTCAAACTTCATCCACCACTAGGGAAGTGCAGCATCACCTCAAGATAGCAATGAGTGCTGGAATATAGTCAAAATAGCAGAATAAGTAGAAATGGACAAAGTGCAAGAGCACGGTGAGAAAAATAAAAGTGAAAAAATGTTAGGAGGTAAAGATTGTTAGGAATGGAAGACAGAGGGATCTAAATCAACGAAGAGAAAAAGAAGAGGTATAAGAAAGAGGGAGGGGAAAAATGCTTAAATTGGGGAAAGGCAGAGCCCACTAATGGCAAAAATGCCATGAGTTTGCTAACACTACTCTAGTAAGGAGAGAATGGGCTGATATTGAAAAGAACTATATTATAGAAAATTTGACGTTTATTTCATTCTTTCAATTTATATTATTTAAGTGCCAATTATATGTTAAAACTAAACAGAAAAATAAAAGCAAACATACATGACAAATATGCCTAGAAGCATGAGACCATTTTTGATTCACTGGGTTGAGAAAGTAAGGAGTCAAGCACAATATAGATGGTTGAGCAGTTTCCTTCCAACAAAAAAAACATCTTTATGTTGAGGAGTTTTTGCTTATGTTCTTTAATTTCTGAAGTTAGGTGAAAGTCGATGTTAAGGGTCATTATACCACCCAGCCCCTCATGATACCATAGAGACATTCTATCAGAAGGATGTATAATGGCCAGGTAGGCTAACAGCCTTAAACATTTTCTGTTTGTTTTATTAGAGGTCTTATGTTAGAGTTAGAAGGCATTGGTGACCTCTGTAATGTCATTTCTGCAAGAAAGAATTACTTTAAATGCAATGTCAACAGAAAAGACTAGAATAGAAGTGAATGAGGGAAGCAGATTTCACTGCCTGTGCCTTATAGTGATGAGTTAATTTTAATAATACCGCATGGTATACAGCACCTTTCAAAGCTAAAGTTGCTTTGCACCGGTAATCTCATATCCTCTTAAAATTATCTTTCTGAGGTAAGAAGTAGGTTAGACTATCCTAATTTAATAATTTAGGAATAGGAGATCAAGAAATTACTTTCCTCAATTTTACATAGTAAACTTATTTATAATTAGAATTTTACAAGTGTTACAATGGCAAGATTTTTTTATATAACGAGAATGTAATTTTCCTAATCTATTTCTTTCATACAAGAATCCACCTTTAAGGCATATCCACTATTACCAAACCAAAGAATGTCCAAAACTGACTAATCCTGGTCAAAGTCACTGTCTCCATGGCAGAGGTGTTAGAAAACAAAGTTCAAAGAGAATGAAAGACTGGGTTGAAGAATCCTGCGATATCAAAATAGAGTGGTGAAATCTAAAAGGTAACTCCAACTTCTGGTTCCAACTTGAATGTTATTGAGGAAAAAAATAGGACAGATGCCTACATTTAGGGATAAGAAACAATATCATCACCATTTGTTTTATGTGGGAATGCAAGATAGAACAATAAGGTGTCTTTGAAAGCTCTATAATGATATATTTCTCCTTTTCTTTTTCAGAATGTAAAAGCATTGGATTTTTGGAAGCATATATCAACTGCCTGTTGATTTGTCTATACAAATTTAAACCACTCCAATAGTAGGAGAATTTTAAAATGAGATTTTATATAACCACATGTTTTTCTTTGTGTTGCAAAATATTTTATCCATGAATAATGAAATATAAGATAAGTAAACTCTAAGATATGAAAGCAGGAAGTTGGAAAGACAGAGGATTTAAAATAGAATAAGTTTTGTCAAGCATGAAAAAGAGAAGAGATAAAAATAACTTTCTCTACCTCAGAAGAATACTGGTTAACATACAATTATTAAAATAATTAAATATATTAAGCTATATTAAAATATTATAAAAAATACAAAAAGTGAATATCAATAATTGAATAATAAGTATATTCATTTCCAAAAGAAGAAATCAACCTTTAACTCTCAAAAGAATCCTGTTCTTTTGCATAATAATTGTTAAAAATAAAATATTTAGGCCATCAGACAAGTTAAGCACAGTGAAAAAGATGCATTCCAAAGTGCCCTGGTTGTTCCTTTTAAATGATATCATTAAGAATTTGGGATAAGGAAGGATAGAAAACGTAGGAGCCATCCATGTTTAACAATGCATCAACACCAAACTTTCTAAACATTGAATTCATTGTTCTGGAATGATTTTAGTAAAACCTTTATGTTTTTTAAGTATTTATTTATTTATTTATTCATTTATTTAGAGCATGAGCAGAGAGGGGCAGGAGAGAGAGAATCTCAAACAGGCTCTGCACTGTCAGTACAGAGCCTGACACAGGGCTTAATCTCATGAACCCATGAGATCATGATCTGAGCTGAAACCAAGAGTTGGACATTTGACTGACTGAGACACCCTGGTGCCCATTTTTAGTAAAACTTTAAGGCAAAAAAAAATCGTTTCTGGCCTCTTACAAAAATTGACATGTACTGTTATGTCTACAGACCATTTTGATGAGACTTAGTTGAGAAAATTAGTTACATGGAGTCAAACCATTTTTTTTTTAACAAATAATGATGCCAATATTGGCTTGATTGAATTAAAGATAGAATACAAAAAAAAAATCACTTGTAGAGATTGAAATAACATTTGAAATACAATCAAAATATTTGGCAAGTTGATTTTTTTGAAGTAGTCAATTTGTAAAGTTTCTAAGAGACTGTGGTAAGAAGTCAGAGGAATAGCTGAAGATGAGCATTTCAGTCTTTTGCCATGACTGACCATTGCAAGAAATGGACAACTGCATGGTTTCCAGTGGCATGCATACTTTATGGAAAGCAAACAGGTGACTCCTACTTTATTGCCACACATCCAAAACCATCCATGTTCTTCAGAAACCTATACTTTTCAAAAAATGGCCAAGTTCTCAAAATCCCAGAGTCAACTTTTTAAATCCTAAGAATAACCCACCATTGCTTGCTGGCATGTGAATGTCTTTGTTAAGTTTGCAGGCAGAGAATATGTAAATCCTAAGATAATGATAAAATTTTGTATACATATTTTTTCAAATATCTAGAAGCAAATGCAATTTCTTTAGAACGTGGATACACTTCCTGAGGACAAACACTTGCCCAGAGCTTTCTGTAGAGCCCCTGTAACGTCCTTGTTTCTGAGGCTATAGATGAGTGGGTTGAGCAAGGGAGTGAGGATAGTGTAGAAGGCAGACACAGCCTTGTCCTTGTCAGGGGTATGGTAAGAGTGAGGCAGCACATAGGTGTACATGGCAGCCCCATAGAAAAGGCTGACAACCACCATGTGTGAGGAGCAAGTGGCCACTGCCTTTCGTCTCCCCTCTGCTTCACTCATTCTATAAACAGTGATGAGAATCCTTGTATAAGAGGCTGAGATGACGGAGAAAGGGATGAGGAGCATCATGATGCAGCAGACATACATGGCTGTCTCGTAAGTTGACGTGTCAGTACAGGAGAGCTTCAGAAGGGCAGGGACCTCACAGAAGAAGTGGTTGATTTCTCGAGAGGCACAGAATGGGAACTGCATGGTGACTGGGGTAAGCAGGAAGCCATCTATGGACCCTCCCAGCCAGGCTGCCAGTACAATTAACATGCAGACCTTTCGGCTCATGAGGACAGGATAGCGCAAAGGGTTGCAGATGGCTACATAGCGGTCATAAGACATGAGTCCTAGGAGAAAAAACTCAGCCCCTGCCAATGTCAGGTAAAGGAAGTGCTGGGCAGTGCATCCTGCAAAGGATATGGCCCTCTGGCCCAAGATCTGGTCAACCAGCATTTTTGGCACAATGGTAGAAATGTACAAGATGTCCATGAGGGAGAGTTGACTGAGCAAGTAGTACATGGGGGTGTGGAGGCGGGAGTCTATGTGGATCAGAATGATCATGATGGTGTTGCTGGCTATGGAGATGACAAAAACGAAGAAGATGAGGGCAAAGAGAAGCCAGGGAAAATCATTGTCACTGAACAAGCCCAGGAGAAGAAAGTCGGCATACATGGAATAATTGCCCCACTCCATAGCTCTGTAGGTTACACTAAAAAGACATGAATATGATAGGTAAAGTTGGGCACAAAAGATAAATATTTAGTTTGTTTAAAATATTATAATGCAGTCATGGACAAAATCAAGACTAATCAATCAATCTCAGTGTGTAATTCTCTCCCTTTTCTAATAATTCCTGGGATTGATTCTGATGTGTTGCTTTGAGAAATGTATTTTTAACTCTGGGCCCTAAGGATGATCCACCCTATGCATAAAGCTCAAAAATTCCAACTTCCTGGAAGAACAACCTCAGAAGATTTATATATGCAGCACCATATAATCACTCACTCAAGGATGATATACTTGATTTGCTGACTATTACTTTTAAAGTTAGACGTTATGGTGAGACAATTTTATGTCCTTTTACTTAAAAATATGTATTTATTTATTTATTTATTCATTTACTTTGTGTTTATTTTTGCTCAAACATAATTTTACATAGAGAAAGATACACATAAAAGAGAAATATTTGAACTTGTCCGATTGAATAGAGATAGGAGTGTTGGGTAAAGAAGGGACAAAATCCCCACTTTATATTTCTGTCTCTACATCAGGCTCTAGCTCTTATAATCAAAATTCACTCTGAAAGCCATTCATCAAGAGAATATATTTTACTTATGAAAGGATAACCACGTTGACCTTTTACCTAATTTGCACTATTTTTTATTATAATTTCAATATAGTGAACATACAGTGTTATATTACTTTCAGGTGTACAATATAATAATTCAACAATTCTATATATCACTTGTTGATCATCACAAGTGCACTCCTGAATCCACATCACTTATTTCAGTCATTACTCCACCAACTTCCACTCTGGTGACCATCAAGATTCTTCTCCATAATTAAGAGTCTGTTACTTTATTTGACCTTCCCTCTACCTTTTGTTTTCCTTTTGAATCATTTGCTTTCTTAAATTCCACATATGAGTGAAATCATATGATATTTGTCATTCTCTGACTGACTTATTTCCCTTAGCATTATACTTATAAACACTAATTTATATTAGTCTTCAAACATCTGTACATTATAAATTTAGGGTGTTAGCTGATATTTATTAGGTCTTGGATATTTACAAATAATGATTGTATGATGAATAAAAAAAAACAAGACTTCTGAGTTCTGAGAAACAATCTAAGAATTATTAGAAAGAAGAAAATTAAGGGGAAATTGTTTAAGGTCAAGTGGTGATCATTTTACTTCTTTTAGTATAAAGCTACTGATTAATATTCTATAACTCTTTAACATGATTAGTGAGATGAGAGCAATAACCACAGGGTGACTTTTTTAATAGAAAAAGTAATAAGAAAACTGTAAATGTTTTAAATAATACTAGAGATCATTGTCTCCCCAAAAAGGGACTTTTCTGCTTAAACCTGAAGTTTAATTTTATATATATATTTCAGTTAAACAATAGTTCATCACACTTATGAACAGGTAGGTTGTTGGGACAGTTTCTATCAGCAACATATAGAATTTCCCTGTCCAATGTAGTAGTCACAAGCCGCATGAGGCTATTGAGAACCTGAAACATGGGTGTTCTGAATGGAGATGTGCTGAAAGCACAAATTACATTAAGAATTTTAGACTTATGGGGCGCCTGGGTGGCTCAGTCGTTAAGCGTCCGACTTCAGCTCAGGTCACGATCCCACGGTCTGTGAGTTCGAGCCCCATGTCTGGCTCTGGGCTGATGGCTCAGAACCTGGAGCCTGCTTCCGATTCTGTGTCTCCCTCTCTCTCTGCCCCTCCCCCGTTCATGCTCTGTCTCTCTCTGTCTCAAAAATAAATAAACGTTAAAAAAATTAAAAAAAAAGAATTTTAGACTTATATGGGGAAAAAAAGATATGCAAATATCTCATTAACATTTTTATAGTGATTATGTGCAGAAAAGACAATATTTTAGATGTATTTACTTAAACAATGTAGAATAATTTTTTTTAATTTTTAAAAATTTATTTATTTTTGAGAGACAGACAACAAGGGGTGGGAGAGGCAGAGAGAGAGGGAGGCACAGAATTTGAAGCAGGCTCCAGGCTCTGGGCTGTCAGCACAGAGCCTGACACGGGGCTCAAACCCACAAACCATGACGTCATGACCATGACTTTAAACCGACTGAGCCACTCAATTGCCTCTAACTTAGACTAAATTTATTTCACCCATTTCTTTTTACATTTTTGATGTGGCTAATAGAAGGTTTAAAATTACCAGAATGCCTGGTGACTCAGTTGGGTGAGCAGTGGACTTCGGTTCAGGTCATGATCTCGGGGTACATGGGTTTGAACCCACCATGGTCTTGTGGCTGTCAGTGTGGATCCTACTTCATATCTTCTGCCCCTGTCTCTCTCTGCCCTTCCCTTGCTCATGCTCTCTTCTCAAAAATAAATAAAACATTAAAAAAGAGAAAAATTAAAATTATCTCTGTGCTAGAGACTATTATGCTAAGTGAAATAAGTCAGTCAGAGAAAGATAAATACCCTATATTTTCATTCACATGTGGAATTTAAGAAA
The DNA here is from genome assembly GCF_027475565.1 of Acinonyx jubatus. NCBI lineage: Eukaryota > Metazoa > Chordata > Mammalia > Carnivora > Felidae > Acinonyx > Acinonyx jubatus. The sequence goes on from NC_069380.1 coordinate 82,488,462, forward strand.
CAAAACAAATGAGCAGAGGAAAAAAAGAGAAAGAGATATTGAGAGAGAGAGAGAGAGAGAGAGAGAGAGAGAGAAATAAACAGACTCTTAATTATAGAAAAAAACATTTATGGTTACTAGAGGGGAGGTGTGTGCAGTAGGGTATAATAGATGATGCAGATTAAGGAGTGCACTTGTGATGAGCACAGGGTGTTGTATGGAAGTGTTGAATCACTGTATTCTACACCTGGAACTAATATTACACAGTATGTTAACTAACTTGAATTTACATAAATATATATATATATATATATATATATATATATATATATATATATGTAATCTGTGGCTTCTATCAGATTTCCACCATACAGAACTTCCCTTTTCCCAGAGCAGGGTGACTCCAAATATCTCCATCCAATTGAGTCACCCAGAATTGAATACATCCCAAATTATAAAGAACTGAGCAAAAAATTAAGTGTAACAGTAAATTAGAAAAAAAAATGATGTTACCTCTATGTGCATTCACCTATAAATAGTAATAAGAGCACATTAACAACAGAGTGTTTACTGCTTAGTGATTCGTATATATTGTTTAATTTACTCTATTCAACAACTCTGAGAAATACTACACCACTGCTTTATATATTTTACTGATGAAAAATAATTAGACTTGAGGTTAAGAGACATTATCAGGAACACAGGACTCTACTTAACCAGTAGCAGAATAATTGCTCTTTGATGTTTTTCAATAAGCTTATTAGAGATCAATTTATTCATTCCAAAAATATTTCCTGAGTCACACTGTGTGAGCCAAAGTTTTAATTTCTGAAAAGACCTAAAAGAATGTATAAGACATGGCCCCTGCCTTCAAGGACACTAGAAGTGAAGCAGTATATATGACTATAGGTGAATTTTAAGAATGATTTTGATTAAAACCTCTAGGGTTTTGTCTTCTCCTGGCCTGGTGTATAATTGAAAGTATGAAAAGAGAAGGACATAGTGAGAAGAGGACAATGGAACCCGAAGTCAAGTGGCTGGTTCATGAGAACTTCATATCGGGCCCCTCTGTATATTTCACCAGAACTAAGTCACAACAGATCTGTAACTATGAAAAGTAAACTCAGCCAGATATTTATTAATGAGATCCACGTTATGTCCTTACAGATTTTTTGCTTTCTCATTCTTGAAATATTGTTAGCTTTACATCAAGACTTTCACCAGCTGTTTCCTAATGTGGGTCCTTGTTCTGTTTCTGTCTTTCTTTTTACTCCACTGTGTTAAAACACTGGGGAAATTAAAAGCAAACACTTAGAGGCAATCCACAAGATGGAGGGGGGGGGGGAGAGAGAGAGATGCTCACTCAGCCCTACTCATCAGAAGTTCAATAAGAACAAGCTCCTTAGAGGGCTCTGCTCATTATTTCACTATAAATTCAGAGGTTAGTAGATGGCTAATATAGACCAAACATAGTGACTAGTATTGGTCCAAGGGGAACATTAGAGGCCATGAGAGACCAATGGGCCCCAAAATCTCCCCTTCAGGGCACAGGTGTCCCCAGCCCTGACCATGAATATTCTTGGTGCTGAAACTCACTAATGAGGCCTTAGAGAACACTCCAGCATTCTGCACAAAGGGAAAAGATTTTAGCAAATCAATAACTCTCCAGATCTTAAAAGCATCTCCCTCTCATTCTGTCAGTGCTGACTCGTGACCTGAACTTTTAAAAAAAAAATTATAAAGCAGTAAAACAACATTAACGAGTATTGGGAAAATAACAAAATGAAAAGAAGTCAACTGGAACACTCCATGTCCCCAAATAATAACGATTTATATGTCTATGCATATTTTTATACTTAGTATACATTCAATTTTGTTATATATGTAATAATGTTAAATGCTATTAAGTATGCCTTTTCTATGTAAATGTGCAGTCTTTATACAGAATCTCATTATAGTTGAATGATGTAACATGCATTTACTTATTCCTCAATTGGTTGACATTTATATTGCTTCTAAGTTTGCTTACAATGTATACTCCCGTGGGATAATTTTATGGGATAGACCATGGGAGATGGCTTATAAGATGGCTTTTGAAGTCCATCACCACTTTGATATACAAAGTTAGTGACTAGTGATGATAAAAGAACACTCTTTTAGTGTTCTAAAATGCTAGTGTTCGAATGCTAGAAAATCTGAGCTATATATATATTTCTAGAACTAATTTTTGGATTTCATTGTTATGATCCTTGCCCTTTTCTAGTTTCTATTTTGGTGATTTTCCACAAATTAGCATTTTTTTCATTATAATATAAGGATAAGGACTTTGTTTTATGTATAATATTTATTGCCATAATTTTCCCTAATGTATTACTCTTATTATAATTTTATTTTATTTTAGGCTAAGTGTTTAAAATATTATGTGGTTAAGACATTTATTTTATCCCTTTGAACTCTGAGTTTTGTTTGGAAATTATACCTCATAATTTCATAATCACAGGTCAGTGATTAACATGTAATTCTATTTTAATCCAGTTATAATTTTAAATGTATAATATTCTAATAAATATGAAATACATTTTGCATTTTTTTGTTGAAAACTTTAGGAGTTTGGTTTCTACTTACTCAAATAAACAAATTCAAAGGTGAATGAAGAACAGGGATAACTTCACCAAGGTCCGCTATTTCTTTCTGTTGATACAGACAAAGACACATCATCATAGGTGAAGTTAAATGTCACTCATGTTGCATGTGGAAATGTTAATATGAAAAATGGATACTGAAAAACAGGTAGGTCTTAGATAAGTCCCAAGAAAAACTGTAATAGCAGTGATAATTAAATTTTTGAATCTTACCCAGTGCTTTGCTTTCCATATCTATTCTACACAAGAATAACAGATCCAATAGTAAGTAGCCAGATTTTTTTCCTTGTCTTTTTTTATTTTGTTACTCTGCTGTCAAACACTTCTCTGTGTCAAAGATTGGCACAATGCTCACTGACCACCTAATTCAGATGTTTGAGGGAGCTAAAAGGATAAGCCATACAGGACACGAGTATAACTGGAATAAATAGCAAAGAACCTGGGCAAACAGGGAGAAAAGATGACCCTACACTTAAGTCAGTTAATCCTATATATATAATATAGTCCATTATGTTTATTCCCATAAGATTTTATTATAAAGCTTCAATTTAAATTTTGGAATAAAAACTTTTTCTAAATAAGTAATAAGGATAAGTAGTGCACTTGTTGTGATGAGCACCTGGTGTTGTATATGTGTGGAATAACTAAATTGTACACCTGAAACTAATATTACACTGTATTTTAATTAACTGGAATTTAAATACAAAACTTAAAAAATTAAGTAGAATAATTTGGAGAATCTTTATTTAAAAGGGTAAAAAAAATGACAAAAACAAAGTTCCAGCCTTCATTCTAAAAACAGACCAAAGGCGTGATAATTGTCTCAGCTAAACCTCAAGAACAATTACACTGAAGACTTTTCCTATTTCCACCATTGAAACCTATTTTCCTTAGCATTTAGGATTTAATTCTTTGAATATTAAACAATATTTGGAATCAGAAACCGGTTTTTACATTGATCTTCATCATTTATGAGCTTCTGGATATCTGATAAACCACTTATATTATCTGCCTTCTAATTTCTAAGTATAAAATAAATAAGTGTATTGAAGCAGTTTCTTAGAGCAGGATAGGTAGGATCTTCCTGGCTTTAAAGAAATTCATGAATTACATGAAGAGATGGAATACTATAAACAAATTAGATCAATTTTTGTCTCTATAAACACTTCAAAATTATATAAATAGATATACTTTTCCAACAGCAGAAACTTTGTGAATATTTACATTGAAATAAGTCTGTGGAGATTTTTTCTGGGCAGAAAAACCACCTACATTCTGAAATACATAATAGGAAATTGAATCTATCATATCAGCTAAGAGAAGAAATTAAATCAAAGGTTATAAAATTTGCATGAGTAACACTGATCCATGATACCTATAATTAGAATTCTGACTTATCAACTTCAGTATTCCTTAATATATCCCTTGTTTGAACTAGCTTTCCAGTAACTAAGTCTAGAATCAAATATTTCAAACATCCCAGGATTGATTGATAAGAAAGTCCTCAAAGTTACTTACCTGACAGTAGGCTCCATTAAATCAGATAGTCTAAACTGAAGGTCAAATACCTACTATCCAGAGAAAAATCTCACAGAACTAAAGTAACAAATGGAATTTCTCAGCTTCTTTTTGTTGTTGTTGTCATTGTTATTGTTTCTGTCAAGTGTGAATAACTAAGAGGCATGAATCAGATCTTTCAAACTGAGAGCTTGTATTGTGAAGGAAAGCAAAGCAAAGAGGATAGAAGAGACAAGGAAGTGAAGGCAATATTAAATATTTCTGTGACTTGAACATGGAATTACGTTTTGTTGGCATAAAGATAAATGTTGGTCTCTAACCAGTGTGAGAGGCTTTAAAATAGGAAAGAATGGGTAAATAGATTGAGGACCTAGAGATGGATCAGCCTGGGTCCTTAAATGCTCAATGAAGATGGTGTAAGGAAAGTTGGCACCAGGTGCATTATGTAGGCTGCTAAAAACAAAGAGATCATGCAACTTAAATAAGAGCTTGAATCACCAGTGTAGACCAATACTCTCATTTGGAAGAATAATTGACATCAGAATATCAGTCCCTGTGGCACTTTGTCCCTAGCCTATAATTATACAGTTAATATAGATGGCGATAAGCCCTTTCACCTTTTTTTAATTCATGAAAATCTAACCTTTCAATTTACAAAGAATTACAATAATAAGCTGTCCCCATATAAATCAGGCTGTGAGACAATACACTAAAATTAATTATTATTATGAATATTTCACTTTTTCATGGAATTATTTTCAAAGTTTATTTCCTGTTTAACATTTCTTAACCTTATGTTTTTCTCCTTTCAAGGATTTAAGAAAAACCTTCCTAAGGAATTATTGTAGTATAAATCTTAGGCTCACACTGTCACTAAGGGGTATGTAATGGTTCTGTGTTTCTTATAAATTGTAATGAGCTGTAAGAAGTTATAACAAAATTTTCCGCATTAAAAAACATTTAAAATGTGTGGAGAAACAATAACAAATAAAGAAATTTTTGAGTTAACTAAATAACAATGAGATCATTCTCCCTCTATTTTCCTATATTCTGACAAATGCTCTCTACTCTCGGGGGGAAAATTCCTAGGTCATAGGACTTTGCTGTGTTGCTATCTCCCTCGTTTCTTTATCATGCAACTCACATTTACCTCTCCATGTTATGTGCATAAATGAAGGTTGAATTTTAACTTTTCTCTCCCTAAAATTTATGTAATTTGGGGAGTCTCCTTAAGAAAGTTTAATAATCTTTGTTACATAACTATATACAAATATTTTCTTCAGGTGAGAAAACAAATAATTCCAAATTACACATTTTAAAATCTAACAAATACCCAAAGAACTCCAGAAAAACACTAACATAAACTTGGTATCATTTAACTGCTTGACACACCACTTTAATCATTTTTCCCAACAATTTTCAGCTTCATATTCTGTGACTTCACTTTATAAGACAATGTTATTTTCAATAGAAAGAAGAGAAAAATAATTCAATTCTTCTATTATGGCTGGCTGAGGATTTTTTTTAATTATTATTTTGATACTTTAAAATGTTTCTTTCAGTTTTTCTTACTTCTTAGGGATTGAATATAAATACTAAAAATGCAAGTTGTTTTTGTTTTTGTTTTTTAAAGAATGTTATCAGGAAGCCAAAGAGGGAGGAGTGGAGGTTAAAACAGGAAGAAAAAAAAAAAAAAAAAAAAGACAGTCTCTACCAAGATAATTTGTTGCAATAGCAGCCCCCACGTTGGCTGAATGGAAATTCACTCCAAGGACCCTGGAGAAGTCAGGTCAGAATGCATTTTAGCACTTTCTTCAAGAGGGAGAAAGGAAATAGATCCATTCACCAGTCACCTATCCTTATTATGTTTCCATTCAGTCTATGCCCACACAAACAAAATCTGCCTTGGTATTTCCTTTATAGTAAAGGACAGGAAGGGACATCTGGTAAAGATGGGGCCCCATCTGGTTTACCTGCTTAAAACTGGTTGACCAAGAACAAAACTGTTGCTGCATCAGTGATAGAAGAAGAAAGAGGATTGTTCTTTAGAAATTTCAGTGGTATGCAAAATATGTTCTATGTGCACACTATAAAATTTTGGGGCATTTCAACTCCTCTTGTGCAGTTACATGTTTTAAATACTTAAGAACTTAAATTGACAACATTATGAGTTTTATCTTATCTATGTATGTAACAAATCAGAGAGATATGTATAAATACTTTTTTCAAAAAATATATTGCTGTTATATTCATGTGTATATATGTGTGTGTATATATATATACACACACACAAAGTCATAGCAGTGTATTATATTTATATGATCACCCAATGAATTTATATCACTATATGATGAGTCACTTCTGTAAGTAAATTATAAAATTATACTTTCTTATTTTTTCTAAAATATGTATTTTCCACTTATGACATGTTGTAAATATATTTTATTATTATTTCCCCAGTTGAAGGATATTTTATATGGATACTTAATAACTCACAATAATTACTTTTATTTAATAATCCATTAATTTGTATTAAAATTTTCTTATTAAATAAGTAATTTAAAGTATTTTATAGTGATAAATATAAATAATATAAAATTTATCATTTTAACAATTTTTAAGTGTACAACTTAGAGATTAATACATTCCCAGTGTTGTGTAATTATCATTGCCATCAACCTGAAGAACTTTTTCATCATCCCAAATACAACTTCTATATCCATTAAATAGTAACTCATTATTCGCTTGCTCCAAGACTCTGGTAATTTCTAGTCTATTTTCTGTCTCTGTGAATTTGCCTATTTTATGGATCTCATTAGAATGCAATCATGACATATCTTTTATGCTTATTTCACTTATCATAATGTTTTCAATGTTCATCCATGTTGTGGCCTATATCAGAAATGTATTCATTTTCAAGGCTGAATAGTATCACATTATTTGTAAATAATCACATTAAAAAAAATCTCTTTGTGTGTTGATGGACTCTTGGGCTATTTCCACCTTTTGTTATTGGTAATAATGTCATCATGAACATTGGTTAAAAGTATCTGAGTCCCTGCTTCCATTTTCTTTGAATATATACCTAGAAATGGAATTAATGGATCATAGATTAATTCTGTTTAACTTTTTGAAGAACTTCCAAACTATTGTCAACAGTGGCTGCAGCATTTTACATTACCACCAGCAACCCACAAGGGTTTCAGTTATTGTACATTTTTGGCAACATTTATTCTTTTCTTTTTTTCCCCATCCTACTGAGTGCAAACTAGTATCTAGTTGTGGTATTGATGTGCATTTTACTAGAGACTAGTAATGTTGAGCATCTTTTCATATGCTTACTGGCCATTTCTACATATTCTTTGGAGAAATGTATCAGTCTCATTTTTTTAATTGGGTTATAATATTTATTTATTTTGTAGTTGTTTGCTGAATTTTAGTAGTTCTTTATATAGTCTAGATATTAATTCCTTAGCAGATATATGATATGCTTATATATATATATATATATATTTTTTAATGTTTATTTATGTTTGAGACAAGGAGAGACAGCATGAAGGGGGGAGGGTCAGAGAGAGAGGGAGACACAGAATCTGAAACAGGCTCCAGGCTCTGAGCTGTCAGCACAGAGCCTGATGCGGGGCTCGAACTCATGAACCGTGAGATCATGACCTGAGCCGAAGTCGGATGCTTAACCGACTGAGCCACCCAGGCGCCCCAAGATATGATTATATTTTGTTCTATTTTGTGAATTACGGTTTTTTCCTCTTGATAGTGTCCTTTGACAAATACAATTTTAATTTGATTTAGTCCATCTTATCTATGTTTTTCAAGACAAGATAACTAAGTCTACTTTGTTGAGGATTTTTATCATGAACAGATGCTGTACTTTGTTAAATGCTTTTTCTATATCTATTGAAAGAATCATATTGTTCTTATCCTTTCTTTTATTAATGTGGTATAGAATGTTGGGTGATTTGTAAATATTGAATGACCCTTGAAGCCCAGGAATAAATTTCATTTGATGGTGATGAATGATCCTTTTAATGTATTTTTAGATTCAGTTTGCTAGTGTGTTATTGAGAATTTTTGCATCCATATTAATCAGGATTATTGGCCTGTAGTGTTCTTTTTTAGTGGCATTTTCATGTGGTTTTGGTATTAGGGCCTCATAGAATGAATTTGGAAGTTTTCCTTACATTTCTATTTTTTGAAATAACTTTAGTAAATTAGGCATTATCTCTTTTTTAATTATCTGGTAGAATTCCACTGTGAAGCCATCTGGTCCTGGACTTTTGTTTGTTGGAAGATTGTTTATTATTGACTAAATTCCTTTGCTGGCTATTGATTTGTTCAACTTTTCCATTTCAACCTGCTTCAGTTTTGATAGTTTGTGTATTTATAGAACTTTTTCCATTTCTTCCAGGTTGTCCAATTTGTTGACACATAGTTTTTCATAATGTTCTCATAATCTTTTTTGTGTGTCTCTGTGGTGTTGGTTGTTATTTCTCTTCTCTCATTTGTGATTTTTTTTCACTTGGGTAATTTCTCTTATCATTTTAATAAGTCTAGACAGAGGTTTATTAATTTTGTGAAATTTTTCAAAGAACAAACTCTTGGTTTCATTGATGTGTTGCAGTTTCTCTTTCTTTCTTTCTTTTTTTTTTTTTTGTTTCTGTATGATTTACTTATGCTCTAATCTTTATTATTTCCTTCCTACTGTTGGATTTAGGCTTTATTTGGTGTTCTTTTTCTAGCACCTTCACTCATGAAGTTGGATAATTTAATTTGAGATTTTTTCTTACTTCTTGAGGTAAGGCTTTATTATTATATACTCTCCTCTTAGGACCACTTTTGCTGATCTCAAAGGTTTTGGGCCATTGTGTTTTCATTTTCATTTGTTTCCATGTATTTCTTATTTCTTCTTTGATTTCTTCATTGACCTTTTTGTTATATATTAGCATGTTGGTTAATCTCCATGTATTTATGGTTTTTCCAAATATATTTTCTTATGGTTAACTTTTAGTTTCATAGTGTTGTGGTCAGAAAAGGTGCATGGTATGATTTCAGTATTTTTATATTTGTTGAGATCTGATTTCCGACTTAATGTGATCTATTCGTGAGAATGCCCATGTGCACTTGAAATAATCTGTATTCTGCTGTTTTACTGTAGAATGTTCTTAATATATCCATTAAGTCCATCTGGTCAGTTATGTTTTTCAAAGCCTTTGCTTCCTTGTTCATTTCTTTGTTTAGATAATCTGTCCATTGATATAAGTATGGTGTTGAAGTCCCCTAAAATTATTGGAATATTATAAATCAGTTATTTTGTGTTTGTTATTGTTTTATATATTTGGTGATTTCATGTTGGGTCCATAAATATTTATTATTGTAAGATATCCTTGTTTTATTTTCTCTTTTATTATGATATAGTGGACTTCTTTATCAGTTTTTAAAGTCTTTGTTTTAAAGTCTAGTTTTTCTGATATAAATATTGCTACTCCAGTCTTCGTTTGACATTCATTTTCACGATAAATATCTCTCCATCCCTTCATTTTCAATCATCAGGAGTCTTTAAGTCTAAAATGCGTCTCTTCTGGGGCACCTGGGTGGCTTAGTCAATTAAGCATCTGACTTTGGCTCAGGTCATGATCTCATGGTTTGTCAGTTTGAGCCCTGTGTTAGTCCTGTGTTGACAGCTCAGAGTCTGGAGCCTGCCTCGAGTTCCATGTGTGTGTGGCTCTCTCTCTGCCCCTCCCCCCACACTTCAAAAATAAGTAAACATTAAGTTTTTTTTTTAATGAGTCTCTTGTGTGCAGCATAAAGATGATCTATTTTTAAATCCATTCTGACACATTATGTCTTTTGATTGAGCATTTAGTCCATTTACATTGACAGTAATTATTGAAAGACATGTATTTATTATTAGTCATTAGTTGTTTTGTTGTTATTTCTGAATATTTTCTCTAATGATTTCCCACCTTTGGTTGCTTACCACTGAAAGAATCTCCTTATATACCTCTTGCAGGGCTGGTTTAGTGGTCACAAAGCCCTTTAGTTTTTGTTTCTCTAGGATGCTCTTTATCTCTCCTTCTACTCTGAATGATAGCTTTGCTGAATAGAGTATTCTTGGCTGCAACTTTTTTTTTTTTCCATTTAGTACTTTGAGTGTATCAGGCTACTCCTTTTCTGGCATGTCAAGATACTGTTGAGAAATCTCCAGCTAGCTTAATGGATTTTTCTTCATACTTTAAAGATTTCTTTTTCTCTTGCTGATTTTAAGATTTTTTTTATCACTATATTTTGCAAATTTAATTACAATGGGCCTTGGTGTTGGCTTGCTTTTGTTGATTTTGAAGGGAGTTCTCTGTGACTCCAGGATCTGGATGTCTGCTTCATTTTCCAGATTAAGGAAATCTCTGTTAACACTTTTATCTCTGTGGTAATGGTGATCCTGGTGTCTTCCTCTCTTTTCTCAAGTCCAGTGCATGCCCTTTAATCATTGCTCTAAATTTTCCATCAGGAATGTTAATTATATCTGTTTTGCTTAGATCTCTGGGTGTGCCCTTATCTTGTTCTTTCATTTGGGATAAATTCTTCTGTTTTCTCATTTTGTTAAATATCTTCCTTCTTGGGTCTGATAGAAAAGCCAGTATTGTATCCTGTCCTAAAAGTAATGTCTTTATAAAGAAGATGTCATGTAGTTCCCAGGGACTGGTGCTTAAGGCAGTACCTCCAGTGTGTGTTGCATGTGCTCTGCTGTTGTGTTATGCATACACTATCCTTCAAGTCAGTTGTCTGCAGAGGCTCTCTTTGCATGTAGTGGGTAGTGTTTGGTCTCTGGCCTGAATGTGGCGAGTTTTAAATAGGCGTGCTTTGGTATGCTTGTGAAATCCATCTGTCACAACCTCCACCACTACTGAGGACCTGAAAAACTGGTCACAAGATGTAGCATGGGCAGGAGTTTTGCTGGTTTTGTAGATGATGGGCCTGTCTCCCACGGACTATGGCAAGAGTGAGTGTGAAGGTCTGAAGCTTAGTATAAGCAAGTTAGGCATCCAGAGTACCCACTGTACTGCTTCTTACAGGTGGCTCTGTAAATTGCTGACAGATAGAGAAGGGAAATGGTGCCAGCCAGCTCCCTTGTTCCAGGAGAGGCACTACTATGTACACTGCCTCTCAGGGAAGCATACCAAGAAGAATGAATAGTCACCTATAGTTTGTTCCAGGTGTTTTTTAAGATTGCTGCTTCCACATTGTCTGCCTCAAGGTTGTTTGCCTGTCTTCTGTCTAGGAGCATCAAAGTGCCTGCTGGGCTCTATCAAACCATACCTGCTGACTTTTAAAACTCTAGACTTTAGGGTTGATATAAATATGTTCATTGCATTATTACATTGCTTATAAATATGTTCATTGCATTACATGTAAACATCTTAACTCAGATCTCAGGAGTGAACCTGTTGTGATGAGTACCAGGTATAGTATGGAAATGTTGAGTCAGTATATTCTACTCGTGAAACTAATATTACTCTGTATTTTAACTAACTGGAATTTATATAAAAACGTAAAGGAGTCATTCATGAATTTAGGATAGAAAGAATTACTTAAACAAGACAGAAAAAGTTAACTATCCAACTCTCAATCTTGGCTCAGATTATGATCTCACAGTTTGTGAGATCAAGCTCAGCATGGGGCTCTGTTTTGTCAACCTGGAGCCTGCTTAGAATTCTCTTTTTCTCTCTCTCTGTGCTCCTCCCCTGCTTGCTCATTCTTGTCTCCTTCTCAAAGTAAATAAATAACATTTAAAAAAATACAATAAACTTAAAATATTTTAAAAAATAAGTTAAAGACTTGAATAGACACATCACATAGAGGATCTGTAAATGATAAATCAATGAAAAGTTATTCAGCCTCAGAGCGCCTGGTTGGTTCAGTTCACTAAGTGAACTGTTTTTGGCTCGGGTCATGATCTCATAGTTCATGAGTTTGAGTCCCACCTTGGGCTCCACAACTGGCATCATGGAGCCTGCTTGGGATTCTCTCTCTCTCCCTGTCTCTCTCTCTTCCTCTCTCTCTGACCCTGCAAAACACATGCTGTCTCTCTCTCCAAAAACACAAAACAAAAACAAAAAAAGGATACCTAGGAAGATGGTGGCATAGGAGGACACTGGACTCACCTTGTCCTGCAGATCACTTAGATTCCACCCACATCTGCCTAACTAACCCAGAACCACCAGAAGACTAGCAGACCTGATTCTTCAGAGACAAGCATAGACAAGAGGCCCACGTAAGAGAGTAGGAAGGGTGGAGAGGCAGTGTGCATTACATGGACTGGTGGAAGGGAGCCAGGGTGGTGTAGGGGGCAACATGCAAGGCAAGGCAGAGACCCCGAAGTCTGGTTTGCAAAAGCAGAGGGGCTGAACTCTGTGAGTTCTGACAGCCAGCTGGACTTAACATCTGGAATGTTAAAAGTCAACAGCTCTGCTCTCGGAGAGCAGGGAGGGCGAGAGGACACCAGGAGGGAAAGTTGTTGAGCCCCGGAAGGAGAGTTCAGATCGGGGGTGGGGGGGGAAGGCACCGGCAAAAGCATTTCCCTCTCCCATCCCCCAGCAGAAATTCCAAAAAGAACCAGTTCCCATCATCAAACTTGCCTGTACTGCACAAACACCCAACTCTGTGCTTCTGTGGATCCATCCTTCCAACACCCATGACTCCTTACTGCTGCTGCAGGGCCCCTACCCAGGGCATCACAGATGGCAACGCTAACTAAGCCTGCTCCTCCCACCCCTGTGCACCTTGAGGATTGACACCGGCTAATATGCCCTTGGCCAGATCCCATCAAAGCAGCACCACAACCCTGGAAGTGTGCAAGTAGCCCAGACAAGAGCCATACCACTCCACATTGAGTTCTGACCCTGGGAGAAGGGAAGATAAGGTGCACACCAATCTGACGGTGGCCCCAGTGGTGGGCTGGTGGCAGACATCAGGTCTGACTGCAGCCCTGCCCACCAACACAAGGTACTCAGGACAGCAAAAGGGAAGAGCCCTGCAGTTTGAAGCTACTGCAGGGACTACACAAAATGACAAAACAGAAGAATTCTTCTCAAAAGAAACTCCAGGAAGTGCCGACTGCTAACAAATTGATCAAAAACTATTTAAGCAATATAACAGAAGAAGAATGTAGAATAATAGTCATAAAATTATTCACTGGGCTTGAAAAAAAGCATAGAGGACAGCAGAGAATCTATTGCAACAGAGATCAAGGGACTAAGAAATAGTCATGAGGAGCTAAAAATGCTATAAATGAGATGCAAAATAAAATGGATGTGACCATGGCACGGAATGAAGAGGCAGAGGAGAGAATAGGTGAATTAGAAGATAAAATTATGGAAAAAGAGGAAGCTGAGAAAAAGAGATAAAAAAATTCAGGGTTATGAGGGGAGAATAAGAGAACTAAGTGATGCAATGAAATGGAACAATATCCATATAATAGGAATTCCACAAGAGGAAGAAAGAGAGAAAGGTTGGGAGGTGTACTTGAACAAATCATAGCTGAGAACTTCCCTGATCTGGGGAAGGAAAAAGACATTGAAATCCAAGAGGCACAGAGAACTCCCTTCAGACATAACTTGAATCAATCTTCTGCACAATATATCATAGTGAAACTGGCAAAATAAAAGGATAAAGAGAAAATTCTGAAATCAGCTAGGGATAAACACACTCTAACTTATAAAGGGTGACCAGTAAGACTAGGGGCAGACCTTTCTACTGAAACTTGGCAAGCCAGAAAGGAATGGAAGGAAATCTTCAATGTGAGGAACAGAAAAAATATGCAGCCGAGAATCCTTTATCCAGAAGGTCTTGTCATTCAGAATAGAAGGAGAGATAAAGGTCTTCCCAAACAAACAAAAACTGAAGGAATGCATCACTACTAAACCAGTCCTACAAGAGATCCTAAGGGGAACTCTGTGAGTGAAATGTTGCAAGGACCACAAAGTACCAGAGACATCACTGCAAGCATGAAACCTACAGACATCACAATGACTCTAAATCCATATCTTTCTATAATAACACTGAATGTAACTGGACTAAATGCTCCAACCAAAACACATGGGGTATCAGAATGGATTAAAAAAAAAAAAACAAGACGCATCTAACTGCTGTCTACAAGAGACAAATTTTAGACCTGAGGACACCTTCAGATTGAAAGTGAGGGGATGGAGAACTATCTACCATGCTACTGGAAGTCAAAAGAAACCTGGAGTAGCCATACTTCTATCACACACTAGACTTTAAATTGAAGGCTGTAACAAGAGATAAAGAAGGGCATTATATAATAATTACAGGGTCTATCCATCAGGAAGAGCTAACAATTACAAATGTCTATGCATGAAACATGGGAGCCCCCCAAATATATGAAACAATCACAAACATAAGGAATCTTATTGATAAGAATGTGGTAATTGCAGGAGACTTTAATACCTCACTTACAACAATGGATAGATCATTTAGACACAGGGTCAGTAAAGAAACGGACCCTGAATGAAACATTGGATCAGATGGATTTGACAGATATATTTAGAATTCTGTATCCCAAAGCAACAGAATATACTTTCTTCACGAATGCACATGGAACATTCTCCAAGATAGATCACATACTGGGTCACAAAACAGCCCTTAATAAGTATAAAATACTTGAAGTCATACTATGCACACTTTCAGACAACAATGCTAGGACACTTGAAATCAACCACAGGAAAAAGTCTGGAAAACCTCCAAAAGCCTGGAGGTTAAAGAACACCCTACTAAAGAATGAATGGGTCCACCAGGCAATTAGAGAAGAAATTAAAAAATATATGGAAACAAATGAAAATGAAAATACCACAATCCAAACTCTTTGAGATGCAGCAAAGGCAGTCCTGAAAGGAAAATACATTGCAGTCGAGGCCTATCTCAAGAAACAAGAAAAATCCCAAACACAAAATCTAACAGCACACCTAAGGAAAATAGAAGCAGAACAGCAAAGACACCCCAAAACCAGCAGAAGGAGAGAAATAATAAAGATCAGAGCAGAAATAAACGATATAGAATCTGAAAACAAAAACAAAAACTGTAGAGCAGATCAATGAAACCAAGAGTAAGTTTTTTTAAAAAATAAACAAAATTGATAAACCTCTAGCCAGGCTTCTCAAAAAGAAAAGGGATATCACCCAAATAGATAAAATCATGAATGCAAATGGAATTATTACAACCAATCCCTCAGAAACACAAGTAATTATCAGGGAATACTATGAACAATTATATGCCAACAAACTGGACAACCTGGAAGAATGGACAAATTCCTAAGCAACCACCCATTTCCAAAACTCACACAGGAAGCAATACAAAACTTGAACAGACCCATAACCAGTGAAGAAATTGAATCAGTTATCAAAAATCTCCCAACAAATAAGAATCCAGGACCAGATGGCTTCCCTGGGGAATTCTAGCAGACATTTAAGGCAGAGATAATACCTATCCTATTCAAGCTGTTCCAAAAAATAGAAAGAGAAGGAAAACTTCCAGACTCATTCTATGAAACCAGCATTACTTTGATTCCTAAACCAGACAGAGACACAGCAAAAAAAAAAAAAAAAGAACTACAGGCCAATATCCCTGATGAATATGGATATAAACATTCTCAACAATATACTAGCAAATCGAATTTAACAGCATATATAAAGAAGTATTCACCATAATCAAGTGGAATTCATTCCTGGGCTGCAGGTCTGGCTCAACATTTGCAAATCAATCAATGTGATCCACCATATTGATGAAAGGAAAGATGAGAACCATACGATCCTGTCAATTGATGCAGAAAAAGCATTTGACAAAATTCAGCACCTTTCTTAATAAAAACCATCGAGAAAGTTGGGATAGAAGGAACAACCTTAATCATCATAAAATCCATTTATGAAAAGCCCACAGCTAATATCATCCTCAATGGGGAAAAACTGAGAGCTTTTCCCCTGAGATCAGGAACATGACAGGGATGTCCACTCTCACCTCTCACCTCTCACCTCTGGCTACTCCAGCTTTCTTTTGGTGACCATTAGCATGAGAGATGGTTCTCCATCCCTTTACTTTCAATCTAAAGATGTCTTTGGGTCTAAAGTGGGTCTCTTATAAACAGCATATAGATGGATCTTGTTTTCTTATCCATTCTGCTACCCTATGCTTTTGATTGGAACGTTTGTCCATTGACATTTCAAGTGAGTACTAAAAGGTATGAGTTTATTGCCATTATGTTTCTTGTAGAGTTGAAGTTTCTGGTGGTGCTCTCTGGCACTTTCTAGTCTTTGTTGCTATTGTTTTTGTGTGTTTTTTTTCTCCCCTCAGAGAGTCCCCCTTAAAATTTCTTGCAGGGCTGCTTTAGTGGTCATGAACTCCTTTACTTTCTCTTTGTCTGGGAAACTTTTAATCTTTCCTTCTATTTTGGATGACAGCCTTGCTCAATAAAGAATTATTGGCTGTATATTTTTCTGATTCAGCACATTGACTATCCTGCCATTCCTTTCTGGCCTGCCAAATTTCCATGGATAGGTTTTGCCACAAACCTGATCTGTCTTCCCTTGTAGGTTAGGGACTGTTTTTCCCTTGCTGCTTTCATGATTCTCTCCTTGCCTGAGTATTTTGTGAACTTGATTATGATATGCCCTGTTGATGGTTGATTTTTGTTCAATCGAGTGAGGGTCCTCTGTGCTTCCTGGATTTTGATATCTGTGTCTTTCCCCAGGTTAGGAAAGTTTTATGCTATGTGATTTGCTCACATAATGCTTCTATCCTCATTTCTCTCTCTTCCTCTTCTGGGACCCCTATGATTCTGATGTTGTTCCTTTTAATGAGTCACTGATTTCTCTAATTCTTAAATCACGCTTTTTTGCCTTCATCTCCCTCTTTTTTTCTGCTTCATTGTTCTCCATAATTTTGTCGTCTATATCACTGATTTTCTGCTCTGTCTCATCTATCCTTGCCACCATGGCATCAATTCAAGATTGCAGCTCAGTTATAACATTTTTTATTTCATCTTGACTAGTTTTACTTCTTTTATCTCCTGAGAAAGAGATTCTAATATATTTTTGACTCCACCTAGTAGTATTCTTATCGTGATTCTAAATTCTGGTTCAGATTTCTTGCTTGTATCTGTGTTGTTGAAGTCCCTGGCTTTCGTTTCTTCCTGCTCTTTCTTTTGGGGTGAATTCCTTTGTTTCATTATTTTGAAGGAAGAAGAGAAATTGCTAAGGTAAAAATATAAAATTAAATTAAAAATTAAAAACAACACACACACACACACACACACACACACACAAACAAGATCAAATAAATGGTGCCAGATTCTAGATGGGTCTGTGTCTGGTTTTTGAAAGGAGTTTGATAGATTAGAGAAAAAGGAGAAAAAAGGAAAACATTTGAAAATTTGTGAAAATGAATGCAATTAATTAGAATAAAATAAAATGTTGGATGTAAAACAGAACTTGAAAAATTTAAAAATTTAAAATTTAAAAATTTAAAAAATAAAAAATATAGTAGAAAAAATAAAGAAAAATGTTTTGAATAAAAATTGAAAATAAAAATAATTTTTCCTCTTTCTGTATTCAAGAAGAAGAAAAGAAACAATAAAGAAAAAAATTGAATAGATGAACTAGCTAAAAGACTGAAATACAATTGAAATTATGTCAGGTTTACTGTATGTCACAATTTATTTATCTATGTCACCACCAGTGAGCTTTTGAATAGCTTCTATTTTTTTTTCTGTTACTATATATCTTTTGGTAAAGATTATGAATACATGTTTGTTAGAAATTCACCTGAGTGTGTTTATTCTGTAGTGCAGAGAACAGATATGTTCAGCTTTAGTCACTGTTGCTTCATACCATGTGGTAGGGATTCAAGCTGTTTGCTTGATTGCTTGTTTGTATTTTATTTTTATTGCTTTCCCCCATTGGAATGTAAACTTTTTTGAGTATAGGTGCTTTATCTGTCTTGCTCACAGCTATGATGAACAAATGAATGCCTGGACAAATGAGTGAGAAAGCTATATCTGAAAGATATAGTGTTCAATCAACCACACTTCTTTTTTGCAATCCAGTGAACTAATTTAAAATGTTACTATACAGAAGTCCCTCACTTCCCTGATCCTCGCTGTTATCATCTGTAATTACAACTCTTAGTATGTGCTTTATTTTTATGAAGTTATTAGATGATGATGAATGTATGTGAATTGTTAAGTTTTAGAGAGATTAGTATGATTGATTATGATTATTAATAATTTCATAAAGTAACACCTATGATACTTAAGTAAACTTCTTATATAATCAAATGCAACATTGAACATGATTTGCTGTACAGTTATTGTCCTCAATTCTTGGATCATGGGGAGCATGAATATGGAATATAAACCAACTTCTACTATCCAACTGTTGTATGGTTAACCCTGATGACATTGTGACATATTTGAAAATTCACTTTAGTATCCTCCCAAACCATACTCCTGTATGTTTAGTAAATGTTTAGGCATATAATATCCTCATGTTGCCTTTTTTGGGCAAGGTTCTTTGCTCTCATCCATGAATGTTAACTTATCTGACAAATAGTTTTCACTTATGTGTTGCAAATAAAAGTTAAATACTACATTTCTACTTAAAGTAAAACATGCCTAATTATTGCAGGAGTATAATGGCTATTAAAAAAAAAAACTATATTCAGTGACTCTTCCTACCAACTGAAAAACTGGAACAAACAGAGAGCTACACAACTATCTTCCTAAAGGCTATGTCAGGTATTAGTCTTCAAAATAGAGAAGATAATATTTCTCTTATACTTAGATGGTAAGTATAATTATACAGGAGTATCACATATACAGAAATTACCATCTTTCCTCCTGCACTCTTCAACACAGTTCATGCAATTTAAAATTGCATGCAATTTATTTTTATCTCTAAAATGTAAAAGCTTCAAGCAAGATTTTTTTTTATTTCTTAAAAACACTGGGCATTTATTTTGAATGCAAGTGAACAGGTCATAATAAATGGAAGATATAAGAAAGGAAAGAAGAGATGAAGGAATGAAGATTAAGAGGACACATTTCTTATATTGCTCTTTTTCTTTTCCTTTTTCTTCTTCTCCATAATTAAACCTTCCTTCCAGGTTAATCCTTCATTAAGAGCATGGCCACAATGTCCACAAAGGCTCCTATTTGTCATCCACATGAGAAGAAGACATTGTCAAAACACATCTCCTGACACTTTTTGTGTACATTTGAACCTGCCCATTGCCCTCTTCAGAGCTCCAGTCACATCCTTGTTCCTCAGACTGTAGATGAGTGGATTCAGCATTGGTGTAAGGATTGTGTAGAACACAGAGAAGACTGTATCCTGGGCTGGGTTATGGTAAGAGTGTGGCAACATGTAGGTGTACATGGCAGCCCCATAGAACAAGGTCACTACTGTCATGTGAGATGAACAGGTGGCAAATGCCTTCTTTCTTCCCTCAACTGAACTCATGTGGTGGACTGTGGTCAGGATTTGGGCATAAGAAGCAATCACCACAGAGAAAGGAATCAGCAACATCAGGACACAGCACACATACATTACTGTTTCATAGAGGGCTGTGTCTGCACATGCCAAACTCAAGACTGCAGGTGCCTCACAAAAGAAATGGTTAATTTCCCGGGAGTTGCAGAAAGGAAAGGTCATGGTTATGGGAGTTAGAAGGAAGCCATCCAAAAAGCCTCCAAACCAGGAACCTGCTATGATCATCCAACAGACCTGGTGACTCATAAGGACAGGGTAGCGAAGGGGGTTACAGATGGCCACATAGCGGTCATAGGCCATGAGGCCCAGTAGGAAGAACTCAGCTCCCACAAGGGTGAGGTAGAGGAAGTGCTGAGCTGTGCACCCCATAAAGGATATGGTTCTTTGACCCAGCAGATAATCAACCAGCATCTTGGGCACGATGGTGGAGATGTACATCATGTCAATGAAGGAGAGATGGCTGAGAAGGAAGTACATAGGAGTGTGCAGTCGTGAATCAGTGTGGATCAGGAAGATCATAATCCCATTGGCCATCAATGCAGTGAAAAAGATGATAGAGACAATGGCAAAGAGAAGGCCTGAGATGTCCTTCTTGTTGAACAGTCCCATCAAGGTGAAGTCTGTAGAGGATGTGTTGTACACTTCCATGGATCCCATGATGGTGCTGCTGTGACCTAGAATCTTCCAAAGAAAATGAGAATATTCACAGGGAATTAATATAAGGACATATAGGTTGATTGTTAAGTAAAAACTTGTAAAAGTCTGAAGAAAATACCTAAAAATATTTCCTTACAATTTTGATGCTGATATCTATCATTTAATCTATTATAGAATGTTTTTACATAAAATTGATCACCTTAAATCAATAATTCTTTAAATACATTTGACAAGATTATGTCAACAGATGCTATTGTACTATAGTGATACATATAACAATACATAGGGTATAAACCATATTGTTATTCTGTTAAACATACCCTAGTCTGGTGTGTGCATGTGTGTGTGCGTGCACGTGTGTGTGTGTGTGTATAACTACTATGTTAGTTTAAATTGGCATCCTTATTAAATGAATCTTTTTTTAAGTTTATTTATTTATTTTGAGAGAAAGGGAGAGAGAGAGAGTGAGCAAGGGAGGGGCAGAGAGAGAAGTTGAGACAGAATCCCAAGCAGGCTCCACATTGTGCAGTGCCTAATGCATGGCTCCATCCCACAAACCATGAGATCATGACCGGAGCCAAAATCAGGAGTCAGACCTTCAACTGACTGAACCACCCGAGTGCCCCAAAGGAATCATTATCATAATCAACAATACCACCATCTTAAAAATATCCCAGCACTGATGATAAGTAGTCTATCTCTGCCATTTAGCTACAAATGAGTGATTGTCAATGTGGACTGTGAGAATTTGAGAATTATGAGTATTCTTTTGATACCATTTCATCTGTGTTGCAGGCAAAATTGTATGGGAGAAAATGGGAAATAGAAACCACTCTTGCAAACTCAGAAAAAAAAAGAGGCAATCACTCTTGTAGAATTATTTTTATTTTTAAGAAATAAATTTAAATTTAGGATGATGAAGAATTGGCATTAGGATTATGTATTAGCATCAGCATTCGCTATTTATTAGTATTTAGTATTTGCAATTAGGATTCAGAGGAAATAACACAGGGACATACATGGTTAGCCATAAACCACCTGCTATTTTGGAAATTGAATTTTTTTCATATAGATTGGTAATTAAAAATACTGATCATATTTTACTTAATTTCAAGTGGTGATAAAAGAAAAAAATCTACAACAAGCTTTTTGAAAGTTAATTATTATTTTTCATATGTTTAACATTAAGTATGTCAAGGTAAGATATATTTTACCAATGTGTTTTTAAGGTAGATTGACCAAACTAATCCATTCCTGTAAATATTATACAAATATGAGCATTTGAATTAATTGCACAGAAAAGAAAATGCTATTAAGAATAATTACAGGGGCACCGGGGTGGCTTAGTCAGTTGAATGTCTGACTCTTGATTTTTGGCTCAAATCATGATCCAAGGGTGGTGGAATCAAGCCCCATTGGACTCCATACTGAGTATGGAGAGAGATTCTCTCTCTCTCTCTCTGCTCCTCTTCCCTGTTGTGCACACTCTCTCTACCTATTCTATCTTATTTAAAAATTTAAAAAGAATAATTAGAAAAACACTGTAAAGAGTTTACTTTGTGCGAAGTGCTTCATTTCGATTGACTTGTTGAGCTTCACAATAAACCTAAGAAGTGAGGAACTATAACCCTCATTTCACTGATGGCAGAATTGTGAATAATGTTCTTCTGGTCACACATACTCTTAATGGCAGGGATGTTTGGACCAGGCAGCCTCAAATCATTCTGTGTTCCTACCTACAATCCAAAATATTAGGCATTTACATTATCTGTCAAATTAAATGTGCCAACAATGTAAATCTGTGAATTTTTTAACTTTATGCAATAATTAATATTGCTAATGAAAATATGTCATAATTGAGAATATACCGCACAAATTATTATACTCAAGACTGCTGTTTTTAATAGAATAAACTCTATTTTTCTCTTTTATCTTTTTATGTGTATGAATTTCAAACTATTTGAAACACATTTTATAAATTTCCCTGACACCATATACCATGTCATCATCATTTCCAATCGGCCTCATTTCCTTTACCTTTCTAATTAAAATATGTATCTGAAGGGAAAATGCTGTCAAGTTTATGGAATAGCCTAAATATAAGTTGTATTCTGTTTCCACACCTTTCACATTTTCAGTCTAACTCTTATGATGCACTAAATTCCCAGTAACAGATGCAAAATTATGTATTCCTTTACAAGGTCAAGTAGTTTTCCCGGTTCATCATTCACATGCATTCTAAAATATTTTAAAAATATCTATCTTTCTGTTTTTTTTTTCTCTATCTCATCCTATAGTCCTAGCATAACAAAGGCAAACTCTAAAGTCTTCTCTATTTTGCATCTGGCTGGCCTTACTCTCCTTTTTGCACGTAAAAGTTCTAAATGGTCAGAGAGCAAGTCCTGTTTGGTTAAATCTGCTATTTTACTATGAGGAAACATGATGAGAAGGACCCATACTTATTAAATTTCTGCTGAGGACAGATTATATTACTTTGTTATGGTTAGTACAAATGAAAATAATCAGAAAATGTCTAGAATAATTGTGTGACCTTATACAGGAATTTTCTTCTGCAATATTATAGTAGACATAGAGTAAAGCAAAATTTAGAATCAGATAAATTGAGTTATTCTACTCATGTTAATGCTGTTACCTTGGATTCTCTCCCCCAAACACTCTGAGCCTCAGTTTCCATTTATATTAGATTTTTTTTTAATTTTTTAATGTTTATTTTCAGAGAGAGAGAGGGAGAGAGTGAGGAGACAGAGTGAGTGGTGGAGGAGCAAAGAGAGAGGGAGACACTAAATCTGAAACAGGCTTCAGGCTCTGATGTCAGCACAGAGCCCGATGTGGGGCTCGAACTCAGGAACCATGAGATCATGACCTGAGTTGAAGTGGGACACTTAAACGACTGAGCCACCCAGATGCCCCTAGATTTAGATAATATAATATACAGGGCTACTCTATGGATCAAATGAGAAATTCTTAGATGAGAATATTTTATACAATGCAAAGTAAAATGCCAATGTTTTACCCATATATGTTAGTTATTTCAAAACTATTGGTATGTGAGAATCTCCAATTTCTTATTTAAGTAGTCCACATATTCAACTAAAATACATGGATTTGAATTGCAAAATAGTCTTTGAATTCAATTCTATGGGCTCTGGAATTCCTGGCAAAACTATTTCAGCCATTAAATTCTATATTTTTTCTCTAATTATGTCTTCACTTGAAGGAAATCTCCTTTAGCATAAATTCTCAGAAATATGTACATCACATTTAAGCCTGAAGAGAATCTGAACATCTATGAAAAGCATATATATGCTTGGGCTGGAAATTATGAGAACATAAGAAAAAAGTTATTAAGTAGCACCAGAGTGGCTCAGTAAGTTAAGCATCTGACTCTTGACTTCAGCTCAGGTCCATGGGTTCCAGCCTTGAATCGGGCTCCATGCTGATAGTATGGAGCCTGCTTGGGATTCTCTCTCCTCTCTCTGCCTCTCTCTCTCTTTCTTTCTCTTCCTCTCTTTCAAAATAAATAAATAAATAAAATTGAAAAAAAGACAAAAATATTAAATGAAATTGACATGACTTTATTGGATGAAATTGTTTTCAGAACTTACTTAAATTATATTTGTTACACTATATCACAAATTTTTAAAAAATGTAATACATTTATTTTATCTTGACATTTGCAAATATTCCCTTATTTTGTAAGGAGTACACATTTGATTGAGTAGAGATGTTTGAAATTACTTCTCCTACCTAACTTGAAGTCAGAATATGATTCTTGCTCAGGCCTGGGATGATCACTAAGCCCATCCTTTTAATAAAATTACAATGGAATCTCTAAGTTGTAAGTTGCAGCCTTTCCCTGATTCTATATGACCACTGGTGAACTTTCTGCCAAATGAAAGAACATACTTTATGTTCTTTCAGTGCAACAGGTCCATTGCTAGGAAGCTCTGTGCTCACTTGCATTAAGAATTGCCTCACGAAACTTCCATCTTTGGCTTCTAGATCTACTCAGAAGCAGCTTCTTCCCTTTTTAACTTTCAGCCTTTCATAATGTGAATATGGTTATAATCTTTCTTCATGCTTTTCTGTATCAAACTTCCTGATTACCATATGAATGCACTCATGAAGACCTTGCCAAAATGCTCAAGTTTCAGACACTAACTTGAGATGATCTTTGACAATGTCCATTTTAAAACGCAATATCTCAATTTCAGCAACTACTTCATGTGAAGCTTTTCCGATGCAGAATACACTAAGAATATTACTTTTATATTTTTATATCAGATTAATCACACTGTTGACACATTATGTACACATTAAAACTCTTCTGGTTGAATTATTATATGAGAGTTCTCAAGCCAGGTCAATTCTTAGTTGTGCAGTTTTTTTTTAATGTTTATTTATTTTTGAGAAAGAGAGAGACAAAATGCGAGTGAGGGCAGGGCAGAGAGAGAGAGAGAGGGAGGGAGAATCTGAAACAGGCTCCAAGCTCTGAGCTGTCAGACACGGAGCCTGATGTGGGGCTCAAATCCATGAGCTGTGAGATCATGACCTCAGCCCAAGTCAGATGCTTAACTGAATGAGCCATCCAGGAACCCTCATACTTGTGAAGTTTTTAAAATAAATGCAAAACCTTACATTTAACCCTAAATCTTCTTTATATTTATAAATTCTGCAAAAATTGTAATCATCCATAATCAAATCAAATTGAATAAGAAAGACATACTTATTAGACAGTAAAATGTCAATGTAATCAGACAATTTCACCAAGTGTCTATTATTGTTTACAACATCAATCCAAGAAGTGACTTAGAACTATATTCCTTTGTTGACCATGTAGTCCTCCTTCCAGAACCTCTAAAGAGATCACACACTTGGATAACCATTGGATAACCATAGTTAGAGAGACCCACTCTTTTTGATTAAAGTTTATTCCATGGTATGGTGGACATTTAAAAAAATGTTTCTGAACCACTATCAGAGTGGAACTGAAATATACAAGTATCTGTACAACCTTTAAAATCATTATGGAAGAGTGATATGTAAAATGTTTGCATCACTGACAAGGCAAGAGCTCTGGGCTTGAAGTCAGAGGACCTACAGGAGTCTGCCTATGTGTCATTAAGGCAAGTACCTCCATCTTCCAAACTTCAGTTTTCTTTTCTGTAAAAAGAGTGCAAGGATACAAATACAATCATGCCAGTGCTGGTGGTGATGGGAGCTCCAGCAGGGAATTAGGAAGACTTTTCATAATTGATGCCGTATAAACTAAGACTAAATGCAAGTTTTTCATTTAAATTTTCTGTGTCTTTCCAATAGTATTGCCCTTTTCCCATCCAATTAATAAGGTCAATTTTTGCTTAAGTCATTAAAAAAAGAAAAAAAAGAGAAAAGGAAAGATTTTGCTAAGATCATGTACACACAGACATAAACAGGTATTATTAGGAAAGAATATTCTTTGCACTGTTCCACTCAATAGCACCATTACAACTGTATATTTGAAATGCATTCTCTAGATAATTTCCAGAAATAATTAAACAAACAGTCTGCTTCTCAATGTATTTGAGGTGGGGGATGTGGGGCAGTCATCACCTCACTAAGTTTCCACCTGAGATTTGCAGCCCATGAGTTGTAGACAGCCCTGTCTCCATTTCCTTAAATTTAACTTGCATAAGTCTTTGATTTATTGAGACCCTTAAAAAATGTTGTGGAAGCTCATTAATTTCCTTATTCACCAAATATTTAAAGTGTCATTTGAAGACCCAGGCTATGTGCTCGTCAGCATTTGATTAGTCACCTGTGATCTTGGTGGACACCTTCAATAGACCTGGATTTTCATTAAAGAAATAGGAATTAACAATAAACAGAGTTGGTCTAGTATTTCAGCAGCCCCTAGATAATCACTAAATTGCTTAACTCTAATAATGAATTTTGCATTGTGCAGAAAAACTTCAAACTATTTAATCCAACCATTTAATTTCCAAAGAGCTTCAAAATGATTTATTCATTTACCCAATATCTTCCCATTTTAACCCCATCAATTTACAATCCTCAATACTTTTCTCAGGCATGCAATTTGAATGCTATGTATTAAAAGCAGCTTGCTACACACATTTCTTGGTATGCGTAAAAGAAGGGAATGCACATCATCAATATAAAAAATCACCTGATGCCTAAGTTTATATTAAACTTAGGTCCAACTAAGATAATCTCTGTCACTTACTTAGAGGTGAATCCTCTCCACACAGTCATTCAGAGTAGGGTGCGTTGTTCAAAGGTAAAGACGGTCATACAAAATTTGTTAAAAATGAATGAATGAGTAAATGAATGAATGAATGAATGAACACATAAATACAAAAAAAAAAACTCAGCAGGAAAGCATAAGAACTTTCTATAACTAAGAAAGAAATGGGAAATTAACAAAGACTTCAGAAAACAGAAAGTGATCTGTCACTAGAAGAGAAATTATTAAGCTTAATGGATTTGATTTATCCTCTAGTTTATGTTAACAAATTAAAAACACAAAGCTATTCACAGTCATAGGTATCCATGGTAGGAGAGATTTCAAGATCTGGCCAGTCTGTATGCCCAGATGTCTGCTGCATGAAAATCCAGCACACAGAGGTTTTTAATTTGTATTTTTGAACTTGGATTTTCTGAACTATAGACTAAAAGTATCCTTAGCAACTGGTGATGGAATTAGCACAAAGAGATATGCACAGCAAGTTATCAAGAGCTATTTTGCAATATAACTCTGCAGAAGGAAGTATCATTAAAAGAAAATTCCCATCCTAAAACTCCTGAGACATTTTGCAATGCCAGGACAAATCATACAAATTTTCCATTCTTCTATAAAGATGTGTTAATTCTTGCATTCTATCTTTGCAAGAAAATAGCTAGAAACCAAAAAGAGACAACTATGAAAGATTAAGAAGGAAGAAAGCTGCAGACCATTAAAGAATGCTAAATCATCTCTGGGTGTTCTGTGTTTGGATTCCCTAGCACAAAGGGGAGCACCCAGAGGGAAAAGAGGAAGGAATTTAAAGTTTTATGACAATGACAGAAAATGAGGTGCTTTTAAAAAAAGCACATCTCATCCGTATGGATTTCAGTATATATTAATGAGACAGATTTGTCACAGCTAATTAGAATTGTATTCATGGGGTGGAAGAGAGTGAGCCC
The DNA here is from genome assembly GCF_027475565.1 of Acinonyx jubatus. Taxonomy (NCBI): domain Eukaryota; kingdom Metazoa; phylum Chordata; class Mammalia; order Carnivora; family Felidae; genus Acinonyx; species Acinonyx jubatus. Next base: position 82,516,033 of record NC_069380.1, read on the forward strand.
TAAAGTCATATTGGGCTTTGAAAAAATGTTTCCACCACTTGGTTCCCAAGTGCAAGTCCCTGATATTCTGACCATTTCATCAGAAATTTCCTCCAGCATCTTTTCCTACTAGAGAAATGTGGGAATTACCGTGAAAAACAATAAAAAAGATTACAATAGCCTAATTCATGCTATTTATTTTAACATTTTATTGATGTAATAATAATTATTACATCTGTGTATTATGGCAATACATACCTTGAGGAAAATATGAAATGTTTAAAAATTTAGAATATTCCTTAATATCCAGAGATAGTTGCCAGAAACATATCATATAGAAAGTTATCTGTACAGGGGCACCTGTGTGGTTCAGTTGGTTGGGCTTTGTGGGTTCGAACCCTGCATCCGGCTCTGTGCTGACAGCTCAAAGTCTGGAACCTGCTTCGGATTCTGTGTCTCCTTCTCTTTCTGCTCCTACTCCACTCATTCTCTCTCTCTCTCTCTCTCTCTCTCTCTCTCTCTGTCTTTCTTTCTCTCAAAAATAAGTAAACATATTTAAAAAAATTATCTGGGGGCTCCTGGGTGTCTCAGTCGTTTGGGCGTCCAGCTTCAGCTCAGGTCTTGGTCTCCCAGTTCGTGAATTTGAGCCCTGTGTCAGACTCTGTGCTTACAGCTCAGAGCCTGGAGCCCGTTTCAGATTCTGTGTCTCCCTCTCTCTCTGACCCTCCCCCATTCATGCTCTGTCTCTCTCTGTCTCAAAAATAAATAAACATTAAAAAAATTATAAAAAAAATTAAAAAAGATTATTTGTACAAAATTGCATTTCCATTGTGTGTATATATACATGCATAAGTACAGTGTATGTGTGTATACACACACACATACTGTATAATATTTATATACTAACACATATATATGCATAGGTATGTTTATGTATTACATATAGTTTGGCAATTTATATTGTTCACGAACTACTTCTTAAGAAGTGTCCTTCATGTGAAATACTCTTCCAAATGTAACATTCAATGTCCACAGGGTATTCTATTTTATGGATATACTCCATTATATTTAACCAATATTTCAATTTTGATGCACACATTGTTTTAACAGTGGCAGTAATAAATCATGTAATGATAAAAATTCTTATACTTAATTCTGAGTGTGGATCCTTTGAGTGGTTTTTTTCACAACGTTTTCTTCCATCAGAACTATTTAATCATTTTGTGTAAATATATTTAAAGTTTTTATTTATTTTTTTAAATTTTTATTTATTTTAAGATTGTATATATATGTATGTATATATACATATATACATATATGTGTATACATACATGTGTATATATACATATATATGTGTGTATATATATGTGTATATATATATATGTACATATATATATATATATATATATATATATATATATGAGAGAGAGAACGAGAGAGAGAGCTAGTAGGGGAAGGGCAAAGAGAGAGGGAGAGAGAGAATCCCAAGCAGATTCTGCGCCGTTAGCTCAGAACCTCATGTGGGGCTGGATCACATAACTGTGATGTCATGACCTGATCCAAAATCAAGAGTTGGATGTTTAACTTACTGAGACACCCAGGTGCCTCTTTATTTCACTTTTAAGTTGCATTTTTACAATTTCCCACTTTACTTTTCTACTGTCTATCAGTTCCCATTTCCCTGATGCATTCTCATAACACTGTAAAGATAAATAAACACACAAATTTACATGTCTGGTAATTCTGGCATAAGATAACTTAATATAATTATTTTTAAAATTTTTTAGTAAGGTTAAAACTTTGAATATCTGTCCATTTGTTTTTATTTATTAGAAATGCTATTTTTTTAACTTTCTCTTTGAATATTTAAGTATGAATATGTGTCTTCCCTGTATGTCTCAAGTATTGCTTGCATTTTATCATTTTTTTATTTTGTTATTGTTCATAGCTTTTTTTGTTAATCAATAATATTTTTTTAATTATGGAGTAAAAGTCATCATTACATCTGTAGTTTCTTCTACTGATTCTATACTTTGAAATCCTTGAATAGCTTCAATGTGAGAAACTTTTTTTTTTAACTTTTATCAGTTTTCATTTGTCTGTATGTGGGGATGTTTTACACTTAATTCTTCAAAGTCTAGAATTTGGATATATGAATATGAAGCAGAGATTTACTGTATTGTCTCTGAAAATTATGTATTTGTCCTAAAATCAACTATTGATAATTTATTCCTTTATCCAGTCAGTTTCAATGTCATTTTTTTTTCATATACTAAATCTTTGTAATTTTCAGGAACCTAACTCTTCTAATTCTTAAACTGTAACTAAAAACTAACATTTTATCAGATATGTCATTTGAAATATTTTTCCCCATTCTGAAGGCTGTCTTTTAGTTTTTTTATTGTTTCCTTTGCTGTGCAGAGATTTTTATTTTGATAAAACCCAATAGTTCATTTTTGGTTTTGTTTCCCTTGCCTCAGGAGACACATCTACAAAGAAGTTACAAGGCTGATGTCAAAGAGGTTCCTGCCTATGTTCTCCTCTAGGATTTTGTTTCAAGTCTTACATTTAGGTCATCAATCCATTTTGAATGTATTTTTCTGTTTGGTATAAGAAAGTGGTCCAGTTTCATTTTTCTGCATGTTCCTATCATGTATGTTGGTTTTCCCAACATCATTCGTTGAAAAGACTGTCTTTTTCCCATTAAATATTATTTCCTGCTTTGTCAAAGATGAGTTGACTATATAGTTGTGGGTCTATTTCTGGGTTTTCTTTTATTTTTTTTTAATGTTTTTAATCTTTATTTATTTTTGAGAGAGAGAGAGACAGAGCATGAGCAGGGGAGGAACAGAGAGAGAAGGAGACACAGAATCCGAAGCAGGCTCCAGGCTCTGAGCTGTCAGCACAGAGCCCAATGCGGGGCTCGAACCCACGAACCGCGAGATCATGACCTGAGCCGAAGTCAGACACTTAACTGACTGAGCCACCCAGGTGCCCCTATTTCTGGGTTTTCTATTCTGTTTCATTAGCATGTGTGTTTATATTTGTGTTTGTACCCTGGTGTATGATCATTACAGATTTTTAATATAACTTGAACTCTGTTACATTGATCCATGTGTCTGTTTTTGCCTAAAGCAAGCAGAAGAAATAATATAATAAAGATTAGAGCAGAAATAAATACTTTTTTAGAACAAAAAAAAGGAATTGTATTAAAAAAAAAAAACTAAGAGCTAGTTCTTTGAAAGAATTAACAAATTGATAAACCCTTAGCCAGACTCATCAAAAGAAAAAGAAACAGATAAAATCACAAATTAAAAAGGAGAGATCACAACCATCACCACAAAATGCAATTATAATAGCATACTACGAAAAATTATATTCCAACAAATTAGGCAATCTGGGTAAATGGACAAAATCCTAGAAACTCACTATTATTACTGAAACAGGAAGAATTAGAAAATTTGAACTGATCCATAACCATCACAGACATTGAATCTGTAATCAACAATCTCCCAACAAACAAGACTCCTGGGTTTGATGGTTTCCCAGGGGAATTCAACCAGATATTAAAGGAGAGTTAATACCTATTCTTCTCAAACTGTCCCAAAATATATAAATAGAAGGAAAAAGTCCAAGCTCTTTCTATGAAGCCAACATTACAATGATTCCAAAACCAAACAAAGACCCCACTACACAGGATAACTATAGGCCAATGTTCTTGATGAGCTTGGGTGCAAAAATTCTCAACAATTCAACAGTACATTACAAGAATTATCCACCATGATTAAGTGGGATCTCTCCTGGGCTCTAGGGCTGGTTCAATATTCACAAATCAATCAATGTAGTACACCACATTAATAAAAGAAAAGATCATAACGTTATGATCTTGTCAATAGATGCAGAAAAAGCATTTGACAAAATACAGCATTCATTCTTGATTAAAAAAAACCCCTCAACAAAGTAGGGACACATAGAACATACCTTAACATCATAAAGACCATATATGAAAAACCCACAGCTAACATCAGTCTTAGTGAGGAAAAACTGACTTTCCCGGGTCAGGAATAAGACAGGGATGTCCACTCTTACCGTTACTATTTCAGATAGCACTGGAAGTGCTAGCCTAAGCATCAGACAACAAAAAGAAATAAAAGGCATCCAAATCGGCAAGGAAGAAGTAAAAATTTCACTATTTGTGGAGGACATGATACTCTATGGAGAAAAACCTGTAAGACTCCACCAAAAAATTGTAGAAGTGATACATGAATTCAGCAAAATCATAGATATAAAATCAATGTGCAGAAATCTGTTGCATTTCCATACACCAATAACGAAGCAGCAGAAATAGGAATCAAGGAATCAATTCCAATTGCAATTGCACTAAAAACAGTAAAATACCTACGAATAAACCTAACTAAAAAGGTGAAAGGTTTGTATTCCAAAAACGATAGAACATTTATGAAAGAAACTGAAGAGGACATAAAGAAATGGAAAAGCATTCCATGCTCATGGATTAGAAGAACAAACATTGTTACAATGTCTATACTATCCAAAATAATTTACACATTTAATGCAATCTCTATCAAAATACCACAAGCATTTTTCAAAGAGTTAGAACAAACAATCTTAAAATTTGTATGGAACCCGAAAAGACCCCAAATAGCCAAAACAAATACTGGAAAAGAAAAACAAAACTGGAAACACCAAAATTCTAGATTACAAGCTATATTACAAAGCTGTCGATGCACAGTACAATACTTGCACAACAGATGTTTGTGTGTTGATTTGTATCCTTTGTGTTTACTGAATTCATTTATCAGTTCTTGCAGCTTTTTGGTGGAGTCTCAGATTTTCTATATAGAGTGTCATATGATCTGCAAATAGTGAAAGTTTAACTTCTTGTATTGGCCACCATTCTTTACAAACTATGTTTATGTGTGTGTGTGTGTGTGCGCGCACGTGTGTTATTGAGTTTTCTCATCAACAAAAAAATGGTTCTGTAGATAAAAACATTCGATGCAAGAGATCTGAATTTTTGCCAATGCTGCTCTTGACAGCAGATTGTGTAACCCAGTACAGCTTGCTGGAACTCTGTTTCCTTATCTTTACAATAATCATTTTGAACAAATCAGTAATAACAAATACAGGGTATTTGTGCCTGGCAACTACACCCTGGCACTCACCCCCAGGAGCACGCCTGTATCCATCCTGGTTGATGAGATTATACCACTCTTCTTACAAACCTTAACTCTGGCCTTCATCCTTGACGAAATTCTCAACACAGAAATCCAAGAAGCCACTGTCAATTGTTGAAATTAGCACATGTCATAAATCCATTGATCAGTCATTGTACTTACTCCCTTGAACTTTCTTCCTGTATGAAAGATTCCTCACATTTCCTTTGGACGTCATCTACACAGTGCTTGCTGATTGTCAGGCCCTTGGCAGGTCCTGGAAGACCACTGGATTCCTTGTCTCACCATAGTGTTCAATTCACCTGTACTCCTTCCCATGGATGGTCTTGTTCTTCTTAGGGACACCAATTAATGCCAAAAATCACTCTATCTGCTATATACAGGTGCATTATTTTTAAGCAAATCATGTGTTCATGATGTTCTAAATATCAGAATAGAAACCACAGTTTAAAACTTTGGTCATATACTTCCTGAAGTTGCTGAAAGGGCCTGTGCACTACTCAAACTATTGTCAAGTTTTTTTTCTGAAAGAATTAGCAATTATATCTGCAGGAATATTACCCATTTCATTTACGAAGAAATGAAGGCTGAGACGGCAGAGTCATCTAAATGACAGCATGAGTGATTAGCAGGACTAAAGGTCAAATTAATCACTGTTCTAGGCATTACTAATTCTTCTATGAATACAAGTTATGTATTTTCCTTATAGGTTTCCACCAGAGGAAGCACAAATTCCTGACCTTATCCATTGGATCTAGCACTGATGTTCAACCTGATTTTTCTGCTCCACGCCTGAACAGCTCACAAGTGGAGAAATGACTACATACTCCTTTAAAGGACTTAAAATTTTTTCACTATATTTGCACAGCTATTACTGTCTGAGCTACATAACTTTTAGTATTTGAAACTTGTATTGAATGATAAAATACTCTCTGAGAAGAAAACCATTCCACTCACTCTAATGAAGACTTTTCCTTGCAGTAACAGCTTTCATTTGAGATTGTTTTCTCCTAATGTGGAGAAGACAGAGCTCAGGGAAATATCGACCATTTATTTCTCCTCCACACACAGATTGTTCATTACCAGTACCCTCTTACATATTCAGGAGGGGGAAGGAATGCTGACTTGGATTGTGGAATGCCAAGGAAATGTTACCTACCATATGCACAAGTGAAACTAAATGACATTTGGTCCAAGTTCTACTAATTAACTCTTCTTTCTAAAAAATATTATCCTCATTGCTACCCACTCCCAAAATGCACACAGCCAAATCCTAAAAGTAAGGCTAATAAAATTAACAAACTTTTATTATTTAATGCCCATCCCCACCCCACTTTTACCAGCTCCATTATATCTTGTGACAGCTTCTAGTGATTTCTTGAGTGAAATACACTATCAGAGGGTTACATGGGTTTTAAGAAGGTTTTCATTAATAAAGTTTAAATCTTACTTTTTTTGGTTCACAGAAAGTTCAGAAGATGGTTCAGTGAGTTACCATATATTCCTTCTCTTTCTCCTATTATTTATATCCTGTATTAGTGTGGTTCATATATTACAATTGATGCGCTAATTTTCATACATTATTATTAATTACAGTCTATAGTTTATATCAGGATTCACTCATCCTGTTCTATGAATTTGGACAAATGCATGTCATGTAACTTCCACTACAGCATCATACAGAATAGTTTCACTGCCCCAAATCCTGCGTGTTCTCCCTATTCATCCTTTCCTTTCCCTAAGCCCTTGGCAGTCCTAATCTTTTTATTATTTCTATACAGCTTCTTTTTCTAGGATGTCATATAGCTGGAATCATATAGTATGTAGCTTTTTCAGATTATCTTCTTTCACTTTGTCCTATATGTTGAAGATTCCTTCATGTCTTTCCATGGCTTGATAGCTCAATTCTTTTTATTGCTGTATCATATTCTATTGTCTAAACGTACTATAGTTTGTCCATTCACCTACTAAAGATAACTTGATTAATTCTAAGTTTTGGGTGATTATGAAAAAAAAAATTCTATAAACGTCCACTTGCAGGTTTTTGTATAAACATAAGTTTCCGAATCAGTTGGGTAAATCATGAGAAACACAATTGCCAGGTCATATGGTACGGCTATGTTTCATTTTGTAATAAACTACCAAACTGTCTCTTCAAGTAGATGTACTATTTTGCATCCCCACCAGCAGTGAATGTGAATTCCTGTATTTTAGAATTTTGGTATTGCCAGCAGTTTGAATTATAGCCATTCTGAGTGTGATTCAATATAATTGTTGTTTTAATTACTATATTATGAAAGTATGCTTATTTATCCTTTTTCTAATCATTCTAATAACATTTACTTTCAATTCCTGTAGTTGGGATATTAAATTTACCTATTATCAATCCTTTGTACCTTAGTATAATTAACAAGGGAGTATGATTATGTAAGCTAAGGATAGAAAAAGGAAAATGGGGGAAGTAAGAAAAAAAAGCATGGATATTATAAAGATGAAAAGCAATTACATTTGTTAAAAATAGCTAAAATAATACTAATATTAATTACATTTTTCATATTTGATCTTTAAAATCTTATAAAGAAAAATATATATTAGCTAAAATGTCACAGGAAAGGAAATTTGGTTCCATTGATATTAAGTGATGGACAGAGTTTCTTGAAAAAAATGGACCTGAAATTAATGCTCAGTTTTCAGGATCAGTCCCCTCTTTCTTTTCTGTTTTATGTATTGTGTTTCTTGTACTTCACCATCTTTGAGTTGGAAAGAAACTCCCTAATATCTGACACATGATGCTCCCCAAGCCAGTCTGAAAAGATCGAAGGATATGAGATCTTCCAGAAATAAAGACTCAAAAAGATTAACTCTGGTTTGCAACTGATAGCCTTGCTGAATTAGATGCAAGCAGGTCTGTTTTCCTGATTAACTGGTAGTCCAATCCACAGTGTTTCAACATGTATTGTTTCATTGGTTAAATATTTTGTCTACCACTCAACAGCTTTTGTAGTGCAGTAGAAGGCTTGGCTGTTATTTACCTCACCCACCACAACTAGTGCCTGTCAGCAGCAAAACATCACTGAACCCAGTGAGGATTTTTTCAGACTGGTAAGAACACAAAGCCTGGCATAGCACCATGCAGAAATGGCCCAAGAGGTCTGGGATATGGTTCAAGTTCTTCAACTGGGTCTACAATTAAACCTAAACACATGCATTCTCTGGACTTCAGCTTCCTAAAGAAATTGTACTAAGTCATTTCCAAAGAATTTGCCAGCTCTAGCTTTCAAATGAAAAACTACTTCTTTTCTTCCATTTTGAAATGTTATCCAATGGAAAACCAAATGTTGCAACAAAGAAAAAGTGGGCTATTCACTTTTTCTTTGAAAGAGAAAGATTTATAAAAACATCCCCACACAACTTACATCTAGAGAGACATTCCAGAAATCTAATAATTTTAATGAATTGAAGAAACTTAAAATGGATTAGTGAATTTGTGAATTAACTGAGCACTTTTTTCTCTCTCATCTCTCAATGTCTTCTGATGTAATAATTAATTACCATTTAACAAATATAACATCATAGAATTGACCTACAGAGGATTAGTCTGCATTTTTGCAATAATACATGATTCATTTTCTCCAGCTCTAAATTTACATAAAGGAAGAATATTTTCAGTTGTTAATCAAAGAAAGATGTCTGGGTTTTCTAAATACTGATTTGTGTGTACTTAAGTATTCCCTTTGAAGTGTTCTGACACTTCAGTCTCTTTCAAATGTATACACCTCTAACCCTTTCATAAACCCCATCAATATGCCTTTAAACAATGTAATAAACATCACTAGTTTTTATGAGAACACTGACAGTGATCAGACTATGTAATATTAACCAGACATTTGGGAGCATTTATATAAATTAATTACAATCAGAGGAGTGGTGTGAGATAAGAATTGGAGTTGTATAGTTTGTTGTCACCTTGGTTTCCATACAACACCCAGTGCTCATCCCAACAAGTGCCCTCCTCCCCGCCCACCACCCACTTTCCCCTCTTCTCCAACCCCCCATCTACCCTCAGTTTGTTCTCAGTCCTTAAGAGTCTCTTATGGTTTGCCCCCCTCTCTCTCTGTAACTTTTTTCCCCTTCCCCTCCTCCATGGTCTTCTGTTAAGTTTCTCAAGATCCACATATGAGTGAAAACGTATGATGTCTGTTTTTCTCTGCCTGGCTTATTTCATTTAGCATAATACCCTCCAGTTCCATTCACATTGCTACAAATAGCCAGATTTCATTCTTTCTCATTTCCAGGTAGTTTTCCATTGTATATATAAGCCACATCTTCTTTATCCATTCATCAGTTGATGGACACTTAGGCTCTTTCCATAATTTGGCTATTGTTGAAAGTGCTGCTATAAACATTGGGGTACATGTGCCCCTATTCATCAGCACACATATTTATTTTTATCAATGATCAAAGCAATAGAAAAGTAAAACAACAATTAAAAAAAAAAAAAAGAACTGGAATCGTAACCAGCATAGAGGGTTGCTCCAGGTGGTATGTAAAGTTTTTTCTATAAGATGTTTTTCAGAAGCCCAACTCAGAAGACCCACATGAAAAGGCAAAGCACCAAGACCTTTAGAAGAGGACATGATATGTGCAGACATGGGATTTAACACAGAACCATTTTGAGCCAGATCAGAGCTGAAGCATGTGCAGAATTCCCCTGAACTTCTCTACCTTTAACTTTAGAGGATTACAACACTAAAATCTGCTCTGGAGGCAGATCCTAGGCAATTTTTTGAACTTGAGACATATGCACTATCTTGTAAATGTGCTAAGTATGCACAGTAAACTTGGAATGCCTAAGTAATAGAATATGTATAAGTTTCCTAGTGTATATGCAAGCTTCTGGCCTCTGCCCCATCTGTATACTAAATGAAAGCTAATTGCACTATCCCCAAAGAGATACAATGCTTTAGGAAATATCCCCAGTATTCTCCTTAGTTACTGCAAGGAAATAAATGCTTCCATACCAGACTGACTGTATGCCTTGTATGTGCTACTGGCTTGCATTCACCAAGCGAAGGGACCCATTGCGTCCAGTAACAGAATGGGAGGACATGGAAAAATAATAAACACCAGTGGTATTTAGGCACTCTAGCATTATTCATGTTACAAGGTTTCACATTTTTGACAAAATTAGTGCTGATGCACTTTTCAGCATAACTGGCATTGGCAGTTGCTGAATACATTAGTAATATTACCTATGGTATAACCCCAAGTAACAGCACCCATGCACCCCTGAGCAGATGTGGATGATTTAGACTGTCAGAATCCTTCCCGTGTCACACCATGAACCCCTTGACATCTTGCCAAGACCCTTTTAAAGGCCCCGGTTACATCTGTGTTTCTCAAGCTGTAAATGAGAGGATTTAACAAAGGAGTGAGAATGGTGTAAAAGGTGGAGAAGACCTTGTCTTTGATCGGTGTGTGGTAGGATTGGGGAACCATATATGTGTACAGGGCGGCCCCATAAAACAAGGTCACCACCATTATGTGTGATGAGCAGGTGGCAAAAGCCTTCTTCTTCCCTTCTGCTGACTTCATCTGGTGCACTGTGATGAGAATTCGGGCATAAGAAGCAATTATCACAGAGAAGGGGATCAGCAGCATCATGACACAGCAAACATACATTACCATTTCATAGGCAGCTTTGTCACCACAGGCCAGCCTCAGCATGGTAGGTGCTTCACAGAAGAAGTGATTGATCTTGCGGGAACTGCAGAACGGGAGACTCATGGTGATCGGAGTGAGGAGGAAGCTGTCCAAAGCACCACCAAACCAAGAGCTGGCCAAGATCATCCAACAGACCTGGTGGCTCATAAGAACAGGATAGCGAAGCGGGTTGCAGATGGCCACATAGCGGTCATAAGCCATGAGTCCTAGCAGGAAAAATTCAGCCCCCACAAAGCCCATGTAGAGAAAGTGCTGGGCTGTACAGGCAACAAAGGAGATAGTCCCCTTACCCACAAGATAATTGACCAGCATCTTGGGCACAATGGTAGAGATGTACATCATGTCAATGAAGGAGAGGTGGCTGAGCAGGAAGTACATGGGGGTATGGAGGTAAGGGTCTATATGGATCAGGAAGATCATGACCCCATTAACTATCATGGTCATGAAGAATACAACACAAATTATGCTGAAAAGGAAGCCTGAGGTTGCACCATGAGTGAAGAGCCCTATGAGGGTGAAGTCACTGGAACAGGTTTTATTGTCTCCAACCATGGTGTTAAGTTGGACCTAGAGTGATAAGGAAATAAGTGGGGGGTTAAAGAAAATTCCAGTAGATAATATGAATCATTTAATATGTAAGTATAAGCATTAGTAAATTAAAATTACTTGTATAATATTAAACATTTTGTTCATGTGTATATGTTGTGGGGTGGATTTGCAGGTTCTTTCTTGGATATTTCTTCTTGTTGAGGAAAAATTTTGAAGCTGAGTCTCCATGGCATGAAGACGAATGGATATTTGGCAATTGATCAGTTTAAGGGAGTGTAGTTATTATTGAAGAATGTGTGGACCCCACAGATGCTTCACCTAGAGTTGGCTTCATGTTTATTTAAAACACGGATAGGGCTGTACAACAATTGATTGAGTTAATTCAAATAACCAAATAATTTAGGAAGATGTTTTATTGAATTGGGAAGTTTATGGCAACTATGAAACTGACCTGCCTCATCTAGACATAACCATTAAGTTGTAGATATGGCTGAAAATTATGCAATATAGTAAATTGGATCACTGCATTGTCCATCTGATCATTATTCAACCTTATTTTTTTCTTCACTCATTTGTTGAATTAGTAAATTGTACACCTGAAACTACTATTATACTGTATGTTAACTAACTGGAATTTAAATAAAAACAAACCAACAAAAAGATAAAGTGATTCTATTATATAATAAAACACACTAAATAAAATTACAGGCATTGTTCATTAAAATATCAGAGAACCTGGGGCGCCTGGGTGGCTCAGTCAGTTGAGTGTCTGATTTTGGCTCAGGTCATGATCTCATGATCAGTGAGCTGGAGCCCTGCACTGGGCTCTGTGCTGACAGCTCGGAGCCTGGAGCCTGCTTCAGATTCTGTCTCCCTCTCTCTCTCTCTGCCCCTCCCCCACTCATGCTCTGTTCTCTGTCAGAAATGAATAAACGTTATTTTTTTTAATATCAGAGAACCTGAAAAAAACACACACACTAATGCCCCATAATTATGAACTACTCTCAATTATAAATGTGGATTAAAATCTCCCCCAAATTAATATTAGTTATTAAACCCAGCAATGCATTAAAAAACCATATCTGCAAATCTGTTCATATAAACCCACTCCCTCTCCTTTTGTTAAAAAAATAATGTTTATTTTTGAGAGAGAAAGAGAGAAAGAGGGAGAGTGAGCACGAACAGGGGCTGAAGCTCAGAGCCCAACACAGGGTTCAAACTCATGAGCTGTGAGTTCATGACCTGATCCAAAGTCAGACGCTTAAGTGACTGAGTCATGGGCACCCCTCCCTCTCCCTCCTAATATGCTTTAAAGTTCAGCATTATTTGTGGGCTAACGATAAAAGTCCTGAATGTGGTTTGCATGAACTTTGGTAGCCTGAATATTCAGGACTCTGTTCTCTAGTGCTTTGTCAGTTTCTCACATTTGTCTCCAAGAAAATAACCAGACTCAGAAGTCCCCCCTGCCTGGAACACAATTATTCTCTATGTGGTTTCTATAATCCCAGGTCTCAGCTCACATAACTTCCCACATGGACCCTTTCTGGTGTCAGTAATAGTGTCAAATACTCTCATGATATGTTAACATATTTGTTCATAACATCAACAAAATATTGATACACAATATCAACAAAAATGATGAAATAGCTGGTACTAAACTTGGAGAAAAGTGTAAAATTAATACAATGCACTCTTAATTGAAATTCTAATAGGAACTTTTTTCTGGAGAAACTTGGTGAAATAATTCTAAAGTGTATCTGAAAGAATGAGCATATGTTAAATGTCCAGAGGGAAAAATGTTAAAAATTGACAGTACATTCACCTCTGTAACACCTATGCAAAATATGGAAGCTGAACAACTAGACAGAAAAGACGGATTAGAAATAAACATCCTTCACCACCACCACTCTCCAAAATATACAGAAAATCATAGCATGTAAGTGGTTGCTGCACATAAGATTTCAAATAAATGGAAGGATTAATTTAATAATATTTATATGGAAGTGAAGGAAAACCAAAAATATCACCCCAAACTCTTTCTCTGGCATAAAAGTTATTTTGAGCTGAAGGAAATTAAGCAGAAGCAAACTCAGATAATTAATTCTCTTTTCTACATAAAGGCAGAATATAAATTATCCTTTTCCTAGAGGCAGACTCTTATCAGCCCAGAGATGGCCCCTAATAAATCTGCAAAAAATCTTACTCTATTTGTTCCCTCCCTTATATTTACATTTCCAATGTGCTGCTCTTGGAAGTCTAAGAGCCCTATAATTTCTCTACAAACTCATTGTTCTTTTTTGAAGATGCTATATAAGTCTCAGTTTTAAGACATCACCTTGAGTTACTTTTTTTTGTTTTGGTTTCTCCTAGGTGTTATACACTGTATGCATTAATAAGCTGTTTTTCTTTTGTTGATTTGTCATTTTGTTAAAGAATCTCACCTAAACATTACATGAATAGAGGTAAAATTTTGTCTCCCTTACAGATTAAAAAAAAATTACAATTTAGAGTTAAAGGTTAAGACTTTTCTTTTAAACTCACAATCTTTACATCAGGTGGCTCAAAAGCTTGAGTAAAAAATATATTACATTTCTAAAAGAAAACTTTTAGACAAAGAAATATTATTTTTTTCATAAGAAAAAGGAATTTTCAAAGAATGACAGTAACACTTAGAATATTCTTTATTTTAAGATTTTATTTTTAAGTAATCTCTATACCAAATGTGGGGCTCAAATTTACAACTCCAAACTCAAGAATTGCACCCTCCACTAACTGAGGAAGCCAGGTACCCCATACATTTAGGATTTTCAGTATGAGAAAGCGGGTTCATGCACTCTTACACACTGATAGCATGAGTACAAATTAAAAGATTTTCTCTAGATGTTTTTGGCAACATTTATTTTATATCAAACATCTTTTATAAACATCTACACTTCAGCTATTTTTACAAATTTATTCTGAGGAAAAAATAGTATGAAGATGTGAGTATATGCAAAGATGCTAATCAATCATTGCTTTTGACAATAAAAATAAACTGGAAACAATCTAAATAATCAACATCACCAGACTGACAAAATAAAACTCCCTGCAGCTTACCTTGTACCTATTGATAATAGTGATGTAGTTTAGGGTTTCTGGTCATGTAAATATGTGCAGGATGTATTTTTGATTAAAAACACATACTACTACTCATTTACAGAAGTACATATGTATATAAAAATTATAATAATCTATACATAGTTTAGCAATTTTAGCACAGAGATAAGAAAGAATGAGCCCAAGGGCAGAGGCTCAAGAAACAGCAACCTTGAGGCTCTGCAGAATTGAATGGCGCTTGAGGAATCAGGAAGACACTTTACCAGAGCATCATATAATCTGGTTTATTTTACTTACTGAATATTATAAACTTTATATTTAGTCCCTTTCCAAGTAAAATGGACTAGATCCTGATGGTAATCAGAGTCCCATAAACATATCTTCAATCTCTCCCTGATGCTCTCAATCTTTCTGACCAGGGAGAACATCATCCTCTTACCCCCATGATAGCTTTTCCACTTGATTCCACAACTTGTAGCAGTGTGCCTAGGGTTTCTATTTGCTCCTTCTATATTCCCAACTACAATGTGACATATTTGAGAGTAGAGCCATCATCTAAATAGTCTTTATATTTGCAGTTATTAGAACAGTCTTGCATATAACAGATGGTCTACATATCAATAGATTACTCCTAGAATTTAATGACTCCTATACTTAATATTTCCCATTTCAAATGTGTACATGAGGGGACAATAAATATAAATATTTGCTTTTGCTACTCCCTGTGAAATCACACTGTACCAAAAAGGCTAACTTGGAAGACCTCTTAAGTCAGAACAAAACTGGGTCTCTGGGGAAGAAAGAAAGTGAATGATATCAGTCAGAGAGGTGATGTTGTCAGCCATTGGTTCCCTTCTAACCACATAAATACATTATCCATGCACTTTCAACACAGCTTAACAGCATCTTTCCAACCAACAGCTACAACCATTAATGAAAAGCACTCCCACCTTTTGGATACTGCCTCTTGATGTGTCTAAAATGGGCCACAAAATGTAATACATAGAATCAGTTCATGAAATAGTTACTGGCTTTATCACAATGCTACCAGAATGATTTTCCATTTGATTATCTTTATCCTAAGCCCTTCTGCAAGAAAGTGATATTTGTTTTAAACAAGTGAATGCATATTTGTAGTTGAAGCAACAAAAAATTTGCAGCCCTCTCTCAATGTTTCTATGATTATTATTACACTCTACCTATATATCTATATTATATTATAACTATACAGCATATACACATATAGTATACCTATTATACTATATCTATATACCTATATTATACTATATCTATATATATACTATATCTATTATTATACTGATGATCCCATTTTAAGTATTCCATTTTCACCTGAAAAACCTACCTTTATGTGTGCTAAATGAGTAATGTGACAGTAGTCAGAAATAGTTAAATAATAGCCTATGTTTTAAGGTTTGACAACTAGTTTTTAGTCTACAATTTGGGCTTTATTAGTTCAGTCAAAAATATTTGCCTTTGGACACTTGGCTTGTGCTTCATCTACTTCCAGTCCATTCTTCTTAAGGTAGAGCACCCTAATTCCTTAAACCTCCACCAAAATTTCTACTTTACAAACCTATTCAATTTAATTGTTTTGGCATCTTACTTAAGTCTTCATGTTTTAAATTTACATCAAGTTTGTTGTAAATGGAGGTGCAAAAAATATCTGAATTTTATCAAACCATTGACCTTTCTTATCCATTCTCCCGCCCATACCCCACCCTAGCCCCCATGCACATTATTTAAGAGATACAAATGGTTTTCTTACCCTTAGAATGTAGGTGAAGAAGGTGATAACAGCAGATGACTTATATCTAGAAAAAGGTATATGAATCAAAAGCAAAACTAGTTACAGACAACATCACAAGAGATAAGAACTTAGAAAATAAGCAGATAAAATGGAACTTCCTTGGTTTCCTTATTTCTTATCCTCATAGAGGTCTCCTTCCTTCCTTGAAGTGATGGCAGGAGATTCAGGTTGAAAGACACAAATCATCAAAAAGAAGATTGTTAGAAGTATTTAAAGATGAAACCTTAACTGGAGCCATGGATTTTACACTTCAGTGCCACAAAAACTTTGGGGCACATTGCACCAGAGAACTCAAGAGAACGTTTAAATAACCTGCAGAATGTCATCATAATCATTCTGAGATTTCTTATGGAGACATCTCCTTCTAAGAATCCAAGGGTTATGAATTAAACTGGCACTGGTTGGTACTTAACCAGACTGAGACTTCACTCAAATGTCTAAATTGTAAGCAAAGGTTCCACAGCTAAAGTGATTGGGCTGAATTCTCTCCAGTATTTTTTTTAATTAGTAGCTTGAGAACAACTATTTTATGGATGTTTCATCACCAAACACTTATGTCTTTTATTCCTCTAGAGAACAGATTAGTAATAATGGGAAAATTGCCAACAGAAGGAAAGAGAAGTTTTCATTTGGTCATTTAATTTCTCACTTCAAGAACAATTGTCAGCTCTAATCCTGTCATTTTTCTCTTTCAATAATCACCTTCTCATAAAGTCCACTCATTAACTAAATGCCACCAAAATAACTTGTACAATCACCAATTTAATAAAAGTACTGGCCAATTTGATAAGAAAGTATGTTTTTGTTTAGCCTATTGTCAGTGTCAATTTAAGAAAGTGATTATTATGAAACCTTATTTAACATAAGGTTAGAAAACAAAGTTGGTGAAAATACTTTATTCCAGATTGGTAATTCTTAATTCATGTACAAGCCACCTTTGTTTGAAAAAAAAAAAAAAAGCCATTGCTTTCTTTTTTTAAAACAACAATTCATTTAAAAAATGCAAAAACATGGAAAATAGTTCATCACTACAAAAAGCAAAAAAAATGTGCTAGTTCAATCTGAAAACTTTGATATGTTCAATTTATCTCTGGGAACACCAGACTTTGTGGTTTCAGATTAATACTTCTTGTGATTATTTAGGTATGGCCAAGATGGCAGAACAGCATGGAAGTTTTTTTTATTTTGCTGTTGTTGTTGTTGTTGTTGTTTTGTTTTGCAACTCTCCTCTCTGACATGCAGCCATATCAACACAAAACAATCTTGCACACCTAGAAAACTGATTTTAGGATTAACACAGCAATCTGCACAGCCTGAACCACAAAACTTGGCAAGTATGCAGTGCATAGAGGTGAACTGGGGATAGAGAAGCCACAGAGGGCAGGGAGCCATTTTTGCTTGTGGGGAGAGGACAGAGATGGGGGTAGAGTACAGGATTTATCCCTCCGCCCCCCCCCCAAAAAAAAGCATCTGGAGAGAAAGTGGAAAAATAGAAGCAGCCACAGGGACTGAACAGAAACAGGAGAAATAAGAGGGTTTAAATTCCATGAAGACTATAAACAGCAGGAGTGCAGAGTCTGAAACTCTGCAGCCCAATACCTGGAGGTGCTCTGGTGAGAAGGGAAAATCCCCGGGATCAGAGAGTGAGGCTCTCAGGGTCCTCAGGCTACATGGAGACAGGCGGTTCCCCTGCTGGGATGACATTTGGTACAAGCTGTATGGCCACCCCACAGGCAAAGGTCCCAGTGGGCCCCAGAGAACAACCAGATTCGCTGGTGCTGGAACAAGGACATTAAGGGGGAAGCCTGGTGCCAGATGTGTGTTGCGATTTTCCATAAACCCTGAAAAGATGCTTCTACAAGATTGTGCAAACTTTTTTGGTGGCAGCCTGGTCACCCAGCCACAGGTTCTGGGTATTGGTAGCAGTATGGTCTTGTGAAAGCTCCAGGGGGTGGGCCAGCACCCAGCCATTTCTTAGCAAGACCCTCCCCCAGAAGGTCTGAGTGGGTCAAAATCACAGTCCCTCAGAAGTGAGGGGTTGGGAAACACAGTCCCATTTGAGATAAAACTCAGGACTGATGTGCTATCTGGCAGCCTGACAGCTTGGTCACAGACAGTGTAGAAGCACAAAGTATACAGAAGCTGGAGACAAAGGAGGGGTGCTTGATTGTCGGTGGTGGATAGCACAGAGTTCCTATACTAGAGACTAGGAAGCTGAGTGACACCATTTTCACTCCTCCTGCACATGTGCATACATGCTTATACAAGCCACAGCCATCCACTCCAGTTAGCTAAGCAGCACCAACTAGTGGAGAATGGATCATTACATTAAACCCAGCTCAAATGGGCCAACAGCGCTCTTGACAAAAACAAGTCTCAGCCTGCTTAGTTTACGGACTATAAAGTGCTTCACAACTTAACTTCTATGGGAAATCAGATATAAATTCAATTGTACTTCATTCTGTTCTCTGGTCTTTTAATTTTTTTTTTCAACGTTTATTTATTTTTGGGACAGAGAGAGACAGAGCATGAACGGGGGAGGGGCAGAGAGAGAGGGAGACACAGAATCGGAAGCAGGCTCCAGGCTCTGAGCCATCAGCCCAGAGCCTGACGCGGGGCTCGAACTCACGGACCGCGAGATCGTGACCTGGCTGAAGTCGGACGCTTAACCGACTGCGCCACCCAGGCGCCCCTGTTCTCTGGTCTTTTTATTCATTTTTTTTTCCTTTTCTTATTCTTGAATACAGAAAGGAAAAATTCTATTTTTTTTCCATTTTATTAAAAACATTTTTGTTCCATTTTTTATTATATTTTTTACTTTTTTGTGAATTTTTGAAATTGTTTTTTACTTTCATTATTTCATTTTATTCTATTTTATTGTATTCATTTCTTTCAAACGTTTGAAAATTTGAAAATTCAATGAATTAATAAAGTAAATAAATTTGAATTTCCTTTTTTTTCTTCTCCTTTTTCTTTTCTTACTTTCCCTTTTTTCTCTAATCTATCAAGCTTCTTTCAACAACCACACCAAAACATACCTAAGATCTTGCATCTCTATTTTGATTTCTTTGTGTTGTTTTTAATTTTTTAATTGTATTTTTTTACTTTATTAATTCATTTTCTTACTCCAAAATGATGAAAGGAAGGAATTCACCCCAAAAGAAGAAACAAAAAGAAATGACAACCAGGGACTTAATCAACACAGATACAAGCAAGATGTCTGAACCAGAATATAGAATCATGATAATAAGAATGCAAGTTGGAGTTGAAAATAGATTAGAATCTCTTTCTGCAGAGATAAAAGAAGTAAAAACTAATCATGATGAAATAAAAAATGTTTTAACTGAGCTGCAATCTCGAATGGATGCCATGGTGACAAGGAAGGATGAGGCAGAACAGAGAATCAGTGATACAGAGAACAAAATTGTGGAGAATAATGAAGCAGAAAAAAAGAGGGAGACTAAGGCAAAAGAACAAGATTTAAGAATTAGAGAAATCAGTGTCTCATTAAAAAGGAACAACATCAGAATCATAGGGGTCCCAGAAGATGAAGAGAGAGCAAAAGGGCTGACAGAAAACTTTCCTAACCTGGGGAAAGAAACAGACATCAAAATCCAGGAAGCACAGAGAGCTCCCATTAGATTCAACAACAACAACAAAAAGACCATCAACAAGGCATATCATAGTCAAATTCGTAAAATACTCAGGCAAAGAAAGAATCATGGAAGCAGCAAGGGAAAAACAGTCCTTAGCTTACAAAGGAAGACAGATCAGGTTTGCAGCAGACCTATCCACAGAAACTTGGCAGGCCAGAAAGGAGTGGCAGAATATACTCAATTTGCTGAGTTGGAAATATATGCAGCCAAGAATTCTTTCCCCAGCAAGGATGTCATTCAAAATAGAAGGATAAATTAAAAGCTTCCCAGACAAACAAAATTAAAGGAGATCATGACCACTAAACCAGACCTGAAAGAAATTTTAAGGGGGAATCTCTGAGGGGATAAAAGACAAAAAAATAAATAAACCAAAAGCAACAAAGACTAGAAAGGACCAAGGACTGGAGAACAGTACCAAAAACTCCAACTCTACAGGTGATATAATGGCAATAAATTAGTATCTTTCAGTACTCATTCTGAACATCAATGTGTGAAATGCTCAATTCAGAAGACATAGAGTAACAGAAAGGAAAGAAAAAGAATAAGATTGATCTATATGCTGTTTACAAAAGACCCACTTTAGACCTAAAGACAACTTCAGATTGAAAATAAGGTTATGGAGAACCGTCTATCATGCTAATGGTCATGAAAAGAAAGCTGGAGTAGTCATACTTATACCAGACAATCTAGATTTTCACATAAAGACTGTAACAGGAGATGAAGAAGGGCATTATATCATAATTAAGGGGTCTATCCACCAAGAAGACCTAACAATTGTAAACATTTATGTGCCAAATGTGGCAGCACCCAAATATATAAATCAATCACAAACATAAAGAAACTCACTGATAATAATACCATAATAGTAGGGGACTTCAACACCCAGCTTACAGCAATGGACTGATCATCTAAACAGAAAATCAACAAGGAAACAATGTCTTTGAATGACACACTGGACCAGATGGACTTAACAGATATATTCAGAACATTTCACCCCAAAGCAGCAGAATACACATTCTTCTCGAGTGCACATGGAACATACAAACTGGCACACAAATCATCCATCAACAAGTACAAAAAGATCAAGATCATGCCATGCACATTTTCAGACCACAACACTATGAAACTCGAAATCAACTACAAGAAAAATTTGGAAAGATAACAAATACTTGTAGACTAAAGAACATTCTACTAAAGAATTAATGGGCTAACCAAGTTTTAAAGAGGATATTAAAAATAAATGGAATCCATTGAAAATGATAAAACCACAGCCCCAAATCTCTGGGACACAGCAAAGACGGTCATAAGAGGGATGTATATAGCAATCCAGGCCTTCCTAAAGAAGGAAGAAAGGTCTCAGATACACAACGTAACCTTCCACCTCAAAGAGCTGGAAAAAGAACAGCAAATAAAACCCAAAACCAGCATAAGACAGGAAATATTAAAGATTAGAGCAGAAATCAATGCCATAAAAACCAACAAACAAATAAAACAAAACAAAACAAAACACATTAGAACAAATCAATGAAACCGGGCGCTGGTTCTTTGAAAGAATTTACAAAATTGGTATCCCCTAGCCAATTTTATAGAAAAGAAAAAGGAAAGGACCTAAATAAATAAAATCAAGAATGAAAGAGGAGAGATCACAACCAACACTGCAGAAGTACAAAAAGAAGAAGAAGAAGAAGAAGAAGAAGAAGAAGAAGAAGAAGAAGAAGAAAGAGGAGGAGGGGGAGGAGGAAGAGGGGGAGGGGGAGGATGAGGGGGAGGACAAGGGGGAGGATGAGGGAAAGAAGAAGAGAATATTATGAGCAATTATATGGCAATAAAATGGACAATCTGGAAGAAATGGACAAATTCCTAGCAGACTATAAACTACCAAAACTGAAATAGGAATAAATAGAAAGCTTGAACACACCCATAACCAGCAAAGAAATGAAATTAGTAATCAAAAATCTCCCAAAAAACAAGAGTCCAAGGCTGGAAGGCTTTCAAGGGGAATTCTACCAAACATTTAAAGAAGAGTTAACACCTATTCTCTTGAAGCTGTTCCAAAAAATAGAAATGGAAAGAAAACTTACAAATTCTTTCTATGAAGCCAACATTACCTTGTTTCCAAAACCAGACAAAGACCCCATTAAAAAGGAGGACTACAGAGCATTTTCCCGGTTGAACATGTATGTAAAAATCCCCAACAAGACACTAACCAATGAATCCAATAATACATTCAAAGAATTATTCACCATGGCCAAGTGGGATTTATACCTGGGATTCAGGGCTGGTTCAATATCCACAAAACAATCAATAGGATACAGCACAACATTAAAAGAAAAAAGAAGAACCACATTATCCTCTCAAAAGATGCAGAGAAAGCATTTGATAAAACACAGCATCTTTTCTTGATAAAAAAGAAAAACTGAAGAAAGTAGGGATAGAAGGATCATACCTCTAGATCATAAAAGCCATATATGAAAGGCACAGAGTTCATATAATCCTCAATGGGGAAAAACTTGGGAGCTTGCCCCCTAAGGTCAGGAATGCAACAGGGATGTCCACTTTCACCACTGTTATTCAATATAGTATTGGAAGTCATAGCCTCAGCAATCAGACAACACAAAGGAATAAAAGACATACAAATTGGCTAGGAGGAAGTCAAACTTTCACTCATTGCAGATGACATGATACTCTATATGGAAAACCCAAAATATTCTACCAAAAACTGCTAGAACTGATCCATGAATTCAGCAAAGTGGCATGATAAAAAAATCAATGCACAAAAATCGGTTGCATTCCTATACATCAACAATAAAACGACAGAAAGAGAAATCATGGAATCAGTCCCATTTATAATTGCACCCAAATCCATAAAATACATAGAAATAAACATAATCACAGAGGTGAAAAATCTATACACTGAAAATTACAGAAAGCTTAAGAAAGAGATTGAAGAAGACACAAAAAAATGGAAAAAGATTCCATGCTCCTGGATAGGAAGAACAAACATTGTTAAAATGTTGATACTACCCAAAGCAATCTACCTCTTCAAGGAAAATACCTATCAAAATAACACCAGAAGTCTTCACAGAGATAGAAAAAACAATCCTAAAATTTGTATGGAACCATAAAGACCCTGAATAGCCAAAGTAATCTTGAAAATGTAAACTGAAGCTGGAGGAATCACATTCCATATATCAAAAGGTATTACAAAGATGTAAGCATAAAGACAGCATGGTACTGGCACAAAAAACTGACACTCAGATCAATGGAACAGAATAGACAATCCATAAATGGACCCATAAACATATTTTCAACTAATCTTCAACAAAGGAGGGAAAAATATCCAGTAGAATAAAGACAGTCTCTTCAGCAAATTGTGTTGGGAAAAGTGGGCAGTGACATGCAGAAAAATGAATGTGGACCTCTTTTTTTACACCATATACAAAAATAAGCTCAAAATGGATTAAATACTTAAATGTAAGAAATCCTAAATCAAATCCTAAATTAAAATCCTATAGAAGAAAACAGGCAAAAACCTCTTTGACCTCGGCGACAGCAACTTCTTTCTCAACACATCTCTGGAAGCAAGGGAAACAAAAGTTCGGACCTCATCAGAATAAATCTTCTGCACAGGAAAGAAACCAATCAGCAAAACTAAAAGGCAACTGGCATAATGGGAGAAGATATTCATAAATGACATATCACACAGAAGATTCGTATCCAAAATCTATAAAAAAAATTATCAAACTCAACACCCAAAAAACAAACAATCCAGTGAAGAAATGGGCAAAAGACATGAATAGACACTTCTCTAAAGGAGACATACAGATGACAAACAGACACATGAAAAAATGTTCATCACTTATCATCAGGGAAATACAAATCAAAACCACAATGAGATATGACCTCACACCTGTCAGAATGGCTAACATTAACAGTACCTCAGGCAACAACAGATCTTGGCAAGGATGCAGAGAAAGAGGATCTCTTTTACATTGTTGGTGGGAATGCAACCTGGTGCAGCCACTCTGGAAAAGAGTTTGGAGTTTCCTCAAAAAACTAAAAATAGAACTACCCTACAACCCGGGAATTGCACTACTAGGTATTTCTCCAAGAGATACAGGTGTGCTGTTTCGAAGAGGCACATGAATTCCCAATGTTTAGAGCAGTGCTATTGACAATAGCCAAAGCATGGAAAGAGCCCAAATGTCCATCAATGGATGAATGGATAAAGAAGATGTGGTACAAATATACAATGGAGTGTTACTCAGCAATCAAAAAGAATGAAATCTTGCCATTTGCAACTACATGGATGGAACTGGAGGTATTATGCGAAGCGAAATTAGTCAGAGAAAGACCAATATCATATGATTTCACTCATATGAGGAATTTAAGATACAAAACAGATGAACATAAAGGGAGGGGAGCAAAACGTAAAAGAGTCTTAAATATAGAGAACAAACAGTGGGTTGCTGGAGGGGTTGTGGGAGGGGGGATGGGCTAAATGGGTAAGGGGCATTAATAATCTACTCCTGAAATCATTGTTGCACCATATGCTAACTAACATGGATGTAATTAAGTAAAAAATAAATTAAAAAATAAAATAAATAAACAAATAATTAAATAAAAATAAGAATACTTCCTGTGATTATTTAAAATGAGAGTGACAGTAAATAAACATAGTAATACACATGTCACTCCACCAATAAAATAACCAGTGTTATAATTTGTGTATATAATTATGGATGGATCAAAGTGTGATAACTAAGTCATGTTAAGTATATTTACTTCATTATTTCACATCATAATATACTATAATTTCACAATTCTGCTATCTGATTTTACTTATCTCATGGTAAATTGCTATAAAGAAAAACAATTGTAACTTTTTTTTATGTTAGGTTAATTTTGGGCCATTATGCACAACAATGCAATGGATAGCTTTGTATAGGAATATTCCTCTGCAACTCTACTTCAGAAGAGTTTTCAGGAAATGGAAATGCTACATCAAGGGAAAAAAATCTGTATTGCCAAATAAACCTCAAGATTACTTTTTAACACTCTTGAGTAGCAATGTAATACAGTATATCTCTTTTACCACCCTTGTGTTTTCTGATATGTATGCATGCATGTGTACATGTACATATGTTTTTATATTAAGATGACTATAAGAAAATTAAAGGAGCTATATCAACTCCATCACCAGTAGCACTTTAATTAACACAGTCTGAACTTTCACTTAATTTTTTTGTGTGTATTGTATTGTGAACAATTAGATAAAGAATATAGTTAAGATGATTTTAGATGTTGATAAAAGGGTACCACAACTTTGCTTGGTTACACTACATTCCATATATAAAATTAGTCAATTGGCATTTACTGGCTCTGTTTCTCTCTGGGGTCGTAAAATGAATTCCGAGTTGAATTTTTCCTGTGGCCGGGGAAAGTAAATACCAATTGGATATCATATGATGAACTATCATCATTTTATATGAAGACTTTTAGATTACTTACCTGAATAGACAAAAATGATTAATTCAACAAATGAATTTAAGTGCTTACTATAACCTAGGTACTATATTGGAAATGGTTAACACACTATTAATCAAAATAGAAGATGTAATGAGACCTAAGAGTTAGGTTAGTGATAAGGATTATATGAGTTAATGTATTCAAAGTGATTAGGTATCATTATCATTATGTTATAGTATTATCAATAAAATGTCTTCTGTTTTGTTTTCTGAAGAAAGTATGTGCTTATCAGTTTTTAGTTTAGCAAATTTAATGAAGAAAAATTGAGCACTGCTGGTAATTTCTGTAAGATATATTGGGGTCATAGATGCTATTAATGACTTCAAGCAGAGTTTCAAATTTTCTGGCTTCTTTTTCCTCTCTCAGTAGTGAAACGTGGTTGGTTTGATGGAGGGTGATGGAGAGTAATGGATTGTGGGGAGGATAATAATAACAACAAGAACAGTAACAATAATAGCAATAATCCAAACTAGTGTTCTTATAAAGATAGGTAAGTTCCTGTACACAAGAAGAGAGCACAGGACAGATATTGTCAACCGTGTATAATTGTGCATTGATACGGCTTGTGTTGTTTTTAAATGACCTCAAAGTCTTTTCATGTGTATTATCAAATTAAATTCCCACAACAAACCTATACATTAAAGATAATCCTCATTTTTACAGTTGAGGAACTAATACTCAAGGAGGGTGTTTTTCATCCAATATTTGAGACCGAGAAGTCAAATGATTTGCAAAATTATCCAAAGAAGAATGCAGCGTTTTTTAATCCAAGGACATGGTTGGTTTAGTTATGAATTAAGGTAAAATACTTCTTTGCAACAATTGTAAAGCTAAAAATCAGAAGAAAAAAAAAAAAGAGAGAGAGTCATAGAACTAGAAAAGCGCACTTGCCCTTGCCAGAAGCATTTCCTCAAGAGAAACAGCAAGGCATCCTGAGGGGTTCCATAGGTTGGGCTGTCTGAAGCAGCAGCGGCAGTTCCCCCCAAAGCCAGTAGGTGGCAGCATTGGTCGGCCTGCACAGGTCTCCTCAGGGCCCGAGGTGGCTGTCTTCCAACTTCCCTAAGACTGGGACCAGCTCTCACTCTGCGCTGCGCAAGGGGTGGTGGGAAACAAGAACAAACACTTCCTCTGAGGTTCTGGACAGTAGTGCAGTGTCGATGCTCAGGGTGGTCATGTGTTTGCATTAGCCATATAGCTCAGAGCCCAGATCCGTTGCATCCTGGACAGGCGACGTCAGCATCGGGCCTGGAGGGACTTCCACGTAGCAACATTGAAGGCTGGGTGAAAGGAGGCACCCGAAGAGAGCAAGCATCCTTTTTGGGCTGCATAACTGAGACGTCCTGCCCAAATGGAGGGCCACCCTAGTGCTCAGCACCCTGTGCTCCACCAAGGAACAGGCCACAGACACCTATATAGTCAAGATGTGTCTAAGGGTGAGCTCAGGAATACTACTCTGAAAACAGACCCAGAGCCAGAGAACACACACCTTGTCCGAGCCCAGCAAGCTGCTGCACAGCCTGGAAAAGTGACCTCAAAGTCCCCATCTACAACAAGAGGGTGATAAAAAGCTATTCTTAGATTCTCACAACTTTTTGACTTCCTCACTCTAAAGAGCAAGTTTGATGTGCACTTGAACCTAACACCATCTTCACAACAGTGAGCAGGTGACTTTTAAGAAAATCAGTTGCCCTAGAAAGAGCAATTCCTCCATCCATTCAATAAACATTAAGTAAGAAGCGGGCGAGATGCTGAGGTCAAAATGGAGAAAATGACTTACATGACCTCTGCCCTCTAGAGACTTGTTGGCAGGTGAGAAGATGCATAAAGAGGCAGTCAAGCAGCCTGGAATGGGAACCTTTAGGGAGCTCTCTGGGGAGGTACATGAGGCTGACACCCGGCATCTGTGATAAGTGTTTTTGTGCGAAGAAGAGAACAGAGAAGGACGGGAACTCCATGTGCAAAGAATGTGAAGGAAGCCCAGAGAGAAAGATGTGATGTGTTCCAGAAATTTGTAGAACACAATGAGGTTGGCACTGAAGGGGTGGGGCAATGTGACCTTGGTGAAAGGGTGAGGGGTAAAGTGGGCTTCAAGGAAAGGAAATCTACCAGTCATCTATTTAGGAACAATTGTAACAATTGAATTAGAAACCTATTTGTTTCAGCACCTGATCATTTCCCTGAATAAAACTTCCCACAGGCTGTCCTCTTAAGCAATGTCCTGTGAAAACAGTTCCAGGTCAGCTTTCTCTCTATGGGAGCTATTTCTGGGCTGTGAAATATCACTGGCAATTGTTGATCCCCAAAACCCCTTTGAATGAATCATTTCCTCTAAAATTATTATCCCATTTTCTCTCCAATTGACTCCAATCCAACTGTTGTTCCTTTTGAAACCAGGGATGCAAGACCCTGCAGACACCAAAGTTTGATATACGGCTACTAGCTGCTTCTGACTAGAGTCATGTAGCCCCTAGTTGCTATTACAGGAACCTGTAGAATCGCCTCAGGAAATAATGTAAAGTTGATTTCCAAAAGTTTATGGGATGTTTTTCTTTCTGCTTGAGATAACAAACATAATGTGTCATGTTTGCAAGAAAAAAAAAACTAATAATAACTTTAAGCTTAGTAATAGTCACAGGATCCAGAACTTGCCTTTAGAGGTAACATGTAAATCTAGAGGTGACATCATAATGCTATCTGCCAAGAATGTTTTGCAGTTCCGGGCCCTTAAAGTGGAACAACCGGGCCACTGAAACAGAATGGCCACCTCACCACCACCACACTGGAATCAGACCAGGAGTAGCCAAAAGGAACAATATGATCAGGAAATGAAATTTTATACCAGTCCTAATCTTCAATCACATTTATCCAGGACCCTGAAGCCTTTACTCCGATTTTTCACCCTTTAAAAACTCCTGCTTATAAGGGGTGCCTGGTTGTCTCAGTTGGTTAAGCAGCTGACTTTTGTGTTTGGCTCAGGTCATGCTCTCATGGTTCATGAGTTCAAGCCTCGCATCGGGCTCTGCACTCACTGTGTAGAGCCTACTTCAGGTCCTCTGTCTCTGTCTTTCTCTCTGCCCTTCCCCCATTCTCTCTCACTCTCTCAAAAATAAATAAATGTTAAAGTTAAAAACAAAAAACAAAAGTTCTGCTTGTAAGCCATCAGGGAGTTTGGGACTTTGAGCATCAGCTCCCCATTCTCCTGGGAAGTGCCACACCAATGTCAGTTTTTAGTGGCTTGCTGCACATTCGGTGGACAAACTCTTGTTTGGTTCAGTTACACCATCAGTCCTCTGAGGAAACTCCCCAGAGGCAACAATGACATCAACCTTTCCAAATATAATGATTAATTTTCAGTCTTCATTTTTCTCAATGATCAGAATTGGGTATCATGGATCTCTTTCTCTTGTTTTTCCTTCATCATCAGAGACCTGATACCTTTACTGGAAATTCTTCATCTCACTGCCCTCTTGCCTTTAGAGATTCCCACTCTCTCTGTTCAGATTTCTCCAGAATTTCATCTAGGGTCATAGTTGCAAATGCCAAATACCTCCTGAAAACCACCAAATGAATATTTCATACCTATCCTCTGCCCTGCACTCCGGACTAGGATATCAAAGTGCTTATTCAGTAATTTATCTTGGCTAGTAGACATACCACTCTTTCCTATTCTGAGGTGAGCCCTTGTCTCTCTTCCTCCTGTGTGCTTTCCTCAGTCCACCCCATATTAGAAAATGTAAACCCCATTTTCAATATCTTTGCCCAATTAAACTCAAAGCTAATACTTCACTTCTCTCATAAATCTAAAGGCATTAGCAAATCCTGTTGCCTTTCTGGTAGATAAATATGTCATAAAACCACCCCATTTTCCACCCCATTACCCTTCTAACACACATTATTTCTCCCAACTTTTCACTCCTTCATTCTCCACGCAGACATTTGAGTAAGTCTTTAAAAATATGTCTTTCTCGAAACTCTCCCGTTATTCTCCATGTCACTTGAAAGTACAATTACCTGGGACAACAAATAATCAAGCCTCATTGAACTCCCAGCCTTATTTTCACCATGTCTATTCTTCCCTACTCCACTGCAGGCACACAGAACACATGGCTATTTTTCAACAATAATCCTTTCTCATAAGTTTCATACTTATAGTCATTTTTTTTCCAGAAAACTTCTCTATTATTAGGGAATTTAACCTAACCACTATATGAACTAAACTCAAATCTTAGAGGCTTAACATCATAAAAATAAATTAATTCCTCTCTCAGGCAGAATAACATGTGATGGTTCCTAGTCAAGTTGTTCTATAAGTGGTGCTTATCCAAGCAGTGACTCAGAGATCCAAGTTCCTCCCATTAAATGTCTCTTTTTATTTATAGCCAGGCTTCAGCCAAGGAAAAAGAGAGAAAGGGAGAATTAAGTCTCATGTCCCAGAAGTAAATGATAGCACTCTTATTGATACTCCACAAGATGTTCTGCTCACATGGAATGCATTTGCAGTGACATCTCACTGAATGTCCTGTCGGTATAATATGACCCTCCACTTCTATTCCACAGGATGTCCTGTTCACATAGGATGTATTTCCATTGATGTCCTGAGGGTTTTCATATCCACATGGTTTCATCCACTTGGGAGAATACTGAGACATAAAGCCCTAAGAGGGCAAACACATTTAGGAACATCTCTACCTAATGATAGGAAAGTATCCATCTCCAATAGAATACTGGCCATCTCTGCCACATTCAGTCACTTTGCTCACCAACAATTGCTAGATAGCCCTTTTTCCACGTATAGAATAAACCATCCTCATGAAAGAAAGTCAAAATCTGTCCAGTTATTGCAGCTCAAGTTCTCAGATTCCTGGAGGACTCAAAACAAAAGAGAGTCCTCTTGGCCTGCTCACTTACTAAGTAAAATATAAATAATTTCTGTCATCTGACTATCAGAGCCCAGAGTGCTAACCATTACACAATGGAACCGACTGTCATCTGACTATCAGGAGAACATAAAGGATACAGTGTTTATACAGTGGTAAAACTGAAACAAGATAATTCAAGAAATATTTCTATTCAGAAAGCAGAGGAGAGTAATGGAGACAGACATAGTAATTCAGCAATAGAGACATACAAACATTGCTATAATGCAGATGGAGAAGGCCTTAGGTCAGATGTCAAGGAGAAAAACATTTAACCTTGTTGTTGGTAGCTCCCTGCTCCACCTTGTCTATTATTCTACCTTATCCATGCTGATTCCTAAATATATTTGATGTGAACATGGGAGATATGTCTTCTTTGAGGGATGTACTAAATGTACTTCTGCTCCAATGGCTTAAGGTAACCCAATCAATAGAGATTGTTGTGTGTGTTTAAAAATTTCCTGCAGCTTATTTGTTTTTAATCTTCTGGATGTTTTTGTAATAAAAATGATATTATTATTTGTATGCTTCCAACAAATTTTAAGTGCTAGTAAGCAAAGTTATTTTATATTTTAAAAAATGCTGAGAGGAGGGGCGCCTGGGTGGCTCAGTCGGTTGGACGTCCGACTTCAGCTCAGGTCAGGATCTCGCGGTCCGTGAGTTCGAACCCCGTGTCGGGCTCTGGGCTGATGGCTCAGAGCCTGGAGCCTGCTTCCAGTTCTGTGTCTCCCTCTCTCTCTGCCCCTCCCCCATTCATGCTCCGTCTCTCTCTGTCTCAAAAATAAATAAACGTTAAAAAAAATTTAAAAAAAATACTGTAGCATTTAAAAAAAATGCTGAGAGGAATAACAAGATGGTGACAGAGTAACAGGACCCTAGGCTCATCTCCTCCTATGAAGACAATAAGATAACTATCAAATCATTGTAAATACCACAGAAATAATCTTGAAGACTGAAGGAACAAAATCCACAACTAGGGGTGCCTGGGTGGTTCATTCAGTTAAGCCTCTGACTCTTGATTTCAGTTCAGTTCATGATCTCATGGTTCATGGGATCAAGCCCCATGTTGGGCTCCATGCTTACAGTGCTGAATCTGCCTGGGATTCTCTCCCCCTCTCTTCCCCTTATCTCTTCTCAAAATAAATAAATAAACTTAAAAGAAAAACCCCACAACTACAGACAGAGAATACACCACATTGAGGAAGGTAGGAAGTCCAGATGTATGCTTTAGGGGAGAAACAGATCACAGGTGCTGTGGATGGAAGAGAACTGTGGTTGTGGAGAAAGGTGAGAGAGAGAAGCACGGAGGGAAATGCAAAAGGAGAATATTTCCCCAAAAAGCATAGGCTGGGAAAATGAAAGGTGCTTATTTTCATGAGTTTTTGCAGCCAGTGGGGCTCAAAGACTGGAGTTTTAAAGGTCAGTGGTGATAGAGCCTGGAGGACACTGTGCTGCTCCTGGAGAAAAGTCAGTAAACAACTCAGGGTCAGATAGTGTGGAACAACAATCTGAAGATTGATTGGCGCTCACTGGGGAGAGATTATTCACTCTTCTCAGAGTATGTCCCTGAGAGGCAGCATTCCCCGAGACTCCTCTCTAGGAATAGGGGAGCTGGCCTGTGCCATTTTCCTACCCTGTCATTCAGGATAAACACAGAGCCACCTCAGGGAAGCAGCTCAGCATGAACACTGGCTGCCTAAGTTGCTACATCAAGCCCCACACTTGGTGCTCTGGTAGAACTGTCCTTCTCAGTCAAGCTTGTCACAGACCCAGTGTGGTGATCCCAGAAGTATGTATTCTTTCCCTAGAGACTAGCCCAAAACTCTGCCCACACCATGTATCCCATGGCCAGGGAGTTCTGCAGGGCCTCAGTTCAGGGAGAGTTGGTGTCAGGTCTCATTTAACATGCAGACCAGAGCACACCTGGCTAAAAGTCACCACATTCAGGTCAGGGACCAAACGCACCACACACAATAGGCAAGGAGAGACTCTGAAGATGACTGCCCTGAAGGATAGAACAGCTCAAACACAATGGCAGAACACACACAGCAAACACTGAAGACACTGCCTGAAGTGCCAGACCCTGGTCACCACATGACCTTTTATTCATAAAGCCATTACTTTCAAGAGCAGAAGACATAAATTGCTCCGCTCCTACATACAATAAAGGAGACACAGACGAAATGCCAAGATGGAGGAATTTATCCCAAATGAAAGAACAAGATAAGGCCACAGCCAGAGGTCTGAGCAAAACATGTAAGTAATTGCCTGATGGAGAATATAAAGCAACATTCATAAGCATACTCACTGGGCTTGAGAAAAAAAAAAATAGAAGACATCAGAGAGATCTTTACCACAGAAATAAAAGAGTGAAAAAAGAATCAATCAGAGATGATGAGTGCAATTAACGAGATTGCAAACAGTCTTCATGCAATTAACAGCAGGCTGCAAAAGGCAGAGAAATTAATGAGTGACATAGAATATAAAATAATGGAAAATAATGGCGCTGAATAAAAAAAAAGAAGAAGAAGAATGCAACATGAGAAAAGACTTAAGGAACTCAGTGATTCCATCAAACATAAAAGAAATGTATTATAGGGGTCTCAGAAGAAAAATAGAATTTATTTTGAGAATGATATCAGAAAACATCCCTAGTCTAGGGGAAAAAAAACCCAGACATCCAGATCCAGAGGACTAGGAGAACTCCCATCAAAAATCAACAAAAGGGGGCCAACACCAAA
This sequence comes from Acinonyx jubatus, assembly GCF_027475565.1. Classification (NCBI taxonomy): domain Eukaryota; kingdom Metazoa; phylum Chordata; class Mammalia; order Carnivora; family Felidae; genus Acinonyx; species Acinonyx jubatus. Next base: position 82,549,246 of record NC_069380.1, read on the forward strand.
ACACATTGTAATTAAATTTCCAAAATATAGTGATAAAGAAAAAAGTTATCTTAAACACAGTTAGGACAAAAGAAGTCTTTAACTTACAAGGGAAAACCCATAAGTCTAGCTGGAGATTTCATAATAGAACCTTGGCAAGCCAGAAAGGAGTGACATGATATACTCAAAATGCTAAATGGGAAGAAGCTACAGCCAAAAATCCTCTGTCCATCAAGGTTGTCATTCAGAATAGAAGGAGAGATAAAAAGTTTCCCAGACAAACAAATATTAAAAGAGTTTGTGATAACTCAACCAGCCCTGCAAGAAATATTAAAAGGGACTGTGAAGATAGAGTCCAAAAGTGGCAAAGACAAGAAAGGAACACAGAAAATCTCCAGAAACAATGACAAAATAAGTGATAAAATGGCACTAAATGCATATCTAAGATAATTATTTTGGGGGCACGTGAGTGGCTCAGTTGGTTAAGCATCTGACTTTGGCCCAGTTTGTGATTTCATCCCACATCAGATTTTGCTGACATCTTACAGCCTGGAGCTTGCCCAGATATTGTGTCTCCCTCTCTCTCAGCCCCACCCCCACTTGCACTGTGTCTCTCTCTGTCTCTCAAAAATGAATAAACATTTTTTTAAAGAAAATAGTTATTTTGAATGTAAATGGACTAAATGCTCCAGACAAAAATCACAGGGTGTCAGAATAGATAAAAACAAAAACACAAGACCCATGTGTATGCTGCCTAAAAGAGACTCATTTTAAATATAAAGACACCTGCAGATTGAAAGTGAAAAGGTAAAGAAACATTTATCACACAAATAAATGTCAAAAGAAAGGCCAAGTAGCAATACTTATATTGGACAAACTAGACGTTTTTGTTCTTGTATTGTTTTTATTTTGCTTTGGTATCAGGTTATTACTGGCCTCATAGAATAATTTTGAATGTGTTTTCTCTATTTCATTATTTTCAAGATTTTTATTAAGGCTGTCATTAATTATTATTGTGTTTTATTGTTTGATAGAATTCCCCAATGAAACCATGGGATCTTGGACTTTTCTGAGCTGGGAGATTTTTTTATTCCAAACTCCACTTTCATTTCTGTTATTGGTCTGAGATTTCCTACTTGTTGGATTCAAAATCCATGATTCAAACTTGATAACCTGTGCATTTAATAGGAATTTTCTTTTTTCCCTAAGTGATCTGATTGTTAGTATATAATTGTTTAGAGTAATCTGTTACCACGCTATGTATTTCTGTGGTTATCTGTTGTATTGCTTTCTCTTCCGTTGTTAATTTTGATTTTTGAGTCTCCTGGCTTTCTTTTCTTAGTTAATGTAGTTAAAGTATTGCCAATTTTGTTCATTTTTTGGGGGGAAAATGGTTATTATTTTCAGTTATATTATTGTTTATTCTGGTCTCTATTTTATGTATTTACTATTTTTATTTGTTGTTTCTTTCCTGTACTAAATTTTAGCTAAGTTTCTTTTTCTAGGTCCTTGTGGTGTAATGTTAAGTTGTTTGTTTGCAGTTTTTTGTTGTTGTTGTTTGCTTATTTATTTTGAGAGGAGAGAGAGAGAGTGAGTGGAGCAGAGAGAAAGGGAGAGAGAGAATCCCAAGCAGGCTCCATCCACACTGTTGGTGCAGAGGCTAACATTGGGTTTGATCTCACCAACCGCGGACTGAAACCAAAATCAAGAGTTGGATGCTTAACCAACTGAGCTACCCAGGCACCCCTAATTTTTTTTCTTAATGAAATCATTTATAGCATATATTTCAATCTAACATCTGCTTTTGCTGCTCCCATAGATTTTGTAATATCGTTTTCCTTTTCTTTTGTTTTGAGACATATTTTGATTTGCCATTTGATTTTTTATTTGGTTATTGCTTATGCAGTTTTGTACTATTTAATATTTACATATTAAATATTTATATTGTAGGTTTTCCAGCTTTGTGGTATAGTTGATCTTTAGTTTTGTAATATTGTGGTTGAAAAATATACTTGGTATGATTTCAGTCTTCTTAAATTTGTAATATTTGTTATGTCTCTTTTTGTGTGATTTAACCAGGGCATTTTTCTGTGCATACTTAAAGAAAATGTGTGTTCCATTTTTCGTAGAGAGAATGCTTTGTATATGTCTTTAGAACCATGTATTATGAGGGATGCTTTAGGCAAAAGATATTCTTGTTGAAAAAAAATCTTTAACTGAGGGCACTTGTTTAAAGTAAAACACATCAGAGGGTAGGTGTGTGGGGGGCTGGGTGAAATAGGTAAGGTAGAGTGAAAGAAGAGTACACTCATCATGGTGGGCACTGAGTAATCATGTATAGAATTGTTGAATCACTGTATTGTACACCCTAAACTAATAAAATACTGTATATTAACTATACTGGAATTAAAATTTAAAAATTTAATAAAGAAAAACAAGTGCTGAATCCTGGCTTATTTAATCATCATCATCTGTGTTTCTCTCCATATAAACTATTACTTTGAAATAATCTGAAACAACAGATGTTAAGTCCACACTCAATCTGAGCTTTGTCTGAGAATTATAACTTGATTAGTTTTTTTTCTGATATAATTATTGAGCAAAGTCTTTAAAAAATTCATTCATTCCTATTTGGAGTGCAATAGTATCAGATTTTTCAAATCCTGCAAGGGCTTTCATTTCTGGCTCTGTCTGCTCTGTTTCACTTTGGCACATATTGACCAATTATATCCTGCGCTCCACTTTGTTTGAACCCTTTGCCAAAGGTAACTAGCAAAAAAGAAACATATTCCAATTGAGGTTTTGATTTGCATTTCCCTGATGGTGATGTTGAGCATCTTTTTATGTGTTTGTTGGCCATTTGTATGTCCTCTTTGGAAATTTGTCTATTCAGGTCCTCTGCCCATTTTTTAGTCAGAGTGTTTCTTTGTTTAGTGCTGAGTTTTATAAGTTATTTATACATTTTGGATGTTAACTGCTTATTGGATATGATATTTACAACATCTCCTCCTATAAAGTATGTTGCCTTTTTGTTTTGATGATGGCTTTGTTCACTGTGCCAAAGCTTTTTATTTTGGTGTAGTACCAATAGTTTATTTTTGCTTTTGTTTCCCTTGCCTGAGAAGACACTTCTAGAAAAAAATGCTTCAATAGTTGATATTAAAGAGACTACTGCCTATGTTTTCTTCTAGGAGTTTTATGGCTTCTGGTATCACATTTAGGAGAAACAAACAAATAAACAAACAAAATATTCTTAAATATAGAGACCAAAATGCTGGGAAGGGAATGGCTGAGGAGATGAATAAAATAGATTAAAAAAAAAAAAAAAGGTTAACAGTGCAGTTATCTTGATGAGCACTGAGTAATGTATAGAAATGTGAATCATTATATCCTACACTTGATATTATATAAGACTGTATGTTAATTATACTTTAATTAAAAAAAAAAGTTACAGGGGCACCTGGGTGTTTCAGTCAGTTAAGCTTCTAACTCCTAGTTTTGGCTTAGGTCAGGATCTCATGGTCCCTGAGTTTAAGCCCTGTGTTGGGCTCTGCACCTCCTATGTGGAGTCTGCTTGGGATTCTCTCTCTCTCTCTTTCTATGACCTTCCCCTGCTCATTCTCTCTCTCTCTATTTCTCAAAATAAATAAATACTCTTAAAAGAAAGAGTTACAAATATCCAGGCATAAAGTCATGTATATGAAAAGCACAATATAGGGAACATTGTTAATAATATTGTAAAACATTGTATGGTGACAGATGGTGATTATACATATCATAGTGAGCATTGAATAATGTACAGAGTTGCAAAATCAATCTATTGTACACCTGTAACTAATATAACATTATATGTTAATTATACTTCACTAATAAAAATAAAGGAATACCATTATTGCTTTGTTTTCTATCCACCTGTCCTAGAATCATAAACTCTTCAGCTTCTCACAGGAAAAATTTCACCAAGTGCTTAGACACCACATAATAGTGATAGCTATCATTTCAGCCATTAACCCATTTCTCACCATCTACCACCTGACTAGCCAAGAATATAGTTTTTAGGCTTCTTAATGTTAGTACCTACTGAAGTTACAAGTTCCAATATTAGATAATATCACCAATTCTAGCTTCCATAGCAACAACAACAACATCAGCAACAACAACACCCGGAAATTTTAGTGACTATGTAAAAAGTTTATTTCACCCTAAGCAAGTCTCACTGTGAATATTCCTAGTTGAATAACTAACATATGAATCTGTCCTCTATGGAAAGACTCAGGATCTTAACTTCTTCCCTTTAATGAGAGTCTTGTAAATAGATGATGTAAACTTATAGTATCGATTAAGTACAGTGCAGTACTTATTTTCTATTGTAAGGGTTAAATTGTAGTGCAGGGCTAATGCTTAGCTTGAAAAATAACAGCTTTGTGTTGACACTGAAGGTTAAGAAATAACAGCGTTGCTTTGCTCTTGTAAATTAGGCTTCACCAATTAAGGAAACAAAAGTTCAAAGAAAAGAGCATCAGAGGCAGGGTCAAGGAGATCCACTGGTTGCAACTTAGAGGCAGAAAGTCTAAAATAAACACCTCATTAGGCAACTGTTTCTAACTCATCTGGCAACTGTTTCTAACTCATCTGGAAACTGTTTCTTTGTTCTGTTCCCAGGTGATGATAAAACGTTGTGATCCGTTATAAAACTCTGTACCCCAGCTGTTCGAGGCCGCACTCTTATCAAGAGTGTTGGTCCCGATCGGTCGGCCTTGCCTCTCATTGTAATAAACTTTGTTGTGACTGTCACTGGTGCCTGTAGCATTCTGTTTCAGGAGTCATGTGAATGCAACACTATTCTTCATGATTTTCTTAATAATATTTTATCTCAGGGATGCCTGAGTGGCTCAGTCGGTTAAGCATCTGACTTTGGCTCAGGTCATGGTTTCATGATTTGTGAGTTTGAGTCCCGTGTCAGGCTCTGTGCTGACAGCTTAGAGCCTGAAGCCTGCTTCAGATTCTGTGTCTCCCTCTCTCTCTCTGCTTCTCCCCCACTCATGCTCTGTTTCTCTTTCTCTCAAAAATAAATAAACATTAAAAAATAAGAATAATATTTTATCTATGACTTACTTTATTGTAAGAATACAGTATATTATACATATAACATGCAATATATTTGTTAAGTGTTTGTGTTATAAATAAGGTTTCTAATCAACAATAGGCTGTTAGCACTTAATTTTGGGGGGATTCAAAAGTTATATGTGGACTTTTAAAATTTTTATTTATTTTGAAAGAGAGGGAGAGGAAGCACAAACAAGGGAAGGAGAGAGAGAGAGAGAGAGAGAGAGAGAGAGAGAGAGAGAGAGAGAGAGAGAAAGAGAATCGCAAGCAAGCTCCATGCTGTCATGCTCTCAGCTCAGAGCCCCACATGGGCGTTAACCTCATGAAGAAAACATTTAACTGATTGAGCCACTCAGGTGCCCCTATATGTGGACTTTTGACTGTTTGGGGGGTTGACACTCCTAAACCTCATGTTTTAAACATGTAATTTTCTAAAAATCCCGGGGTAAAAACTTCTTTTTTTTTTCTTTAGTTCTTAAATATACAACAGTGCATCTCACTTCTCATACTTTGTAATATTTCTGGGACACATATGTAGTAGAAAAATTTTAAATATAAAACATTTTGGCAACCTCTAATAACATTGAGAAGTGTATGGCTAATAACAAAATCTACTTATAACTACATACTAAAAATAATCTTACTTGTTATATTTATATGTATACAGAGATTAACAATGATATATATTTCACAATATTTTGTTGTAGCAAAAAGAGACATCAGTTTTTAATAATGAAATAATTAAATGGAATTCAAAATAATGGAATGAAATTATGAAATTAATTTCTGGTTAAATTATGAAGTTATATTTTGGAGTAAATTGAACTGTGTATTTCTGAAAAGATAAACTTTCAAATATAATCATGTTAATGGACAATAGGTTTGGAACAATCTTTGGAATGAATGTAAATTTTAATAAGTTTTATAGACCCTGTCTTGATTCCCACTGACCTTCTCTCTCTTCTTCCCTGGCATGGACCTCTTAATTTCCCAGCATCCTTTGGTGTGGCTATGTGACTTAGTTCTGACCAATGGTCTGTGAATGAAATTGTGAACCAATGCCAGGGCTGACTATTGAGAATCTTCCAGATATTCTCCTCCATTATTTAGGATTTATGTTAACTAGAAATGGGCCTCCACTGTGTGCAGCATTATGTATTTTAAGGTTTGCTACAGTACTCACTTATGTAGTGAATATACATATATTTACATCAAAAAAATATTTGTTATTTGGAGACATACATGAATGAAAATAACTTATGGGTTGTATGGTTCTCAAGATTGATGCTGCTTCTGTGAAAGGGATAAAAGATAGAGACACAGGGTGATTGACATTTTTCTTGAAATGATCTTTTTATTCTCTGTGAAGTCACACCTGACTTTACAGCACATTATAAGGTTGGGAAGGGGAAATTAATTTTAAAATTACCTGATGATGGTATCTTAGACTATACTTATATGACTATCTTTAGAAAAAAAATTTTTGTTTATGCACTTATTTATTTTCTTATTTTTTTCAACTTTTTACTTAAATTCTAGTAAGTTACCATATATTGTAAATTGATTTCTGGTGTAGAACTTAGCGATTCATCACTTACATATAACACCCAGTGCTCATCACAAATGCCCTCCTTAATACTCATCACCTATTTAGTCCAACCCTTCACCTCGCCTCTAGCACCCTTCAGTTTGTTCTCTGTATTTAAGAGTCTGTTTTTTTTGTTTGCCTCTCTCTCTCTATGTCTCTCTCTCTCTCTCTCTTGCTCTCTCTCTCTTTTTCCCCTTTGTTCATTTGTTTTGTTTCTTAAATTCCACATATCAGTGAAATCATATGGTATTTGTATTTCTCTGACTGACTTATTTTGCTTAGGATAATACACTCTAGCTCCATCCACATCATTGCAAGATATAACTATATTCTTTCTGATTACTAAACCCCATTCTGGGATGGGCTTGGTATTTCAGAATTCTAACTGCCATTTACTGCTTTCCATGTATGTTCAGGGGATTTTGTATGTCCTATGGTGGAAGTTAGCAAATGGCCTTAGATAAACCAGTGCCCATTTGTGTCTCATTGGTTTCTCAGCCAGCAGAGTTAGTCTGTGTTACCCCTAAATTGGTTTCTGCTGAGACAAGACAGCTGCTATTTAGAATTTGGGATGCCATGTTAGCATGCTCATGTTCTTCCCAGTATGCAACTGGCTGTGAAGTTCTTTAACCCAGAAACCTCTTCTTTGTACACCTAAGACTCTTTAAATTCACAGTTATTTCTAAATGTACCCAATTAGGAAGCTCAGTAAATAATACTGAACTTTATTTGCCACAGCATTTTTTGAAGAAACCTGAGTATGTCAATGTGTGTATGTGTTTTATGTAGTATGTAAATGTTAGTTTTAATGTATCTAATTATGTTTAAGAAGTCTCCTTTTTAGTCATCTGTAGAAAATGGTTTTGTTCATTATATTTCTTCAAGTGTTATTTTTTAACACATTTAAGAAGGCAGAAATTTTATGAAAAAATAATGCAAGCCTTTCTACCTAATGCATGTTCGTTAATTCTAAATTTGGATGAAGATTTCGAATAAAGGTCCTTACTATTCTCTGGAGGTTTTAGAAACCTGAAACCTTGTTACTATGGGTTAGAAGTGATTCATTTGGCCAAATGCTGGTGGTATCACTATTTTTATACATTAATAAGAAATTTGAAAATTTTAGACTATTTTATAGCAACTACTTATTTGATACTAATAAGAAACTGCATTTGAGTGCCTATAACCCATCCATTTCAGTTTTTAACTCTAAATGGAAGAAATTTGGAGCAGCAATTGTTCCTCCCTGTCTGGGAATTCTTAGTATTAGACACTATATATAATTTGATAAATAACTTTCCCAACTGCATAGCTCTTGTAAAATCTTATTAGTAGAGACTATGGAAAGTTATATTTTAGACACATTACTTAAAATGATAGTCATTCTAAAAACATGTTTAAATAAATATTTTTGGTTCAAGATAGAGTAATTTTTAAAAATCTTTAGAATAGAGGCATCTAGGTGGATAAGTTGGTTAAGCATCCAACTGTTGATTTTGGTTCAGGTCATGATCTCATGGCTTCATGAGTTCGAGCCCCATGTCAGGTTCTGTGCTGGCAGTGCAGAGCCTGCTTGGAATTCTCTGTCTCTCCCTCTCCGTGCCCTTCCCCCTCCCACACTGTATCTGTCTCTCTCAAAATAAATACACAAACATGAAATATCTTTGGGAAAAAAAAGCATATTTTATTTTATTTTATTTCATTTTATTTCATTTTGTCTCATTTTTTTCTCTATGTTTAGGGTGTTATAAATGGAATCATCAAATGTATCATTATAGTCCAGAAAATTGAGGGATGATACATACAATTTTCAATTACTTTAAAGCATGCATATTGTATTAATTCAGTTTTACTGCAATAAAAATTTTGGAAATTGGTTTTCTGATATTGTTTCTCCAAACACTGCAAGATCTTTATTTAACAGTTATGAACTAATCCAGTGTGTCAAGAGAAAAAAATGATCCATCTGATTCTTCACCAGTTGGACATAGCCCATTATATAATTGTAGACATGCATCCATGTCTGTGTTTTTATGGAACAGGTTCATCAAGGACTCACATACTCCAAATATCCCCCTCCTACCTCCAATCCATCCTGGTGTCAAAGTATGGCCCATTCCATTTAGATCACCATTTAGTTCATTTTTACTCACTAGCTCTCTCTACTTGTGATGCTGCTGCACTTCCCCAATTGACCACTAATGTAACATTTCTAAAATGCATATCTAAACATTCTACTACTGTTTGTAAAACTCTGGGTCACAGAAGGAAAAGAAACTGAAGGAAAAGAAGTGCCTTTTCTGTGGTATCTTGCCCCTGAGAAAGCCTCCACTGCCCCAGCCTCCCATACTCATCAGAGAGCACATTTAGTCAACATTCAACATAGGGCCCCAGATTCTGACCTCAGTCCCCCTTTTTTGACCAAATTTGTGTATAACGGGTAGAACAGATGTGTCATTGTGAGCTGTGTACTCTCACATGAGCATCAAGGCATATCATATACTTTATGGCACTTGTTTGCATATCAAACTATGCAGGCTCAAATTCCTTGAAAATAGCAACAATGCAGTATTCAGATTTTAATCTCATTTAGCTATTTTGAAATATAATATACTATAAAATATCTATTGAATAATTGAATAAATGAGTGAATATTTGATATCCTGATTATCTCTTCTCTCTCTCTCTCTCTCTCTCTCTGCCTAATAAATTACATACTTCAAAACTTGGCTCAGATGTCACTTGAAGCAAGGAATCTCTCCTAAATGGAAGGAAGCTTCCATTCCGAGTTCATATTTTTCCTACAGTTTCTTATACAGTAGGGATGCAAAGCCCATCATTTGGTGGGGCTTTTAACCACTAGATGCCTTCAGTTTTGGACCATGTACACTTGATGTGCATTATTATGGTATAGCAAATTAAGGGATGATACAAAGTAGGAAGAGACAGGATTGTCCCAGTGATAATTAGTCACATTTAACTGAGCATCTTTTATAAGATATTATGTGATTTACACTACCATCAAACAGAACACAAACTAAAAAAGGGAGGAAGACTGACATTTTAACTGCTTGTGTGCGATAATTATATATTTACAGAAAATTAGAATGAATAAGAATGGTACAAACCACATTCACATACCTTTTACCATGACTCAACAATTCTTAACACTTTTTACCTCTTTTTCTTCATCACCTTTCTTCTTCTTTCACTTTAAAATGGATTTTATAGACTCAGATGAACTTTTTTTTCTTTGAATATTTTAATTTATGTATTTTTAAGAATATGTGAGTTCTTCTACAGAGTCGGGATGCAGTTCAGTAAGTACAATTCAACAACTTCAGTAAATATAACATCAATATAAGATAATTATATAATATATTTTGAAAGGAGAAGAATTAGAAAATGTAAGAGTTTTATAGTACAGGCAGGCAATTCTTCAAAAAAATGTAAAAGTGAGATAAGACACCATGGTGTAAAATTCTAAGAAATAAAGTTGACATAAATTTCTGAACTTACAATGTGTAAAGAGAAGGAAAAACAATAATGTCAAGGTTTTCTACTTTTAAGTTTCGTGAAAGACACGTTCCACATTCCACATTTTCTTCACAGCCCCCATAACATCCTTATTTCTTAGACTATAGATCAAAGGGTTGAGCACAGGAGTGAGTATTGTGTAAAAGACAGATACCATCATGTCCTTCTCAGGTGTATGGTAGGACTTGGGGAGCATGTAAGTATAAATGGCAGCCCCATAGAGGAGGATGACCACAGTCATGTGGGAAGAACAAGTGGCAAAGGCCTTCTTTTGGCCTTCTGCTGAGTTCATCCTATGGATGGTGATGAGGATAAAGTAGTAGGATACTGAAATGACTGTCACAGGAATGAGAATCATGAGGACACAGCACAAGTACATGAAAATCTCATAGATGGAGGTGTCTGAACAAGAGAGTTTCAACACCGCTGGGACTTCACAGAAGAAATGATGGATCTCCCGAGATCTGCAGAAGGGGAAGGTCATGGTGATGGGAGTGAACAAGAAGCCATCCACTGAACCCAGGAACCAGCAGCCAGATGCTAGAAGGAGAAACACCCTAGGGTTCATGAGGACTGGGTAATGGAGGGGATGGCAGATGGCTACATAGCGGTCATAGGCCATAGAGGCTAGAAGAAAAAATTCTGAACCTGCTAGTGTCACATAGAGAAACATCTGTATCCCACATTCTGTGGTTGAGATCTTGTTCATACCCATGACTTGGTCCATGAGCATCTTCGGCACAGTAACAGAAATGTACATTATGTCCATGAGAGACAGCTGGCTGATGAACAAGTACATGGGGGTGTGGAGGTAGGCATCAGAATGTATCAGTAGGATCAGGATGGTATTTCCAGTCAAGGCCATCAGGAAAGCCACAAAAATCACCAAACAAAGGAGAGCTGGGTGTTTGGATTCACTGAAGATTCCCACCAGGATGAAATCTGACCTCGCAGTGTAGTTAGCCACCCAGTTGGTTTTCTCCATGAGATTTCACTTGGACAACACAGGAAACCTTTAGGATTAATGAATCACTCATGGGACACCACACACTTAAATGAATGTTTAGTGGGAGAGAGAAAGAGAGAGAGGAAAAAAATGATTATGTTGACAGAAAGAAATTCCATGGTCTTATAGATTTGTAGATTAAAATTACCTGTAATTCCATAAATATACCAGAAAACTAATAATACACAAATATGAGTAAAGAGAATTTATAACATATAGTGAGGTTGCATTGTTCAAAGTCATGAGCTTACTTTTTGATACAGTCTCCTTTACCAGTAGCCATGTAAATTTGTTTAGCTATTGCCCTAAACAACACCAAAGATGAAAGATTAATATATATATATATATATATATATATATATATATATATATATGTGTGTGTGTGTGTGTGTGTGTATCACTCTTCTAGAATATATATATATATATATATATATATATATAATCACTCTTCTAGAATTTTTGTTGTAGATCTCAGAATTTCATTAACCTCTCTTGTCTAAAGATCCAACTGAGATCTTGAATACTCTCCAAGGTGTATTCTGTATAAGAAAATTTTAACATTTTGCAGAGCATAGACATATCAAATCATTGCATTCTACAACTGAAACTGATAGAATATTATAAGTCAATAGTATGCCCCCCTAAAAGAGAACAATCTAAAAAGTAACCATGACACAATTTGGGGAAAAATCTATATGAAGTGTTTGAACCCCCTTTTTCCTACAAGAATGAATCACACTGTGAGGCACTGTGATTGTATGGAGTAAGCCACAAATCCTCCAAAACAGGCCATGGTCATCACCAATATACCAATCCCTTAGATAGCCTAGGGACATCATTTTGGAGTCCAGACTCTGAGGCCAGACTGTGGCTGTGGGTCCAGCTTATCCTCTACACCCTATTGCTCCATCTGCTCTACATACAGAAAAAGATGATAAGTATAATGTCTTGCCTTATGTATAGTTAGGAGTAAATGATGAAGTGCTTAGAATATTACTAGTTACAGATGAATAAGCATATAGTATATAGTGTTAGTTTAAATGATTAACTATAGTAGTAATTATGCAGAATCTATGTAGGAGATGGGTGGTACATTATCATTTGATAGTATAAGATCCATTTTGTCAGTTCACCAGTTTAATAACTATGTATGCATTTAAGAATTTGATTTGATCATCTTTTTAGTCCTAGACAACTAGTGTGTGTATACATGCATATATGTATTATACACATTCTTATTATGTATGCATATAATTATTTTATATAAATATATAAACTTTAAATAATATATAGGGGCTCCTGGGTGGCTTGGTCAGTTAAGTGTCTGAGTCTTGATTTCAACTCAGGTCATGATCTCACAGTTCATCAGATTGAGTCCTGCATTGGGCTCCACACTATCAGCACGAAGCCTGCTCGAGATTTTCTCTCTCCCTCTCTCTCTGCTTCTCTCTCTCAAAGTAAATAAATAAAAGAACTTTTAAAAATGAAAATATGTATATATTTCTTATCTTAAACCTGATTAAGCAGAGTTTTATGTAAAAATCCATCCAATTTGTATCTAGTACGTTTTTCCAAGTTGAAATTCATCTCCTTAAAGTTTCTACCATTTGCTTTAAATTTCAGAGGACAAGAAATAGGATTTAGAGGGGCATTGCCATTTTTCAGAGAGGACTTTACTTTTTTTCCCAAATGTTACCTACTTTAATGCACAAAGCAATTAATTGTTCATGAAACTGACATGCAGAGAGGAAAACTGAACAACACTAAGATATTTCTGACTTCAATTTACTGTTTCTTCTCCTATCTTGCTGTTCATAGCCAGCCTCTCTATCAGACACTGAGGATGAATGAAAACCACATTAAACTTAGCTAAAATTAATGGAGGTCATAGTCAGTCTGTTCAGAAACTAAAATAGAAATGTGATTTACAACAGAATTCTAAAAAAGCTATAAAATAAGTAAAACAATGAACACAAAATACATCTGACCTTTATTAAGAGAATAAGTATTACTTTCTTTTACACTTTCTCTTATTAAATTTAAATCTATACAACTTTTTAATTTCTGACATATTAAGTGTCAAAGTTCAAAATCCCTTCAAAGAGGAAGGAAATATTGGCTCCTCTTTCTGGGAAGTGTTTAGAGGCAGTTATGATATCTGGATATTTCAGGAAGTATTTCCAAGTTTCAAATAAATTTTATAGTTGTGTAATAATTCTAAAGCTAATTAAAAATAAGATGTTAAAGCAGTTGAGAACACGGAAAATGATTTTGTTTTCTTAATAAAAATATACAACAAAATTTTGACACATAGCATCAAAAAATATAGTCTTTCTATGATATCCCACCCTCACTGATAGATGATATCTGAGCACTCTGAAAAATAAAAACAACAGTCTGATAAACTACAAAACACACCTGCTGACAAAGTCTATATTTGTGATCAAAATAAAGTGAGGACCAGCATAGGGAGCAACAAATGTGAAGAACTTGAAGCTGCTTGCTGGGTGAATGGACGGAGACCAGAAGGGTACCAGGGAGAGGGGGTCACTGGGAAATTTCCGCTGCACTTTTGTACTGTGGGTCACTGAACAGCCCACCTGGGATACCAGACACACAAGGGAACACGGTCTGTACCGTGCATGGCAACTGGCCCCTCTGTTCATTGTTACTCTTCTCTAATATAATTCCTTAAGTTTAATGTAAACAACTTAGTATATATTAACACAGAAAATTATTGACAGTGGTGGTGGATTAATATCAAACCTTTATTTGAAGCTCACAGCATCCCAGAAATTGTTCTAATGCTTTATTATATTTTATCTTTCCCAAGTCCCTATGAAGTACATATTCATCTTATTTTCTCCTTTTACACATTAAAGAATTCAGATTTTGAGGATCTGCTTAACACCACATAACTACACTGAGTGAAAACTAATGTCTCAGACCAATTTGAGCCCACAGGTTGTAACTATGCCTCAGATTTTGGAGGACATAGTCTTTCCATAGTATAGATAACTTGCGTATTAGGGCACCCATTGTCAGTTTCATTAGAAAATATAAATATGGTTGAGATATTTCTTTCTACTAGTTTCTAACCCAGAAATGATGCCCGCTAAAAGTAAAATCAGTAGCTCCTCTGTAGAATCTCAGTCTCAGGAAAAAAAAATCATTATCCAATAGCAAAACTGTATCTTCTTCTGGCCACAAGTAATTGGAAAGCAAAAACCCATTTTTTTTTAAATGTGCTATACAAAAATATTCAAGAGAAAAGTACATTTTTTTTTCTACTTACAAATAGATAAAAAAAAATTTAGGACATTTTTTCAGCAACCAGTGGAAAATATCAGAAACAGAGGAACAAATCAAGATAGCTAGAAAATAATCACCCTTTTTGCACTTGTAGATCTGTTTGTCTGGTTGAATCCACCATCAGATGATATAGCCGGTCTCATGCAGATGGACTAATGGAGTGTGACCAGGTTAAGTGTACAGAGAGAGGTAGGAGATCTTTACTATGCCCATTAAGCAGGTGGATGATTTCCTTTCAATAAATCCCTTCTGAGACTATAAAGAAGAATGCAATTATAACAGCTAAAAAAAAAAAAAAAAAAAAAAAGCTAATAGATATCCCGGTTGCGCTAACCTGATACTTTTTTTCTTTTTTAAGTCTTTTAATGTTAATGTCAATACATATCAAAATCTTAAAGACCACTAATACTACTCAAAAATCACATCACTAATGAATCCTCAGCTATGACATATATGAGATAGTTTTCATGTAGCCTTTTAATTTTAGAAAATAAATATTTCATGTAAGTGTAAATATATATGTATATATATTTACAAGTAAGTGTATATATATATAAGTGTGTATATATATAAGTGTAAATATAAAATATATATATAAATGTATATATATTATATATATACATTTATATATATATATGTATATATATGTATATATATTTACACTTACATATAAATTTTAAGTTCAAGGAAAATATTTGGAATATATATTTTTCTTTTTAAGTTTTACTAATATAGAATCTAAAATTCATAGTTCAATTAATTTTTCAAATATAATACCATTAATTAGTAATATTGTTGAAAATAAAATTGAGGGTGCCTGGGTGGCTCACTCAAGCATCTGACTTTGGTTCAGGTCATGATCTCATGGTTTGTGGGCTTGACCCCCGCATCGGGCTCTGTGCTGACAGCTCAGAGCCTGGAGCCTGCTTCAGATTCTGTGTCTCCCTCTCTCTCTGTCCCTCCCCCCTCACACTCTGTCTCTATCTCTGCCTCTGTCTCTCTCTCTCTTTCTCTCAAAAATAAATATTTTAAAAAGTTAAAAAAAAGAACCTAAAATTGAGGTGGTCTCTTTCACGTTTTTTTAAAAGACTTTTTTTTTTTTTTAATGATTATTCATTGTTGAGGGAGAGAGAGAGAGACAGAGTGAGCGGGGGACGGGCAGAGAGAGAGGGAAACACAGAATCTCAAGCAGGCTCCAGGCTCCGAGCTGTCAGCACGGGGCCTGATGTGGGTCTTGAACTCACAAACTGTGAGATGATGACCCGAACTGAAGTCTGATGCTTAACTGACTGAACCACCCAGGGGCCCCTGATCTCCTTAATGTTTTGTTTTTGTTTGTTTTTGTTTTGTTTTGTTTTGTTTTTTTGTTTTTTGGTTTTTTTTTATCTTGACCCGTCTTCATTGGATTGCTGATTGTATACTTTCTGCTGTTATTCACATGGAATCTACAATATTTTAAAAAATTTTAATGTTTATTTTATATATATACATATATATATATATATATATATAGAGAGAGAGAGAGAGAGAGAGAGAGAGAGAGAGAAACAGAGCACAAGCAGGGGAGGAGCAGAGAGAGAGGGAGACACAGAATCTGAAGCAGGCTTCAGGCTCTGAGCTGTCAGCACAGAGCCTCAAGTGGAGCTCAAACTCTGGAACTGGGAGATCATGGCTTGAGCTGAAGTCAGATGCTTAACTGAGCCACACAGGTGCCCCTATGTTATTTTAATGTTACTCTTTTTTTAATCAAAATTTTCCAATTTTTTGAATTTTTAAAAAATATATCTTATGTTTTAAAACATAAGATAAATATATCTTATATCTTGTGTTATCTTATATCTTTAGATACGGTATCTTATCTAAATATATCTTATGTTTTAAAACATAAGGGGGGGCGGGGAGAGGAGCAGAGAGAGAAGAAAACAGAATCTGAAGCATCTCCAGGCTCTAAGCTGTCAACACAGGGCCCAAAGTGGGGCTCAAACTCACAGTGAGATCATGACCTGAGCCAAAGTCAAATGCTTAACTGACTGAGCAACCCAGGCACTTTCTTTTTTAATTTTTAACAAAACATTTCCAATTGAAATGAGTAAGTCAAAAGATTAAAAAGCAGAACATAAAGAATATAGTCAGTGATACTGTAATAGTGATGTAATGGAATAGATGGTAGCTATATTTGTGGGGGACATAGCATAATGTATAAACTTGTCAAATCACTAAGTTGTATCCCTGAAATTAATGTAATTGTATGTCAGCTATACTCAAATTGTATGTCAGCTATACTCAAATTTTTAAAAAAACTTCCAGTTTTATTGAGACATAATTGACATATAACATTGCCTGAGTTTAAAATGTATGAGATAATTTGATATGGGTATATACTGCAAAATTCTTTACTACAATAAAATTAGTAAACATATCACTCAATTCACATAATTGCCATTTTGTTGTTGTTACAGTGAGAACATTAACTCTGTACTTTCATAGCATCTTTCAAGTATACAATGCAATATTGTAAGCTATAGTTACCATATTATAATGTATAAGGTTAAAGTAGATAACATGCTGATTTGATACATATTTATATTGTAAAACACACCTTCATCACATCGAATAATTACAATTATGTGACAATTTTTTGTGGTGAGAATAAGATCTACCCTTTTAACAGATTTACATTCCTATAATCCAAAATCACAAGGCTGTTATTAACCTCAGAATGTATTCATCTAACTGGAAATTTGTGTGCTTTGACCAAACCTTTCCCACTTCCCTCACCTCCAATCCCTGGTAGCCATCACTGTACTCTGTTTCTGAGTTTGGCTTTTTAAGATCCTACATACGGGGTGCCTGGGTGGCTCAACTGGTTAAGCATCTGACTTAGCTCAGGTCATGATCTCATGGTTTGTGGGTTCCAGCCCCATGTCAGACTCTGTGCTGACAGCTCAGAGCCTGGAGCGTGCTTCAGATTCTGTCTCCCTCTCTCTCTGTCCCTCCCCCACTCATATTCTGTCTCTCTCTCAAAAATAAATAAACATTAAAAAATAAGATTCCACGTACAAATGATATTACACAGTATTTGTCTTTCTCTGACTTACTACAGTAAGCATAATAGCTCCAAGTTGCTGCAATTGCCAGGATTTCTTCTTTCTCACATGAATAATACTTTATTACATATATGTAAGTCTATACATATATCTAAATCTGTTTCTATTTATATACATAGATATAGATTATATATCTACAATCTATATCTACTCTGTCTCTATATCTAAATCTCATATATTCTTTATACATTCATCTGTTGATAGATACCTAGTTTTTTTTTTTTAACATACTAGTTATTTAACATACAGCATATTGTGAATATGCTGCAATAAACATGGGAGTTCAGGTAACTCTTTGAGATCTTGCTTACATTTCCTTGGATACATACCAAGAAGTGGGATTATTGGATCATATGAGTTCAATTATTATTTTTTTGAAGGACTGCCATACTGTCGTCCATAGTGGAAATATTTTCTCCAGTTATGTAGTCATCTTTTCATTTTGTTGATTTCTTTATTTTGTTGTGGAGAAGCTTTTTAGTTTTTTGTAGTCCTACTTTCTAATTTTTATTTTTGTTGTTTGTGCTTTTCTTGTCATACCCTTAAATCATTGACAAGACCTATGTCAAAGAGCTTTTGCTCTATATTTTCTTCCAACACTTTTAAAGTTCCAGGTATTACATTTAAGTCTTAAAGCCATTTCAAGTTAATTTGTGGTAGAGGTATAAAATAGGGGTAAAATGTTATTATTTTGCATTATTTTGGCATATACATTATGCAACATAATTTATTAAACAGATTATCCTTTCTCAGTTAATATTCTTGGTTACCTTTTCAAATATTAGGTGACCATATATATATTGTTGTATTTAATTTTATTTTTTAATATGTGATTGTCAAGTTGGCTAACACATATTGTGTACAGTGTGCTCTTGGTTTTGGGGATAGATTCCTGTGATTCATCACTTACATACAAGACCCAGTGCTCATCCCAACAAGTGCCCTCTTCAATGCCCATCACCCATTTTCCCCTCCCCCCATTCACCCTCAGTTTGTTCTCTGTATTTAAGAGTCTCTTGAGGTTTGCCTCCTTCCCTCACTGTTTGTAACTATTTCCCCTTCCCTACTCCCATGTCCTTCGGTTAAGTTTCTCAAGATCCACATATGAGTAAAAACATATTATATCTGTCTTTCTCTGACTGACTTATTTCACTTACCATATAATGCCCTCCAATTCCATCTACATTGCTCCAAATGGCATTCTTTTATTCCTTCTCAATGCCAAGTAGTATTCCATTGTATATATAAGCCACATCTTCTTTACCCATTTATCCTTTTATGGACATTTAGCTTCTTTTCATAATTTGGCTATTACTGAAAGTGCTGCTATAAACATTGGAGTACATGTACTCCTATGAATCAGCACTCCTATATCTTTTGGATAAATTCCTAGTAGTACTATTGCTGGGTCATAGGGTAGTTCCATTTTTAATTTTTGGAGGAACCTCCATACTGTTATCCAGAGTGGCTGCACCAGTTTACATTCCTACCAACAGTGCAAGAGGGTTCCTGTTTCTCCACATCCTTGCCGGCATCTGTTGTTTACTGAGTTGTTCACTTTAGCTACTCTGACTGGTGTGAGGCGATATCTCAGTGTGGTTTTGATTTATATTTCCCTGACAATGAATGTTGAGCATTTTTTCATGTGTCTGTTAGCCATCTAGATGTCTTCTTTAGAAAATAATCTATTCATGTCTTTTGCCCATTTATTCACTAGATTATTTGTTTTTCAGGTGTTGGGTTTGCTAAATTCTTTATAGATTTTGTATACTAACCCTTTAAAAATTTTTTTAATGTTTATTTATTTCTGAAGGAGAGAGAGACAGAGTGTGAATGGGGGACAAGGGCAGAGAGAGTGGGAGACACAGAATCTGAAGCAGGATCCAGGCCCTGAGCTTTCAACACAGAGCCTGACACAGGGCTCGAACCCACAAATCGGGAGATCATGACCTGAGCCGAAGTCGGACACTCAACCAACTGAGCCATCCAGGCGCCCCAAATCCAATATGTCATTTGAAAAAATATTTTCCCATTCCATTGGTTGCCTTTTAGTTTTGCTGACTGTTTCCTTTGCAGTGCAGAAGGTTTTTGAGGTTTTTTGTTTGTTTGTTTTGTTTTGTGCTCGTTTTTTATCTTGATGATGTCCCAATAGTTCATTTTTGCTTTTATTTCCCTTGTCTTTGGAGATGTGTCAAGCAAGAAATTGCTGCAGCTGAGGTCAAAGAGGTTGTTGCCTGTTTTCTCCTGTAGGATTTTGATAGTTTCCTTTCTCACATTTAGGTCATTCGTCCATTCTGAGTTTAATTTTGTGTATGGTTTAAGAAAGTGGTCCAGCTTCATTCTTTTGCATGTTGCTGTCCAGTACTCCCAGCACCATTTGCTACAGAGACTGTCTTTTTTTTTTCCTATTGGATACTCTTTCCTATGTATGGTTTTATTACTAGCCTCTCCATTATATTCCAATGGTGTATATATCTATTTTTAAAGTTTTTATTTAAATTCCAGTTAGTTAACATACAGTGTAATATTAGCTTCAGGTGTACAATATAGGGGTTCAAAACTTCCATGCAGAATCCAGTGCTGATCACAAGTGCCTTCCTAAATCCCCATCACCTATTTTACCCATGCCCCCCCACCACATCCTTTTTGGTATCCATCAATTTGTTCTCTACACTGAATACTCTGTTTCCTGGTTTTCCTCCATTTCTTTCTTTTGTTTTCTCCTTTATTTTTGTGCGTGGTATAATAAAGTGGTCCTGTTTTATTCTTTTGCATGTTGCTGTCCAGTTTCCACAGCACCATTTTTTGAAGAGGCTATCTTTTTATTATTGAATATACTTTCTTCTTTGTCAAAGATTAATTATCCATGTAGTTGTGAGTTCATTTCTGGGTTTTCTATTCTGTTCCATTGATCTATATGTCTATGTTTATTCCACTACTACCCTGTCTTGAACACTTCAAGACATTGTAATGTATCTCGAAGTCTAGAATTTGTGAAACCTCTAGCTCTGCTGTTCTTTTTCAAGGTTTCATTGGCTATTTGGGGTCTACTGTGATTCCATACAAATTTTAGGATTGTTTGTGCTCAGCTCTGTGAAAAATACTGTTGATATTATAACAGAAATTGTATTAAATGTGTAGACTGCTTTGAGTAGTAAACAATATTTTTTTCCATGAGCATAGAAAGTTTTACTATTTCTTTGTGTTATCTTCAATATCTTTCATCAGTGTTTTATAGTTTTCAGAGTACAGGTCTTTCACCTCTTTGGTTAGGTTTATTACTAAGTATCATATTGTTTTTGGTGCAATTGTAAATAGAATTTCTAAATTAATTTCTTTTTCTGCTACATCATTATTGGTATATAGAAGTGCAACAGTATATTGATTTTATATATTGCAAATTTACTGAATTTGAGTATTAGTTCTAGCAAATTTCAGGGGAGTCTTTTGTGTTTTCTATATATAGTATCATGCCCTCTGCATGTGGTGAAAGTTTTACTTTTTCATTGTCCATTTGGATGTCTTATATTTCTTTTTGTTGTCTGATTGCTGAGGTTAGGACTTCCAGTAGTATGTTAAATCGCAGTGGTGAGAGTGGACATCCCTGTCTTGCTCCTAATGATAGAGGAAAATTTTTGAGTTTTTCCCTCCTGAAGAGGATATTAGCTGTGGGTTTTTGTATATGATCTTTATTATGTTGAGATATGTTCCCTCTAAACCTACTTTATTGAGGGTTTTTACCATGTATAGATGTATGTGTCAACAGTTTTTCTGCACCTACTGAAAAGATCATAGGATCCATAGCCTTTATTTTATCCAGGTGGTATATCACATTGATTTTTGAATATTGAACCACCTGGCAACCCAGGAATTAATCCCATCTGATCGTGGTAAATTATTATTTTAACGTAATGTTGGATTCAATATGCTAGTATTTTATTGAAAACTTTTGCATCCATGTTCATCAGGTGTATTATCCTGTAATTCTCTTGTTTAGTGGAGTCTTTATCTGGTTTTGGTATCAAGATAATGGTGGCCTCATAGAATGAATTTGGAAAATTTTATTCCTTTTGTATTTTTTGGAACATTTTGAGAAGAATAGATATTAACTTTACTTAGATATTTGGTACAGTACATCTGTAAATCTATATGGCCCTGGACTTTTGCTTCTGGGAGGTTTTTTATTACTGGTTCAACTCCTTTACTGGTTATCAGTCTATTCGAGTTTTCTATTTCTTCCTGTTTCAGTTTTAAAACTTTATATGTTTCTAGGGGTATATCCCTTTCTCCCCGTTTGTTCATTTTTTTCACATATAGTTTTTCATAATATTCTCTTATAATTGTTTTTCTGTGGTGTTGGATGTTATTTCTGCTGTCTAACTTGTGGTTTTGTTTGTTTGCACCTCTCTCTTTTAGTTTTTTTTTTTTAACGTTTATTTATTTTTGAGACAGAGAGAGACAGAGCATGAACGGGGAAGGGTCAGAGAGAGAGGGAGACACACAATCTGAAACAGGCTACAGGCTCTGAGCAGTCAGCACAGAGCCCGACGCAGGGCTCGAACTCACAGACCGCGAGATCATGACCTGAGCCGAAGTCGGATGCTCAACTGACTGAGCCACCCAGGTGCCCCTCTCTCTTTTAGTTTTGATAAATATGGCTAGGGGGTTATCTATTTTATTTTATTTTATTTTATTTTATTTTATTTTATTATTATTTTATTTTTCCAAAGAGCCAATTCCTGGTTTCATTGATCTATACTACTGGGTTGTGTGTGTGTGTGTGTGTGTGTGTGTGTGTGTGGTTAGTGTCTATACATTTTATTTCTGTTCTATTCTTTATTATGTTGTTTCTTCACCTGACTTTAGGTTTCATTGGTTGTTCTTTTTCTAGATCCTTGAAGTAAACGGTTAGGTTAGTTATTTAAGATTTTACTTGCTTCTTAAGGTAGGCTTGTATTGCTATATATTTCTCTCTTAGGACTGCTTTGTTGCATTCCAAAAGATTTGTACCAATGTGTTTTCATTTTCATTTGTTCCCCTGTGTTATTTTTTTATTTCTTCTTTGATTTCTTGGTGGACCTATTTGTTGTGTAGCACCATGTTGTTTTACTACATGTATATGTGGCCTTTCCAATTTTTTTTTCTTGTAGTTGACTTCAAGTTTCATGGCATTGTAGTCAGAAAATATGCTTGGTATGATTTCAATCTTTTTGTATTTGTTAAGGCCTGATTTGTTACCTAATATGTGATTTCTTCTGAAAAATATCCCATGTATACTTGAAAAGAATGTATATTTTGCTGTTTTAGGATGTAATGTTCTGAATATATCCGTTAAGTCTATCTGGTCCAGTGTGTCATTCAAAACCATTGTTTATATTCTGCTTAGATTAGATGACTGTCCATTGATGTCAGTGGGATGTTAAAGCCCCCTATTATTATTGTATTATCAATGACTTTTTATATATACGTTATTAATTGTTTTATCTATTTTTGAGTTCCCATGCTGAATGCATAAATATTTAGAATTGTTAGATATTCTTGTTGTATTGTCCCCTTCGTGATGATACAATGATCTAGTTCATCTCTTCCTACAGTTTTTGTTTAAAGTCTACTTTGATATAAGTATTGGTAATTCATCTTTCTTTTGATGTTCATTTGCATGGTAAATATTTCTCTGCTCTCTCTCTTTAACCTGCTGGTGCCTTTAGATCTAAAATGAATCCTGTAGGCAGCATATGGATATTGCTTTTTATCCATTCTGACAACCTACAACTTTTTTTAAGAGAGCACACAAGGGAAGGAACAGAGAGAGACAGAGAGACAGAGAGAGAGAGAATCCAAGCAGGCTCTGAACCACTAGTACAGAGCCCAGTGTGGGGCTCAAAGTCATGGACTGCAAGATTATGACCTGCGCTGAAGTCAGATGCTTAACCAACTGAGCCACCCAGACACACTTGACAGCCGATAGCTTTTGACTGGAGCATTTAGACCATTTACATTCAAAGTATTTTTTTAAGTTTATTTATTTTGAGAGAGAGAAAGCATAAGCGGGAGAGGGGCAGAGAGAGGGAGAGGCAGAATCACAAACAGGCTCTGCAATGTTGGTGCAGAGCCGAACACAGAGCTCAAACTCACAACCTGTGGGATCATGACCTGAGCCAAGATCCAGAGTTGGATACTTAACCGACTGAGCCACCCAGGTGCCCCCAAAGTAAGTATTGATAGATAGATATTTAGTGCCATTTTATTAGTTTTTGTTGTTGCTGTTTCTGTAAATTTTCTCTGACCTTTTTTGTCTTGATTACTTTGCTCTCTCCTTTCCACTCAAAGATTCCCCTTTAATATTTCTTGGAAGGCTGGTTTACTATTACAAACTCCTTTAGCTTTTGTATGGGAAATTATCACTCTCAATTTTGAATGACACCTCTGTTGGATAGAGTATTCTTGGCTGCAGCTTCTTCCTATTCAGCACTTTGAATATATCAACCCCTTTCTGGCTTCCCAAGTTTCTGTTGAGAAATCTCCAGCTAGACTTATTGGTCTTCCCTTGTAAGTTAAGGACTTCTTTTGTCTTGCTGCTTTGAAGATTTTTTTGTGTGTATGACTATATTTTGCAAATTTAATTACAGCATGTCTTCGTGTTGGCCTACTCTTATTGATTTTGATGGGAATTATCTGTGCCTCCTGGATTTAAATATCTGTTACTTTTCCCAGAGTAGGGAAGTTTTCAACTATTGTTTCTTCAAATACATTTTCTGACACCTTTTCTCTTCTTCTTCTTCTTCTTCTTCTTCTTCTTCTTCTTCTGGAACGTGGATAAATACAAATGTTATTATGCTTGATAGAGTCACTGAGTTCCTAAGACTATTCTTATGTTCCATAATACTTTCTCTCTTTTGATCAGCTTTCTTATTTTCTATAATTTTGTCTTCTATATCAGTAATCCATTCTTCAGCTTCCATCCTGTTGTTCAGTGCATCAAACCTGTTTCCAATCTCAGTTACTATATTATTCATTTGTGACTGATACTTTTAACTCTTATTTCTGTGGTAAGGATCCCCTTGATGTCCTCATTCTTTTCTCAAGTTTAATGTGTATTTTTCTGATTGTTGCTTTAAATTCTCCATCAGTCATATTACTTATACCTGTTTCACTTAGATCTCTGGCTATGACCTTATATTGTTCTTTAATTTGGAATGAATTCCTCCTATTGACATTTTGTCTAAGTCTGCATTCTTCTCTGCGTTAGAAAAGCCAGTTATTTTTTCTACTCCTGAGAATAATGGCTTTATGAAGAAAATGTCATATAGTGTGCAGGGCCTGGAGCTTCCGGAAGTATTCCTGATGAGTGCTGTGTGCACCCTGCTGTGGTGTTTTAGCTGCTCTATGTCTCAGGCCAGTTGTCTGCAGAGGATCTCTTGCCTGCAGTGGGCAGTGTTTGGTCCTTGGCTAGAATGTGGTGAGTTTTAACTCCAGGTATGCTCTAATCTGCTTGTTAAATGACAATTGTTAATACTTCCACAATAACTGAAGCCCTTAGAGCTCTCTGGTTGGTTATGTGGTGTGGATAGGTGTTTCTGCTGGTTTTCTGGGGAAGGGGACTGCTGAGCTGGGACTGACACAAAGTTGACTGAGAAGGGCAGTCCTGTCAGAGTGCAGGGGTTTGGGAGTGGGTGTAAGCAAGTTAGGCAGCCTATGTTGGTGCTATTCTGTTTCCTCCTGGCTGCTCTGTGTTTATGCTGGAGCAGCAGTGGGAGATGGTGCCGAGCAGCTCCTTCATCCTTGGAGAGGCATCTCAGTGAAAGCTGCCTCTAAAGGAAGCACTCTAAGAAGAGAAAATAACCTTCCTTCTGTGTGTTTCAGGCATTTTTCAGATCACTGTCTCCACATTATCTGTGGGTTATTTTCCTGCCTTATCTCCACAAACAGTGCAGTCCATCCAGGCCCTATATCAGCCAAGACTACTGACCTTCAAAACCCCAGGATTTAGAGATATGATGTGCTGGGTCTTCTGGTGGAGACCAGTCTCACTGAGACTGAGGCAAGCATGAGTAAGAAGGACAGTCCTTCCAGAGCACAAGAGTTGTAGGGCTTGGTGTCAACAAGTTAGGTAGCCAATGTAGGTGCTGTACTGTCTCACACAGGTGGCTCTATGTTTATGATGAGGGGAAGAGAGGGGAATGGTGCTATCCCTGGAGATGTGTCTCTGTGAATGCTGCCCCCAGGGACATGGTCCAAGAGTGAATAATCTCCCCCATGTGCCCAGGCATTTTTCAAATTCTATTTCCAGTCTGTCTGCCCCCAGATTGTTTGCCTGTCTTCTCCCCAGAAGCAGGGCATTGTTTTCCAGGCTCCATCCTAGCAAAGTTTGCTGACCTTTAAAACTCTAGGATTTAAGCACCACTAGTTACAGAAACTTACAAAAAATCAGTCTTTATAATTTTCCCAGCTAAAGCTTTGGAGAAATGTTCTCTTGTTCATTTCCCTATATGCTCAATTCTCTCTTGCCTTCACTGTGACCATGGCTTCTTCCCCTCTGCAAAAACTATGACCCATTTCTCCCATAAACCACATCTCCACACCTCCTATTTTCTTTGATGTGGCCTATTTTCTCCTCTTAGTTGTGGAGTTTCTTCTGTCAGTCTTCAGGTTGATTTCTGAGGTTTATACAATGGTTTAATAGTAATCTGGTTGTGTCCACCAGACAGGAGTAGCCTAGGGTCCCCCTACTCAGATGCCATCTTCTCTTCCTTCTAAATGTCCATTTTTATGCCAATACCATACTGTTCTGATTATTATAAATGTATAATATATTTTCATATCAAGAAGTGTGATGTTTAGCTTTGTGTTTTTTAAGATTGCTTTGGCTATTCAGGGACTTTTGTGGTTCCATCCAAATTTCAAGATTGCCTTTTTATATCTGTAAAACTTCTCATGGTAAATTTAATAGATATTGGATTGAATGCATAGATGACTTTGGGTAGTATGACCATTTTAGCAATAACTTTTCTAGTTAATAAATATGAGTTATATTTGTATTCATTCGTATCTTCTATTTATTCCATCAATGTGGTTAAATTATTCCTAAGTAAACTATGGATGAATGAATGAAGAAACTTGGTATATACAAAGGAATAACTTTTGGTCATAAAGAAGAACATTCTGCTCTTTGCAACATGGACTAAAATTGAAAGTATTCTGGTAAAAGGAAACCATAGGCTCCAAATTGCATCATTTAGACCAAGTCAACAAACTTGCCCCCAAAGGAAAGTGACCTCACCTGAAATATTTCTTTTCTATTTATGACTTCCTTGTCTTGCCTTTTTTTTATATAATGATTTCTTCTACTTAGCCTTTTAGAGCTCCACTTTTCTTGCTAGATGTGATGTTGCCTGGTTCCTGAATAATTTAATAAACCATAGTAGATCTTCAAATTTACTCAGTTGAATTTTGTTTTTTAAAAGATTATGTCACACCACGATCTGAAGGGAACTTCCAGTAGCATTCAGATACAAAAAGAAACAAGGTGTAATTCCCTGTAAACACTCTGAGTTTACAGTCTTTCCCATTATTTGTGAGGGCTGTGAGTAAATTCTCTTCAATGCTGAGCTCCACTGTTTTTGCATTTGTGCTCCTGATGTAATTGGTTTTCCTTTACTAGGCAGAACAGTTTAAGCTGGTTGGATGGTTATGCACAGAGCCCAACTGAACTGGCATATTTGCCTGCATCCCAATTGGCTGGCCTACTCACCCAGAATTCAATTGAGCTGGCCATTTTTTTCAGAGCCAAACTGAGCTGGCAGAATGGTCTGCCCAGAGCCAACCTCCTAGGCTTTCGGACCATAATTCTCCTGGTGAAAAACAACACACTTTAGCTCTATCTCTGGCTTTAATGCGGAGGACTGTTAATGGTACCTGCAGTTAGTTCTCCATCTTGTTTTCGATGAGCCCACAGTCCCCATTCTTTGAGAATTTCTGGCCCAACAACTACCTTTGTCCAAAGTTCCATGGGAATTATTGGTGATGTGTTCAAGGTCATCTTATGGACAAGACACATTAACATTTCTTACTGATGATACATTACAGCACACATATTTGTATTGATTTGTATAGGTAAAGATAATTGCTAACAGATACCTCACAGGTCAAAAGGCTGCAAAAATTCGTGGGCATTAGCATGCATTTGGTGACTTTCAGAGTGTTCACCACCTCAAGAAGACTCCTGTAATAAAATAAGTTGGTCATGGAATGAGTTAGATTGACACTAGATTACCTGCCAACTTCAAAAAACTTCTGTGAAGCAAGGTACACTGTAAAACATGCATAAATCCTTAGCCAGAGGCACATCCTTTTTAGGTATTAGTTCAGCTCCAAGAAACCCAAATTTTTGATTAAGGGGACACTTAAATTCTAAAGAGTTGGGCATGCTACCTTCTGACACATCCACTTATTTTATGTCTGAGAACTAGTCTCAGAAGTTGCAGATCATCTAGTAAAAATGGCAAAAATCTTACCAAGAGTAATCTAGAATTACAATTGTCATTATGGGAACTGTTCTAATTAGATATCACTTAAGAAGTGCATTTGAAAGCAACAGTCTCTGAATTAAACATAATGGGATACTTGTTTCAATTGGCACAGATTACTCCAAAAGTTTTCAAAATTGCAAAATATTTTCATTGAAGAACTCATTGGAAAAGACTAATGAAAAATTAAAGATATAAGAAGTAACTAAAATAAACTGTTGTAACTGAACAACATGAGTTCACTCCTTGGTGAATCAGAAACCATGTTGAGTTGTCACACAAAGAAAAGTTTACTTGCAACAAATGCGATCACAGGAAATAGTTTCTAATGATGTGACTCCCCATGTGAGGGTAGAATGGACTTATTTTATTTAGGGTTAAGGTGAGTATTTAGATAGGGAAGCCTTGCCATCCTATGTAGAGATCGGCATAAGGCTATGCATGCATTGGAAACATGCCTATACACACATTGTATGTTATGTAAATGAGGCCAGTGCTCCACCTTGGGTGGAGATTTTAGTATTATAATGAGGTAAATGTAGTTTTCAGTCATTCTAGAGGTAACTTCATAGTCCATCTGCATAGGCAGGATTCAAAGGTTAAGCTCAAACTGGTCTGGGTGGTCTGGTCTGGCTGTAGGTCTTGTCAAGATAGTGACTATCACTCCAAGGATGGTTTCACTTTCCACTTGCCTGAGTTAAGAGATAAGCTTAAGAAAAAATGTGGGACAAAGGTTTATGAGTACAAACAGGTGGGCAGTAAAGATCTGATCTTGGGGTCAAGCTGGTGACAAACTCTTAGTTACTCTTCCTTTGAGTACTCATTCTGGATTGATTTTTTTTTCCATGCTAAAAGTACTGCATAAACATTAAAAAAAAAAAAAAAAAAAAAAGGTCCACCATGTTTTTGGCCTTATAGACACTCCCACATCTATCTCCAAAAGAAGGCCCTCTTAGGACTCCTCTCAGAGTTAATGTAACAGAGATTTTCTGATAAACTGCTACATTATTCCCTTAAAGAGCTAAGGGTAAACTCTGATGGATACTAGAGCCTATAAAAGGGATCTTGAAAAAAGTGGTACAAGACAACAAAAGGTGTAAATCCCAGGAGTAACTATTATCCAGTGGTTATCTCATTTTAACTGGTCTTGGCTTTCTTCTTGCCTGAGGCAGCAAATTTTTTTGTTTGTTTTCTTGTTTTGCCTCTTATTGTAAGTGGCTTTAGAGTCTTGAGAAGGTAGTATACTTTGCTCCCTCTTTGGGGCCCTCTCTTACACCCAAAAGATTTATTCAATGCTTCCAAAATATTTAAAATTACAACTATGGACTCAGAAGATATGCAATCTGAAGATGATGTAGGTTAATAGGTAGGCAACATTTATCTCATTTAAATCATTGAAATCAACTGTTTTTATCTTACAAATCTTTTCAAAAATAAGAATGCAGCTTTTAAGACAATTCTAAATTTACCAGTTTCTTTACCATTCCCAAGGCTATCCTGGACTATCTCAAACTGCCTGTAAATTATTGACCTTAGGAAACCAAGATCTTTCTTGGAGAAAGTTGCACTCTTTCTCTGTCCCTTAAAGTTATATATCTTATCATGTTTTTGATATATAAACATAGCCCACAATCACCTGAGACTGATGGAGAAAAAAAAAAAGGAAAAAAATACTGATTTTATTATATATGTAATATTATATATAATATATAGTATTAATATATATAATTTATATATATATATATAAATTATACTTATATATATTTATACATAATTTTTAAATAGTATTTTTCCATATATATATGGAATATACATATATATGTATATATATGGAATATACATATATATGTATATAGTATTTTTAATAGTATTTAGTATATATTTCTATATATTACATAGTGTAAATATATATTTATATATTATATGTATATATAGTTATATATAATATATATATACATGTATATCATATGCATATAAATATATGTATATGTATATAGCATATGTATATATTACATGTATATAATATATACATATAAATATATAATATAAATTATATATATATATAATATATGTACATATTACATATATAATGGGATATCTTTATACCTCCAGATGGTATTCCTGAAATTAATTTGTAAAAGAGCGCTATGTAATTGGTTTAAGACCAAGTGCTTATAAGAATTGGGCATTCAGGGCACCTGGGTTGCTCGGTTGAGCGTCCGACTTTGGCTCAGGTCATGAACTCATGGATCGTGAGTTCTAGCCCCGCTTGGGGCTGTGTCCTGAGAGCTCAGAGCCTAGAGCCTGCTTTGGATCCTGTGTCTCCTTCTCTCTCTGTTGCTCCCCGGGTTTCTCTGTCTCTCTCTGTCTCTCTCTCTTTCTCTCTCTCAAAAATAAATAAAGGCTTTTTTTTTAATTAAAAAAAAAAGAATTGGGCATTCAAATACTTAGAAAGATAGAAACTAACTCAAATATTTCTTACAAGTTTATGTGGTCTAGGAAAATATTTAATATAAAAGCTAGTTTAAGGTTGATGATTTAATTAAAACAGGCATGTCTTCCGAGTTATCAACATTAAATATAAAAGTTTTATTCTACCTGAGTTTACTAGCCAAATTAATTTTATGTAATCTCTTAGGAGATCTGTATAAAAAAATAGTAGTGTGGATAATGTCTGACTTTGTCTAATGTTTTATAAAATTTATTTTATTTCATCTAAACATAATTATTAAGAACAAGTGAATAACATATATATGATATAAAATTTTATAAGTAAACATTTCAACAATACTCATGTCGACTTAAATAGCTTTCACAAATCTTTTTGATACTCTTAAACTTTAAAGATTATCTAAATTAAATTAGATAATGGGTAGTCTTTAAATATCCACATCATTTCTAAATAAGATACAATATTAAATCATTGATTATGCAACATAAGTTTATCTATGTTATTACAGAGAATCTAAAAGATACCTGGATGTGTCAATGCTACAATGGAAAAATTTAAAAACCATGTTTTTAAAAGTTATAAAATTTATTCATAAATCTGCAAATCTAAAGAATTCTAAAAAATAAATGATACACAATTGCTTACTGATTAGTTTTCATTAGAAATTAAGGTTTCTTGGGGCACTTGGGTGGCTCAGTCAGTTAAGTGTCCACATTCAGCTCAGGTCATGATCTCATGGTTCATGAATTTGAGCCTAGTGTCAGGTTCTGTGTGGAGCCTGGAGCCTACTTTGGATTGTGTCTCCCACTCTCTCTGCCCCTCCCCAACTTGCACTCCGTCTCTCTCTCTCTCTCAAAACTAAATAAACATTAATAAAAAAGAAATTAAGGTTTCTTGGGGGTGACTGAGTGGCTCAGTTGGCCGAGCATACAACTCTTGATTTCAGCTCAGGTCATGGTCTCAGTGTGGTGGGATTGAGCCCTGCATAGGGCTCCCCACTGAGCATGGAGACTGCTTGTGTTTCTCTCTCGCTCTCTGTCTCTGTCTCTCTCTCTGTTCTTCTCTCCCACTCACACACAATCTCTCTCTATCTCTGAAGTAAAAATTAAAAAATAAATTATGGTTTCTAAAGGTTAACAATTCTAATAAATGTAATTATAGGCAATAACCTCTATAGAAAAGGAATATTTAGAAAAAAATATTATGTAGTCAAGCTGGGTTTCACACAACAGCAACAGCAACAGAATCTATAAAGATTGTGGTACATGTGAATGAAATCCATTCTGCTTCTGCAAAAAATGGCCCCTCATGGAAGGATTTTTGCCATCATGATGCCCTTTTAACATGACAACAGTCTGGAAGCAGAGAAATTAAGGTGAATAAACAACGCTTGTAAATTAAATAAACAGCTGGGATCAAAACATCCATTTGGTTCTTCCTTGCTTCTTGACAAACCCCATTTTCAACTTTTACATTTCTTTACCTAACATAAGGCACTTAAAATGATTCAAGTTATGAATAGATATTGGTGGGGAGACTTCTATAAAATTGCCAAAAGAGTCTTCCAGAAATGTCTGAGTTGACAGGTTGTTTACATTCTTATAAAAAGGGGGGAACTGTCACAAAGGAAACCACAGGAACAAAATGACATCATTTAGGCCAAGTCACCAAACTGGGGCTTGATATCTAACCTAATTGCACTTTCCACCATCCCCAGAAATTGATCAGGCATGAATTTTCTGGTTAGCATCAATAATCTGTCAGATGGGCCCACTTCATCCCCAAAAGGAAGATGTGATAATGCTCTAAGACCAGTTTGTCTCCAAAGGAAGGTGATCTCAGCTTAAATAATCCTTTTTTTCCATTTATGAATTCTTTGTCCTGCTTTTAAAAACCTTTCCATTTCTGTAGCCCTTTGGAATTTCCCTTTACTTACCAGATGGAATGCTGTTCAATTCCTGAATGGTTTAATAAACCCAATTAGACCTTCAAGTTTACTCAGGTGAATTTTTTTTTTTTTTTAGCAATTCTAAGTAAAGTAAGTCAGAGAAAGACAAATACAGTATGATCTCACTTAATGTGGAATCTAAAACAAATGAACAAACAAACAAACACCAGCAACAGCAACAACAATAGCAAAAACTTCCTAGAAACAGAGAAGTTTGGTGCAGAGTAATGGCTAATAGTGACCAAAGTGTAAAACTTGTAGTTATAAGATGAGTAAGTTCTAGGGGTCTAATGTATAGCTTGGTAACTATAATTAACAGTACTGTATTTTATAGTTGAGAACTGTTAACAGAGTAGAAATTAAAAGTTCCCACTTCAAAAAGGAAATAACTATAGCAATGTGAGGCAATGGATATGTTAACTTTATTGTAGTCATGTATTTTGTTATATATATATATATATATATATATATATATATATACATACACACACACATATATATGTCACATATACATTAAATCATTATGTTTTACACATTAAAATTATGAAATTATGTCAATTATATCTTAAAGAGAGAAAAATATTAAAAAATTTAAATAAAATTTATTCTGACAATTATTCTGAGGTAGGACGTTTAAGATGGCAGAGGAGGAGGGTGACCCTAAGCTCATCTCTCCCTCCCAACAGCTTGATAAATATCAAATCATTCTGAACACCCAAGACATTGATCAGAAGTCTTAGAGAACAAAGGTCATATTTACACAACAGCCTGTGGAAGGTAGGAACTACAGAGTGGAGTTGTGGGAGAAAAGAGCCTCAGGTGCTGAGACAGGGAAAGAGAAAGAGTGGGGGAAAAAAAAATAGAGTGAAAACACTCACAGGGACTGCACAGGAAAGCTGTTCTTCAAAACCATTGACAAGGAAAAAAGAAAGGATTTCAATACCACCATATTTTTAAATAAACAGTGGAAAGCAGAGTCTGAAGTTTCAGAGGTCAACACCTGGCAGTGCTCTCCTGAGGAAGCAGGGCAGAGCCCCAGTAGCAAGCAGCACAGTCTTAGGATTCCCTGGGTTGCATGGGGAGAAGCAGTTCCCCCACTTGGAGTACATTGGGTAGAGGTGATAAGGCCTCTCCACAGGCAAAAGACCCTGTGGGCACCATTGAGGTTACGCATTCACCAGTATAGGAATAAAGATGCTGGCTAACATCAGCAAAGTCTGGCACCAACTGTGTGTTAGGATTTACCATAAACTCTGAGTTGCTGCCACGGCACAGTGACTGCTTCCTGTGACATGCTGGGACCAGCCACAGTGGAGTAAGACCAGCCTGCAGAGGATCAGTGCACATCTGAGCTGTGAGGGTCTCCGAAGTGGGTGGTTTTGAAACACGCACACACCTGTGATAAAACACACGAGTGCTGAGGCGCCTTCATGTGGATAGCTCGATCAAAGACAGGGTGAAAGTGGGGATCTGACAGAACCCAGGGACACAGGAAGGGTGATTGTTTGGGCAATTGTTAGGGCCCAAACTTGATGCTCCAGAGACTAGACAGTGGGGTGAAGCAATTTTCACCCATAGCCCACCAGCATTGATGAACCTCAGTGAGTTAAACAGTGCCACCAAGTGGAAAATTGAGCCACTATAGCAAGCTTCACCCCCCTGCCCCCCACCAGGCACATACCCACTGGGGCAAATACACCAGAGAATCACAGCAGCAGGCACCTCCCCCAGAAGAGTAGCACAATCCCCTCTTATGCACTAAGTCTAGTGATCATAGAGTGCTGCAAATCTTCAGCACTAGGGGAAGCTGGATCTAGCCTCCTTTGTTTTGTTTTGTTTTTGTTTGTTTCTTTGTTTCTTTGTTTTGTTTCTGTTTCTGTTTCTGTTCCACCCCCCCCCCGAAACAGAAAGAGCAAATTTTTATATATATATATATTTTTTTTCTATCAAAAGTCTCTTAACAAGCAGACAAAAAACAAAACAAAACAAAACAAAAAAAACAACACCTGGGCTCTAGCTTCTTTTATTTTTTAATTAAAAATTTTTATTTTATTATTATTTTCATCCAAAATGACAAGATGAAGGAATTCACCCTAAAAGAAAGAAAAGAAGGAAATGATGGCGAGAGATTTAATCCAAACAGATATAAGTAAGATGTCTGAAGTAGAATTAAAAAAAAAAAAAAAACAATTATAAGAATTCTAGCTGGGCTTTAAAAAATAAAAACATAGAAGGCACTAGAAAATCCCTCACTGCGATGAAAAAAATAACTAAAATTTAGTCAGGCAGAAATTAAAAATGGTATAACTGAAATGCAAGCGTGAATGCTGCAATACAACAATAATGGATGGATTAAGCAAAGGAACAGATTAGTGACACAGAAGATACATTTATGGAAAATAATGAAACTGAAAAGAAGAGGATAATAAAGGTAACAGATCACAAAGGTAGACTTAGGGAAGTCAGAGGACTATTAAAATGGGATAATATTCCTGACACAGGAATCCCAGAAGATAAAGAGAGAAAAAAAGTGATGTGGGGAAACAAGGTTTAGTTGAGCAAATTATATCTGAAAACTTGCATAATCTGGGGAAGGAGGAAGACATCAAAATCTGAAAAGCACAGAAAACTCCCATAAATTCAACAAAAGCTGACCGATGCCAAGGCATTTCATATTTCAATTCACAAATTACATAATCAAGGAAATAATTCTTAAAGCAGCAAGGGAAAATAGTCCTTAACATACAAATAAAGACAGATAAAGTTCATAACAGATATGTCTACAGAAACTTGGCAGGCAGGAGGGAATGGCAGAATATATTCAACTTGCTGAATGGAAGACATCCCAGGACTCCTTAATATTCAATCTTGACATATAGTCAAAAATATTAAATCCAGCAAGGCTGTCATTCAGAATAGAAAGAGAGATAAACAGTTTGGCAGGAAAACAAATACTAAAGGAGTGTGACCATTAAACCAGCCCTGGATAAATGTTAAGGGGGACTCTTAGAGGGGAAAATAAAAGACTCAAAACAACAATATTATAAAGGAACAGAGAACATCATCAGAGACACCAATGTTACTGGTAACACAATGGCACTAAACTTATATCTTTCAATAAACACCTTAAATGTTGGGGCCCCTGGGTGGTGCAGTTGGTTAAGCATCCAACCCTTGAACTTGGCTCAGGTCATGATCTCACAATTTGTGAGTTCAAATCCCACATCAGGCTCTATGCTCATGATGCAGAGCCTGCTTGGGATAGTTTCCTTCTCCCTGACCCTCCCCTGCTTTTTCTCTCCTCTCTTGCTCTCGCGTTCTCTCTCGCTCTTTCAAAATAAATCAATAAAAACTTAAAAAAATAAACACCCTAAATGTAAATGGGCTAAGTGTTCCAATAAAAAGACATAGGGTATCAGAATGGATTAAAAACAATCCATCTATATACTGCCTACAAGAGACTCATTTTGGACCCAAAGACATCAGAAGATTGAAAGCTAGAATCATCTATCATGATAATGGAGGTCAAAAGAAAAGCAGAGTAGCCATGCTTATGTCAGGCAAGCTACATTTTAAAATGAAGATTATAACAAGAGATGAATGAGGACATTATATAATAATTAAGGGGTATATCTATTAATATATAACAATTATAAATATTTATACCCCCAACTTGAAAACCAAGTGTGTGTGTGTATATATATATATATCACAAACATAACAAAAACTTATTGATAATAATACAATAATAGTATGGGACTTTAATACTCTACCAACAGCAATGGACAGATCATCTAAGCAGAACATTAACAAGGAAACAAAGGCTTTGGATGACACACTGAACTTTATTGGACTTAACAGATATATTCAGAACATTTTGTCCTAAAGCAGCAGAATACACATTCTTTTTGAGTGCACACAGAACTCCAGAATAGATCACAGAATAGATCACATGCTGCATCACGAATC
Organism: Acinonyx jubatus; assembly: GCF_027475565.1. NCBI lineage: Eukaryota > Metazoa > Chordata > Mammalia > Carnivora > Felidae > Acinonyx > Acinonyx jubatus. The sequence goes on from NC_069380.1 coordinate 82,585,776, forward strand.
AGTACCCAACAAGTACAAAAAGATCAAGATCATACCATGAACATACATATTGTCACACCACAAAACATGCTTTGACAGTTGAAGTCAACTATAAGAAAAAAATTGGAAAGACCACAAGTGCATGGAGGTTAAAGAACATCCTACTAAACAACAAATGGGTTAACCAATAGATTAAAGACAAAATAAAAAGCTACATAGAAGCAAATGAAAATGAAAACATGACCATCCCAAACCTGTGGTATGCACCAAAGGCAGCCCTAAGAGGGAAGTACAGTGTATTGTGATACAGGGCTACTTTAAAAAGTAAGAAAGGTCTCATGTATGCAATCTAACTTTACACCTAAAGTAGCTAGAAAAGGAGTCATAAATAAAGCTAGAATAAAATAGTAGTTATTTTAAGTAAATAATAAAATAGTAACAATAATACCAATAATAATATAAATAAATAATAATAATAAGTAAAATAAACACAAAAAACTAGAGCAGAAAAAATAATAAACAAACAAACAAAAACAGTAGAACAGATCAAGCAAAGTAAGATTTGATGGTTTTTTGAAAGATGTGGTTTTTTGAAAGAATTGATACAATTGAGGAACCCCTAGCCAGATTTAGCAAATAGAAAAGAGAAAGGACCCAAATAAATAAAATCATGAATGGAAGTGGATAGTTCATAACAAACACCACAGAAATAAAATTATAAGAGAATGCTATGAAAAATTATATGTGGACAAATTGGGCAATCTGGAAGAAATGGATAAATTCCTAGAAACATACAAACTATCAAAAACATACAAACTGTCAAAACTGAAACAGGAAGAAATAGAAAGTTTGAAAAGACCTATAATCACCAAAGAAATTTAATAAAAGTAATATAAAATCTCCCAACAAACTAAAGTCCAGTGTCAGATGGCTTCCAAGGGGGAATTCAAGCAGACAAAGAAGAGTTAGCACCTATTCTTCTCAAACTATTCCAAAATTTAGAAATGGAAGGAAAACTCCCAAACTGTCTATGAAGCTGGCATTACCTAGAGTCAAAACAGTCTCCACTAAAAAGGAAAATTTCAAGTTAATATCCTGATGAAACTGGATGAGAAAAAATTCTCAAAACGATACTAGCAAATTGAATTCAACAGTACACTTAAAGAAGTATTCACCATGACCAACTTGGAATTATTTTGGGGCTGCAGGAATCCTTCAATTTTTTTTTAATGTTTATTTATTTTTAGCAGCGTGAGAGAGACAGAGCATGAGTGGGAAAGGGGCAGAGAGAGAGGGAGACACAGAATCCGAAGCAGGCTCCAAGCTCTGAGCTGTCAGCACAGAGCATGACGCGGGGCTCAAACTCACAGACTGTGAGATCATGACCTGAGCCGAAGTCGGACGCTCAACCAACTGAGCCACCAAGGCATCCCAGGACTCCTTAATATTCAATCACTCAGTGCGATACACAACATTAATAAAAGAAAGAATTAGAACCATATAATCCTCTCAACAGATGCAGAAAAAGCATTGGACAAAATACAGTATCCTTCTTGATAAAAACCCTCAACAAAGTATGGGTACATGGAATACACCTCAACATCCTAAACGCCACAGATGAAAGACCCACAGCTAATATCATCCTCAATGGGGAAAACTGAGAGCCTTCCCCCTATGATCAAAAATAAGACAATGATGTCCACTCTCACCATTACTATTTAACATGGTACTAGAAGACTTAGCATCAGCAATTAAACAACAAGACATAAAAAGCATCCAAATCTGCAAAGAAGTCAAACTTTCACTATTTGCAGACAGAAGATGTCCTATGTAGAAAATCCAAAAATTTCCATCAAAAAATTGTTAGAACTTGGGCGCCTGGTTGGCTCAGTCGGTTAAGCATCCAATTCTTGGTTTTGGCTCAGGTCATGATCTCCTGGTTGGTAGGTTCGAGCCCCAGGTTGAGTTTTGCGCTGACAGCATGGAGCCTGCTTGGTATTCTGTCTCTCTCTGTCTCTCCTCTGCTCACTCTCTGTCTCTCTGTCTCTCTCTCTCTCTCTCTCTTAAAAGTGGATAAATAAACATTTTAAAAAATTGTTAGAACTAATACACGAATTCAGCAAAGTCGCAGGATATAAAATCAACATATAGAAATTTGTTGCATTTCTGTACATCAGTAACAAAGCAGCAGAAAAAAGAAACCAAAGACTCAATCCATTTTTCGACTGCAACAAAAATAATTAGATAACTAGGAATAAACCTAACCCAAGAGGTAAAAGGTCTGTAGCCTGAAAGCAATAAAACACATAAAGAAATTGTCTCAGTTAAGCATCTGACTCTTCATTTAGGCACGGGTCATGATCTCACAGTTCATGTGTTCAAGCCCTGCATTCGGCTCTGTGCTGACAGTACAGAGCCAGCTTGGGATTCTTTCTCTCCCTCTCCCTCTGTCCCTCACCTTCTCATGCTCTCTCAATCACTCTCTCTCTCTTTCTCTCCCTCTCTCTCTCTCTCTCTCAAAGTAAATAAGCTTTAAATTTTTTAAAAAATAAAAAAATGAAAAATAATATCATGTTCATGGATTGGAAAAGCTTATATTTTAAAATGTCTATATTACCCATAGCAATATACACATTTAATGCAATACCATTCAAAATACTCCACAATTTTTCACAGATAAAAAACAAGCAATCCTAAAATTTGTATGGAACCATAAAAGACCCTGAATAGCCAAAGCAATATTAACAAAGAAAAACAAAATTGGAGGCATAATGATTCTGAATTTCAAGCTATGTTGTAAAGATATAGTCATCAAGACCATATGGTACTGGTACAAAAACAGACACATAGATCAATGGAACAGAATAGAAAACCCAGAAACTGACCCATAACTTTAAGGTTAACTAATCTTCAACAAAGCAGGAAATAATATCCAATGGAAAAAAAAAAAGACAGTCTCTTCAGTAAATGGTGTTTGGAAAAATGGACAGCAACATAAAGAAAAAGTTAAACTAGACTACTTTCTTAAACTATACACAAAAATAAGTTAAAAACGGATTAAAGACTTAAATTTGAGACAGAAAACCATAAAAATTCCAGAGAAGAATACAGGTAGCAAATTCTTTGACTTTGGCTGGAGCAACTTCTTATTAGACATGTTGCCAGAGACAAGGGAAACAAAAGCAAACATAAACTTTTGGGACTTCATCAAGATTAAAAGCTTCTACACAACAAAGGAAACAGCAAAACTAAATGACAGCCAAGGGAATGAAAGAAGATAGTTGGAAATGACATATCTGATAAAAGGGTAGGATCCAAAGTCTATAAATAACTTATCAAACTTAACCCTCCCAAAAAATAACCCAGTTATGAAGTGATCAGAAGACATGAATAGACATTTCTCCAAAGAAGACATCCAGAAGGCTATTAAACATGTGAAAAGATGCTCAACATCCCTCATCATCAGGAAAATACAAATCAAAACCTTGATGAGATTCTACCTCACACCTGCCAGAATGGCAAAACTTAACAACACAAGAAACAACAGGTGTTGGCCAGGATGCTGAGCAAGAGGAAACCTCTTACACTATTGTTGGGAATGCCAAGTGGTGCAGCCACTCCAGAAAACAATATGGAGGTTCCTTAAAAAGTTTAAAATAGGACACCTTATGATCCAGTAATCACACTAGTAAGTATTTACCAAAATGATACAAAAATATAGATTTAAAAGTGTACATATGCCCCAGTGATTATAGCAGCACTATCACCAATAGCCAAACTAAGGAGAGAAACCAAATGTCCATCGGAATGGTAAGGAAGACACGGTATATCCATACAATGGAATATTACAGAGCCATCAAAAAATTGCAATTTGCAATAGTGTGGATGGAGCTAGAGTGTATTATGTTAAGCAAACTGAGTCAGGGGCACCAGGATGGCTGGTCCAATTCTTAATTTTGGCTTAGGTCATGATTTCATAGTCATGGGTTTGAACCTGCATTGGGCTCTGTGCTCACAGTGCAGAGCCTGCTTGGGATTCTCTCTCTCTGTCTTTCTCTCTCTCTGTCTCCCTTTCTCTTTCTTTCTCTCTCTCTCTGGGCCTCCTTGTTTGATCTTTCTCAAAAATAAACATTAGGAAAAATAATAAGTGAGTCGAAGAAAGACAAATACCATATGATTTCACTCATATGTGGTATTTAAGAAACAAAACAGATGAACATATGGGAGGGGGGAAAGAGAGAGGGGAACTAATCACAAAAGGTTCTTAAAGTAAAGAACAAGCTGAGGGTTGATGAATGTAGGTGGGTGGGGGATGGGCTAGATGGGTGATGGCTGTTAAGGAGGGCTCTTGTTATGATCAGCACTGTGTGTGGTATGTAAGTAATGAATCACTGAATTCTACTATATTGCTCTGTATGTTAGCTAACTAGAATTCAAATAAAAATTTGGAAAAAATATTTTGATGTTTTATTTTTATGTTATCATAAATGGGATTATTATCTTTATTTCTTTTTATTGTTAGTATTTAGAAATGCAACTGAATTTTGTATTTTGACTTTGTACTCTGAGTTTACTATTTTTTTTTTTAGTCTTGTTTTTTAGTGATGTCTTTTGGATTTCCCTATACAAGATTGTGACATCAATAAACTGAGACAATTTTACTTCTTTTCTGATTTTGATAACTTTTACTTCTTTTCCTTTTGTAATTGCTTCTGGCTAGCATCTCTGGTACTATATTGAGTAGGAGATGTGAGACTCGGTACATTTGGTTTGTTCCTGGTTTTAGATGGAAAACTTTAAACTTTCACTGTTGGACATGTTTGCTGTTATTATGTAGATGTATTATATTTCTTTAGTCAATTTATTATTGGGAGTTTATACCATGAATATTTTTTTTTGGATTTGTCAAATGTTTTACTACATAAATTTAAGATTATTATATTAATTGTTTTATTTTATTCCATTAATGTGGTGTATTATATAGATTGGTTTTAGTATGTGAAACCATCTGTGAATAAAAGGTATAAATCCCCCTTAATCATGTTGTGTGATCATTTGAATATGCTGTTAAATTCAGTTTGGTAGGATCTTAACTGAGAATTTTCACGTGTATATTCTTTAGGCATATTGGCCTGTATTTTTATTTGATTATGATATTCTATTCTGGCTTTTTTATATGGGCAGTGCCATAATTACAAAATTAGTTTGAGAGTGTTTCCTCCTATTCAAATTTTTTGAAGAGTTTGAGAAGATTAGGTATGAATTATTTTTCAAATGATTAATGAAACTGACCCATGAGACTGATCCTTGGCTTGGTTACTGATTCAATGTCCTTTGTTGTTACTTATCAGTTTACTTTTTTTTTTCTTTCTTCATGGTTAAGATTTGGAAGGATGTATGTTTTAAGGAATGTATCCCTTTTATGTAGGTTATCCATTCACTAACATGATATTTCATAGTTGTCTTTTTATTGTATTTGTGTATCCATTGCAATGCTTCCTCTTTCATGCATAATTTTATTTGCTTGGTTCCTCTCCTTTTATCTTGGTAATTCTAGCTAAAGTTTACTCAATTTTATTTTTTAAATTATTTTTCTGTTTGCTGTTTCAATTATTTCTGCTCTGATATTTGTTATTTCCTTTCTTCTGCCAACTTTGGGCTTAGTTTTTTCTTGTTTTTCAAATTCTATGAGGTGTGAAGTTACATTGAATATTTAATATTTTGTTATTTTTATTTTTTTGTTTTTTTAAATGTGGGCATTTTGCTATGGTTTATAATTTTTATGCTGTGATTTCATTTTTAATTGTTTCAAAACTTTTCCTTTCCTTTTTTGATTTCATCTTTAAAACACTGGTCATTCAAGAGTGTGTTGTTTAATTTGCTCATATTAGTGAATATTCCAGAATTCCTCCTTTTATTGATTATCAGTTTCATATATTTGTGGTCATAAATAACACTTGATATAATATCAACTTATTAAAATTTCCTGGGACTTGTTCTGCAACCTAACATATGACCTATCCTGGGGATTGTTTGTTGTGCCCTTGAGAAGAATGGATGAATTTTCTTTTTAATAATGGTCATGTCCACTTGGTTTAAAGTTCAAGTCCAATATTTCCTTATTGATATTCCATTCATTCTTAAAAGTGGAGTATTGGAGGCCCCCACTATCATTGTATTTTTGTCTATTTCTCACATGTATGTAAGTATTTGCTTCATATATTTAGATATTGTTTTGTTTTGTTTATATATATTTATAATTTTTATAGCTTATTAAATTATTCATCTCTTTATCATTATATAATGGTCCTCTTTTTCTATTGCTACACTTTTTGACTTAAAGTTTATCTTTTCTGATATAAGCATAGCTAGCACTCCTCTCTTGGTGTTTATTTATGTGAAATATATTTTTTCAATATTTTTATTTGAGACTATGTATATCATTGAAACTGAAATAAGTATGTTGGAAACAAAATATAGGTTGATTTTTTTAAATTTTTTCATTTATTTACTTTTGAGAGACAGAGAGAGACAAAGCATGAGCAGGGGAGGGGCAGAGAGAGAGGAAGATACAGAATCTGAAGCAGGCTCCAGGCTCCAAGCTGTCAGCACAGAGCCCAATGCAGGGCTTGAACTGACAAACTGCGAGATCATGACCCAAGCTGAAGTCAGACGCTTAACCAACTAAGCCACTCAGGCACCCCTAGGTTGGTCTTTTTTATCCACTCACCTACTCTGTACATTTTTATTTTATGACTTAATACACTTAAAGCAATATTGATAATAATTTAAATTCACTGTTTATAGGTAAGGATTTACTATTGCCATTTTGTTCACTGTTTCTTGGATTTTTTTTTGTTTTTTGTTTGTTTGTTTTGATTTGTTTTGTTTTGTTTTTGTAGTTGTTTGTTCCTCTTTTCCTCTCTTGCTGTTTGTTTTCTGTTGTGCATTCATGATTTTCTGTAATGGTATACCTTGATTCTGTTAACTTTATTTTGTGTGTATCTAATATAGGTATTTGTTTTGTGGTTATTTTTAAATCTTAATTGAAATATATTATGATAGAAAAAAACATATTTTAAGTTGATAACAACCTAATTCTATCACCTACTAAACCTCTACATTTTGACACTTTCTCCCACATTTAATGTGTTTGATGTTATAATTCACATATTTTATGCTATGTATCCATTAGCAAATTATTGTAGTTAAGGTTATTTTGAATTATTTTTGTCTTTCAACCTTATACTAGAGTTCAGTGGTTAACATACCACCATGTTACAATTATTAGAGTATTCTAAATCTGACCATATACACTTTTAAATGGGTGTGCTGTATGTTTTCACATACGGTAAAACCTTGGGTTGTAAGTAAGTTGGTCTGAGTGTTCATCAAGATGAGCAAACATTTCTAATAAATTTTAACTTGATAATTGCACGATGTCTTCCAATATGAGTAGTATATGATGCTGAACATCACATGATAACAACTGAGCCAATGGTTCTTCCCTCTCTCTCTTTTGCTGTGGGATTGTGGGTGATCATCTCCCATGCTCAGATGCTCAGTCTCAGACTGTGGTGTTTGGCAGAAATCAGTAATTTATCAGAATGTTGGAAGGTGCCCACAACTGGCATTAGTGTATTTTTTTGTTACTTCAAAGAACCTATGGACAGTACTTTACTTTTCCATACAAGAGTAAGCTTAGGAATGTTTTGCTGCATGCTAGGTCAGGCTGTCTGCACATATAGACCCTTTCTTCTGTGGCCTTATTGCCAGTTAAAGTATATACAGTATATGACAAGAGTTTATTATTACTGCACTGGAGTCAACATCTGTATGAGCATACAGAATGGTCCCATGCAGAAAAATGTACCATTGAGCCCATAGAGAGCAGTGATTCCATTAGTGATAATGAAAGTCATCCTATGCAATAACCCTCCTCTCTCATGTCTCCCACATACCAGCAGTGAAGATTTTCAAAGGTATGTGCAGATTAATTTATTTTTCTTTATATTTTGTATTTTATTAATTATGTTGCATTATATTATAGTATTATATTCATTTTTATATGAATATTTTTGGATCGTGGAACAAATCATTTGAGTTTCCATTATTTCTTATGGATAAATTCACTTTGATATACAAGTCCATTGGATTACATGCATGTTTCTGGAATGAATCTTGCTTGCAAACCAAGGTTTTACTGTATTTTCATGTTCATAATTATTATTCTTTTATTTCTTCTTGAAGAATTATTTTTGGATTTCTTGTAAGGTATTTCTTGTGTAAAGGAACTCCCTCAGCTTTTGTTTGTTTGGGGAAGCTTTTTTTAATTTTTAATTTTAATTTTAATTTATTTTGAGAGCGAGACAGAGAGTGAGCAGGGGAGGGGCAGAGAGAGAGGGGGACACAGAATCCAAAGCAGGTTCAGGCTCCGAGCTGTCAGCACAGAGACCAATGTGGGGCTTGAACTCATGAACTGTGAGATCATGACCTGAGCTGAAGTCAAATGATTTAACTGACTGAGCCACCCAGGTGCCCCTGGGGAAGTTTTTATTTTACCTTCACCTAAATAATTACTTTGCCCAAAAATGTATTTTGGGAGGCATGTGGGTGACTCAGTCAGTTGAGTCCTACTCCTGATTTTGTCTCAGGTCATGATCTCTCTGACCATGTGATGGAGCCCCATGTGTGCTGACATCATGGAGCCTACTCAGGATTCACTCTCTCATTCTCTCTCTGCCCCTCCCCTGCTCACACAACCTTTCTCTCTCTCAAAATAAGTAAGTAAGTAAGTAAATAAATAAATAAATAAAATTAAAAATAATAATAATTTAAAAAATGGATCAAAATGGAAAACACAGAAATATACCCACAACTATATGGTCTACTCATCTTTGAAAAAGCAGGAAAGAACATCTAATAGAAAAAAGACAGTCTCTTCAACAAATGGTGTTGGGAAAACTGGATGTGACATGCAGAAGAATGAAATTGGACCACTTTTTTATACCATACATAAAAATAAATTCAAATTAGATGAAAGACATAAATGTGCGGCAGTAAACCATTTCTTCTTGAGGAGAAAGCAGGCCGCAACCTCTTTCATCTCAGACACATTGGGCAACTTCTTACTAGGCACATTGCCAAAGGCAAGGACAACAAAAGCAAGCATAAACTATTAGGACTTCATCAAGATAAGAAGCTTCTACACAGCAAAGAAAACAACAAAACTAAAAGGGCAACCAATGGAATGGGAGAAGATATTTACAAATGATGTAACTGATAAGGAGTTAGTATCCAAAATCTATAAAGAACTTATCAAACTCAACACCAAAAAACAAACAACCCAGTTAAGAAATGGGCAAAAAATATGAACATTTTCTTTTTCCAAAGAAGACATCCAGATGGCTATCAGACACATGAAAAGATGCTCAACATTACTCATCATCAGGAGACTACAAATCACAGCCATGATGAGCTATCACCTCACATTCATCAAAATGGCTAAGTTTAACTCAAGAAATAACAGATGTTGGCAAGGATGTGGAGAAAGGGGAAGACTTTACACTGTTGGTGTAAAGCAAACTAGTGTACCCACTCTGGAGAACAGTATGAAGTTACTCAAAAAACTAAAACAGTATGAAGTTACTCAAAAAACTAAATGTAGGAGTGCCTGGATGGCTACTTAATTTGGCATCCTACTCTTGATTTTGGCTCAAGTCATGATCTCACAGTTTATGGAATCAAGCCCTATGTAGGGCTCTGTGCTGGCAGTGTGGAGCCTGCTTGGCATTCTCTCTCTCTCTCTCTCTCCCTCCCTCTTGCTCTGGCCCTCCCCTGCTCACACCAGCTCACTATCTCTCCCCCACCAAACTAAATAAATAACATTAAAAAAGTTAAAAATAGAACTCCCATTAATACAGCAATTTTACTATTAGGTATTTGCCCAAAGGATACAAAATAAAGATTCAAAGGGTTACATGAACCCCAATAATTATAGAAGCATTATCTACAATAGCCAAAATATGGAGGGAGGCCAAATGTTCATTGACTGATGTATGGATAAAGAAGATTTGGTGTGTGTGTGTGTATATATATATATATATATGTGTGTGTGTGTGTGTGTGTTTATAGTGTATATGGTGTGTGTGTGTGTGTGTGTGTGTATATATATATATATATATATGGTGTATATGGTGTATGTGTATATATATATATATATACACACACACACACACACACACACACATAACTCAGTCACCAAAATAATGAAATCTTGCCATTCGCCATGACGTGGATGGAGCTATAACATATGCTAAGCTAGATAAGTCAATCAGAAAAAGGCAAATACCATATGATTTCATTCAGGTATAATATTTAAGAAAGAAAACAGATGAAATATGGGGAAGGGCAAGGAGAAGACAGAGAAACCACAAGAGGCTCTTAACAGTAGAGAACAGCTATTTCTCAAGCATGGTGGAGAAGTAGGGGGACCCAAAGTTCCCTTGTCCCTCAAACACAGCAATGTTGAGGCCAAAGGACTTTGAAATCCAACAGTCCAGGCTGCAGAGTGACAAAGACATCTCCAGGGACCCAGGGGGACAATCTGGCAGGCCATAGCTGCACAATAGCGACCTGGGAGAGTTAATATGGACTGCATAGGCATGGGTGAGAGGGATACCCTTCTGCAGAGAGACAAAGTGAAGGGAAAGAGAGATTGGGGAAGTGTAGGACTGTACCTGAACAAGAGAAAAATCATGGACCAGGACAGAGAAAGATCCAGTCTCCAACTGTGGGGCTTTCTCTGGACTGGGGCTGGCTGCCCAGTTTGCACATCTGGGAGGAGGGGAGCCAGCCCAAGTGTAGGTAACTAGTTCAGAGTTGCAGTCCACAGTGGGAGAAAGAAATCCCTTCCCTGGAGTGCTGTGGGAAGAAGGTATATAACCATTCAAAGGACAAAGACTGCCTGCACCTGCCAGTAGAGGCCATATATTGGCACAGAGCAACACTTCCACTGAACTGGGGTGCATGGAGTGAAACCCTATAATACATCAGGGTTTAAATACCAGCCGAGTACCAGGGAAGCATGGGAGGCAATGCAGGAGAACAAGCTGCCTCGTTCGTGCTTGTGGCAGAGTGAGGACTGCCTAAACAGAGTAGTTTGGGACACCTCTTCCGTGGAGGAGATATTGGGGTGTCACAATTTTTCTCCCCATCACCAACAAGGTGAAAGGATGGAAGGTCAACAGTAGAGGCAGGACCCACCTACACCAAACCATGCCCCTCCACATCTGGTAACTGCATATCTACTGGAGCTGGATTGATGCTGACAACACAGACAGCCCCTCCTCCAGACCAGCACTACCACCAGCTCCAAAGGTTTGCATCTCCTGATTTAATTATTGTGTGTGTGTAAATATATGTGTGTGTGTGTGTGTGTGTGTAAATATATATATATATATATATATATATATATATATATATATATTTCTTTTCTTTCTTTCTTTTTTACTTTTCTCCTTATTTCTTCCCTCCTCTAGTCTGGTTATTCTGGTTGTTGATTTGTTTCAACAGACATATTTAACCTATTCTCTTTACACCTGTTCTATATCTCCTTCTTTAGTTTCCCCCCTCTCTCTCTCTGGATTAAGCCATAGAGTTTCTCTGCCTGGTCAATTTTACTTTATTTTATTTTTCTCCACCTCTGTCATTTCTCTCTTTGTATGGGATAAGTCCTCTTCCATCAACAATGCCCCCACCCCATTGTTTTGCTGTAGCTTGTGGTTTTGTTTTGTTTTATTTGTTTGTTTGTTTTTTTCATTTTCTTTTCCAGGACTACTTCAAAGAATAACTCAAAGCAGACCTGGTGGAGGGTCCAACATATCACTACAAGTAGGCAGATAAAACAATCAGAATCACAAGAACAAAAAGCAAGTAACACATGCCAAAAAACATCTCCTGTAAGGTCAGATCCTGGACAGTGAATGACCCCTCTTTAATATAATAGTGTTTCCATATGCAGGGCATATAACAAGCTTTTAAAACACATAAGGGACTTAAAACTAGCCAAAAAGATGAATCAGAAAATTTCTCCTCAAGAGAAATTCCAGGAAGAAATGACAGCTAAACAATTGGTCCAAACAGATATAAACAATATAACTGAACAAGAATTTAGAATAAGAGTCATAAGAGTAACCGCTGGGCTTGAAAAAAGCATAAAAGACAGCAGACAATGTATTGATTCAGAGATTAAAGAACTAAAAAATAATAGTCATGATGAATTAAAAACTGTTGTAAATTATGGGAAAATAAACTAGAGAAGGTGACAGCAAGGATTGAAGAGGCAGAGGGGAGAATAAGTGAAGTAAAAGATAAAATTATGAAAAAAGATGAATCTGACAAAAAGAGAAAAAATTCTGGATCAAGAGGGGAGAATTAGATAACTAAGTGATTCAATGAAATGTAATAATGTCCTTATCATAGGAATTCCAGAAGAAGAAGAGAGAGAGAAAGGGGTGGAAGGTGTACTTGAAAAAAATCATAGCTGAGAATTTCCCCACTCTAGGGAAGGAAACAGACATTTAAATACAAGAGGAACAGAGAACTGCCTTCAGAAGTAACTTGGATTGATCTTCTGCATGAAATATAGAGAAACTGGCAAGATACAAAGATAAGAGAGAATCCGGAAAGCAGCTAAGGACAAAAGGGCCTTTACCAACAAGGGTAGACACATGAGGGTAGTAGCAGACCTATCTACTGAAACCTGGAAGGCCAGATAAGAGTGGCAATAAATTTTCATTGTGCTGAATAGAAAAATATGCAACCAAAAATCCTTTAACCAACAAGCCTGTCAAGCAGAATAGAAGGAAAAATAAAGGTTTTTCCAGAAAAGCAAAAACTTAAGGAGTTTATCACCACTAAACCAGCCCTACAAGAGATCCTAAGGGGGACTGTGTGAGTAGAATGTTGCAAAGACCACAAAAGATCAGAGACTTCACTATGAGCATGAAACCTACAGATAACACAATGACTCTAAATCCATATCTTTCAATAATAACACTGAATGTAAAAGGACTAAATGCTTCAATCAAAACACATACCTAAAGCAGCAGAATACACATTCTTCTCAAGTGCACATGGAACATTCTCCCAGATAGATCACATAGTGGGTCACGAAAAAGGCCTTAATAAATATAAAATAATTGAGATAATACTATGCACACTTTCAAATTACAATGCTATGAAACTTGAAATCAACCACAGGAAAAAGTCTGGAAAACATCTAAATGCATGGAGGTTAAAGATCATTGTACTAAAGAATGAATGGGTCAACCAGGCAATTAAAGAGGAAATTTAAAAATAAATGGAAAAAAATGAAAATGAAAATACAACAGTCCAAATCCTTTGGGATGCAGCAAAGGCAGTCCTAAGAGGAAAACACATTGCAGTCCAGGCCTATCTCAAGAAACAAGAAAAATCCCACATACAAAATCTAATCACACACCTAAAAAAACTAGAAGCAGAACAACAAAAAAAACCCCGAGGCCAGCAGCAGAAAAGAAATAATAAAGATCAGAGCAGAAATAAACAATATAGAATAAAAAAAACAGTAGAAAGATCAATGAAAGTAGGATATGTTTTTTTGAAAAAATAAAATTGATAAACCCCAAGCCAGACCTCTCAGTAAGAAAAGAGAGAGGACCCAAATAGATGAAATCATGAGTGAAAATGGATTTATCACAACCAATCCGTCAGAAATACAAGCAATTATCAGGGAATTCTGTGAAAAATTATATCCCAGCCAACTGTACTACCTGGAAGAAATGGACAAATTCCTAGACACCCACGCACTACCAATACTCAAGCAGGAAGAAATAGAATATTTGAACGCACACATAATTAGTGAAGAAATTGAACCAATTATTAAAATCTCCCAACAAATAAGAGTCCTGGACCAGATGGCTTCCCAAGAGAATGCTACCAGACATTTAAAGCAGAGTTAATACCTATCCTTCTCAAGCTGATACAAAAAATAGAAATGGAAGTAAAATTTCTGGACTCCTTCTATGAATTCAGCATTACCTTGATCCCCAAGCTAGACAGAGACTCCACAAAAAAAGGAGAATTACTGGCCAATATTCCTGATGAACATGGATGTAAAAATTCTCAACAACATACTAGCAAATCTAACTCAGCAGCATATAAATAGTATTATTCACCATGATCAAGTGTGATTCATTCCTGGGCTGCAGGCCTAGTTTAATATTCACAAATCAAACAATGTGATATAGCACATTAATAGACAAGAGGTTAAGAACCATATGATCCTGTCAATAGATGCAGAAAAATAAAAAAAAAAAACACATTTGACAAAATACAGTATCTTTTTTCAATAAAATCCCTAAAGAAAGTCGGGGTAGAAAGAACATACTTAAACATCATAAAAGTCAGACATGAAAAGCCCACAGCTAATATCCTCATCAGTAGGGAAAAACTGTGAGCTTTCCACCAAGATCAGGAATTTGACAGGGATGTCCACTGTCACCACTGTTGTTTCACATAGTGTTGGAAGTCCTAGTCTCAGCAGACAACAACATGAAAAAAAAAGGAAAAAATTATCCAAATTGGTAAAGAAGAAGCCAAACTTTCACTTTTCACAGATAACATGATCCTTTCCATGGAAATCTAAAAGACTCCACCACAAAGTTGCTAGAACTGACACATCAATTCAGCAAAGTCACAGGATGCAAAATCAAGGTATAGAAATTGGTTTCACTTCTTTACTCCAATAATGAAGAGAAATAAATAAATCGACCCCATTTCCAATTGCACCAAGAACCAAAAAAAACCTAGGAATAAACCTAACCAAAGATGTAAAAGATCTGTATGCTGAAAACTATAGAAAGCTTATGAAGGAAATTGAAGAAGACACAAGGAAATGGGAATACATTCCACGCTCATGGAGTGGAAGAATAAATAGTGTTAAAGTGTCAATACTACCCAAAGCAATCTACACATTCAATGCAATCCCAATCAAAGTTGCACTGGAATTCTTCTCAAAGCTAGAAAAAACAATTCTAAAATTTTTATGGCACAACAAAAGGCCTCAAATAGCTAAAGTAATATTGGAAAAGAAAACCAAAGCAGGAGGCATCACAATCCCAAACTTTAGCCTCTATTACAAATCTGTAATCATCAAGACAATATGGTATTGGCCCTAAAACAAACACGGAAACCAATGGAATAGAATAGAGAACCCACAAATATATGGGCAATTAATCTTTGACAAAGAAGGAAGGAGTATCCAATTGAAAAAAGAGCCTTTTTTGCAAATGGTGCTTGGAGAGATGGGCATCAACATGCAGAAGAATGAAAGTAGATCACTTTCTTACACCATACACAAAAAATAAACTCAAAATGGATGAAGGACCTGAATGTGAGACAGGAAACCATTAAAACCCTAGAGGAGAAAGCAGTAAAACCTCTTTGACCTCAGTCGTAGCAATTTCTTACTTGACACATCTCTAAAGGCAAGGTAATTAAGAGCAAAAGTGAACTATTGGGACCTCATCAAGATAAAAAGCTTCTGCACTGCAAAGGAAACAGTCAACAAAACTAAAAGGCAACCGACAGATGGGGAAAGATATTGGCAAATGACATATCGGATAAAGGGCAAGTATCTGAAATCTATAAAGAACTCACCAAACTCCACACTTGGAAAACAAATAATCCAGTTAATAAATGGACAGAAGACATGAATAGACACTTTTCCAAAGAAGACATCAATATGACCAACAGACCCATGAAAAGATGCTCAACTTCACTCATCATCAGGGAAATACAAATCAAAACCACACTGAGATACCACCTCACACCAATCAGAGTGGGTAAAATGAACAACTCAGGAAACATCAGATGCTGACAAGGATGTGGAAAAATGGTAACCCTCTTGCATTGTTCATGGGAATGCAAACTGTTGTAGCCATTCTGGAAAACAGTGTGGAGGTTCCTATAAAAATTAAAAATAGAACTACCTTATGACCCAACAATAGCACCACTAGGAATTTATCCAAAGGATACAGGAGTGCTGATGTATAGGGGTACATGTACCCCAATGTTTATAGCAGTGCTTTCAATAATAGCCAAATTATGGAAAGAGCCTAAATGTCCATCAACTGATGAATGGATAAAGAAGATGTGTTGTATACATACAATGGAATACTACTTGGCAATCAGAAAGAATGAAATGTTATTTGCAGCAACATGGATGGAAATGAAGGTATTATTCTCAGTGAAATAAGTCAGTCAGAGAAAGACAAATATAATATGTTTTAAGTCATATGTGGATCTTGAAAACTTAACAGAAGACCATGGGGGTAGGGAAAGGGAAAACATAGTTACAAACATGGGAAGGAGGGAAGGAGGCAAACCATGTAGACTCTTAAATACAGAGAACAAACTGATGGTTGATGAGGGGAGCATGGGAAGTTGTGGAAAATGGGTGATGGGCTTTGAAGAGGGCACTTGTTGGGATGAACACTGAGTGGTGTATATAAGTGATGAACCACCTGAATCTACCCCAAAAGCCAAAAGCACACTTTACACACTGTACATTAGCTAATTTGACAATAAATTATATTAAAAACAGTAGAGGACAAACTTATAGTTTATAGAGGGAGGGGGTGGGAGCTAGGTGATGAGTATTAAGTATGGCCTTTGTTGTGATGTGCACTGGGTGTTGTATGTAAGTGATGAATCACTGATTTTTACTTCTGAAACCAATATTGCACTGTATGTTAACTTACTAAAATTTAAAAAAGAAAAACACCTCAGATCAGAAATCACCTTGTGCATGAACCTTCCACAAGCCTTCTTCCATATGAGTTAATATTTTCTACCATCCCATATGCATTCTGAATCTTAAAAATACCACATGACAGAATTGTTAATCCTCTCTAAATACCTCTAAGGTTGGACCATGTAGATCAATGTAGTGTCCAATAAATGTGGGAAGCTAACTGTATTGTCTCAGTAATAAAAAGCCACTTTAAAAATCACATTTTCATACTATTTTGTGTCATATTGCCACCAGACAGAAAATAAAAACTCAAGAAATAAGTGTGTGTGTGTGTGTGTGTGTGTGAGAGAGAGAGAGAGAGAGAGAGAGAGAGAGACTATATTAAATATTTATTTAGAGCTAATTTCAATTTTGTTGAAAAATATCATGAATAAGAGTGATATTATTGTCATAATGAGTGTTCAAAGTGTTCAGAGTGTTCAAAGAACACTCATATACTCTTTACCTAGAATCATCTATTACTAACATTCTACCTGCTCTGCTTCATCGCTTCTCTGTCAGTCTAAATTTTTCTCTCTTTCTCTCCCTTTTTTACTCCCTCCCTCCTTCTCTCTCTATATCCTTTTTTTCCTCATTTATGTTTGAGAAAATTTCTTATCTCCACATGGCCTTTATCCTCTAAATATTTCATTACGTATTTCATAAGAATGGGGATATTCTTCTATACACTAAGAGTGTAGCTATAAACTTTAGTCAGTGTTACATAAAAATATTACAACACTACACTACCCTTTAGTGGAGGAGTTTATAACCAAAGACACTTGTAATATTGAAGCAATTCATAAAGTAGTTTGTGAATATGATGTAAGATGCCATGGTATTAGGGGCTAAGAAATATCACTGGCATAAATTTCTAAATTTCTGATGTGTAGAATGAAGAAAAACACATGAACATCTAAATTTTGTATTTTCTAATTTATTGAAAGACAGTTCCCACATTCAACATTTTCTTTAAAGTCCTTGTGACATCTTTATTCCTCAGACTATAGATTAAAGGGTTTAGCAGTGGAAGGAGGATGGTATAAAAAACAGATACCATTATGTCCTTTTCAGGGATGTAGTGAAAGCTGGGAAGCATGGAGTTGTAGACTCCAGCCCCACAAAAGAGGATAACAACAGTCATATGGGAGGAAAAAGTGGCAAAGGACTTCTTCTGGCTCTTTGCCGAGTTCATCCTGTAGATGGTGAGGAGGATGAAAAAATAGGAGTTTGAAATGACTCTCACTGGGAAAAGGAGCGTGAGGACACAACACAGGTACATGAGTATCTCATGGAGGGAAATGAGCAGGAAAGCTTTACTATGTCAGGGACTTCACAGAAGAAATGATGGATCTCCCAAGATCTGCAGAAAGGGAATGCCATGGTGACAGATGTGAGCATGAATCCATCCACAGATGCCAGAAACCAGAAGCCAAATACCAGTAGGAGACAAACCCTATGGTTCATGATGACAGGATAATAAAGAGACTGGCAGAGGCAACATAGCAGTCATAGGCCATGGTGGCTAGAAGGAAACATTCTGAACCTCCTAGTATCACATAGAGAAACATTTGTACCCCACAGTCGAGGGTTGAGATCTTCTTCACACCCATAACCTGGTCCATAAGCATCTCGGGCACAGTGATGTAAATGTACATTACATCCATGAGAGACAACTGGCTGATGAAAAAGTACATAGGGGTGTGCAGATAAGCATCACAGTATATCAGAAATATCAGGATAGAGTTTCCAGACAATACCAACAAGAAAAACACAAAAATGACCACACAGAGGAGAGTTGGGTGTTTTGACTGACTGAAAATTCCCACCAGGATGAAATCAGACTGTGCCGTTTCATTGACCACCCGAGTTTTGTTGTCCATGAGGTTTCACCTAGATGCAAGTTCATTGAGACCTCAAATTCAGCAAGGAAAGTTTTGGAGGCAATGGGTCATTTATAAAATGCAATAACCTGAAATGATTTAAGAAATGCTTACTGAAAAAAAGGAAAAAAAAAAAAAGAAATGCTTACTGAGAGTTTTTGTGTTAATGTTTGTGTACGTCAACATGTGCTAAAAAGAAGTCCCATGGGCCTATATATAGGGGATTATTAATCACTTATGATTTAATGAATTTATCACAAAACTAAAAATTTACAAATGTGGGTCAGAATGGTTGCTAACTAATATTGAAATTGCCACAGTTCACATCATCACATTTCATCATGATAGATAATGTCATACATTAACATATATTTACAGAGAGGCTAACTTAAGCATATATGGCAAATCATGAATCATTGAAAATATAAATAAAAATTATATTTCTAGAATTTTTGTTATACAGGTCTAAATTTATTTAACATCAATGCTTTGAGTACCAACAATAATATTAAAAATTCTTGGAAGTATATTCAATGTAAGGAAGATGTAGAAGCAAATTAAACATAATTGGAGAAAAACCATACCAAATATTAGAGACCCTTGTACCTATAGGAGCAGGCTTCCCTGTGAGGTTTTTGTGGTTGTGTACAGTGAGCAATGCACACACCAGGGAAAGGTCAGGTTTCTCACACATGAATACCCTTTAGAGACCTATGAGCCTTTAGATGAGATACTTAGAATCTCAGCAACCATAGACCCAACTTCCCCCCTTTACTCACCATTTCTGTGTCCACCCTATATAAAACAAAGGATAAGCTTAATTTTGGAGCTCAGGTGTGGTGAGGATTGAGGGGAAATAATAAAACTACTTAGAACATTACCAGTTACAGATACACACATATACTTTTAGTTAAAAGAGTTCATATCAATGTTAATTATTATGAAGGATCAATGTAAGAAATAGCTGTGACTATTACCATCTTATGATGCAAGATGCATTACTTCACATGGTTTAGCATCTATTCATATATTTAAAAATTTAGAATTGATCATTTATGTATCTCCAACAACTTGAATAAGTGTGTGTGTTTATGTTTATTTATTTTGACATGTACTTATTCCATACAAATATACATAAACAAATAAACATATAATTGATCATGTAATATATATTTATATATTTTGACTATGTATATATATATATATGTATATATATATATAACTTTTTATTTTTTATTTTTTAATGAAATTTATTGTCAAATTGGTTTCCATACAACACCCAGTGCTCATCCCAACAGGTGCCCTCCTCAATACCCATCACCCACCCTCCCCTTCCTTCCCACCCCCCAGTCAACCCTCAGTTTGTTCTCAGTTTTTAGAGTCTCTTATGGTTTGCCTCCATCCCTCTCTAACCATTTTTTTTTCCTTCCCCTTCCCCATGGTCTTCTGTTAAGTTTCTCAGGATCCACATAAGAGTGAAAATATTTGGTATCTGTCTTTCTCTGTATGACTTATTTCACTTAGCATAACACTCTCCAGTTCCATCCACATTGCTGCAAAAGGCCATATTTCATTCTTTCTCATTGCCATGTGGTATTCCATTGTATATATAAACCACATCTTCTTTATCCATTCGTCAGTTGATGGACATTTAGGCTCTTTCTATAATTTGGCTATTATTTAAAGTGCTGTTATAAACATTGGGGTGCATGTGCCCCTAAGCATCAACACTCCTGTATCCCTTGAGTAAATTCCTAGCAGTGCTATTGCTGGGTCTTGAGAAATTTAACAGAAGACCATGAGGGAGGGCAAAGGGAAAAAAAAGTTATAGGGAGGGAGGGAGGGAGGCAAACCATAAGAGATTCTTAAATACTGGGAACAACCTGAGTGTTGATGGGGGTGGGGGAGAGGGGAAAGTGGGTAACGGGCATTGAGGAGAACACTTTTTGGGATGAGCACTGGGTGTTGTATGGAAACCAATTTGACAATAAATTATATTAAAAAATAAAATACAAAAATAAAACATATCTTAATACAAACAAAAATGGAAACACCACACAGCAAAATTTATGGGATGTAAAATAAGTAGTGTAAGAGGGAACTGTATAGATATTAATGCACACATTAATAAAATAGAAAAATCTGAAATATACAACCTACCCTTACATGCCATGAGAATATAAAAAACCACAAACTAAGCTCAATTGAAATAAAAAAAGAAAAGAAAATGAAAATTAGAGCAAACATAAATAAAATAAAGAACAAGCAAGCAATAGAAAAGATTAACAAAACTAGTAGATTCTTTGAAAAGATGAACCAAATAGGAAAAACTGCTACACCAATGAAGGAAAAAAGACAGAAGACTCAGACAAACAAAACTTCTTACAATTGAAAGAGGAAATATTGCAACTGAAAAGGACTACTGTAAACAACCATATATCAACTAAATGGAAAACCTAGAAGAATGGGATAAATTCTTACAATATGCCAAGATTGAAACAGGAATAAATAGGAAATTTGAACAGGCTAATTACCAGAAAACATATTGAATCTGTAGTCAAAAATATCTCAATAAACAAAATACCAGGAACAGATGGCTTTACTGGTGAATTTTCCCAAACATTGAAAAAAAATAAAACTATCACCAATTTTTTTTAAACTCTCCCAAAATATTAAAGAGGAAAAACACTCTCACAATCATTTTATGAGGCCACATTATTTTGATACCAGAGTCAGGTAAAGACGCTAAAAGAAAAGAAAACTATAGACCAATAGGCCTGATTAACATAAATGCAAAAATTCTCAGTAATTAATAGTACATAATGGAGCATGATCAAATGGGACATACCTGGGATTCAAGAATGTTTCAGCATCTGCAAATAAATCAATGTGATACATAACATTAATAAAGTAAAAGATGAAATTATCATTTCAGTAAAGAGAAAATACATTTGAATATTTTCATATTTGTTCACAATAAAACTCTCAACATATTAAGTATAGAAGCAAAATGTATAATATAATAAAGGACATATATTGGGAAGCCCACAACTTAGCACTATTCTCAGTAGTGAGATTTTAAAATAATTTCTTCTGTGGTCAGGAACAACATAGGGGTGACTACTTTCACCACTGCTCATCAACATAATACTGGAAGTGTTGCCTGGCAATCAGGCAAAAAATAAACAAACAATATCTAAATCAGAAAGGAGGAAGTAAAATTTCTGTGTGAAAACAGCATATTTTCATATAGAAAATTTTAAAACTCCACAACGACACTGTTAGATTTAATCAATGAACTTAATAACATTGTAAACTAAAAAATCAATGCTAAAAGTCAGTAGTGCTTGTACACACTAATAGTGGGTTATTTGATAAAAAATATGAAGATTACCATTCCATTTACATTAGCTTCAAAAACAGTAAAAGTACTAAGTCATGCATCTGTTTCTGTGTACAAGTAGATCCTGACACCAGGAATCAAAATTAGCTCTCAAATGGAGCCTGTTTTACCTTACATTTTTTTTTAATCCCAAGGTCTCAGGCTATCTTCAAACTGGATGCCTTCATTCATATATATATATATTTTTTTTTTTTCATAATGTCCCTCAGGCTGTTTCCTTGCTATGAATTTACCCTTCTGACTTCTTTTTACATCTTAATAGTCCAAAAATGTTCAGCTAAAAAAAAATCTACATGAAACCTGTCTCTACTCTTAATCAGTGAGAATACGCACACCTCTCAGACATATGGTATATTGTTTATGCTCCTCTCACAGGTTTTATGTCCTATATTTTACTTATTTCTTTTAAAATTCCAACAAAAAGTTCTACACGAATGATATAGTTACGTGTGATATTGGCTATGTGAAATTAGCTTTGAAATGTCCATATCAGAGTGGTGTATAGCTACTTAAAAATCAGAAATGAATGATAAATGTGTTTGAATGAATATAATTTCAAAATTATATTTATAAATTGTTACAAGCAGTATGGGATTGTTAATGAACTGTGCAGTACAAAAGCAATTCCCTGAAGTCCAGTGTGGCTGAAGCCTCATCAGGCAAACTGAGAACAAACATCTGGTCTGATTTCTGTATCACCTTAGTAAAGGCCTATGGAGGCCCTGGACAGGTCACCTAATAACACAGGGATAAAACTGCCAGTGTACCCACATCAGGCAAAGTGAGCCATTAAAACCAACTGTACTGAAGACAAATACAGCTCACACATAGTAGTAGAACACGTAGGGCTCACATAGGAGACACCAGTAAAAAACAAATGGTCCTGGTAAACAGAGGACATTGTGCTACAGGGCACCACAAGTTCTCTTCTTTATAAAAGTGCTACTTTCAAGATCAGGAGATGTAACTGACTTCCCTATTACATTGAAACAAACAAAAAGTTGGACAAATTAGAAGACAGAGAAATATGTCCCAAATTAAAAAAAAAAAAGACAAAAACCACAGGAGGAAAAAACATATAATACTACAAAGATAAGCATTATGATTGACAAATAATTCAAAGTAATGGTCAAAAAGATACTGGGCTTGAGAAAAGGGTGAGGGATCTCAGTAAGAACTTTAACAAAGAGAAAATATGAGAGATCCAGCTAAAGATAAATAACTCAATAACTGTAATAAAAATACACTAGAGTGAATTAATAGCAGATCAGAGAACACAGAAGATGGGTTAGCAATCTAGAAAACAGAGTAATGGAAAGCAACTAAGCTGAACAACACAGAGAAAAAAACTAATACAATTAAAATGACAATAGGTTTTTCTCTTTCTCTGACTGACTTACTTTGTTTGGCATAATACACTCTAATCCCATCGACATCATTGCAAATGGCAAGATTTCATTGTTTTTGATGGCTGAGTAATAGTCCATAGTTTCACTTATATGT
Organism: Acinonyx jubatus; assembly: GCF_027475565.1. Lineage (NCBI taxonomy): Eukaryota > Metazoa > Chordata > Mammalia > Carnivora > Felidae > Acinonyx > Acinonyx jubatus. Next base: position 82,609,381 of record NC_069380.1, read on the forward strand.
GAAATTCAAGAAACAAAACAAATGAACACAGGAGAAGTGAAGGAAAAATGAAATAAGATAGAAACAGAGAGGAAGTCAAACCATAAGAGAATCTTAACCATAGAGAGCAAACTGAGGGTGGCTGGAAGGGACATCGGTGGAGGGATGGGCTAAGTGTGTGATAGACATTGAGGACAGCACTTGGGATGAACACTGGGAGTTACATGTAAGTAATGAATCACTAAATTATACTCCTAAAACCAGTACTACACTATGTGCTTACTAATTTGAATTTAAATAGCATCTTGGCAACAAAAAAGAATGACAATATGTTAACAGAACTGAAGGAAATATTCAAGCCTAATAGTATTTGCATTATAGAAATCCCAGAAAGAAGAGAAAAGGGGATAATTTATTTAAAGAAGCGATAGCTAAAAACTTAGCTAATGTAGGAAATTAAATGGATATCCATATCCAGGATGCACAGAAAGTCCCCAACTAAATTAATACAAAGAAGTCTATACCAAATACATAATAATTAAAATGGACAAAAAATAAAAGTAAAGATAATTTTAAAAGCAACAAAAGAAGAAAAAGAGTTACATACAATGAAAACCACAAAAGCTAGCATCTGTTTTTTCAGCAAAACATTGTAGGCTAGAATGAAGTGGTATGATATATTCAGTTGCTGTAAAGAACAATACTGCAACCAAGAATGTTATACCGAGCTGGGTTATCATTCAGAATAGGAGAGAAAGTTTCCCAGACAAGCAAAATTTAAAGGAATTTATCTCCACTAAACCAGCCTTACAAAAAATGTTAAAACAAATTCTTTGAGTAGACAGAGTAGACTATAAGTGGGAGTGAGACAGTTATAGATAAAAAAATTTCACAGGTAAATTCAAGCATAATAATGGTAGTTGATTAATCACTTATAAAAGCTGCATGGATGTGAAAGTATATAAGCAGTAAAGTACATTTTATCTACAAAAATTATTCAAGGGGATCATAAAATTAAAAAGAAAAATTGTAAAGTATGACATCATATACATAAAACCTGAGAAGAAAGTAAAAATTTAGGGCTTTTAAAGTGTATTAGCTTAAGCAACCATCAACTTAATATAGATTCCTATATGCATAAGATGTTATATATGAAGCTAATTGTACCCACAAATCAAAAACATATAAAAGATACAGAAAAAAAGAGAGTTATACAATCAAAAGATATAAGGTGATTTAATGAATAAGAAATCAAGACCCATTTGTACCTGCCTAGAAGAACTTACTTTAGTCCTAAAAGCAAATGCAGATAGAAAGTGAAGAGTTGGAAAAACATTTGCCATGAAAATGGAAATAAAAAGAAACTAGGGCAGCAATATGTATATTGGACAAAATAGATTTTAAAAGAAAGACTGTAACAAGAGACTAAAACAAAAGACTGTAACTGTGGATATTTATGCACCCAACAGAGAGCATCAAAAAACATAAAGCTTCTACTAACAGACATAAAGGAAGAAATAGATGATAATAAATTAGTAATAGGAGATTTTAACACTGGTTTATATGAATGGATTGGTTATCCAGTCAGAAAATCAATAAGAAAGCAGTGTGGCTAAATGGCACATTATACCAGATGAACATAACAGATATATTTAGAGCATTCCATTGAAAAACAATATACATTTTTTTCAAGTTCACATAGAACATTCTCCAGAATAGATCACATGGTAGCCCACAAAACAAGTCTTACTAAATCAAAAATATTAAAATCATATCATGCATATTTGCCAACTGCAACAGAATAAAACAAGAATACTCATGGAGTTTAACATCCCACTTACAGCAATAGACAGATCATGTAAACAGAAAATCAACAAGGAAACAATGACTTTGAATGACACACTGGACCAGATGGACTTAACAATATTTTCAAACATTTCATATTAAAGTAGCAGAATACATATTCTTCTCAAGTGCACATGGAACATTCTTCAGAATAGATCACATACTGGGTCACAAATCAGACCTCAACAAGTTCAAAAAGGTCGATAAAATACCATGCAGATTTTCAAAACACAACATTATGAAACATGAAATCAACCACAAGAAAAAAATTTGGAAAGACAACAAATACTTGGAGACTAAAAAACATTCTCCTGGGGAGCCTGGGTGGCTCAGTCACTTAGGTGTCTGACTCCGGGTCAGGTCATGATCTCATGGTTTGTAGGTTTAAGCCTGGCATCAGACTGTTTTGACAGCTCAGAGCCTGGAACTTGCTTCAGATTCTGTGTCTCCCTTTCTTTATTCCTCTCCCTCACTCACACTCTGTCTCTCCCTCTCTCAAAAATAAAGATTTGAAAAAAAATAAAAAAAGAACATCCTACTAAAGAATGAATGGGCTAACCAAGAAATTAAAGAGGAAATAAAAAGTACATGGAACCCAATGATAATGAAAACACTACAGTCCGAAACCTCTGAGATGCTGCAAAGGCAGTCATAAGAGGGAAATACATAGCAATCCAGACATTCCTAAAGAAGGAAGAAAAGTCTCAAATACACAACCTAACCTTACACCTATAAGGGCTGGAAAAAGAACAACAACAACAACAAAAGCCCAAAACCAGCAGAAGGGAAATAATATAGATTAGAGCAGAAATAAATGATACTGAATTTAAAAAAAAAAAAAAGAACAGTAAAACACATCAATGAAACTAGGAGCTGTTTCTTTAAACAAATGAACAAAATTGATAAACCCCTAGCCAGATTTATCAAAAAGAAAAATGGAAAGACCAATAAGTAAAATCACAAATAGAAGAGGAGAGATCACAAACAGTGCAGAAATGTAACCAACAGTAAAAGAATACTATGAACAGTTATATGCCAAAAATTGGGCAATCTTGAAGAAATGGATACATTTTAAGAAACATTAAAAACCAAAACTTAAATAAGGAAGAAATTTAAAAAAAGTGAAAAGACCCATAACCAGCAAAGAAATTGAATCAGCTATCGAAAAAATCTCCAGGGTCGGATGCCTTACCAGTGAAATTCTACCAAACTTTTAAAGAGTTAATACCTATTATTTTTAAGCTGTTGTAAAAAAATAGAAATGGCAGGAAAATGTACAAACTCATTCTATGAAGCCAGAATTACCACGATTCCAAAACCAGACAAAGACCCCAGGATAAAGACTTACAGACCAATTTTGCTGATAAACATGGATGCAAAAAATATCAACAAGATACTAGCAATTCAAATCTGACAAACATTAAAAGAATCATTCACCACAATCAGGTGGGGTTTATTCCTAGGATTCAGGGCCAGTTAAAAATCTGCAAATCAATTTATGTGATAAATCACATTAATAAAATAAATAATAAGAACGACATGATCCTCTCAATAAATAAAGAAAAGGCATTTGAAAAGCTACAGCATAATATCTTGGATAAAAAAAAAAAAAAAACTCAAGAAAGTGAGGATAGGAGGAACATACCTCATCATCATAAAGGCCATACATGAAAGACCCAGTTACTATGTTCTTCAACGGGAAAGACAGAGCTTTCCCAAGGTCAGGAACATGATAGGGATGTCCATTCTCACAATTGTGTCCAACATAGTATATAGAAAGTCCTAGCCACAGCAATAATACAACAAAAACATATAAAAGACATCCAAATAGGCAAAGAATAAGTCAAATATTCACTCTTCACAGATGACATAATACTCTATGTGGAAAACCCGAAAGACTCCACCAATAAAAACCTGCTAGAACTGACACATGAATTTATCAAAGTCACAGAATAGAAAATCAAAGTACAGAAATCAGTTGTACTTCTATACACCAATAATGAGACACCAGAAGGAGAAATCAAGGAATCAATCCCATTTATAATTGCACCAAACATATAAAATAAGTAGAAATAATCGTCACCAAAGAGGTAAAGGATCTGAACTCTGAAAAAAAATAGACATTTTTCCAAACAAGGGGTAGAAATGTCCAACAAACTCCTCAAACTCCTAAAAACATCCTCAACATTACTAATCATCAGAGAAATGTAAATCAAAATCTCAAAGAGATACCACCTGACGCTTGTCAGAATGGGTAGAATCAAAAAGACAGGAAATAACAAATGTTAGCAAGGATGTGGAGTAAAAGGAACCCTCATGTTTGTTGGTAGGAATGTAAATTGGTATAGGTAGGATGGAAAATACTGTGGAGATTCCTCAAAAAAGTGAAATCGGTATTACCATATGATCCAGTATTTCCACCACTAGGTATTTACCCAAAGACAACAAAAGCACTATTTCAAAAAATATATGCACCCCTATGTTTATTACAATATTATTTAAAACAGCCAAGATATGGAAGCAACCCAACTCTTTCTCCGTAAATGAATGGAGTTAGATAAATGATGATGATGTTGATGGTGATGATAGATAGATAGATAGATAGATAATCGATAGATATAGATAGATATAGATCTATACATATACATATGTCTACAATGTATTGTTATAAAAAATAATGTGATCTTAAAAACAAATGAGATCTTACCATTTGTATCAACATGGATAGATGTAAATGATAAGTGCTGAGCAAAACAATTTTACCAGAGATAGACAAATACTGTATTGTTTCACTCATATGTGGAATTTAAAAAAATAAAACAAGCAAAAAAAAGACAAAAAAGAAACAAACAAAAAACACACTATTAAATACATATAACAAGCTGGTGATTTCCAGAACATATGTGGGTTGGGGAATGGGTAAAATAGATAATGGGGATTGAAAGCAAACTTATTTTGATGATTACTGATAACTGGATAAAACTGTTGAATCATTCTATTGTACACTTTAATATAGCACTGTATATTAATTATATCTTAATAAGAAGAAAATATACAGGAAAATGTAGAAATAATCAATATTAATATCTATTTATTGAAAACATTTCAAAATATAAAATTGAAGGCAATCAATATGTTGCAAATGATTGGTCCAACATCATTTACCAAAAATCATGCCACATATCATTAAATTTGGAAAGCTATATCAATAGCAATTGATGTACAAAAAGGATACACATAAACTATAATGAAAGTGCTCTAGTAGAGAACAATGAAAAGATAGGTCACCTGGGGCTATATACACCTCCAATGCATCAATAATCTTAAGAGTAAAATAAATAATATCTTTGACTATATTATCTATGTTGCGTTTTTCCCCCATGACTTATTCATTCCATAACTGGAAGGTTGTATTCCCCACTCCTCTTAATCCATTTTCCCATTTCCCAAACCATCTCCTTTCTGGCAATCATCAGTTTGTTCTCTGTACTTTTAGGTTGTATGATGACAGTATGACTATTGTGGTGACAATAATATGGACAGAGCATTTGTTTAAATTTCTTTTAATGTTTATTTATTTTAAGGGAGAGAGACAGAGTCAGAGAGTGCATGAGTTGGGAGGGACAGGAAGAGAGGAAGTCACAGAATCCAAAGCAGGCTCCAAGGTCCAAGCTACCAGAAGATAGCCCAACGATGGGCTCACACTCAGGTGAAATCATGACTTGAACCCCACCCAGTCAGCCACTTAACTGACTGAGCCACCCAGGCGCCCCATGGATAGAGAATGTGAATAACTATGTTGTACATTTGAAACTGAGGTAGCTGGGTCATAGGGTAGGTCTATTTTTAATTTTCTGAGGAACCTCCACACTGCTTTCCAGAGCGGCCGCACCAATTTGCATTCCCACCAACAGTGCAAGAGGGTTCCCGTTTCTCCACATCCTCTCCAGCATCTATAGTCTCCTGATTTGTTCATTTTGGCCTCTCTGACTGGCGTGAGGTGATATCTGAGTGTGGTTTTGATTTGTATTTCCCTATGAGCCAGCAATAGCACTGCTAGGAATTTATCCAAGGGATACAGGAGTACTAATGCATAGGGGCACTTGTACCCCAATGTTTATAGCAGCACTCTCAACAATAGCCAAATTATGGAAAGAGCCTAAATGTCCATCAACTGATGAATGGATAAAGAAATTGTGGTTTATATACACAATGGAATACTACGTGGCAATGAGAAAGAATGAAATATGGCCTTTTGTAGCCACGTGGATGGAACTGGAGAGTGTGATGCTAAGTGAAATAAGCCATACAGAGAAAGACAGATACCATATGTTTTCACTCTTATGTGGATCCTAAGAAACTTAACAGAAACCCATGGGGGAAGGGAAGGAAAAAAAAAAAAGAGGTTAGAGTGGGAGAAAGCCAAAACATAAGAGACTGTTAAAACCTGAGAACAAACTGAGGGTTGATGGGGGGTGGGAGGGAGGGGAGGGTAGGTGATGGGTATTGAGGAGGGCACCTTTTGGGATGAGCACTGGGTGTTGTATGGAAACCAATTTGACAATAAATTTCATAAAAACTAAAAAAAAAATTAAAAAAAAGAAACTGAGGTAGCATTGTGTGTCAACTACACTCAAATATTTAAAAAGTTAGAAATAAAAAAAGGAAACAAACCCAGCAAAAGAAAAACAATTGGTTTTGCTAAGTTTGAGACATGTTTTGTGCTATATTAATTGTGTATTTTTATTCATCTTTGAATTAATTTATAATAAATTACATTAAATAAAATTATTCATGTTTAGCTGATCTGAAATATATGTCTTCCTTCCTTTTTCCCCAGATTTATGGATATTTATTTCACTAAGCATATTATCCTCCATGTTTGGTCATGTTTTTGCAAATTGAAATATTTTATTCTCTTTTAAGGCTGCAAATTATTCCATTATTTAAATATTTATTATATCTATCGTATCTATCCTATCTATCTATCTATCTATCTATCTATTTACCTACCTATTATCTATCATCTATCTATCATCTACCTATTAGCTGTCTATTTCATATTTTCTATAACCATTCATCAATGGATACTTAGGTTTTTTCATATCTTGGTTAAAGTGAATAATGCCGCAAAGAACACTGGAATGCAAATATCTCTTCAGGGGAAAATTTTTATTTCCCTTGGCCACATACACACAAGTGGAATTGCAAGATAAAGTGGTAATTCTAGTTTTAAATTTAGAAAAAAAATGTTTTTATTTTTTTTTTTTACATCCCCACTAACAGAGTACAAGTAATCTCTTTTCTCCACATCTTTGCCAGAACTTGTTATCATTTGACATTTTATAATCAACAACCTAAAAGGTGTCAGAAAATATTTTACTGTGGTTTTGATAAGTATTTCTCTGATAATTAGTGATGTTGAGCATTTTTTCATATACCTGTTGGCCATCTGTAAGTCTTCCCTTATGAAAAAAAAAATGTCAATTCAAGCCTTATAGCCATTTGTAATTGGGTTTTTATTTTTTGTTATTACTGATTTGTATGTACTATATGTAAACTCTACAGTAAATGTATACAATAGTAATCACTTATCGGATATATGTTTATAAATATTTTCTTCCATTCCATACATTGCCTTTTCATTTTGTTGATTGTTTCTTTTGCTGTGCAGAATATTTTAGATTGATATCATCCCAATTACATTTTTTAAACATTTTCTTGTCTATACTTTTGATGTCAAATAAAAAGCAAAAAACAAAACAAAACAAAAAAATCATATTGCCACTGTAAAGGAGTTAACTTATTTTTTAGGATTTAAGTCATATATTTTTCAATTTTTTATTCATATTCTCATTAGTTAACATATAGTGTAATATTGATTGCAGGAATAGAATTCAGTGATTCAAAACTTAGATACAACACCCAGTGGTCATCATAACAAATGTCCTCTTACTCATCACCCATTTAGCCCAACTAACACCCACCTCGCACCATCAACTCTCAATTTCTTCTCTATTGTTACGAGTCTCTTATGGTTTGTTTCTGTCTTTTTCCCCCCTTGCCATATGTTCATTTCTTTTGTTTATTATATTCCACATAAAAGTGAAATCATCTGATATTTGTCTTTCTCTGGCTCAATTATTTTGCTTAGCATAGTACACACTCTAGCTCCACCCACAGTGTTGCAAATGACAAGATTTAAATCTTATTGATGTCTGAGAAGTATTACATTGTATATTTATATACCACAACTATTTTATCCATTCATCAATCAATGGATTTATGGGTTCTTTCCATAGTTGTGCTATTGTTAATGATACTGCAATAAATATCAGCATTCAGGTATCCCTTTTAATTTATATTTTGTATCCTTTGGGTAAATACTTAGCAGTGCAATTACTGGGTCTTGGGTAGTTCTACTGTTAACTTTTTGAGGAACCTACATACTGTTTTCCAGAATGGCTGCACCAGTTTGTATTCCCACCAACAATGTAAGAGGATTACAATTTCTCTGCATCTGCTGCCAATACCTGACAGGTGTGAGGTGGTATCTCATCCTGGTTTTGATATGTATTTCCCTGATGGTGAGTGATGTTGAACATCTTTTCATGTGCCTGTTAGCCACATGGATTTCTTCCTGTAAAAATGTCTATTAATGTCTTCTGCTCATTTCTTCACCAGATTATTGTATTTGTGGTGAGTTTGATAAATTCTTTATAGATATTGGATACTAACCTTTTATCAGATATGTCAAATTCAAATATCTTCTCCCATTCCATTGACTGCCTTTAAGTTTGGTTGATAGTTTCCTTCACTATGCAGAAACTTTTTAACTTGATAAGGTTCCAGTAGTTCATTTATGCTTTTGTTTCCCTTGCCACCAGCAGCATGCCCAGTAAGAAGTTGCTATGGCCAAGGTCAAAGAGGTTACTGTCCGTGTTCTCCTCTAGGATATTGAAGGTTTTTCCTGCCTCACATTTAAGTCTTTAATCCATTTTGAATTTATTTTGGTATATAGTGTAAGAAAGTGGTGAAGTTTTGTTCTTCTGTAAGTGGCTGTCCAGTTTTTCCAATACCATTTGTTAAAGAGATTGTCTTTTTTTCCATTGTATATTCTTTCCTGCTTTGTTGAAGATTAGTTGGCCATACATTTGTGGGTCCACTTCTGGATTTTCTATTCCATTCCATCAATTTATGTGTCAGTTTTGTGCTAGTACTATACTGTCTTAATGACTACAGTTTGGAAATATAGCTTGAATTCTGGAATAGTAATGCCTCCGGGTTTGCTTTTCTTTTTCAAGATTGCTTTGTATAGTTGAAATATTTTTCAGTTCCATACCAATTTTAGGAGTGTTTGTTGCTGCTCTGTGAAAAATCCTGGTGATAGGAATTGCATTGAATGCGTTGATTGCTTTAGGTAGTATAGACATTTTAACAATGTTTGTTCTTCCAATCCATGAGCATGTAATGTTTTTACATTTCTTTGTGTCTTTAATTTCTTTCATATGTGTTCTATAGTTTGCAGAATACAAATCTTTTACTTCTTGGTTAGGTTGCTCCTAGATTTCTTATTGTTTTCAGTGCAATTGTAAATGGGATAGACTCCTTGATTTATTTTTCTGCTGCTTCATTATTGGTGTATAAAAATGAAAATGATGTCTGTACTTTGATTTTATATACTGTTACCATGACAAATTCATGTAATAGCTGTAGCAATTTTTTCATGGAGTCTTTCGGGTTTTCTACGCAGAGTATCATGTCATCTACAAATACTGAAAGTGACTTTTTCCTGCTGATTTAGGTGCCTTTTATTCCTTTTACTTGTATGATTTCTGAGGCTAGGACCTCTACTATTATTTTAAATAGTAATGGTGAGAATGAACATCCCTGTTGTGTTTCCTGAGGGAAAGCTCTCAGTTTTTCTTCATTGAAGGTATTAGCTGTGAGTCATAAATATGGCCTTTATGATGTTGAGGTGTGTTCCATCTATATCTATTTTGTTAAAGGTTTTTATCAAGAATGGATGCTGGATTTTGTCATTGTCTTTTCTTTATATATGGAGAGGATCATATGGTTCTTATCCTTTCTTGATTGGTTTATGAATATTGAATGACCCCTACAGACCAGGAACAAATCCAACTTGATCATGGTGAATAATTATTTTAATGTACTGTTGCATTTGATTTGCTAGTATCTTCCTGAGAATTTTTGCATCAGTGTTCTTCCAGGATGTTGGCCTGTAATTCTTTATAGTGGGGTCTTTGTCTAGTTTTGGAAACAAGATAATTCTGGCCTCATACAATGAGTTTGGAAGGTGTCCTTCCATTTATGATTATTGGAATAGATTGAGAAGAGCAGGTGTTAACTCTTTTTTTAAAAAATGTTTGGTAAAATTCCCCTGTGAAGCCTTGTGGACCTGTACTTTAGTTTGTTGGGAGATTTTTGATTACTGATTTGTTATCTATGCTGGTCATGAATCTGTCCAATTTGTTTTTATTTCTTCCTATTTCACTTTAGGTAGTTTGTATGTTTCTAAGAATTTGTCCTTTTTTTTCAAATTTCCCAGGTTTTTTTGCTTATAGCTTTTCAAATATTCTCTTGTAACTGTTTGTATTTCTGTGGTTTTGGTTGTGATCACTCCTCTTTAATTCATTATTTCATTTATTTGGGTCCTTTCTCTTTTCTTCTTGATGTCTGTCTAGGACGTTATCAATTTTATTAATTCTTTAAAAGAACCAGCTGTCAGTTTCATTGATCTTTTATATTGTTGTTGTTGTTGTTGTTGCTGCTGCTGTTGTTGTTGTTGTTGTCATCATCTATATCATTTATTTCTGCTGCAATCTTCATTATTCCCCTTCTTCTTATGGCTTCAGGCTTATTTGGTATTCCTTTTCCAGCTCCCTTAAGCATAATGTTATGTTGTGTATTTGAGACTTTTATTGCTTCTTGAGGTAGGCTTTTATTATCATATACTTCCCTCTGGGACTGTCTCTTTGTATTCCAAAGGTTTTGGACTGTCCTGTTTTCATTTTCATTTGATTTTCATATATTTATTTATTTAATCTTTAATTTCCTATGGGTTTAAGTCTTATGTTTAATTCTCTAATTCATTTTAGTTGATTTTTTTCACACCATAGTGTTCCAATTTTATTCTTGCACATTTGTTGTATATCCAGTTTTCCCGATACCTTTTTTTTTTTTAATAGAGAGACAGAGAGAGACAGAGAATGAGCATGGGAGGGGCAGAGGGAGGTAGAGACACAGAACCTGAAGCAGGCTCCAGGCTTTAGGCTGTCAGCACAGAGCCCGATGAGGGGCTCAAACACACAAACATCGAGATTATGACCAGAGCCAAGGTCCGACGCTTAACCAACTGAGCCACCCAGGCGTCCTCCTTATACCTTATTGAAGAGACTATCATTTTGGCATAGTGTGTTCTTGGCACCTTGCCAAAAACATATCCTAAATATGTACGTTTATTTATGGATATTCTATATTGTGCTATTGGTCTAAGTGTTTGTTTTTATGCCAGTATTATACCATTGTGATTACCATAGCCCTGTAATATTATTTTAAATTAGGAAGATTAATTCCTTAGCTTTGTTCTTCTTACTCAAATGTGCTTTGTCTATTCAGGGTATTTTAAGATTCCATATAATTTTTATGTTTTTTTTTCTCTTTCAGTGAAAATTCTTTATTTTATTTTATTTTATTTATTTATTTTTGAGAGACAGAACATGAGCAGAGGAGGGGCAAAGAAAGGGAGAAACATAATCAGCAGCAGCCTCCAGGCTCCTTTCTGCCACCACAGAGCCTGACACGGGGCTCGAACCCACAAACCATGAGATCACGACGTGAGCTGATGCTGGACGCTTAACTGACTGAGCCACCCAGGCACCCCACTTTCAGTGAAAATTCTATTGGAATTTTATAGGAGTTGCATTGAACATGTGAATCATTTTGGGGTGTCATGGATATTTAAACAAGTTTAATTCTTCTTCCCCATGAATGATAGGAAAATTTCCCATTTTTTGTTTCTACTTCAGTGGCATTTATGAATATTTTATAATTTGTAGTGTACATATTTTTGCCATCTTCAAGAGATTTATTCCTAATTATTTTATTTTTTATGCAATTATAAATTGGGTTACTTAGTTACTTTTTGAGATACTTTGTTGTTTGCATATTAAAAAATAATTGACTTTTGTATGTTGATTTTATATCCTGTAACTTTACTCAATTTGTTCATTTTATTTTATTTGTTTCTTCTTTTTAGTATTTATTTTGTTCTTTTACTGATTGATTGATTGATTGACTTTAAATATAATTTATTGTCAAATTGGTTTCTATACAATACCCAGTGCTCATCCCAACAAGTGCCCACCTCCCTGCCCATCATCCATTTTCCTCTCTCCTTCATCCCCCATCTACCCTTAGTTTGTTCTCAGTCCTTAACTGTCTCCTATGGTTTGCCTTCCTCCCTCTCTGTAACTTTTTCCCCCTCCATTCCCCCATGGTTTTCTATTAAGTTTCTTGAGATCCACATATGAGTAAAAACATATCGTATCTGTCTTTCTCTGCCTTGCTTATTTCATTTAGCATAATACCCTCCAGTTCCATCCACGTTGCTGCAAATGGCCAGTTCCATCCACGTTGCTGCAAACTGCAACGTAATATTCAATTGTATATATAAATCACATCTTCTTTATCCATTCATCAGTTGACGGACACTTAGGCTCTTTCCATAATTTGGCTATTGTTGAAAGTGCTGCTATAAACATTGGGATACATGTGCCCCTATGCAGCAGCACTCCTGTATCCTTTGGGTAGATTCCTAGCAGTGCTATTGCTGGCTCATAGGGTAACTCTATTTTTAATTTTTTGAGGAACCTCCACACTGTTTTCCAGAATGGCTTCACCAGTTTGCATTCCCACCAGCAGTGCAAAGGGTCCCCACTTCTCCACATCCTTGCCAGCATCTACAGTCTCCTGATTTGTTCATTTTAGCCACTCTGACCAGCGTGAGGTGATATCTCAGTGTGGTTTTGATTTGTATTTCCCTGATGAGGCGTGACATTGAGCATCTTTTCATGTGCCTGTTCACGATCTGGATGTCTTCTTTGGAAAAGTGTCTATTTATGTCTTCTGCTCATTTTGGCATTGGATTATTTGTTTTTTGGGTGTGGAGTTTGGTGGGTTCTTTACAGATTTTAGATACTGGCCCTTTATCCAATATGTCATTTACAAATATTTTTTCCCATTGTGTCGGTTGTCTTTTAGTTTAGTTGATTGTTTCTTCTGCAGTGCAGAAGCTTTTTGCCTAGATGAGGTCCCTCTAGTTCATTTTTGCTTTTAATTCCCTTGCCTTTGAAAATGTGTCGAGTAAGAAATTTCTGCGGCTGAGGTCCGAGAGGTTTTTTCCTGATTTCTCCTCTAGGATTTTGATGGTTTCCTGTCTCACATTCAGGTACTTCATCCATTTTGAGTTTATTTTTGTGTATGGTGTAAGAAAGTGTTCTAGTTTCATTTTATGCATGTTGCTGTCCAGTTCTCCCAGCATCATTTGTTAAAAAGACTGTCTTTTTTCCATTGAATCTCTTTCCCTCCTTGCCAATGATTAGTTGGCCATACTTTTGTGGGTCAAATTCTGGAGTCTCTATCTATTCCATTGGTCTACGTGTCTGTTTTTATGCCAATAACATGCTGTCTTGATGTTTACAGCTTTGTAGTAGAGGCTAAACTCTGGGATTGTGATGCCTTCCGTTTGGGTTTTCTTATTTAACATTACTTTGGCTCTTCGGGTCTTTTGTGGTTCCATACAAATTTTAGGATAGTTTGTTTTAGCTTTGAGAAGAATGGCGGTGCAATTTTGATTGCTATTTCATTGAATGTGTAGATTGCTTTGGGTAGTATTGGCATTTTAACAATATTTATTCTTCCAATTAATTAACATGGGTTGTTTTTTTTTCCATTTCTTTGTATCTTCTTCAACTTCCTGCATAAGCTTTCTGTAATTTTCAGCATACAGATCTTTTACATCTTTGATTAAGTTTATTTTTAGGTATTTTATGTTTCTTGGTCCATTTCTTACAAGTTGTCCAGTTTGTTGGCATGTAAGTTTTCATAGTATTCCCTGATAATTGCTTGTATTTCTGAGGGATTGGATGTAATAAATGCAATTTCATTCATGATTTAATCTACTTGGGTCCTCATTTCTTTTTGAGAAGACTGGCTAGAGGTTTATCAATTTTGTTTAATTTTTTCAAAATACCAACTCTTGGTTTCATTGATCTGTTCTACTGGTTCTTTTTTTTATTCTATATTGTTTATTTCTGCTATGATCTTTATTATTTGTCTTCTTCTGTTGGAGTTGCACTGGCTTCGCTGTCCTGCTTCTAGTCCTTTAGGTATGCTGTTAGATTATATATGGGATTTTTCTTTAGATAGGCCTGGAATACAATGTATTTTACTCTTAGGACTGCGTTGCTGCATCTCAAAGAGTTTGGATTGTTGTATTTTCATTTTTATTTGTTTCAGTATGTATTTAATTTTCTTCTGTAATTGTCTGGTTAACCCATTCATTCTTTAGTAGGATGTTCTTTAACCTCCATGCTTTTGGAGGTTTTTTAGACTTTTTCCTGTGGTTGATTTCAAGGTCCCTAGCATTGTGATCTGGAAGTGGGCACGGTATGATTTCAATTCTTTTATATTTATTGAGGGCTGTTTTGTGACCCAGTATGTGGTCTATCTTGGAGAATGTTCCATGTGCACTCAAGAAGAAAGTATATTCTGTTACTTTGGGATGCAGAGTTCTAAATATATCTGTCACGGCCATCTGGTCCAATATATCCTTGAGCGCCATTGTTTCTTTACTGATTCTGTGTCTAGATGATCTGTCCATTGTTGTAAGTGGAGTACTGAAGTCCCCTAAAATTACCACATTCTTATCAATAAGATTACTTATGCTTGTGATTAATTGTTTTAAATATTTGGGTATTACCAAATTGGTTCATAGACATTTATAATTGTTAGCTCTTCCTGATGGATAGATCCTGTAATTATTATATAATATAATATATATTGCAACATTTCACTCACGGAGTCCCTCTTAGGATCTCTTGTAGGGATGGTTTTAGTGGTGATGAATTCTTTCAGTTTTTGTTTGTTTGGGGAAAACCTTTATCTCTCTTTCTATTCTGAATGACAGGCTTGCTGGATAAAGGATTCTTGGCTGCATATTTTTCATGTTCATCACATTAAAGATTCCCTGCCATTCCTCTCTGTCCTGCCAGGTTTCAGTGGATAGGTCTGGTATTACCCTTATGCTTCTACGTTTGTATATTAAGCCTCATTTATCCCCAGGTGCTTTCAGAATTCTCTCTTTGTCCTTGCATTTTGCCAGTTTTACTATAAGTCATGCAGAAGAAGGATTCGAGTTATGTCTGAAGGCAGTTCTCTGTGCTTCTTGGAGTTCAATGTCTGTTTCCTTCCCCAGATTGGGGAAGTTTTCAGCTATGATTTGTTCAAATACACTTTCAACCCCTTTCTCTCCCTCTTCTTCTTCTGGAATTCCTATGATACAGATATTTTTCCATTTGTTTGCATCATTTAATTCTCTAATTCTCCCCTCTTGATTCTGGATATTTTTATCTCTTTTTCTCAGATTCCTCTTTTTCCATAATTTTATCTTCTAATTCACCTATTCTCCCCACTGCCTCTTTATTCTGCTCTGTGGCTGCCTCCATTTTATTTTGCACCTCATTTATAGCATTTTTAATTCATCATGACTATTTTTTAGTTCCTTGATCTCTGCAGTAATAAATTCTCTGCTGTCTTCTATGCCTTTTTCAAGCACAGTGATTAATTTATTATTCTAAATTCTTGTTCAGTTATATTGCTTACATCTGTTTTGATCAATTCTTTAGCTGTCACTTCTTCCTGGAATTTCTTTTGAGGGGAATTGTTCTGTTTCATAATTTTGGGTAGTTTTATGTCCTTATGAGTTTTAAAAACTTGTTATGTGCTCTGCACCTGCAAGCACTGCTATCTTATATTACACTGTCCAAGGCCTGGCCCTACAGGAGGTGTTGTTTTTGGAGTGTGTCACTTGCTCTCTTTTGTTATGACTTTGGTTACTTTATTTCTCTACTCATAGGGATGTTTTGGACCCTCCACAAAGTATGATTTGATTTGTTCCTTGAAGTAGCCCTGGAATGGAAAACACAAACAGGAAACAGAGACATGCAAACACACAGACAAATAAATCAAACAAATGGACACACACACACACACACACACACAGTCTGAAAGCAAAAAAACAAAAAAAAAAAAAAACAAAAAACAAAAAAACAAAAACAGAAACTCAAGCTACAAGTCAAGAACAGGGTGGAGGCAGTGCTGATGGAACAGCACATACAAAGAGAGAAATGACAGGGGTGGGGAGAAAGAGAAAATAAACATTGACCAGGCAGAAAGAGTAAATAGCTTAATCCAGAAAGAGAGAAAGGAAAATAAAGGAGGCTGGGGAGGTGGGGGGACTAAGATAAAGTTACCCAGACAGAGAAACTATATGGCTTGATTATTCCAGAGAGAGATAAAGGAAAGTACAGAAGGAGGTGTAGAACATGTATCAAGAGAATGGATTAAATACGTCTGCCTAAAGAAACCAACTACCAGAGTAACCAGCCTAGAAGAAGGAAAAGATAAGAAGGGAGAGTATATATAAATAACAAGAATTGTCCTGGAATTAATCCAGGCTATGCAGCATCACTGGTCTGGATGATGGAGCCATCTGGTTGCACAGCATCTATCTTGCTCCAGCAGGTATGCCCTCAGCTCGGAGGGGTGTGGTTTGGTGTAAACTGGTCCCACCTCCAGGATGGGCCCAGGGACTGATCATTGAGGCCCTGCCTTGGTTGGGGCAGGGGTGGAGGTGGGGGTTAGGGAATGGCGATTCCTTGGTCTTTTCTCCACAGACCTAGACCCGGTGGAGTTGTCCTCACTGTGCCACAGGTGTAGATGGGGTGGTACTTTCACTCAGCCAACTCCTCTGACCCTGTTCTTGTCTCTGTTTCCTGTTCAAAGTCCCGCTCTGAAGCTCTGGCACTGGGGAAGCACCTCTGTGCAGCCCCATATGTGGGCCTGGCTGGCTTTGTGCCACAGCACTTCAGGGGGTCCTGCCTTTTCCTTTTGCTGACTGTGCTGCTGAACTCCGCTGTGGAGCTCGGGGATGGCGGACACAGGCAGGCTTTGTCCTTTCCCAAAGAACTCCAGGGAGGGGGCCCACTTTCTCCTACTGTGGAGTTAAGACCCTGACCTCTCACTAAACCCAGGGCTGGCTCCCCTCCTCCCCAGGTGCGCGAGTAGGGCAGCTAACCCAAGTCCAAAGAAAGCCCCTCAGTTAGAGATGGGGTCCCTCTCAGTCCCAGTCTGAGATTTATCTCTTGTCCAAATATAGTCCTATGCTTCCCCAGCTGCTCTTTCTGTTCCCTTTGTCTCTCCGCAAAAGGGGATCCCCTCCCCTCCGTGCCTAAACGTCCTGTTTTATCTCCCCCAGTTTGAAATCACCCACCTGTAGCCCGTCAAGGATGTCCCGGTGTCTCCCCTTTAGACTCAGTCTCTTTTCCTTCCAGACTCTTGGGGTTCAAAGTACTTCAGCTTCAGCACTTCTTTGTTTGAGAGACACAGGAATTATAGGTCCCCCTACTTCTCAATAATGTTGGCTTGCCTCCGACTTAGGAGAATCATGTTTAAATCCAAGACACAAAGGGATGCAAAAATATATAACAATCAAATTGTAACTAGAAGAGCTACTGAGTGCTATTCCATTGTGTATATATAAGACACATATTTTTTATCCATTCATCAGTTGATGGACATTTAGACTCTTTCCATACTTTGGCTGTTGTTGATAGCACTGCTATAAACATTAGGGTGCATTTGTCCCCTTGAGTCAGCATTTTGTATCCTTTTGATAAGGATTTTTTGCATCATGTTCATCAAGGACATTGACCTATAATTTGGTTTTCTTATACTGTCCTTGTTTGACTGTTATCAGAGTAATTCTGACCTGATGGGATGAATTTTTAAATGTTTTTTCTCCAATGTTTTGGAAGATTTTGAGAAGGATTGGTATTAAATGTTAGAATTTATTAATGAAACCATTTGTTATTAGCTTTTCTTTGGTGGAAAAAAAATATTCCTAATTCAATATTGTCTCTCATTATTGGTCAGAATATATGTTCTATTTCTTTATGATTCAGTCTTCAAAATTTGTACATTTCTATAATTAATTTATTTTTTCCAAGTTATATCATTTTTATTATTTATATACTACATTCGCATGATTCTTTGTATGCATATGATATCACCTTTCATTCCTGCTCTCTTACTTCTGATGTATTTATTTTTGTCTTTTCTCTTGATTAGTTTAATAAAGTTATTCAATTTTATCTATTTAATTTGGAAAAAAATTCAATCTTTCATTGATATTTTCTGTTTTTATACTATTTCTTTTATTTCTACTATAACCTTTGCTATTTTCTTCCTTATGATAACTTTAGGCTTTGTATGTTTTTTTTTTCTTCCAGTTCCTTCAGGTGTAATGTAAGCTTTTTTTGAGATCTTTCCTTTTTGTTAATGTAGTCATTTATCACTATATACTTCCTGTTATAACTGATATTTTTATGAATCCCATAAGTTTTTTTGTATTCTATTTACATGGTTTTTGGTCTTAATATATGCTGCACAATTTCTTTTTATTTCTTCTTTTATCTATTATTTGTTTGGCAAGGGGATGTTTAATTTTACATACTTGTGAATATCCAGATTTCTATTAATTTTAATTTTCCTATTATTGTGTTCTAAAAAGGTGCTTGACAAAATTTTAATATTCCTAGTTTGTGTGTGTGTGTGTGTGTGTGTGGTATCACATAATGTTTTCCCGAAAATATTCCATTTGTATTTGATAAGAATGGATTCTGCTCTTGTTGGATCGAATGTTCTTAGTATACTTCTTATTTCCATTTGTTTTAAAGTGTTATTCATTTCTATTGTTTCCTTATTATTTTTTCTGTTGGTTTTATTTTTATGTATGATGTAAGTAAGTGGTCTAATTTCATTGCTTTCTATGTTGTTGCCCAGTTGTCCAAGCACCATTTGTTGAAGAGATTTTTCCCATTGAATTTTCTTTCTGCTTTGTCAAAGATTAATTGATCATATAATTGTGAGTTTATTTCTAGATTTTCTATTTTGGTCTATTAATCTATGTGTCTATTGTTTGTACCATGTTATTTTCATTACTACATCTTTGTAATATGTTGAAGTCCAGAATTATGATAGCTCCAGTTTTGCTTTGCTTTTTCAAGAATACTTTAGCTATTTGAGGTCTTTTGTGGTTTCATAAAAATTTTAGGATTTTTTTTCTAGCTCTGTGAAAAATGTTGGTGGTATTTTGAGAAGGGTTGCATTAAATGTGTAGATTGCTTTGGATAGTATAGACATTTTAACAATATTTATTGGATATTTTATCATTTGTTTAGTGTTATCTTGAATTTGTTTCATTTTTTTAGTTTTCAGAGTACATGTCTTTCAACTATTTGGTTAGATTTACTCCTAGGTATCTTTTATATTTTGTGTGCCATTGTAACTGGGACAATTTATCCATTGTTCAATGTGGATATTGAAATTTTCTATTAGCATATTGCTGCCTATTTTTCCTCATAGTTTTGTAAATATTTCCTTTATATATTTGGGTTTCCACTGTTGGATGTGTATATATTTGTAATTGTTATATTCTCTTATTAATTAACCCTCTTATAAAAATATAGTTATACTATTTGCCTCTTGTGATTGATTTTGACTAAATGTGTATTTTACCTGGTCTAAGCATATCTACCCTATTTTCTCTTGGTTCCCTTTGGCATAAAATATATTTTACCATATTATGTCTTTTAACCTATATGTGTCCTTAAAGGTCTCTTGTAGGTTGCAAATAACTGAGTCTGTTTTGTTTTGTTTTAACATTCAGCCACTCCATGTTTTTTCTGCTTTATTTTTATTGAAGTGTAATTCACATACAGTGTTAGATTAGTTTAAGGTGTACAATGGATGATTCAACAATTCTATACATTTCTCATAGTTCATCAAGTGATGTGTACTCTTAACTTTCACTATTTCACCTATCTCCACATCCACCTCAACTCTGGCAAGCCACCAATTTGTTCTCTGTACTTAATAGTATTTTGTTGTTGGTGGTGGTATTGTTTTTGTAGCTGAGTCTGCTTTTTTTTAATCTTCCACTCTATATATTTTAATTGAAGAATTTAGTACACTCACATTTAAAACACTATTGATAGATAAGAACTAATTATGTACATTTTATACAGTTTTCTGACTGTTTTGTGTATTTCTTGTAACATTCTTCCTTTGTCTAACTTTTTGATGTGATTATTTTCTGAATGGTGACTGATTTTTTTCATTATCTTTTGTGAATCTACCATTGACTTTTGCTTTGTCATTTCAATGAGGCTTGTAGAAAACAGCCTATATTTAAGTTTATTTTAACTTCATAACAACTTAAATTGCACACAAAAAATCCACTCTTTTATTCCTCTTCACATATTATGTTTTTGATATAGAATTCACAAATTTCATGTTATGTACTCACTAATATATTAATGTAACTGTAGTTATTTTAATATTTTCCTTCATTTTACTGCTGTAAAATGTGTCTTCTGTCTGTTGGCCATCTGGATGTCTTCTTTAGAGAAGTGTTTATTCATGTCTTTTGCCCATTTCTTCGCTGGATTATTTGTTTTCCAGATGTTGAGTTTGATAAGTTCTTTATAGATTTTGGACACTAACACTTTATCTGATGTGTCATTTGCAAATATCTTTTCCCATTCTGCCAGTTACCTTTTGGTTTTGCTAATTGTTTCCTTTGCAGTGCAAAAGCTTGTTATCTAGATGAGGTCCCTATAGTTCACTTTTGCGTTTAATTCCCTTGCCTTTCAAGATAAGCTGAGCAAGAAATTGCTGCAGCTGAGGTCAAAGAGGTTGCTGCTTGTTTTCTCCTCTAGGGTTTTGATGGTTTCCTGTCTCACATTTCACTCTTTCATCCATTTTGAGATTTTTTTTTGTATGGTGTAAGACAGTGGTCTAGTTCCATTCTTCTTCATGTTGCTATCCAATAATCTCAGCACCATTTGCTAAAGAGACTGTCTTTTTTCCACTGGATACTTTCCTGCTTTGTCAATGATTAGTTGGCCATGCATTTGTGGGTCCAGTTCTGGGTTCTTTATTCTATTCCATTGGTCTATGTGTCTGTTTTTGTGCCAATACTATCCTGTCTTGTTGAGTACAGCTTTGTAGTAGAGGCTAAAGTCCTGGATTGTGAACGCATTCAGCTTTTTCTTTTTCAGGATTAACTTGCCTATTGGGGGTCTTTCTGGTTCAATGCAAATTTTAGGATTGTTTGTTCTAGCTCTGTAAAGAGTGCTGCTGTTATTTTAATAGGGATTGTATTGAATATGTAGATTGCTTTAGGTAGTATCGACATTTTAACAATATTTGTTCTTCCAATCCAGGAGCATGGATTATTTTTCCTTTTTTGTGTTTCTTCTTCAATTTCTTTCATAAGCTTTCTATAGTTTTCAGTGTATAGATTTTTCAACTCCTTGGTTAAGTTTATTCCTAGGTATTTTATTGTTCTTGGTGCAATTGTAAATGAGACCTATTTCTTGGTTTCTCTTTCTGTTAATTTAATTATTGGTGTATACAAATACAACCAATTTCTGTACATTGATTTTGTATCCTGCAACTTTGCTCAACTCAGTTCTAGCAGCTTTTTGGTGGTCTCTCAAGTTTTCTATATAGAGTGTCACATCATCTGTGAAAGGTGAAAGTTTGACTCCTTCTTTGCCAATTTGGGTGCCTTTTATTTGGATGCCATTTTGTTTCTGATTTCTGAGGATAAGACTTCCAACACTATTTTAAACAACAGTGGTGTGAGTGGACATACCTTACATGTTTCTGATCTCAGGAGGACAGCTCACAGTTTTTCCCCATTGTGGATGATATTAGCTGTGGGCTTTTCATATATGACTTTTATGATGTTCAGGTATGTTTCTTCTATCCGGATTTCTTGGGGGTTTTTATCAAGAAATGATGTTTGGGGTGCCTTTTTGGCTCAGTTTGTTGAGCATCCATCTTTTGCGCAGGTCATGATCTCACAGTTTGTGGGTTCAAGACCTATGTTGGGCTCTGTGCTGAAAGCTTGCTTCTAGCTTGGAGCCTGCTTCGGATTCTGTGTCTCCTTCTCTCTTTCTGCCCTCTCCCACACTCACACTCTGTCTCTGTCTAAAATAAATAGATATAAAAAATAAATAAAAAATAAAGGATGGTGTATTTTGTCAAATGCTTTTTCTGCATCTATTAACAGAATCATATTGTTCTTATCTTTTTTCTATTAATATGATGTATCACATTGATTTGCAAACATTGAACCAGTTCTGCAACCCAGGAATGAATCCCACTTGGTGGTGGAGAATAATTCTTTTGATATATTTTTGAATTTGGTTTCCTAGTATCTGTTGAGAATTTTGGCATTCATGTTTATCAGGGATATTGGCTTTAGGAATCAAGGTAATGCTGCCTTTATAGAATGAGTCTGGAACTTTTCCTTCCGTTTCTATTTTCTGGAACAGCTTGAGAAGGATATGTATTAATTCTGCTTTAAATATCTGGTAGAATTCCCCAGGGAAGCCATCTGGTCCAGGACTCTTATGTGTTGGGAGGTTTTTGATAACTGATTCAATTTCTTTGCTAGTTATGGGTCTGTTAAAATTTTCTGTTTCTTCTAGTTTGAGTTTTAGTAGTGTGTGATTGTCTAGGAATTTGTCCATGTCCTCCAGCTTGTCCTGTTTGTTGGCATGTAATTTTTCATAGTATTTTCTGGCAATTGTTTGTATTTCTGTGGTGTTGGTTGTGATCTGTCCACTTTCATTCATGATTTTATCTATTTTGGGTCTTCTATTCTTTTTGAGATGTCTGGCTAGGGGGTTATCAATTTTGTTTATTTTAAAAAAACAGCTCTTAGATTCATTGATCTGTTCTACTATGTTTCTGGGTTCTATATATTTTTTCCACTCTAAACTTTATTTTTTATCTTCTTCTGCTGGGTTTGGGGTTTCTTTGCTCTTCTGCTTCTACTTGTTTTCGGTGTGCTGTTTGATTTTGCATTTGGCATTTTTCTTGTTTCTTGAGATGGCCTGGATTGCAATGTATTTTCCTCTTAGGCCCGCCTTTGCTGCATCCCAAAAGGCTTGGACTGTCTGGTGTGTTCATACTCATTTGAGTCCATACATTTTTAAGTTTCTTCTCTAATTGCCTGGTTGACCCATTCATTCTTTAGTAGGATGCTCTCTAACCTCCATGCATTTGGCGGCTTTCCAATTTTTATTTGGGTTGATTTCATGTTTCATAGCATTGTGATCAGAAAATATGCATGGTATGATCTAAAGTCTTTTATATTTATTGAGGGCTGTTTTGTGACCCAGTATGTGATCTATTTTGGATACTGTTCCATTTGCACTCAAAAAGAATGTGTATTATGCTGCTTTTGGATGAAAAATTCTGAATATATTCGTCAAGTCCAGTATATCATACAAAGTCACTTTTTCTTTATTGATTTTTTGCCTAGATGTTCTGTCCATTGTTGTAAGTGTAGTCTTAAAGTCCCCTGCAACTACAGTATTCCTATGAATAAGATTTCTTATGTTTGTGATTATTTATGTATTTGTGTTCCACCAAGTTGGGAGCATAGACATTTACAATTGTTAGCTCTTAATGATGGCTAGAGCTAACAATTATAATATAATCCCCTTCTTCATCTCTTGACACAGTCTTTAGTTTAAAATATAGTTTGTCTGATATAAGTATGGCTACTCCAGCTTTCTTTTGGCTATCAGTAGCATGATAGATTGCTTTCCATCCTCTCCCTTTCAATCTGAAGGTGTTTTCAGGTCTAAAATGAGTCTCTTTTAGACAGCATATAGATGGATCTTGTGGTTTTATCCATTCTGATACCTTAGGTCTTTTGGTTAGGGTATTTAGTCCATTTACATTCCGAGTTATGATTGAAAGATATGGATTTAATGTCATTGCGTTATTTGTAGGTTTAATGCTTGTGGTGATGTCACTGGACCTTTATAGTCTTTTCAGTGTTCCACTCAGATTCCCCCTTAAGGATCTCTTGCAGGGATTGTTTAGTGGAGATGAACTCCTTCAGTTTTATGTTTGTCTTGGAAAACCTCATTTCTGCTTCTATTCTGAATGACAACCTTGCTGGATAAAGCATTTTTGGCTGCATATTTTTTCTATTCAGCACACTAAATATTTCTTGCCACTACCTTCTTGCCTGCCAAATTTCAGTGGATAGGTTTGCTATTAACCTATGTGTCTATCCTTTTAGGTTAAGGCCTGTTTGTCTGTAGTTGCTTTCAGAATTCTCTCTTTATCTTTGTATTTTGCCAGTTTCACTATGATATGTCATGGAGATCAATTGTTTTCTCCAGATTAGGGAAGTTCTCAGCTGTGCTTTGTTCAAGTAAACCTTCTGCTCCTTTCTCTCTCTTTTTCTTCTGGAACTCCTATTATATGGATATTATGTTTCATTGAATCACTTAGTTCTCTAATTCTCCCTTCATGGTCCAGTATTTTCGTGTCTCTTTTTCTTGACTTCATCGTTTTCCATAATTTTATGTTCTATTTCACTTAATCTCACCTCTGCTTTCTGGATTCTTGCTTTCACTGCATGTAGTTTATTTTGCAACTCATTTACAACATTTCTTAATTCATTGTTATTCTTTCTTTGTTCCTTGATCTCTGCAGCAATAGATTCTCTGCTGTCGTCTATGCTTTTTTCAAGCCCAACTACTAATCTTATGATGATTGTTCTAAATTCTTGCTCAGTTATATTGTTTGTATCTGTTATGAGCAATTCTCTAGCTGTCATTTCTTGCTGGAATTTCCTTAGAGGATAATTCTTCAGTTTAGTCATATTGGCTAGTTTCCTTTTTTTTTTTTTTTTTTGAGAGAGAGAGAGCGAGAGAAAGAGAAGGAGAAAGTGATCACGTGAGGGGGAGTGGAAGAGATAGAGAAAGGGAGAGAGAGAATCCCAAGCAGGGTCTGTGATGTCTGTGCAGAGCCTGATGTGAGACTCTAACTCACAAACAATGACATCATAACCTGAGCCAAAACCAAGAGTTGGACACTCTACTAACTGAGCCATCCAAACATTCCCCTTTAGTGTTTTAATAGGTTCTTATGAATTCTGGGTCTGCAATCAGTACTATATACTAGTATATCATAATGCTGTCCAGGTCCTGGTCGTTCAGGAGGTGTTTTTGGAATGTGTTTCATGCTCTATGTTGTTGAGACTCTGGTTGCTTTGGATGTTCCATAAGGTGTGCTTTGATTTTTTTCATTGAAGTATTTCTGGAAAACAAATTTAAAAGAGGGGGATGGCTATGGAAGAGGCCTTATCCCATGCAAAGAGAGAAATGACAGGGGTGGATAAAAGGAAAAGAAAAAAACTAATTTGTCCAGGCAGAGAATCAGAGAAAGTATATGAATTAGTCCAGAGAAAGAGAGAGAGGAAAATAAAGAATGAGATACAAAAGAGGTGTAAAAAAAAATAGATTAAAAATGTCTGTTTAAACAGACCAACAATCAGAATAACAGACTAGAGAATGGAAGAAATAAGAGGAAGAAAAATCACACACACACACACACACACACACACACACACACACACACACATTAAGAATTGATCAAGAATCAAGTCAGAGAATACAAAACCACTGGACAGATATCTGACGCTGCCTTGAAACTGGTGCCTGTGCTGGTCTGGAGGAGGGACTGTCTGGTTCTGTCACGTCAATCTTGTTCTGTTAGGTATGCAGTTACCAGGTATGGATGGGTGTGGTTTGATGTAAGCACGTCCCCTTTCCACTGTGTGCCCATTGTCTGTTCCCTGAAACCCCACCTTTTTGGCGATTGGAGAAAAATGGTGACATCCCAGTCTCTCCTCTCCAGACCAGGTGTCCCAAACCACTCCATTCAGGCCATCCTCACAGTGTCAGGAGGGCATGAGCAGGCTGGTTCTATTAAGCTCCACAGTCTCCCATGCCTCCCAGGTGCTTGACTGGGATTCAAACCCTTATGTCTTAAAGTATCCTGCTCCACATGCCCTGATTCTGGGGGAAGCACCACTCCACCCAGCCCACCAACAAAGGGCTTCTGGAAACTTACAGTGCCAAGCGGGCACTAGCGGGTTGCTATGTCCCACTCCACCATTCCCATGCCTCTTTGGTGCTAAGCTGGGATTCAAACCCTGATGTCTTAAAGGATCCCACTCCATATGCCCAGTTCCAAGGTTCTGTCACTTGGCCAGCCAGTTGGCAAAGGGACTCTGGGTGGTGGGGAGCCTTCAGGGTCTTTTGTCCTTGGAATGGGTATTTGATTTCTTCCTACAGCACTCAAGAAAGAGAATTGCTCTCTCCAACTGCATCTGGGAGCTAGCTACCAAGCCCAGAACTGGCTCCTGTCCTCTCCAGGCGCTGGAACAGGGTGGAGAAAGTCCTGCAGTCAGAAATTGTTTTTTTCTCGTTTTTTTTTTCTTTCTGTTCCCTGTGGTTTTTGTCTTGTCCAAATACAATCCTACATTTCCACAGTCTTTCTTTCTCTTCCTTTTGTCTTTCCACAGAAGGGATCTCTCCCTTCTGTTCCTACACTCCCCATTTTATGTGTCCTGGTTTGTAATCATGCACCTATGGTCTGCCATTTTGTCCCTGTGAGCCCCTGGAGATGTTTCTGTGAAATTTTAGCCAGGATTACTGGAATTTGAAGTCTTCTGGCCTCAGTACCGCTGTGTTTGAGGGAGGAGGGAACTTTGGTCCGCTCTACTTCTCTGCCATGTTGACTCCACCCCCATATATGATCTTTATTATATTGAAGTATATTCCTTTTATTCCTACTTTTTTTAGAGTTTTATCATTGAAGTATGTTGACGTTTTCTAATGTTATTTCTGAATTTATTCAGATGATTATATAAATATTATTTATTACGTTATTGTAATATATCACATTTTTTTTCGCTTTGTCCATGTTGTATCATTCTTGCATCTCAGAGAGAAATCTACTTTATCATGATGTATGATTATTTTTGTGTGCTGTTGAATTTAATTAGGTAGTTTTATAGAGCATTTCTGCATCTAAGTTCAACATGGATATTGATCTATAGTTTATTTTTCTTGTGTGTCTTCATGTAGCTTTGGTATTATGTCAATGTTGGCCTTATAAAAAGAGTTTAGAAGTGCTCTTTCATCAACTCTTTGGAATATTTTGAAATGGATTGGTGTTCATTATATCTTAAATATTTGGTAGAAATCACCAGTAAATCCTTTAGAAGTCACATTTGTCCATAGTAGTCTCATGACCTTATGTATTTCTCTAATTATCACTTTTTTTAAAACTTTTTTTTAAGTTTCAGTTAGTTAATACACAGTGTATTATTAGTTTTAGGTGCAGAGTTTAGTGATTCTCTAGTTATCAATTGTATTTTTCCTTTCATTTCTAATTTCATTTGTTTTTTTTAATTTCAGTTTTCTTTCTTTTTTTCTTAGTCTAGCTATTTTCTCTTCAATTTCATTTATTTTTTTGAAAAAAGAGCTCTTATTTTTATTGGTCCTTTCTATTGTTTTATGTGCCTCATTTCATTTATTTTTGCTCTGATGTTTATTATTCCTTTCTTCTGAAAACTTTGGACTTACAGTGTTCTTAATTTTCTATTTTCTTGAAGTATAAATCGGGTTATATTTTTGTGATATTTTATGTAATAACATATGCATTTGGCAGAGCCTTTGAGTACTGAATTCAATTTATTTACATTTGGAATGATTATAGTTATGTAAGGAGTAACTATAATATCTTATTGACTGCTTACTCATTGCTTTGTATATCACTGTTTCTTTCTCTCTCTGTTCCTGCCTACCTTTTTAAGTTGGTGATTTTCCATAGAGTTCTTCTCTGTTGTCCCTTTATTTTTCTTAAATTTACTCTAGATTTTTCTTTGTGATTACCATACAGTTTACATTAAAAAGTGTCATAGATAACAGTTTGTGTTTTGTTTTGTATTTATTTATTTATTTTTTACTGATAGCAACTTATTTTAATTCATCCTTAAGGATCTATTGTTTTACTCCCCCCTTTATATTTTTGATGTGAAAAAGTAACTCAGTTTATTGTTTAGTTTTTATTCTGTTTATTTGTTAAAAATTATATTTAAAAATTTTTTTAACTTTTATACTATTGTTAAGTGGTTAATATACCATCCTATACAATTAATTTTCTAAATCTGGCTATATTTTTCACCTTTACTGGTGTGTTGTATATTTGCATATGTTTTCATGTCACTGATTAGCATCTTTTTACTTTGGTTTGAAGAACCTCTTTCAGCATTTTTTGTAAGGTAGATCTAGTAATCTGATCTTGATCAGCCTTTGTTCATATGTGGAAGTCTTTTTTGGCTAAAAGTTTTTAACCTTTAGCATCTATCATGGCCTGTGAGGTTTCTGCTGAGAAATCCACTTACAACCCAATGGATTTCCCTTGTAACTTAAACTATTGTTTTTCCCTGGTTGCCTTTAGTATTCTTTATATTTTATTTTATGTAGTTTCACTATAATGTATCTGGAGAAAGATTTGGCATTGCTATAATAAAGTGAGCTTTTAGCTTCTTGGGCTTAGAATAAATGTGTTTAGACATGCTAGAGAAGTTTTCAGCTGTTTTTAAAAAATAAATTTTCAACCCCCTTTTCTTTCTTTTTTCCTTCTGGAATTCCAATTATTCTTGTGTTTGGCTATTTGAGTGAGTCCAATACATCATGCAACCATGTGCATGAGCAGGGGAGGGGCAGAGGGAGAAGTAAAGGGAGAATCCCAAGGAGGCTCTGCACTTTCACAACAAAGCTTAAAATGGGTCTTGACTCCACAACCATAAGATCATGACCTAAACCAAATCAAGAGTCATATGCTTAACCGACTGAGCCATCCAGATTCCCTTACTAAGGAGATTCTCCTTAAGTGGGGTATTTTCAAAGTGTTATTGGCAGACTTACTACTGAAGTCCTGAGGCAAACAGTAGGAACTATTTTCCTTTAATGCCCTTTGATATTCTTAACTGCTTTTATCTCTTTCTTCTGACTCACCACAGTTATGAAGTTCCTTTCTTAGAAATAGCTGGTTCTGATGGATAAGAATAGGTTTTTCTAGCTGTAACCTACACAACTGAGGTATCCAGGCATTCACTTACCACTTTCAACCTTCTCCGTGAGAGAAGTCATCACTATTGGTGCTGGAAAACTTAGTCCTGTGCATTTTTTGACCTGGGAAAGTGGGTAGCTCTGGCACATTTTTTCCCTCTCTTTTCCATCCAAACTCACCTCTGTGGGGCAGGTTTGCCAAGAGAAGAACAGGTGAAGTACTATGGGCCTTCAGAGAAGGAAACAGTACCATGGTGACAGGGGTGTGTGTGTGTGTGTGTGGGTAGTTACTAAGATCTTGTCTGCAGCCCTTACTAAGATCTTATTTTTGGATGCAATGGTCGGCAGGAGTTATGATCCCTTGGAATATGGTGCTGAGGTACGCTTGTTTACATATGGATGTTTAATTAGTTGTTAAAAAAAAAAGTAGATAGAAAAGTATTATGACTTAGGATACCATGATGTTGCCATCACTCTTAAGATTCATTTTGATTTCCTTTTTGATTTTTTAATTTATTCAGTAAACTGTGGTTTTATTTACACATATTTGTGAAATTTTCCATTTTACTCCTGTTACTATTTTCTAGTTTCATACTACTGTGCTCAGAAAATATACATGATATGATTTTGAAAGTCTTAAAATTAAATCTTGTTATGCGGTTTAACATATAATCTATCCTGGACAATGTTTTATGTGCACTTCAGAAGAAAATGTATTCTGTTGCTATTGGATGAAGTGTTTTGCATATGTCTGTTTAGTTCCATTTGATCTATAATGCTATTTGGACTGTTGTTTCATCATTATATTTTTGTCTAGATAATGTATTTATTATTGAAAGTAGGCTATTGATGTCACTTACAATTATTTTATTGCTATATGTTTCTCACTTCAAATCTGTTAGTATTTTTTCATGTATTCAAGCACACCAATGTTCAGTGTATAGATTACTTATTATTGTTAAATCTTCTTGATGAATTAACAAATTTATTATTGTATAGTGACAATCTGTCAAATGATTGTCAAGTGATTATATAGTGACAATCTATCAAAATGATAGATTTGGGCTGTAATATTTTATCTGATTTAAATTTAATCGCCTCTGTTCTATTTTGACTACTATTTGCCTATAATATCTTATTCTGTCCTTTAACTTTCTACTCCTGTGTACCTTTAATGCTACATTGAATCTCTTGTATGCAGAATTTGTGTATGTGTTTT
The DNA here is from genome assembly GCF_027475565.1 of Acinonyx jubatus. Taxonomy (NCBI): domain Eukaryota; kingdom Metazoa; phylum Chordata; class Mammalia; order Carnivora; family Felidae; genus Acinonyx; species Acinonyx jubatus. The sequence goes on from NC_069380.1 coordinate 82,639,750, forward strand.
GTTCTGTTTTGTTTTTCCATTCAGCTACTCTGGGTCTTTAAATTACATTTAAAGTAATTAATGATATTTAAGTAATTATTATTATCTTTTTGTCAATTTTTTTACTGTTTTTTAGTTCCATTTTTCCTTTATTTCTCTCACTGTTTTATTTTGTGATTTTTGTTTTTGGAGTGATATACCTTGCTTCCTTTCTCTTTGTCTAGCTAGGTTATTTATGATAAGGAACTCAGGCATTTGAGATGGTCCTACCCAAAAGATAAATTTTTGTTCCTTTCTTGCTTTTTTCAATGAATTTTTGTCTTAATTGTGATAAGCACCAGATAATGTATGGAAATGAGTCACTATATTATACACCTGAAACTAATATTGTACTGTATGCTAGCTAACTGGAATTTTAACAAAAACATAAAAAAAGAATGCTGACAACAGACCAAGTCAGTATTTATAACACAGTGTACATTCATCATTCAATACTTTCAGATTGATCACATGAATTAATCAACTTTATAATCTTATTTGGTATCTACAGATTTAGAGTTCACTATTTAGCAATAAGTGCGACCAAGTTATTATTAATCTTAAAAAATGAATTTTTCTCTTAAGTTTTCACAATTTTGTATGTGATATTTGTTGTTTGGAAGCTATTTTAGTTTAATCTGTTTCACATTTAATCAATCTGCTTGAATTTGTAGTCTTATGTCATTTGCCAAGTTGGGAAATTTTTAGTCACTATTAATTTTGTTACTTTTTCATCTCTCTGTACTTCTCCTCACCACACTTTGATAAAATAAATATATATCCCATAGTTTATGGGGATACATTCATTTACTTTTAGTTCATTTTCTTTATTTTTTAATTGGGAAATTTCCATTGCAATTTTTTAAAGTACACTTTTTGTGTACCTTCTATTTGCTGTTCAGTCCATCCATGAGATTTTATGTGGTTAGTGTATTTTTTGGCTATAAGATTTACATGTTGAGTTTTTTTTCATATATTTTCTTGCTTATGCTAATAATTTCTATTTACTTGCTAAATTGTTGCTAATACATTTGTTTCAAGGGTGTTTATAATTTTTAGTGAAAATTTTATAATGGCTGTTAATAAATTTTAATTAAATAATTCTAGCATTTTAGAGGGGGGGGGTTCCAGCAAGATGGCAGAGGAGTACCCTAAACTCACCCTGTCTCATGTTTACAACTAGATATCACTCACATCCAAATCAACAAACTGGAGAGTGATATGAAGACTGGCAGAACAGACCACAACTAAATATAGGGAAGAAGTTGTATGGAAAAGTTAGGAAGGACAGAAAAGGTGCTTGCTTGGAAGTGGCCCCCAGAAGGGATAGACGAAAGGGGAAAGTACCAGGGAGCCCACATACGGAAAATGAATTCTCATAATCCCTGGCCTTGAAAACCAGAAGGGCTGAGCTCCATGAGTTTGTATAACTGGTGGATCTTGCAGCCTGGAGCTTTAACAACCAACTCAGCAATGGGAAAGCTGGCAGGGCAAGTGATAACAGGGTCCCTACCCTTAAAGAGTATGAGTAGATGCAACACAGAAGCCACATTTTGTACAATGGGAGGGGAAGATATTTATACTGAATTTGGGGCATGTTGGGGTAATTCTCTGAGAACAAAGGGTCTGTTCCATTTTCTTCCCTTGTCCCCCAGCATAAACACAGAACCACTTTCAGAGGCAAGATTACACTGACACTTGCTACATAGCTTTCTTGCAGTGTGCCCCACCCAGGAGTTCTCCTAAAGACCACCCACAACAAGACTACTGACCTCTGCCCAGGACTCAGCAAAAATTTTGTTATTGTTGCACATGTCCAACCAAGCTTCTGCCTCTGTGGATTGCAACCCCATGACCATTGTGTTTCTGGGGATCCTGCTTAGGACTTCTGGGTTGGTGCCAATTTTGCTAATGCTGTGTGCACATCACTCACCTGCCATCTCTCCCACCAGCCATTCTCTTTGCCCAGCTGCTGCACACACAGACACAAGTCACCATGCCAAGCCACCAGGCACACAGATGCTCTGCTCAATAACTATATGCACAGACACCATGTGCCCCTGGCCACCATACTGCTGGGAATCAACCTAGGACTAGTGGCTCTGCAAATCTTACTAATGGTGCATGTGTGCCCTGTCTAGCTGGCTAGTGCACAGAAGCCAACAGCCCCTAGCCCTTGATTGTGATGCACACAGAGCCCCAGGCCACCACCATATTTCAGGAGAGCCAGCCCAGGACTAGAGGCTCAAGGCAAAGTTTGGTAATGCTGTGCATATACCCTGTTCAGCTTCTGCCCACAATGTTTCACACCCCCTACCACCACCACTACCCTTTTGTTCGGTGCCCCCCTTTGGCCACCCAGCTGTGGGGGATCCAGTATCACAGTGCAAATTTTTCTAACAGCATCTTCTGCAGTCATACTCCTTCAGAATTGCTCTGCCTGGATCTCATTAAGATCACAGAGAGCAAGCACAGACCACAGCAGGCAAAGACTCTGTTGCAGATGTCTGCACTGAATAAAAGATACAATAGCGAAAAATAAGAAACACACATAGGAGTCTCCCCTGAAGTGTCAGATTCTAATGAACACAGGACAATGCACTACAGAACACTACAGGACCTCCTCTTCATAAAAATTACTTTCAAAAGCAGATAATACAGCTAATTTTCCTAGTACACAGAAATACACACACAGAGGTAGACAAAAGGAAGGGACAGAGAAATATATCCCAAATAAAAGAACAGAACAAAATCACAGTAGGAGATATGAAATGAAAAAAATAAATAAGTAATATAACTGATACAGAATTTAAAGTAACAATTATAAAACATATTCATATGACTTCAGAAAATGATGGAAATAGCAGTAAGAACCTTGACAAAGAGTTAAAAAAATAAAAATCTGAGATGAAGAGCTCAATAAATGATATTAAAAGTACAACAGATTGAATAAATAGTAGGATATAGGAAGCAGAGGAATATATCAAGGGCCTGAAGAATAGAGTAATGGAAAACAAACTGAATAGGTGAGAGAAAAACAAATACTGCATAATGAGATTAACTTCAGAGAAATCAGTGACTTGATCAAGCGTAATAATATTTTCATTATAAGGACTCAAGAAGGAAGAGAGAGACAAAATGTGTGTGTGTTGAGGGTGGAGGGCAAAAGGGGGAAGACAGAAAATGTATTTGAAGAAATAATGGCTGAAAACGTCCTGAATGTGGGGAAGGAAATAGATATCCAGATATAAGAGGTACAGAGATCCTCTAACAAATTCAATCCAATGAGGTCCACACCAAGACACATAGCAATTAAAATGGCAAAAAAAAGTAATAAAAAATGTTAAAGGTTGAAACAGAAAATAAGAAAATTACATACAAAGGAAACCTCATAAGGCTATCAGTTGATTTTTCAGCAGAAACTTTTCAGGTCAGAAGGGAGTGGCATGGTGTATTCAAAGTTATAAAAGGGAAAAATCTCCATCCAAAAATAATATACACAGCAAGGCTATATTTAATAATAGAAGAAAAGATAAATAATTTATCTGACAAACAATTTAAAACAATTCATGACCATTAAACTAACCCTATAAGAAATGTTAATGAGGAATCTGTGAGTGGAAAAAAATAACTAAGAATAAGAAAAATAGGAAAGACAAAATAAAAAGATATAAAAGATGACACGAAATATCTGAAACATGGAAGGGAGAAGAGTAAAGAATGAGCTCAAAAATAAGGGACCATCAGCTTCATATAGACTACTCTATGCAGAAGATGTTATATATAAACTGAATGGTAATTATAAACTAAAAAATAGTAATAGATATGGAAAACATAAAGAGCGTGTAATCCAAGTATATCATGGAAGAAAATAGGCAAACCATGAAAGAGAGAAAAAGAAGAAAGGTTCAGAGAAAAACAAAATAAATAAAACCTTACAAAACAAATAAAACATTGCAGTGAATACATATCTATCAATAATTGCTTTAAATGCAAATGAACAAAATAGTCAAAAGAAATAGGTAATAAAGTGGATAAAAATAGAATACTCATCTATACACTACCTATAAGAGATTCATTTAAGACCTAAAGACAACTACAGATTGAGAGTGAGGGGATAGAAAATATTTATCATATAAATGGATGTCAAAAGGAAGTTGAAGTAATAATATCTCTATCAGACAAAACAATGCACTTTAAAACAGAGTTCTCAGCAAGACAAAGGACACCATATAATTATAGGAGGGACAATTTGACAAGATGATATAACAACTTTAAATATATATACACCCACATGGGAACATCCAAATACATAAAACAGTTAATAGCAAACATAAAAGAACTAATTGATAGTAACACAATAATAGTTGAGGACTTTAACACTCTACTTACATTGATGGAGAGATCATCCAAACAGACAATAAAAGAAGGAAACAGTAGATTGAATGACACACTGGACCAAATGGATTGAACACAAATATTCATAACATTCCATGCTAAAATACTGGAATACACATTCCTTTCAAGTGCACATAAAACATTCTCCAAAATAGATCGCACATCAGGCCACTAAACAAGTCTCAACAAATTCAAAAACATTGAAGCAATTTCATGCATTTTTATGAACACAACAGTATGAAATCATAAATCAACCACCAGATAAATCTGTAAAGAACACAAAAACATGGAGGTTAACTAACATGTATTACTAAAAAATGAATGGATAAGCCAAGAAATAATAATAATAATAATAATTGTAATAATCGAAAAGTACATAGCAACAAACACAAATGAAAACATTATGGTCCAAAAGCTTTGGGATGCAGCAAAAGCCATTCTAAGAAGGAAGTTTATAGCAAGTCAGGCCTATATCAAGAAGCAATAAAAAACTCAAGTAAGCAATCAAAACTTACACCTAAAGGAGGTATAAAAAGAACAATGAACAAAGTCCAAAATCAGTAGAAGGCAGAAATACTAAAGCTTAGAGCAGAAAAAGAAAATAACATAGAAACGAAAACAAAAACCATAAAACAAAAAATAAAACATATCAAGGAAACCCGGATCTTGTTCATTGAAAAGATGAACAAAATTGATAAATCTCTAACCAGACTCATCAAAAGGATGTATGTATAGAGAGAAGACTGAAATTAAAGAAAAAAAATCACCAGTGAAAGCATAAATAACCAACACCACAAAAATACAATGAAATGTACGATAAGAGGTTATGAAAATG